>NC_133819.1:75869632-76590257 GCF_047830755.1 Zonotrichia albicollis
GAAGGAAGGAAGGAAGGAAGGAAGGAAGGAAGGAAGGAAGGAAGGAAGGAAGGAAGGAAGGAAGTGGTGGAAGTGGCGGAAGTGGCGGAAATGGCGGAAGGAAGGAAGTGGCGGAGGGAAGGAAGGAAGGAAGTGGCGGAAGGAAGGAAGTGGCGGAAGGAAGGAAGTGGCGGAAGGAAGGAAGGAAGGAAGGAAGGAAGGAAGGAAGGAAGGAAGGAAGGAAGGAAGGAAGGAAGGAAGGAAGGAAGGAAGGAAGGAAGTGGCGGAAGGAAGGAAGTGGCGGAAGGAAGGAAGTGGCGGAAGGAAGGAAGTGGCGGAAGGAAGTGGCGGAAGGAAGTGGCGGAAGGAAGTGGCGGAAGGAAGGAAGGAAGGAAGTGGCGGAAGGAAGGAAGGAAGGAAGTGGCGGAAGGAAGGAAGGAAGTGGCGGAAGGAAGTGGCGGAAGGAAGTGGCGGAAGGAAGGAAGTGGCGGAAGGAAGTGGCGGAAGGAAGTGGCGGAAGAAGTGGCGGAAGGAAGGAAGGAAGGAAGGAAGGAAGGAAGGAAGGAAGGAAGGAAGGAAGGAAGGAAGGAAGGAAGGAAGGAAGGAAGGAAGGAAGGAAGTGGCGGAAGGAAGGAAGTGGCGGAAGGAAGGAAGTGGCGGAAGGAAGTGTCGGAAGGAAGTGGCGGAAGGAAGGAAGGAAGGAAGGAAGGAAGGAAGGAAGGAAGGAAGGAAGGAAGTGGCGGAAGGAAGGAAGGAAGGAAGGAAGGAAGGAAGGAAGGAAGGAAGGAAGGAAGGAAGGAAGGAAGGAAGGAAGGAAGGAAGGAAGGAAGGAAGGAAGTGGCGGAAGGAAGGGGCGGAAGGAAGGGGCGGAAGGAAGGGGCGGAAGGAAGGGGCGGAAGGAAGGAAGGAAGGAAGGAAGGAAGGAAGTGGCGGAAGGAAGGAAGGAAGGAAGGAAGTGGCGGAAGGAAGGAAGGAAGGAAGGGAGGGAGGAAGGAAGGAAGGAGGAAGGAAGGAAGGAAGTGGCGGAAGGAAGGAAGGAAGGAAGGAAGGAAGGAAGGAAGGAAGGAAGGAAGGAAGGAAGTGGCGGAAGTGGCGGAAGTGGCGGGAAATGGCGGAAGGAAGGAAGTGGCGGAGGGAAGGAAGGAAGGAAGTGGCGGAAGGAAGGAAGTGGCGGAAGGAAGGAAGGAAGTGGCGGAAGGAAGGAAGTGGCGGAAGGAAGGAAGGAAGGAAGGAAGGAAGGAAGGAAGGAAGGAAGGAAGGAAGGAAGGAAGGAAGGAAGGAAGGAAGGAAGGAAGGAAGGAAGTGGCGGAAGGAAGGAAGTGGCGGAAGGAAGGAAGTGGCGGAAGGAAGGAAGTGCGGAAGGAAGTGGCGGAAGGAAGTGGCGGAAGGAAGTGGCGGAAGGAAGGAAGGAAGGAAGTGGCGGAAGGAAGGAAGGAAGGAAGTGGCGGAAGGAAGGAAGGAAGTGGCGGAAGGAAGTGGCGGAAGGAAGTGGCGGAAGGAAGGAAGTGGCGGAAGGAAGTGGCGGAAGGAAGTGGCGGAAGGAAGTGGCGGAAGGAAGGAAGGAAGGAAGGAAGGAAGGAAGGAAGGAAGGAAGGAAGGAAGGAAGGAAGGAAGGAAGGAAGGAAGGAAGGAAGTGGCGGAAGGAAGGAAGTGGCGGAAGGAAGGAAGTGGCGGAAGGAAGTGGCGGAAGGAAGTGGCGGAAGGAAGGAAGGAAGGAAGGAAGGAAGGAAGGAAGGAAGGAAGGAAGGAAGGAAGGAAGGAAGGAAGGAAGGAAGGAAGGAAGGAAGGAAGGAAGGAAGGAAGGAAGGAAGGAAGGAAGGAAGGAAGGAAGGAAGGAAGGAAGGAAGGAAGTGGCGGAAGGAAGGGGCGGAAGGAAGGGGCGGAAGGAAGGGGCGGAAGGAAGGAAGGAAGGAAGGAAGGAAGGAAGGAAGGAAGGAAGGAAGGAAGTGGCGGAAGGAAGTGGCGGAAGGAAGGAAGTGGCGGAAGGAAGGAAGTGGCGGAAGGAAGGAAGTGGCGGAAGGAAGGAAGGAAGGAAGGAAGGAAGGAAGGAAGGAAGGAAGGAAGGAAGGAAGGAAGGAAGGAAGGAAGGAAGGAAGGAAGGAAGGAAGGAAGGGGCGGAAGGAAGGAAGGAAGGAAGTGGCGGAAGGAAGTGGCGGAAGGAAGTGGCGGAAGGAAGTGGCGGAAGGAAGGAAGGAAGTGGCGGAAGGAAGTGGCGGAAGGAAGTGGCGGAAGGAAGTGGCGGAAGGAAGGAAGGAAGGAAGGAAGGAAGGAAGGAAGGAAGGAAGGAAGGAAGGAAGGAAGGAAGGAAGGAAGGAAGGAAGGAAGGAAGTGGCGGAAGGAAGTGGCGGAAGGAAGGGGCGGAAGGAAGGGGCGGAAGGAAGGGGCGGAAGGAAGGAAGGAAGGAAGGAAGGAAGGAAGGAAGGAAGTGGCGGAAGGAAGGAAGGAAGGAAGGAAGTGGCGGAAGGAAGGAAGGAAGGAAGGGGCGGAAGGAAGGGGCGGAAGGAAGGGGCGGAAGGAAGGAAGGAAGGAAGGAAGGAAGGAAGTGGCGGAAGGAAGGAAGGAAGGAAGGAAGGAAGTGGCGGAAGGAAGGAAGGAAGGAAGGGAGGGAGGGAGGAAGGAAGGAAGGAAGGAAGGAAGGAAGGAAGGAAGGAAGGAAGGAAGGAAGGAAGGAAGGAAGGAAGGAAGGAAGGAAGGAAGGAAGGAAGTGGCGGAAGGAAGTGGCGGAAGGAAGGAAGTGGTGGAAGGAAGGAAGTGGCGGAAGGAAGGAAGTGGCGGAAGGAAGGAAGTGGCGGAAGGAAGTGGTGGAAGGAAGGAAGTGGCGGAAGGAAGGAAGTGGCGGAAGGAAGTGGCGGAAGGAAGTGGCGGAAGGAAGTGGCGGAAGGAAGGAAGGAAGTGGCGGAAGGAAGGAAGGAAGTGGCGGAAGGAAGGAAGGAAGTGGCGGAAGGAAGGAAGTGGCGGAAGGAAGGAAGGAAGGAAGGAAGGAAGGAAGGAAGGAAGGAAGGAAGGAAGGAAGGAAGGAAGGAAGGAAGGAAGGAAGGAAGGAAGGAAGGAAGGAAGTGGCGGAAGGAAGTGGCGGAAGGAAGGAAGGAAGTGGCGGAAGGAAGTGGCGGAAGGAAGTGGCGGAAGGAAGTGGCGGAAGGAAGTGGCGGAAGGAAGGAAGGAAGGAAGGAAGGAAGGAAGGAAGGAAGGAAGGAAGGAAGGAAGGAAGGAAGGAAGGAAGGAAGGAAGGAAGGAAGGAAGGAAGGAAGGAAGGAAGGAAGGAAGTGGCGGAAGGAAGGAAGGAAGGAAGGGAGGGAGGAAGGAAGGGAGGGAGGAAGGAAGGAAGGAAGGAAGGAAGGAAGGAAGGAAGGAAGGAAGGAAGGAAGGAAGGAAGGAAGGAAGGAAGGAAGGAAGGAAGGAAGGAAGGAAGGAAGGAAGGAAGGAAGGAAGGAAGGAAGGAAGGAAGGAAGGAAGGAAGGAAGGAAGGAAGGAAGGAAGGAAGGAAGGAAGGAAGTGGCGGAAGTGGCGGAAATGGCGGAAGGAAGGAAGTGACGGAGGGAAGGAAGGAAGGAAGTGGCGGAAGGAAGGAAGTGGCGGAAGGAAGGAAGTGGCGGAAGGAAGGAAGTGGCGGAAGGAAGGAAGGAAGTGGCGGAAGGAAGGAAGGAAGTGGCGGAAGGAAGGAAGGAAGGAAGGAAGGAAGGAAGGAAGGAAGGAAGGAAGGAAGGAAGGAAGGAAGTGGCGGAAGGAAGGAAGGAAGGAAGGAAGGAAGTGGCGGAAGGAAGGAAGTGGCGGAAGGAAGTGGCGGAAGGAAGTGGCGGAAGGAAGTGGCGGAAGGAAGGAAGGAAGGAAGTGGCGGAAGGAAGGAAGGAAGTGGCGGAAGGAAGGAAGGAAGGAAGGAAGGAAGTGGCGGAAGGAAGGAAGGAAGGAAGGAAGGAAGGAAGGAAGGAAGGAAGGAAGGAAGGAAGGAAGGAAGGAAGGAAGGAAGGAAGGAAGGAAGGAAGGAAGGAAGGAAGTGGCGGAAGGAAGGAAGGAAGTAGCGGAAGGAAGTGGCGGAAGGAAGGAAGTGGCGGAAGGAAGGAAGTGGCGGAAGGAAGGAAGTGGCGGAAGGAAGGAAGGAAGGAAGGAAGGAAGGAAGGAAGGACGGAAGGAAGGAAGGAAGGAAGGAAGGAAGGAAGGAAGGAAGGAAGGAAGGAAGGAAGTGGCGGAAGGAAGGAAGGAAGGAAGGAAGGAAGGAAGGAAGGAAGTGGCGGAAGGAAGGAAGGAAGGAAGGAAGGAAGGAAGGAAGGAAGGAAGGAAGGAAGGAAGGAAGGAAGGAAGGAAGAGAAGAAGAAAAAGAAAGAAAGAAAGAAAGAAAGAAAGAAAGAAAGAAAGAAAGAAAGAAAGAAAGAAAGAAAGAAAGAAAGAAAGAAAGAAAGAAAGAAAGAAAGAAAGAAAGAAAGAAAGAAAGAAAGAAAGAAAGAAAGAAAGAAAGAAAGAAAGAAAGAAAGAAAGAAAGAAAGAGAAATTTGAGAGAAAATTGTTCTAGTGGCATCATTAGTAGCAAAACAAATGGAATCTATGAGCATTTAGAAAACTCTGAGTGTGTAATTCATACTACAAGACCACTAGTTACCAGTATCAGGAAAATTAAAATGTCAGCTTAGGGGAGAATACAGAGGATGTTCTGTGTTCATTAATTTCAAGTCCAGTGCACTTCCATTGTTTTCTGAAGCTAAGACTTTTTTGACAATTATATAAAGCCTCCCTCATTTATACAAAAGAAACACGACATCTTCTCAAGAACTCTGCTCCCTCACCAAAAAAAGATTCTTCTACATTGGGGCCCAAAACATCTTGAAAAAGCCTGGGATTTTCACTGGTTCATCACTATTTAGTACTGTTTAATATAGGTAGCTGCAAAACAGAGACAGAATTCTTATTTATTATCCTTTATATGTGTGAAAATTGTTCAGATATGTCTTTCAATGCATATGTGGACTGCTTACCTCTTGATGTTAATTGACATTTTATTTCAGTTGCAGTTCAGGGCTTCCCATCTTAAAGTATGAACGAAGAATATGATGGGGTTTTCTTACACCAACTTCACTTTTACTTAAATAATGAGGGAAAGACCACGGATGTTGTCTATCTGGACCTTGTCAAAATCTTTGACATTGTCGCCCACGGTGATCCCTTGAAGATATCCATGGTTTGGAGAGGTGAAGTATTCACAGAGTAGAACCTGAGCTGCCTTTTTTCCAGGCTGAACAACACAAGCTTCTTCAGCCACTCCTCATAGAAATTGTTCTCTAGAGGTTTGTTGCCCTTCTCTGGGCACAAGCAATTATCCAGCACCTCAGTGAATTTCTTACAGTGAGGATTCCAAAAGAACATGCACACACTTGATTGAGGCCCATTGATCCAATCTGTCCATAATTCTCTGCAGAGCCTTCCTACCCTCTAACGGATCAGCACTCCTGCCCAGCTTGGTGCACGCTGCAAACTGACTGGAGGTACACCCCATCCCCTTGGACCACATCACTGATAAAGATATTAAACAGAACGGCCCCAGCACTGAGCCCTGATGAATACCACTTATGACCAGCTGCCAAGTGGATTTCCTTCACTCACCACAACTCTTTTGGCATTGCCATCCAGTCAATTTTTTATGCAGAAAACTCTCTTTTTTCCCTGAGTTCCAGGGAAAGATCTTCATTTAACCACACCAGTCATTCCCATCAACTTGTCTTTTGGCACGTGGGGATGCTCTGCTCCTGCACCTTTAACATTTCCTTCTTGGAGAATGTCCAGCCTTCCTGGAGTCCTTTGCCCTTCAGGACTGCCTGCCAAGTGAGCCTCTCAATTAAACTCCTAAACAGTCCAAAGACTGCCATCTGGAAGTCCATTGTAGCAGTTCTGCTGATCCCACCTTAGTTCTATGAGAATGAAAAACTTTATACATGCTTGTTATGGTCAGGATGGCCTCCAAGTATGATCCACCACTCCTTCCCACTCACGAACAACAGCTCCAACAGCAGGTCCTCTTTAGCTGTCTCACTCATCATCTGTGTTAGGAGCTTATTTTCCACACACTCCAGAACCATCCTAGACTGTTTTCTCTCTGATTTATTGTACTTCAATATTGTATTGGGAAGGCATGTATCTTTTGGAAAAAAAAAAAAAGAGAAACGCATATTGTAGAGGTTTATATAGAAATTGTTATGCATGTTACAAATGTATATGGTTAATGTCTATATAAAAACATGCGTGTGAATTTATCTACAGACCCTGTCTCAAATTCCTTTTTGGATGCATTATACAAGAAACTCAAAAGACATTCATGAAATACCAGGTCATAATACAGGAGCTTCATTCACTTAAAGATGTCTGGATCTTTACTACCTTTAAACCTCTGCAGTATTGTTCAGCATATATGTAAAGTCAGGATGGACTAGTAGATGAAATTATTTATCACCTAAAGTGGTGTTTTCTTTCTGAAAATCATCTGTTCCTCAGCTCTCCCCACAGACGTGGGAATGTTTGTTTAATCTCCCTCGTATAAGGCCTGACAATACAGGAAACATCTAGGGCAATGTTTTGCCGTTGCTTCTTTAAATGCCCAAGACAAAAGAGATTGAAAAGAGCATTTATTGTTGTGTTTTTTAAAATGGTTGAATCAGTTCTCTCATTCTAATTAAGCCACTGAATTTCTGGATCCTGCTTCATTTGTTCCCTGCTGGCATTCCAACTCAGGAAAACATTTTTCCTGTAGAATTATATTCACTGAAAACTATCATGCTTTTCTGGATCAAAGGTACTAAATCTTGTTTGAAATTTATTGAATCGATTTGTACTCTGAAAGAGGTTTGGCTTTCAAAAATATTCTACACCATATCAGAACCACTTTTTTGATTTTCTCTTTATTATGTTCTTTCTAATCTTACTCCTTTTATGCCTCATAAGTTTCCTGACCTCCACTGCTTCATTTAACAACAGGCAGTGTAGTGTTCAGTGCACACAACACAAGCTAGGCTTTTTTATTTGTATTTACAAAAGAGTTAAAGGGAAAGCTTTGTGAGGACATAACAATTTATTTTCCCTCTTATCATTTTGCCCTCCTCTGCTCATGCTTTAAAAAAAAGGTTGGTTGGGGTTTTTTGTGCTTTTTTCCCTCTTGAAGGAGGACACATATTAACCAAAATGCTTTGAAAGCTTTGTGAAATTTGTGCGATCTCTAAATTAGTCATTATTATGTCTTCAGATTATTATTGCTGTGGGACTATGTTTCACATCAAAGTCCTATTATTTCAATGATGTGTTTGTTTACCACAGCAAAACTACTCATACTGATACATTTTCACATTCTATTCCGGCTTTAAAAGAACCAGAAAAAATCTTCAGACTGAGAAATCTAAAACATTTGATGTCAGCTTTCACACCTAAACATCTGAGATGCTAATGGTGACCAGACAAATGGCAAAAAAAAAGACCATAGCATCAAGCCTAGTTTATAATTCCACATAAATCGGCATCATAAAGCAGATAATAACATTTTCTTCCTTTAAAATGCATGTTCTCTCTGTCTCAGAATCCTGACAACAATCATAAAGGGGAAACTAAACTGAGCTCTGGGGTGATGTTCAGAGTTCTGTGAACACCAAAAATATACTCTAGACTTGATGTATTTTCCAGTTGTATGGCTCTTGTTCTCTATGATAAGAATTTGAAATCTAAGCAGTCATGAGTCTTTAGCAGGTACTGCTGTTAATATGAGATATTCATATATATGTGTATATAGGAATAACATAGATGTTTTCATGTTTCCACAACAAAAAGTTCATGTTCACAAGAACAACAGCAACATGCATAAGTCAATGCAATGTTTTTCATTAGTTTGGTGAAAGGAATGCTGTCCACCAGCTAAACATGAAAAGGAGAAGCTGATGTTAAAGTGCAGTATGTGTTACCTGTTACCTGTACAACTCATCTAAAGGTATTTCAGATGTCTTATCTACATCTAGGAGGAAATTGTTAAATTGCATTGTCATGTTACTTAAACACAAAAAATCTCCCCCTAAAACTCTGCAACTGCATAAAAATCCACTTGCATTAGAAATATATAATGAGACTACCAGGTATTTCATTGCTTTCATCACTGTACACACCAAAATTTATATTGGCATGTGGGAAAAATAATAATTAAGATTTATACCAAACTGCAGCAGGCACAATTTAAAAAGTGCATGCTTACTGACTGTATCAAAAATTATGTCATAGGGTTCATTCTCTCACTTTTGCTATTTAGCATTAAAAGTACATTTGCTAAAAAGAAAGATAACGTTACAATTTAGGCAAGTCAAAACTCAGGGACAAAATATTAAACAGTTTAAATTCTAGTGATACTGCAGCATATTAAACTAATTGCAGTGAGCAAAAATATAGGCATAAAATTAGAGTCAGTCTCAGTGAGGGGAGGAATAAAAAATTAATAGCAACAACAATAACAAAAAACCCATTAATCCCTAGCTGAATAATTTCTTTCAAAAGCTAAGCAAAAAGACAGCAAAAACTTAGACCTGATTTGTATATTTTAGCAGTAATCTGCAAGCTGATAGAGATGTCACAAGGCTGTTATATTTATTTCCTCAAATGACTGTACTCATAAAAAACTAGTAGACTGAAGACCAAAACATAAAAAAGTCTTATTGCCTTCTAACCACGTGCACACAAGCGCTAGATACTCGTAGGGCTCTAGATGGAGGCATCTAAAAAAAATGTAAAAATAGGTGCCTAAATATTGATTGTTATTTTCAAATAATACAAAGTTGGTATTTCAAAAATCTTGATTTTCATTTGGATGCTGACTAATTTTTTATCTTTCAAATTACTGAGAATATATACTGAAAATATTTTAGATATCTGAGGAATGGAGCAAACACATTTGGCAGAGCAAGTATACAATACAGCAAATAAAGAACTTTTGAATGGGGCGACAGAAAGAATTATTTGTCTAATTAACTCAGGTCAAGAAAATATGTGGCATTTAACAATCTGAACAATCTTTTAGGAATAAGGTCGATTTAAGTTCACAGTAGGTGAAAATTAACCTCATAAACTAGTGGTAAAAGCTTAAATAACTACATGAGTTTTTTAAGAAAGTTTTGGTCTTAAATAAAGCTAAAGGAATAGATTTTATATTGTCTTTTTGATACATTGAAACACCTGAATTATTTATTTTTTCATTTGAGCTTCATGAAAGGGAAATATTTGTCTCTTTGAACATACATGGCATTAATAATTTTTATATAACAGAGTGATCTCTGCAATCTTTATTTTCATTTCAGATTTCTAAAATAGAAATTACTAGCCACAGCACCAATCAAATTCAACAAAAATGCAGAATCCTCTATTACCTAATCCTACACAAATTAGGACTGTAGTCTGTGCCTTTCACTCTGCAAATCCTTGAAGTCTCAGCTGTGTTACCGCTTGGAAATCATGTCTAATGAGTGTAACAGATTTCACAGCTATTAGAGTAACTGCATCTTCAGCTGTTTCCTGGTAAACTATCATGAAAATGCTCCTGTTTAATAATAGGTATATCATTTTATGGATATTATTATTTTGTATGAGATTTGATACTACTCCAGATTCCTTCAGAAAATAGTCTGTTATTAGAATTAACTGGACAGAGTCATGACAATGTGGGAGGTTTTGTCAAATTCTACCCTTAGTTTTCTCCATGCAAAGGTACAGTAATTTTTTCAAAGTGAATTTATTTTAAATTTACACTTACAGAACATAGAATGATTTTAGTTTAATGACAGAAGGTTTCTCTCAACAGGAAGAACTGAACAGTAGAGACAGCACCTTCTAAATCCAGTCCAGACTATTCCACTCTCAGATACACATGCTATAGCTAATGGGTAGTCAATATTTTTTCCCATACATAAATTTCATTCTTAGGAATTTCAGCTTCCATCAAATTGCTGAACTGAATTAAATTACTGTGCACACATCTAAACACTCTTGATTTAGCAGATCCCATGTACAATGAACCTGTACTGAATTTTGAGCTCTATTCAACACTGGACCTGAACTGTAGCACTAAAAAATAATTAGATTGATTTTGTGAATATTAATTTGATTTACAGCACCAAAAGAGAGGCCTTCAACTTATCCTCAAAGGAAATATTTTTTTCAACTATCTGATTTTTGGCCATGCACAACTGACTTGGTTATTAAGTAAGTTTCACTTATCAATATGCAATATATAATACAAGAGGGGACATTTCAAGAGAAGAAAAATAACATAATATGTTGGTATCTTCTCAAATCTTGATATTTTTTTTTTATGTCTCAGATATTTTTACAAAATTTTCATCACTAGTTAACAAGATGGCTGCCTCACAAAGGTCTTGCTGTGCCTCAATATTATCAGTGTTTTATTTTACTTTAATCATGCTGGGAAAACTGTAACTACTGCAAAAGCACAATTAACATCAATATAAAAACCTTATCATTTTATAGAGATGGAAACAATGCTTTTGGCATCAGTAAATACACATAATAGCCCCTTTCAAGGCATATAAATATACTGGTAGCAAGGTATGATTTGGTTTATCCAGAAGCATATTTTCAATTGATATTAACAGTGTTCATTAAGTTTTGAGAATCTACACACCCTAGAACACTAAGAAGGATTTTAGAGTATATATATATATACAAGTATGTGTATATATATATATATATATATATATTTATAGAGTATATTTAGAGTATTATGAATAGAAATTTTGACTTAAAAGTGTCAGACAATCCAGTTAAATTTACAAATTTAGAGGTACACTTTGGACAAATTTGTAAGGAATCATTAGTTTTCATACTTTGTTCCTCATCTAGCAGATATATATGGTATGTTTATGCAGCTGTGGAATCTTAAACTCATTTCAAAATCAAAAAATGCTTTTACAGATCTAGGTCAAATTTAGCCAAATCTCAAGAGTATTGAAAGGGAGGGTGTGATTACATTTTCCAGTCCTGATTAATTTATAGAGAAATTACTATGCTATTAATGTAATTTGGAAACATATTGATAATCTTTATGAAACAGTTTTCAGAAAACCCTCAGAAGCCTATGCAGCAATCATTAATAAAAAAAAATCTTGCAATGTAATTTGCAAACTGCTATTTCCCTCCTGTATCTTCTGTCTTTGGATATATCAATACACATCTCAGTACCAACTTTTGGCAAACTATTAGTAACTGCTGAGATAAGTAAGACACAGTGTTCTGGGACTGATCAGGGACTTTTCTTTTTACCATTTGGAGGTCAATGAACCTCTTGTCAAAAGTAGATTTTCTCTAACTTCTTACTCCTTTTGTCATTATGCACCAGTATGCCTTTTTTTTTTTGTAGAAAATTTCTTGATCCATAGTTCTACTGATAAGCAAGTCAGCTTTTAAAATACTATATTAGTAGCAAAACACAAAAAACGCAACTTTTCTGAAAGTTTGATACTTAAAGGATTAAAGTGACAGATTCTTTTCTCATAGTAGAACTCATCGTACTGGTTAGAAGAGAGATGAAGTTTAATAAAACATGGCAGCAACAAAATCATATAGAAATACTAGCTTGACATTTGTTCTCAGCAAAAAAGAAAGATGTTATATTTCTCAAAAGAAAGGCAAAATACAACACACTTCAACACAAACACACTTGTGAATAATAACAGTATCTATCACAGTATCCATTGTGTTAAGAAACTGAGAAGAAAAATCAAGCAGTGGGTATTACATGGACACTAAAACTCTTCTTGCTTCTGCACCAAAGGAAGTCTGACACCATTAGGATTTTTTAAAGCAATATGTTTGAGCCCCAGTCAATGACAGATCTATCTCCATGATGGCTTTTGCAGAAAAGCATTAAAATAAACTCTTTTTTCCAATTCTCAAACACTTTTGGCTTTTTATCACATTTCTCTCATTTCTCTTTCCCCCTTTTTTTTTTTTTTGCCTTGAGATAGATTTTGATTATTTCTTCAAAGATTAAAAACATGCTGACAGAAAGTTTTATGCCCAAGCAGTACATTCTCCATTAAGCTATCAACCTTGACAATACTTGCAAACACTGAAAAAACATTGAATGAGAATAATGTCATTTTTCAGGAGCGCACAAATATGGATTTCTTGGAAATTTGGTGACAAGCATGGTAAGATGTCTAAAGGTATCTTGCTTCTCAAGAAACAATCCCCTTCTTCGACACTGGCATCCCACAGAATCCCTATAGGCTCCGCAGTGCCAAATCATGGTTGTTGTCAGGAGATCCAATGCACTGAGTTCCTTGTGTCACATCTAATGAAAAGAAATGAAGGCAGAACAAGCAATGTTCTGAGCTTTCTAATCCAGGTCAGATAGTGGCATTAGCCACTTCAATCTCCCAATTTAATTTGAAACACCCTGAATAAATACTATAGGAATGGTCATGAAGCCAAACAAAACAGGTATCTTCCCTCGTTTTAATTTAATTTTTTTTTTTTTTTTCTTCTCCTGTTGGGTGAACTTCTGTGGTGTTATTCATCTGGATTATATACATCAGGCCTTCAGAAAGGAGTAAGATTTTATGTTCTAGGACATAAAATAATCTGACATTTTAGATAAATTGAAATAAAAATTAATTTCAATTTTCAGGGTAGGAAAATTCTCGAAACTTATACATCTTGGTTTTTTGTTTCATTATTTATATTCAATTATCTCACAGGTATGCAAAGTTAAGCAGAATTATCAGTTTCATAAGCTATTCACTTCTGGGCAGTGCAGTGACTTATTGGGGTGTTTTTATTTTCAGATCTTACTGCATTATTGATGAGTAACTCACATTGTTTGACTGTTTCTTAGTGCACACTCATTTCCTAGCACTGAGAGACAGCAAAATGGTGTTTAAAGCTTTTTCAGCCAGAATGTTCACTAATAAATGCTCTAACACTTAGAAATAGTTTTCAATTTGAAAACTGTATAATTCCAGAAAGCAATGGCATTTGGCTGGCTGAAGCACACAATATATAACTCCCTTGTGGATGTTTATGTGCCTTGGCCCTGATGGTCTCAAAATTCAATCGGAGATATGGGAGCCTTTTATTTCTACATGTATGACTCTCAACCAAATGCTGTAGATGCATTTAGCTGATAGATTAAGAAGAATTGTGTCGTTCTATCTGTTTAGGAAATATCAAAAAATGTGGGATTAGACATTACTCAATGGTGAAGTGTATTCTGTGTTTGCTAACCCCTGAAAAACAAGGCAAGTGATATCTTAGACCTGGAAAGGAAAAGGGAAAAGGGAAAAATGATCTTTATGGACTTTCAAAGGCATGTTTGTCCTTCAAAAACAACAGATAGTTGAGGGGTCAGATTAATTAGGTTGGGCAGTGCCCTCCATGCTTTAGGAAACTGAGGAGCTGTACATGTGCCTTATAGGGAGGTCATAAGAACCTGCTGCAGAAGAATGTTCCAGTTTTTAAAAACCAAGAAAGCAGGAAGATGGCAGCCCCTGAAATCTTATTAGAGGTGCAGGGAATGGCAGTCTGTGTGCTGTTTATCGGTGAAACTCAACCATACCCTAAGAGATAAGTAGCTTCTGCTCTGAAACCCAAAGAGTTGAATGGGACTCAAAGGTATTTTATGTTATAGAAGTTTATCATAATTGTATTGTAACAATAGAAATTGTATTGTAATATGAGAAACGGTATTTCTTTTTTAAAAACTTGTTCAAAATTTAATTCTGACATATTTTATACCAAATGTTGAACTAGAATATGTTTTATGAATTTGTGGCAAATATTTTGTATACCTTAAATTATCTGTATTATTGAAAATATCCTATATGTCTGTATTGTTTCAAGTACTTATCATGGCTTTTTAACAGACTTTTTTTCCATAATGTGAGTTTCAACTAATTATAATATTTATATTATGTTTATCCATTAAAACAATTATACCTTAAAAAATGCCAAAGATATTTTCCTGTTGCCAAAAAATATTAAACTACTAGTGAATGTGGGGATTCCTTACTCTGGCATATTTTCAACAACTTTCTCTGATGTTATTTTATGTCTCAAGGACCGTATATGACCAGCCTTATAGTCTGTCCTTTAAATTATTTTACTGCGGGTTTTCTACTCCCTGTTGTTTCATCATTAGCTGCTAACACAGGAGGCATTCCCCACCTGTAATATACTTGGCATAATGATTTAATATTTTTTGTGAGATGCCAAATGTTCTTATACTTCCTTGGAATTTTGACAGTGACCATATTGCTCTAATGTGACCAAAAATATCAATAAAGAAAAATGACCTTTTCTGTTCATCTAAAGTGTAATGAAAGCAAAGTGTTCAGCCTATAAACACTCAGGAAAAGTCTTATGATCTGCAGTATGCCTTGTGCTTATAATTTTCATGGCAGAACTGATTTGTGATGAGACTTCTTATATCTGTAAAATGGAAACTTATTTCTCTCAAGGCATCTATTCCTCTATCTCATTTGTTAAAATATGCTAAGCTTCCAATAAATCAGACAGACAACTGATTTCATGGGTTAGTGAGGGTGAAAATGGCAATTTTAACACTTTATTGTAAATTAATGATGAAAATCTTTTAACACAAAAAACCCTTTATATACTAAATGCTCCTCAATGTCTACTGAAAGCAAATTTATAATGAATATTAGGAATAGTAATGAAATTCTGCCTAAGAACAATATTGACATTTCTGTTTTAAAAAGTAATGGCAATTCAAGATAACCTTAAAGCAATATTTTTATAAACTGGAAATACATGCACGAAGAGGTCTGCCTCTGTATTTGATGTAAGAGCATTACCATATTAAATCAGATACTCTTGCCTCAGGAAAGAGCATGTTAGTATTATCTATGACTTTTTAAACTAAGTGACAACCTGATTTACATGGTATATAGCTTTACAGTAATTCCAGTTTAGTTAAGATTTTATCCCATTTCCATTAAAGGCAACTTAATCTCTTATGGGAAGCTTAAAGGAATCTAGATGATATGGCAAGAACTAGGATAAAGCTCCAAGGTAAAAATATCTTCCTTCAGAACAAAGCCCAAACACATGCTTAGCTCTCTGATGAAGTACATACTCAATACAGCGTGTATTTATTTGCGATAAGGTATTATGATTAATTTTATATATCCTTTAAGGATTAAATTATTAAAATAATAACTAAGAAGGAAATCTGCAACAATTTAAAATATGAGATTACATAGAAATTAGGAATAAAGAAAAAAAGAGAGACATTTTCAGAACTGAGTAGCTACCTTGGTTTTTTTCATTCTCTTTAACAGATCTTACAGTACATAGTTCCACTCTGACTTCCTTCAACATGTCATGCTTCCTAAATATTCAAAGCTGACCATGGAGAAAACACTAAAGAGGAAGTCACTTCTCCATCATATCAGTGATATCACTGGTCCTGCTTGTCCTTAATTTTGCTGTAATAAAAAATTTCCTGCTTTACCAATAAAAGTTCTTCAAAAAGGTTGAACTTAAAATGTGTGACGTCAAAATGGCAGTCAGGAGTGGTCTACCATATAGGAAAAGACAATACTTTAACAATATATTAACTAGTCCAGGGGAAGAAAATATTTTTATCACAAGTTTTCAAGGAAAAGGAAAACAAACAAACATTAGAAATAAATAAATAAATAAATAAATAAATATATTTATTTTAAGCAAAACACTAGAAATTTTCTTAATTCTATTAGGTATTAGCACTCTTCTGTCAGTTTTTCTGCTGCTTGTCACCTCATGAATTAGCATTCTCTGTCAAGATTGTCAGGGAGAACAGTGAGATATGCTCAGAAGACTCCTAAGAGGAATAATTCATAACTCAGTTAAACCAGTGGAGCTCTTGACTTATGTCTTCGAGTATTTCTCTGTTCAGGGATGAAGAGAATTTTTTATGTTGTGAAAACCTTTTAATTAGGGTATTTATGTTAATTACTGTAATGAAGAACAGTACATAACTATTAAAGATGCAATACATATGTTTTAAATATTCATATTTTAATTTATTTTTCTTTATTATCCTATTATATTTTATTTTCATTAAATGAATAATAACTATCTAACCCTTTATACAGTTACACATCAAAAGTCAAACATTTTCATAACATTACATTTTGTAACCAATTTTCATGGTTAAATAAAGCCATTTATATAGAAAATATGAAACAACAACAATAACAACAACAAAGTTTAAACAAAAGGAAGTAAGATTGTGACAGACTCAAAACTCACGCAATTTCTACAGACTTCACTCAATCATTAAAATAGTTTAAAAGGCCAGCAAGAATTCTCCCACATAAAAGCACATTTAGAAGCTATAGTTTCAGGATCAGTAGTAATGCAAAATCTGTTAAAAGTTTTCATCATATAATATCAGTCTTAAAGTTATACTACTGTACTTCTTTCACACAGTTTCCCAAACTGGTCCTTAAAATCTTTGTTTATTTTCCATTTGTATTTTCCTAAATGCATTTTTGTTAGTATGAAAAACCCATATCTGTAAAACCATACTTGTAGATTTAATATTACAACCTCTGCATTCACCCTGCAAAGCTTCTACTTTTTCATGAGAAAGAAACAATTTCTTATATTTGTTTGGGTGCACTTGTAACTTGGGGAAGCCTGCTGAAATAAATCAAAATTTTTTCAGAAAATTTTTTCCCTGTACACTGAGCCTTCCTTAAACTTAAATTTTGGTTTCATTTACTCTTCTCTACCTGTGTACTATTTCAGGTAAACACTGGAAATCTTAGGTGAGGTTTCTGCTTGATATAAAGGAAATCTAAAGGAAAGAGCAAAGACTGTTGTATGAGATGCACGTTTGGGCTCTGCAGATGGAAATAAATATGGCACAGAAGTACCATGACTTCTCTTGCAAAGAAAAAGGCTGAACTTTTGCTGGGCACTTTTATTTAGTCCTACAGCCTCATGTAGAGAGGCACATATTCAGACTAATGTTTTCAGTGATGCAGTGAATTCTTTCCCATCCTACACATACACAGTGTCATAAGAATGCTGATGTGCCACGGCCTAAGCTTTGAGAAGAATCAAAAATGCAGGCAGTGAGTAGTTTCAGCTTCAGCTAGGATTCTGCACACTTTGAGACTGTCCTGGCTTCAGCCCCTTAATGAAGGATCTTCCTTACACCTACAGTAAAATAAATAAGCATAACCTTGGTTGCTATCCTGCTACAGATTACTCACTTTTACACAGGTAAAATTAATTTAATCTTTTCCATGTGTGAGTAATTAATTCAATTATTATACTGCTTTCTTTAATCCAGAAATCTGGGGTTTCCCCTGCTCTTTCAGATATTTTCTTCCACTTTTACATCTCCCATCCCAATAGATGTCTGTGTCTGGCTGACACAGAATTCCTTTCACGAAGCGGGCACAAATAGTCAACAGTCTCTTAAGAACTGTCACTTCTGATATAAATCTCTGAAACATCTTCCATTTATCTTAGTCAGTGTAAACTGAACTACAGCAACTGAATTTTTTCCCTGTGTTTTCAATGATCTCCTGGCCATTTCCAGTAATTTACAATCCAGAAGCCTAACATCAATGTTGAATTCTACAAAGATTTGATTTTTTTTGCCATTTAATTGTAATTTTAATAATTAAAATGTAGACAATAAATTCACACATTAGAATACAAAATGGCTACTTATTTTTTTGGAAGGAATTTTCTCCCTATTTTACATGCCTTTTACAACACTTATTCCATTTGCTAGATCGGTTGATAAGCATTTCAAGGTGGCTACTTTATGTGGAAGCACAATTCAAAACAAGATGCTGGTCTTGGGCTTCAGTTCTGCTGTAATTTTCTGCAGTTTAAACATGCAAATGCCCAAAATGAATGCAATAAATGTTCCTGTACTTAAGATAAATGCCTAAGGAATAGAAGATCTGTAATTGCCTAAGGAGCAGAAGAAGTTGTTTTCCTATCCAAAACATTTACAATCACATAATACCCATGAATTTAATGACCCTTTGTGGATGTCTAACAAAAAGCTGTCAAGTCTCCTCTAGAGCCCAGCATAAGCTAAAATTTTTTCATTTTCAAGCATCAGCAAATTTCAACATCAACAAATATCAGAGGTCTAGTATTCAGTCCTGGAAAAATATCTCTGTTTATTTGTTTGGATACAGCTCCTTTCCAGCTTTTTTCATGTTCTCCAATGTATAAATAAAATAAACCCAAAACAACAAGTTATGGGCTTGTCCATGACACTCCTGGTAAGAGACTGCTATCATAACTCCCTCAGGTATTTTTGTTTTCGTGAACAAATAATAAACCTCCCTCCCTCTTCCCTCAGGTGAAAAATAATTCCTCATGTAAAAATAATTATAAACTTGATAGTCCTTATTGTCTGCACCCAAAATTTTTACAGTTTTACTATGTGCTTGTGAGAGAATGGGAGGGGAAGGAAGAGAGTAAAAAACCTCATACTGTAATCAAGATATTGATAGAAAATATACATAGAAGTATGATCTCTGTTTCAGGGGTTTTTTTCCCTGCTTACTGTTAATAATTTTTTTTTGACGGAACAGTATCAATTTTTCCTGTAAAATTAGTGAGACTCAAAGCCTTATATCTTAATGGAAAAGATTATCACATTTTGTATGTAAGTTGGGATTTGTTTTTTCCTTATATCATGTTATGTCGACTAGTATTGAATTTCATTGGACATTTTATTGCCCTGTCACTCAGACTCAAAGAAGTTTTGCTGTTGTTGTCAAGTGACCATCATCTTTACTGCCAAAATACTTTAATGTAGAAGAAAACTTTCTAAGTCCACAAGTGAGATTTAACTCTTACACTTTGGTTAATCAGTGTTTTTGTGTGATTCTGTGACCAATTTCACTGAAATTCTTTAAGTTCAACTTAACAAAATCACTTGATCTTTACTTTCTCAAACCCCCAATTTTTTGATGAAGCTTTAAAAAAGAATGTTGGTTTTATGTGAACAAATCACATTTAGCTGAGTGTCATTAACTGTGTCATTAACTATAGTTTTACTAATTTTCCAAGTACAAATGTTGCCATGCCTTCCCTTAATATTTTCTTAAAACAACGAAGCCGAATTTGCTGCTCTTCACATGCATTAAGGAACTTTTAAGAAAGCAATGATGCTCAGCTGCTGTGACTCAGTTTGGATGCCCTGAATAAATACAGTTTGGTTCTGATTTGGGTAGCGTTCACTCTGCTTGAACTACAATCTCTTCCATAACTTCTCGTTCAGTCAATTCCCATGAGAAGTTTCCCATTAGGAAAAATTCGACCATGAGAATCTTCTCAGTTTCTTTGTCAATGCTAAGGAAAAGGATTTATTTTTCTTCTGTGTTTTATCTTCTCTAAATGCTTTGGATTTGTTTCACAGCTTAGTTGTGAGTAAGTCCTACAGACTACTGGAAGGCTTCCTGCTACTGACTTGTTTAACCAAGATTTATTAACAGAAGTTTTTTTCTTCATTTAGCTTTTCCTCCAACCCTTTTTGGCCTTCTTTAATGTATTGGTTTTTATATTTATAATGTAAAATATATATAATCTGGCAGTGTTTCTTAGTGTCTTATTTTGTGTTTAATTTTTATTTGGACTTGAGCTCAGCTTTCTGAAGAAATAGTTCTTATACGTAATAACATCCCTTTCCTTTTATTTCCTCTCTCCTGTCAGAAAATTTTCTGTACAGGCAGTGTTGTTTGCCTTGTATTTCAAATATAGCATTCTACAGCAGCCTCCATGCCATAAAGACTTGAATTTTCCCATTTTCTTCTTAACAAGCTGTCTTATTGTTTTATAGTCTGCATTGAAGCCTAGCAAATATCCAGACAGCATCAGCATCCTAGGTGTATAATCAGTAGTACAGATCAAACATTATATTTTTTTTTCTATTTAAGCCCCATAATTTCATTATGTACAGCATTTGATACTAGTTTGGATATGTAGTTTATTAGTGTGATTTGATTTTAGGATCTCTTGGCATCTAATAAATATTCTTCCATCAGAGCTATAGCCAAATCTGTCACCCTGATGTTCCAGTATGACAGCAACTGACAGCATTCCACCAAGTTTCCAATATGCCTACTATATCAATTTCTGCATCTGGGAACAAATATCCAAAATTTCCTTACCTAATTATTTAAAATTCTGTTATTCATGAAGAAGCATACATAATGTAATGTTGGTTCTTCTTTTACAAACTACATCAACAGAGCTGTCTTTTTATCTATTTAATTATTTTCATTCTTAAAAGATATGCATGTCTTCTAAGCATACCAAATTTCCATGTCTTCCTCAATAATAAAAGCACCATCCTAAAGCATTTGTCTCTATCTACTTGTTCTTCCCCCATCTTTATGTAATATACATGGAAGATAGGAAGAAAGTCTTTGCAAAACCTTTTCTTCACATGTATGCAAATGAACCAAAATAGACAAGATCACAGAGTCTTCGGTGTTTAAGAAAATAAGGAAATTCACAGATGTCTTTGAAGACTTTATTTTAATTTTTAAGTATTTGCAAAACTATTAGAAGTATCTGTGCATGCAGGTTTATCAGTATTTCAATAGCTTTGCAATCATTACTCATTTATTAAATCTTATCACGCATCGATTATTAAGAAGGAGTAGCTCAGAAAAGGAAAATTGATTATTCAGTAATGTTGTCTATCTCTTCAAAAAGGAATGAAGGCCTTAAAACTAAGTTTTGCAAATTTCTACTTTCGTCTGTTCTACTTGTAAACACTGACGCCAATTTTACTGAAAACTTAAGAATTAATTTCTCTAGGTCTTTTCCAAAGTCAAATAAAAATTGGAAATATTTTAAATGGAAACTACCTACTTTACTCCAATAAAAAATAAAGGAAAAAATTATGAAACATCTTTCAAAGTTATAATAATTGTTTGGGCTTAAATGACAAGCAAGAGACTAGACTAATGACCTTGAATCACTGTTTTAATTTATAATTTATAATACTATAGCAGTATAGGTCACACTGGAACACTGCCAGTCGTCTGTCTCTTATTTTCTAATTCACTTTTATAATAAAGCTAATATGTGACAACCCACAGATGCTAAAGCAATTTTAACAAATGTTCATGTATTTATACTGGAAATTTCATATAGGCTGTCATATTATATATTCAATACGG
Source organism: Zonotrichia albicollis (assembly GCF_047830755.1). NCBI lineage: Eukaryota > Metazoa > Chordata > Aves > Passeriformes > Passerellidae > Zonotrichia > Zonotrichia albicollis. The sequence continues at coordinate 75,890,809 of NC_133819.1, forward strand.
TTCTTTTTTAATAAAATGTCTATCTTTATTAAATATGCATTAAAATTAATAGAGGTAAAAAATGATGCTCACTAAGAAATTAGGCTGATTTAAGTGTGTAACAAGGCTCTAGATAAGGTATCGGCTACTCAGCATGGTATTGCATATATTTATTATAACAAATATATGCATATACATACTAAAATGCATTAGAGAAGCAACTATATTTACTGAAAGAAACAGTTTTATTTCACATAAGTTCATATCCTTCAGCTGATATCCTTAAGAAGTGGCATGTTGGCCTATGTTAAGTTCAGCTGTGACACTTACTACATATGTTGCTATAACATATGATTCTTTAAATATTCATGCTATCTTTGCTAAGGCAATTATTCTACAGTGTAAGGGACCAAAATGAACTTGTAAAATATTACTGCAGTAGTTATAACGATACAACTGTCAGTACTGGGCTGCTAATTATGTCTAGATAGTAATGATTATTTTACCTGAGCAACGTGGGTGTTTCTAGTATGTTAATTCATTAAGCTGTTATAAAAATCGAGATATATAATACTGTCATGAAGAAACACATTAACACACACTTTAACTATATCCTAGAATTTCCTTGGCTTTTAGAACATGTTGTACATCAGCAAAATGGTAGATTCCCCTTCTGTTGGGTCACAAACTGCATCACTGCCTTAGGATATACCAAGAAAAGTGAGCTAATGCAAAATATCTGCAAGAGAATGACTTTGCTAATACACTAATATTGATTATAAGATTTTACACATGGGGCACGTATGTGTCATTCAAGAAATGGCTTCAAATTTTTTCAAGACACAATTGTATTATTTATAGAATATTTTTATGTTGCCTTGTCCACTCTGTTTTTGAAATGCTCACTAAATATTTTGTATTTGCTTCTAAAGAAAAATAGATTTTCAGATTTAAGGTTCTCTGCTGCCTGTAGCTGAGATCAATATAAGATATTAATTTTCTTCAATTTTTTATATTGCTTGTAATGGTTTAACCAAAGCCAGAAAGCACCACAGAAGCTCTCTCACATCCTCCACACTGAGACGCTGGAGAAAATCACAAGAGTGAAAATGAGAAAACTTATGGTTTGAGAAAAAGATAGTTTAATAAGTAAAGAAAAGTAAAGCAAGGAATACATTCACCACTTTCCATGGATGGGCAGGTGTTTAGCCATCTCCAGGAAATCAGAGGTCATGTAGCTTGGGAAGGCAAACACCATCACTCTGGATGTCCCCTGTGGTTTTCTTCTTCTTCTTTATCTTTTTATTGCTGGGTTCCAAGAAACTGCTTTTTACCATTTTTTTTAACATCTGTTTATGTAATATTATATGAATGGGCTATGATTCATTATAATATCTGAAATTAATTTTATTTCCATTGCTGGCATAGGATTGGACTGTGCAAACACATGGAGATAGGGTTGGACATAGCCACATCATCAGTTCCAATTCCCAAGTTCTGTAGATTTGTGTTCATTAATTTTATAAATCAAAGGACTTGAAGAAGCATGTCTGTGGCAAAGCCTGACAGAAAATCTCGGGTTAAAAAATAAAGGCTATTAGTGTATTGCATAAAAATGTTAAGCTTTACTTAGTCTAAAAAAGATAGGGCATAATTAATATTTATTGAATTTATTCTATAGGTAAAGAAATTTTCCATCCTTAATAGGCTCATGTAACATAAAATCTTGTTATGAACTTAAAAAGAAAAAGGTTTCTCCCCAGCATCCTTGAATGAGGCAAATATTATGTAGGGATTTAAATTCTCCTCCCTTCAGGCAGTTTGTCCAAGACCTTCTGTAATACTCTTTAGAGGATTATAAAAACTTGCTCAAACACAGCACACGGGTGCTTGCCCAATCAAACACTTGGATGAAAAGCTTCATTCTGTTCTTAATGTGACTCAGTTAGAATATTAATGTAGCTTCACCTTTTGATTGGAATAAGCTAATCAGAGGAAGAGTTTTATGCAGCTTTTCCTTGCCTAGCTCAGGCAAGTCTACATGATATTCAGTTTATTAAAGGGTAATAGTTAATCTGCCCCTGATGTTTATGAAAAGCCTTCCACCATCTCACACTGTTGTTCCAATGACTCCATTAATGAATTCTTATTATCAAGTGAGGCTTAAATTGCATAGAAACCTTTTTCAGATCTCTTGCTTTTGTGTCTGTTTCACCTCTATATTTTTTTGCATAAAATAAGATAATGGACCAAGTTCCATATTAGAACTGGTACAATAATTTTACCCAAGAATTTCCATTATCTGAGGATTATCTTTTGCTTTTCTTTTGTCAATTGCATAAGAAGATGAATCTGTACAAATTTTCATTGTTACTATCAATCATTTCCAAAACATTTTTATTTCTCTGCCATTTTGCAGGTCTTAAGTTGTCTAAAGGTTTGTGTATTTTCGCATAAACATTGTTAGGATGTGCTGAGAGATTTTTTTAAAGACAACAGTGTAATAGATCAGCATAACTGAGTGGTTTTATTTATGGTATTCATTGGTTTAGCATGAAACACAGCACATATTTAAATTGTATTCATTAAAGAGTTTGCACATAAAATATTTAAAGTGAGAATAGAAAGCCCTCAACAAGAAGTTAAATGGCCCTAGGGGAGAAGAATTATTGCTTGGAATTATGCAACCTATCAATCTTAAAAATAACCACTCTCTCGAAGAAGACAGTGTGTTTATCAAACAATTTTCTATAAGGTGAACTAAAAAGCAAAACAGTTCCACTCCTACATATATAATTTATTGGACACTGATAGATTGTTTAGAAAAAAAAACAAAACAAAACATAAAAAGCACATTTATAGTTCTTTCCTTTCTTGCCCTACTTTACTGCATTCACGCATGTAATTTTTTACTTTTCCTCCACATTTTCCTCCCTGTTTCCCATCTTTAGAATCCTAGAAGATATTTTTTCATTTTTAAAATTTGTAATAAATGCTGAGCAACATACACACACAAGATAGTCGCTTCTTGAATTAATCTTTTTGGTATTTCCCATTAATAAACTACTTGGATAGAGTTGATATTTGACTTGTTCTTTTTACTCCTACCTATCCCTAAAGCATGGAGATTCCAGAAGAATTCAGAACTTTGAAAGATCTGTAAACATAAGTTACTGTAAATTCTCATTATAAAGAAAAAAATATAATTTGATTTACTGAAAGAAAATCTATGTATATCCATAACAAATGAAATTATTATAATTTCTCATTTTGTTTGTTATCAATTGCCCATTTTTTTTCACTTGATGAACAATATCTGTCAGAAAATTTGAGATAAATTATTCTATAAGGGTGTCACTGACTAATTGTAAGCATTTGAGAAATGCTTTGCTAATAGGATTATATATCTGTTTTATTGATCTGTAATAATCTTTAATAATCTGTAATATTAATCAAAAAATTGTTGAGAACAGAATTTTAATACAAATGAAACAAAGTGGGGTTAATCTTGTAGCAGGATTTGCAAAAATCTGCTATATACTAAAAAACTCCATTGACAAATATATTTGGTATGTCAGAATATAAATTTCTAACAATATTATTTTGCTTTACAGTGCAGGGGAGAGATGCAGACTTGAAAGAAATGGAGGAAAGAGTAAGGGTAAGATTTCACATTTACTGGCACACATTGTAAGTTACTTCATTGAACTCCAAAACACTAAGAGAGAAGTCAGAATTCAGGAAGAGTACTATAAACAGACAAAATATTAAAAGAAAATTGAAAAAAATTAAGAGCTTTATTTATCCCATTTCAAGTTGGTAGATATGTTTAGCTGTTTCCTGAGGGAAAAAAAAACAAAACCGGGGCATGTCAATCCAAAATCTATGGTTTCTAAGCATCAGTGATTCAGGCTCTTAGAAATAAAATGGATGACCTGCCTTTTGAGTACAGTATTTTCAGAAGTTGTGCCAGTTGTTCTTTACTTTTATTGTGAAATGAAACTACTAAAACCTTCACCAGGGTTTGATTCATAAAGTCTGAAGAGGCCCTGCTAACTGTCTCCAATGGGCCTTGCAAAGCTGAAGGCGTTCATCTCCAGTTGTCCCCAACAATTTTCCCGCCAGTATTTCTCATGTTAACAGAGGATGTATTTTCTTAACATCAGGCTAAGCAAAGGAAAGGACAAAGGTATTTTCTGAAAATGCTCTAAGAAAGTTATTACAGATTGATGACAGCTGGTTATAAAAGTAGGTTTTTGACAGAATCTACCAAATGTCACACTTAAGTGGCTGAAACCTAGTGTTGCCTTAAGAATATTTCTAGTTATGTGAGCACAGAAAATATATGTGAATACTCCATGAGAAAAACTTGAGTACTTTTTTTGAAAGACTAAATGTTTTCACAGAGGACTAAATCATTGCTATTCAAATGTGCAATCTGACAGTATCATTGTTTAACCCATGTGAGTGTCTTATACTGTAAGAAGTATTTTATATTTTTTCCCTGGGTGCTGGAATTTGTGTTTTTGACTTTATTTCTGTGTGTTTCATTGTCTTGCATGTTCACAGAAATTCTTATCCAAAGGAGTATCCTTAAAGAAGTCCTATTTCTGCCTTTGCTTCCAAGACCACAATCTAGATGCCTTCAACATTCATATTATTTTCATAGCAATACTGCTTATTGTTCATATCATTTCTCTGAATGCAATTTTTCTGTGTAATCTATTTTCTGCTTTACTATGCTGCTTCAATAAACATTCTCAGATGAAGTCTCCTCATGCTGCAGCAGAAACACGTGTTGACTCTTTTTTCCTCCTGTGTAAGAAGAAAGATGACAACTTCGACATTTATCGCTGGTGATAAACTTAGTGTTGCTTTTAATGTCTGTGTAGATACAACCTTGTATCAGATTCCACCTGGGCAATTCCTACATATATTAAGCACCAAAATACAAGCAGTCTTTCTTCACAATTCTCTTTGACTAGCACAACAAAACAAGCTGCACATTATAGTTTGATCTTGTGTAGAGTTCTTCTATTGTTGACACAAATAGTTCTCTTGAATGAATGTAATCTACTTATTTAAGAAACTGATTCTTTATATTTTAAATTAATCAGAAAAGTAATTTTCTTTTTGGCCTGTTACATCACAGTATGACTTACACACGTTTTTTATGACTTTTGCATCTTAAAAGTATGACTTTGATATGTTTATTGATAACTATTTAAGCTCCTTTTAATATTCATCATCCCTTTGTTGAATTTAATTTTATGACAATGCAAGTCAGAAGTAAGAATGTAAGTATGGTGTTACCAAACATATATCAAATAAATAGCACATACAGCTAATAACATATGAATGTGATGTCAGACATGTATAATAGATCAGTCCCCAAATACAATCAACAATTGAAGATGTAAATGTTGCTCATCAAAAAGCTTGTTCAGCAGAATGTCTGTAAACTTTAGTTCTGGTGAGTCTGTATTAGGTTTCCCTTTGCTACTGTTTTCCCCATTTTTCCACCTAAATGGAATCTGAAATAACAGCAGATTTTTTGAATTTTATTACAGTTTATAAAGCTTTCATCGTGTATCAAACTTGTGGTTATTTTTTTCAATTTAGATAATGATTGTCTTCTAAAATTGCCATGGATAAAAATCTTTGATGCATCAAAGAATGCTTAAAAACCAATATGCTCAATTTAGAGAACTGATTAACAATTAACATTATATAAATACTTGCTATGATATTTGTTTGGTATTCTGTTGAGACAATGTGGCCTGTTTGTTAAGTCATACATGATAAAATGAAACTACTTCTAATACGTTCTTTGCAAAATATTGTGTTTCCCAGTGTTAGGAAGAAAAGCTACATAAGTTTAAAATAAGAGGTAGACAATGATGTGCACAATGTGGAGAAAAATTTACAGTGGTTAGAGCATTAGAATGCCAGTAAACATAAAGGTGGTCTTTGTGCTAATATATTAGATATTTCTGTAGATTATCCCTGAGAGACAATGTCTTTCTAATGTCCTGGGAGAAACTTTATGTGATCAGGTTTTTTGCAACTAAAATTGTCCTAATGCATTTCTCTGACTTCTTATCTGTCATTACCCCCAGGCTCACAAAGCTTTCCAGCCACGCAATCCTTTGTATTACTTTAATCTTCTTTTCTATCTCACATTTCACCACCATTTGTTAGATGTTGTATTTTTTTTCTTCCATATCCCTGTAAGCTGCTTGTTTGTCCACTCCAGAATCAAAAGCTCCATCCCAGCACATTTTAGCTTTTTTGTCATGATTGTTTTAGTCTCCTTTTAACGGAACTCCCTTTCTTCAGTCTGTTAAAAATGCCACTGGCAAAGTTACTCTTTGACTACTGTTTTGATCACATTTGGCTTTTCCTCAAACTCTCACTAGCATTTCCACACAGAGTATGTCATGTTCAGACTCTTAAATTTGTAGTTTTCAGTCTTTGAGTAATTAATGGTTTTGGTCTATTTCTTCAGCATTACTTGTCCTCTCTTGTTACTTCTTCTATAACTACAAGTACCACCTGCATCTCTTTACTTTTAGAGTTAATCCTTTGCCTTCTCCTTTGCTGCTTTATTCTGCCCTTTTCTTTTAAGTGTAAATGGCTCGTTCAAATAAAATGCACACACATACACATCTTTTTAAAGAGAAATTCTGGAATTACTAACTAATCAAATATAACAAAAGATGACCAACCTGACATCTATCTAAGATAAGGTGACTAGAGGATGAGGAGAGAGGGGTGGATGTTCTTTATCTTGACTTCAGTAAGGCTGTTGACACTATCTTCCATAACTACCTGATAGACAAATAATTTAATTAGTTCTAGATAAACAGAAAGAGCGCCTGATTGAAAACAGGCTCAGCTGCCAGGCTTGGAGGGATCTTGTCACAACAAAATGTCTCTCTAGAGGCTAATCTCTAGTGGAGTGCTTCAGAGGCCAACACTGAAGCCCATACTGTTTAACATCTTACTAATGACCTAGACAATGGGACAGAGCAAAGCTTCACCAAGAGTGCAGATCCCACAAAACTGGGAGGAATGGATGATAGACCAGAAGGATGTGCTACTATTCAGAAGGATCTGGACAAGTTGAAGGAATAGACTGAAGAGAAGTCATTCTGTTTAACGAAGGGGAACACCAAGTCCTGCACCTGAGAAGGAGTAACCCAGATATTGTTATATGCTGGGGAATGACCATCTGGAAACCTGTTTTCCAAATAAAGATCTGTGGATCCTGATACTATTGCAATGAAGATCAATGATTAGATTATGCAGATGTGGCTGATCTTTTCTGCCTGCCAGGTACCTACCAAGATGCGCTGTTACTCTCCTTGGAGTGGGAGAGGAAATACAGGGGTGAAATTATAAAGCATATGGGTTGAGATAATGAGAGGGAAATCATTCACTAATTTTTGTCACAGACGAAACACACTCAAATTGGGGAAATAGCTGAAATAAAACGAAGTTAAAACATCATTCCCCCACTCCTCCCTTCTCTCCAGGCTCAACTTTACTCCTAATTCCTCCACCTCCTTCCCCTCAGTGGTGTAAGGGGATGAGAAACAGGTACTAATGCCTCTTTCCTGCTTTAGTGTGGATGCCTCCTATAGGAAACAGTCCTTAGGGAGCATCTCCATTGTCAGTTCTTCCTTTCAGCTGTAGTTCCTCAAACTGCTGAAACATGGGTCCTTTGTGTGGGTTGCAGTCCTGCAGGGATCTACAGCTGCATCATGAGCAAATTGTAGAGGGCCATGGTCTTTCAAATGCTAGATATTTCCAAGGATGGAGACTTCTGGACCTCTCTGGACAACCTATTCCAGTGTTTGATTAATATTTTTTTTTCTTATATCAAAATTGAATGTATTATCTTTCCTTTTGGTCATATTGCCACTTTTCTAAACATGTAATACCACTGAGAAGATTCTGATTCCACCTTCTAACCCTTTCTCATCAGGTATACAAACACAAGAAGATTTTTTTTGAGCCTTCTCTTATGCAGGTTAAATAGTGCCATCTTGCTCAGTCTTTCCTCACAAGATTCTCCTTCTGCTGTCTCTTTCCAACTTCAACCATTCTGTGTGTTTCTGCATGAAATTTACTCCCATATTTGTTCCCACACCTTCTTCATTCTGTTTTTTTTTTATTTAGTGTTCTATTCTTTCTCTCCCTCATCTCTAACTATCTAGAGTTTAAATGGTATTTTGTAAATAGGAAGAATAGGAACTAGATTTCTAGGTAGCTGATTCAGAAATAATTGTTTTAAATATTTAAAATCTAAACTTTCAGTGTTTTTTGATTGCTATATCAGTTAATAATAACAGTAATTCTTCCTGGCAAGAGGAAACAAGCCATGGTGTTGGCTTCAGTTTCTTCCCTGGGCTTTTCTGGCACAACAGTAGTTTCTAACATTCAAGCAATCAGGCATTAGTAACAGTGTCAGGCATTTGTTAAACTCTAGGCTCCTTGCCATTATGTTTGCAAATCTGTAAATCTTTGGTGTTTTTGCCAATAAGAGTTGATAAGTTATTGCGGTTTTAAATGGACATGTCTCAGATCTGATTCTGCTTTTAACTTAAGCAACTGAATAGCCTAGGGCTAGCCTGAGCTGCCTGGTGCTATGACTTACAGGGAAGAAAATAACACCTCGAAAATTCGTTTTCATGACCTGCTAGATTCAATAGCAGAACCTCCTCTACACATTTTCTAAAAATAGCATAAAATAATTATAATTTTCACATAGGCTGTAAAAATATCGGAGCTTTACGGAACTCCCCTACAGTTCTTCATCCAGTCTTGATGTGATAAGAACAAAACAAGAAGGCAAAAGAACAGTTCTCTCTTACCTCCTGGTCCTTTAGGCTAACTGCAATTTGTAGTTCCGACTGCAGCAGAACAGTTCCTAAAATACTCACCCCAGCATACCTGAGAGCTACTAGTGACTCTAATTTTTCATACTAGGAAATTAAGCACTAAAATTGAATGCAGTAATATATTTCAAATTTAGTTGAATTCTATAGCACCATAGCAGTAAGGAGAAGGTGTTTACTCAGATAGTTCTGTAACAAAGCAGTAGATAACAATAAATTTCATATATAGGCAATCAGGAAAAAATATATGCAGGTTTACTGCTCACTTCATAATATCTTAATTCCAACTTGGACTTGGTCCTATTTGGACTCTTTCCCTTATCCAGCTGATTATTGCTCTGCCAGAAATGAAACCACAGAGACAGATCTTCCTTGTAAACTAATATTACAACTATTTCACATTTAATTATCCACTTTTGTCTGTCTGTAACATCTAATTTTGTGTATTCCTCAAGAAGCATGAGATTACCCATACTACAATAGGTGTGGTGATTTTTTTCACAATGAGCTATATAATTTCCAAGTGAAAATTTTGATTAGGTTTCCTAGTATGTGCTTTTCACTCCAATTTTTTCAGATTAGAGTCATAAATATGAAGAAGTATTTTAATTATGTAAAAAAATGTGTGTCTCAAATGTATGCCTAAGTCTCTTAGCTGTAAAACATAGAACTTTATTTTTACATATATCAGTCTTCAAAAATGGTGCAATTTTTCCTCCCAGTGCAAATAAAGAGCAAAATATAATGACCATAGTACCTTAAAATAAGTGGGCCTTATGCAGAATAAAACAGCTAAGTTTATATTACAGTGTGAAAGGACCTTTGTCTTCTTATGACATTTATGAAAAAATTATAAAAGTTACTTCAACTTCTAGGCTAATCCTAATTTTTTAATCTTTCATTTGTTATGAAAAACTAGAGATAATTAAAAGATGTGTTGTGTTTTCTCTTACACACCCACACAAACTCCCAACATCCTCATCAAACTGGGAAGTATAAAACTATTCTGCTTATGACACTAATTTTTATTTTAGTTTTAAATGTTACTCAATCAATAAATCAGAAACAAAATACAGATTTTTTTCCAAATGTAAATGTATGTTTGATGGACAGGTATTGGTATATTTTGTTCTCATGACAATACACGCAGATAGGAAAAACAAGTCTTAAAGCTCAGAGACAATCCCTCTGACAATTGCTTCCTGGATTAATACTTTTCTTTAATCACATAATGGAGACATGAGCAGGTCTGCACATACAGAATTAACTGCTGTACAAAGGCGGGGCTTTATAAAAGCAAGCAAACAATCCCCACCATGCAGGCCAGGTGTAAATGCAGAGGTCTCGTTTGGACAGGTCCTGAGCATTTGGCTTCTTTCACTGAAATGAGCCAGAGCCACCATTTGCAGATGTCATATTGGTCAATGCCTAATTTTAGGCACATACACGAGACCATTACCTTTTATAGTTTTCAAGTAACAAAATTCAGGCTGAACTTCTAACCTTCTCTTGCTCTGGCAGCTGTGAGCATGCAAGTGACCCTGTGACACTCGAGCACAGATACAGGCATGAACATCCAACTATATGTCAGAGTTAGGCAGCAAGACAAAAAATAGAATTGTGTGTTGATCTAGTGATTATGTTAAACTTGATATTTATTCCTCTTTTAGATCAAAGCAATGTTGCAAAACAAGACAAAGGCCTGAACTATTTTCAGGAATACAGTGTGTGTCTTTCAAAAGGAGGACTGTTAAAATAGACAAGAATAGCAACATCTTCCACATCTTTAGATTAATTTGGGATATTTTTAGGCATTAAGATAAAAATCAAACTTTCAGAAGAGCAATATTTTATAGGAAGAATACTTCAATTAAGAACTACTATTACTGAAAAGAATAAAAAAGAGCTCAGGTAAAGAGCATTATAATGAGGAGGGGATACTCATGCCCTAAATGAGGGATTTAGCATCATAAGGAGCACAAAGTTTCACTTTTGCAGTATAAAGTAATTTTACACAAAAGATTTCTCTGGATATCACTCAAAAATCAATTCTCAGCAGCATAGTACACACTTATACATGTGACTCAAATAAATGAGAATATGATTTTTTTTATTTTCCGGTTTTCCAACTTTTCTTTCTCAAATTCTATATTACCTCATCTTTCTGAATAGCTTGGTGTTTTAATTTGTTTGTAACTTGGTACTTCTTACAAAATATATTGATGTTAATCTGTTTTGATTGGACATTTGTTACTTGTGACATATTTCTATGCCCCAGGTAGATTAGAATTATATTGATCATGCAGTTTCAGAATTGTGATGTTCGCAATTATGAGAAAGGTCTTAATTTTACTGTATGCTAGGAGTTGTGCTTTCAGCATTCATGAGACTAATCTTCGCAAGGATGTACATGGAAAATTCCTGTGCAGAAACTTTTTAATCAGATTTGCTAACATGCTCATATAGAAAAAGAATTGTGGAAAGATCAAATGTTCTGATGGTTATTTTTAGCTTACCTATTTAACTGAAAATGAGCTATAGCCATTTTAACACAACATTTTATGCCAAACAAATACTTCAAAAGACATCACACAGAGACCACTCACTATAATAATAACAATAATAAAAAGTTTTGCATTCACTTGGGCTCACACTGGCATCTTTTAAAAATTCTATGAAATTGAAACTGAGTGAAATCAGAATTGTTGGCTACAAAAGCCTCTATGTTGAATCTACTTGGGTTGCTTATTCCTGCACAGGGAATTAAACCTTCTTTTATCCAAATCAATTCAGACTAAACCAATGTCAGTGGGAAAAGAAGGTGTCCTACGCAGACATAGTATCACTTGGAGCTGCTGATTATTATGGGAATAAAAAATGCTTAGACAATGCTAATTTTGCAGGGCATCAAGATTTTTCAGCTTGCCTCAGGCAGGAAAAAGTCATTCCATAAAAACAGATTTTTAAATTTCTCTCTTAGAGGGGTAAACCCAGCTTTCCACTGCATTTAAATTTACTCTCCCTAATGCAGAGGTGACTTTAATTTTGATAACTGTTCTGAAAATCTACATGAGAATATTAAAAATCTTACCATCTACCTAAATTCTCTTAATAAGAATACTTACAAGAATATGTTCCTACAGGGAATCAGACAGCATCTGCATACATAATATGATTTCAGAAAATACAATAAATTATGTTTTAGATAATATTTTAGTAATTTTTTATTACAGTGAAATGCATTAACAAGTAAACCTGTAATATCATTAATGTGTGGAGATAAAAGAGTCTTATGTCACAACATGTGCTTCTTGGTAATAATGAATATAATAAATTTTCTTGTTTATAACCTGCCACTGCATGAGCTGTCAACCTATCAGACAAAATGCAGGGGCTTTCAGGAAACACTGAAGAAGTGGTGTTAGTTTCTTTCTAGGTGTTATTGCTGGCTCCATCCCCCTCATCTATAACTAGATGTTAAACCACTTATTAAGCTGAACAGTAGCTGTGGTGAGTGCTGTGAAATCTAATGTGCAGGTGTAATTACCTCGTTCAAAAATATAATGCCTATACGAGGAGAGTTGTATATAGGTGTACATAAGGTAAGAATGTCCTGTTTGCAAGTTTTTAATGCAAATTATTTCCTGTAATATCCATCATTTAGATTCAAATCTACATTCAAATAGTGCATTTGTGCACTATTGCACTGTGCACTATGTGCGCATGTCCTGCAAATGAGGTATTGGAGCTGTTCAACATTAAGAAAAAAGATAGCAGGACCGACTCAGTAAATTTGAAATAGGTAAATACAAGTTTACTTTATAACTTTGAGACCAAATTCCAAGTGTACAATTTTATGGCTTCTTCTCCAGTTTCCACATTTTTCATGTCCTCAGCCTTTGCATTGTTGAATGAAATAGACCTTTTCTTACTTTAGCAATGTTATGCTAAGTAAAAACATAACAGTAAAACTCTGCATCAAAAAGGTTTTGGTGGATTTTTCTGATTTTTTGCTTTTATTTTTTTTCTTAGCTTCTACCACCTTAATGTGAGATATTTCTAGTTCTTCTATGCTCAGCCTGTATATAAAAATAATGTTGGAAATATCTTGGCATTTATACATTTCCTTTTGACATTATCAGGGTTAATTAAATTATAACCTCCCCATTTGTGGAACATGTGAGAGGCAACAATGTCACCTGGGATCATAACCACAGAAGCTGCACGAGGCAATGTTTACTGCTATGTGAAATGCTCCAGTAGCTGTTAGGCATGAAATTTATAAAGAGAAAGAAAAGCAGAAAATCAGTTTTAAATTGTGTCATAGAGGTCTATGGAATGGGAGGGATGCCTGCAGTAGCAGCATAACTCCAGACAGTTGGGGTCAGCAGCTTGGGTCAAAGGCGACATTTAGCACTGCCAGCCCCAAGAGAGCCAAATCTCATGTGAGCAATCCCTTTATCATGGACAAGAAGATATCACAGATTCCTCTTTCAGAATGCTTTATATTCAAGAATGAAAATGCTTCAAGTACAAAGCTTCATAGTTATTAATTCAGCGCTAATGCAAGGTATGGGAGTTAATTTAAGTAGCTGGATATTGGGGAATGATTCTTTACAGGAACAGTTACACTGCACAGTATCACATGACGTGATGACAGAAATAAAATATCCCCAGGAATTTGCATCTCCAAACTGTTTGTACATTGCCTTGTATTTTTTAAGGGGAAAAAGAAACAAAACAAAACAAAAAAAAAAAAAAAAAAAAAAAAAAAAAACAGAAAAAAAAGAAAAAAACCCCATAAAACAAAAAAAGCCACCCCAACAACAATACCAAACTGCGCTGCGGTAGGATTCAAGTGTGTTATCACAGGTAAGTGATGTGTTGTAATTGTAATATTCAAAATAGATTGGAGAAGGAGGAAAATGCGGTTGTGAGGAATACTGAAGAGACAAAATAAAAATACAGGATATTGTATTACATTAAGATTTTGGAAAGAAATGTTCAATGAAAAGGAACATGGATGAACATGAATTCATGGATGAGCATGAATTTTCAATAAAAATGAACATGGAAAAATATGTCTGTAATGTAAGAGTATTTTGTGAGGCAATGGCAGCTGAAACAAAAAGGGAAAAATAAAGTCAGTCTATCACAAGTTTAGATGGGCTCTAAAATTGTTGGGCAGCAGTTACCATGGGCAGCCGGAGGAGTGGCTGAAGCTATTCAGTCTAAGAACACACAGAGAAAATGTGGTAAAATGAGACCCACCTTTTTACACAGAAAATATTACAATTGTGTCAAGAATGCTTAAGGAACTTAAGCATGTTTCAAAATACCCAGATGGTTAGGAATTTGTACCCTTGTGCCTCAACTCCCTCTTGTGAGATAGAGTGCTGTGAGCTTTCTGTTCAAACATTATTAAAAAGTCTACACAGAAGTAAAGTTTTCTATATTCAAGGATTAAAAACAGGTGAGAACACAATTCCTTAGAGGACTCCCAAGACACAGATGAATTTCACATCACCTTAGATACCCTCTTAATTTGTTTAATCATCACGGTGGGACCACAATGCTCTGAGACATCTCCATCCATAAGAAGACTGGTGAGGATTCCTAAGAATGGAATGGTGAGGATTCCTAAGAAATGGCTTATATTGGTTTTGTTTTGTCTTTTTTCCCCCCTCAATTAGTTTTATTATGGCTTTTTTACCAGGGGAAAAAAGTTCATTGTTATCAGGGATCAATATAAAAATCCTTGATTTACTTAAAGAATGAAAATCTTCCAAAGTGTTTTAACATTTGTTTTAGGATATGAAAAAACAAATTAAAATTTCATATTTTCTCATTATGCAGAAAAATGGTGGGCAACATCAACAGATCTTAAGGCTTGCTTTGCTTTATTATACTGAAATCTGATAGCTCTTCTAAATCTTATTTTTACTGTGGTACATGACATTGTAAATGAGATATCTCTATTTTCTCTCTCTCTATATAAAATCATAAATGCTGCTTTGGATTATTCAGATAATATGTCATTGTGCGACATGGGCTTTGCATATGCTTTTACACACATAATTGAAGCCTGTCAATACTTTTATGGATTTTTTCAGGCCTGAGCTCTTTGTGAAGATTCCATTTGTGCACGGAATTCCACATAGTGCTTGCTTACCATAACTATGTATGTCACCACATATAATGAGCAAGCCATAATGGTAACATACCTGACATGTCTCATTTTATGTTGAATATATAAAATATCTTCTTTAAAAAACAAGCACATCTGTAGATTACATAACTTGCACTATTTTTTTGCAAACAATACACCTGAGTTACTGGCTTTCAAATTTTCTGACCACCTTTTCTATCTCAGCTGATGTCATCCCATAAAACAATACAGAAATTTCTGCCTTTCAGATCAATTTCCATGTACTTCCCTGGCCCAAATACACTATGCAATTTTTTTAAGAGCAAAAAATCCAAGTGTAAAAAGTCATCCATCTCTGTCTAATAAGAAATTAAATAATGAAATCCTGACTTTTTTATCTGCACTGAAATAATGTGTCCCTCAAATCCTCAAGTTTTGTTGATCTAGAGAGCTATCAACCTAGCTGTACTATGCAGACAAACAGCTGAAGAGAAGAGCTCAGAGAATTAGGAAATGGAGAACTTTTGTTTCTATTTCAATTTTTTTATGATTTTTTTCAGTTGTTATTCTTTAGAGATCTCCAGATTTCATCTTTTGCTTGTAAGTTTGTCATGTGATCCTAGTTAGAATGATGTCATGCAAACTAAGCACATTCTATTCAGGATTTTTAAAACAGAAGAGGAGTAGGAAGAAATCAGACTAAGTTGTGGGAAGAAATCAGGCTAAGTAGTAATGGTGGAGCAAGCATGGCATGTGTCCTGTCAGCTGCGCATCACAAAAGGAAGGTCCAAATATGTTCTCTGCTTCTTCAGTAATCTAAAATTTTAATGTTCAACTATTTGGAAAATACAACTTAGGTTTATACTTTTTGACTTATTTTTTTTCTTGTGATTCTTCTTCTTCCTCCTTCTATGTAATTACTTAATAATTTCCTACAGAAATATTTAATTCATAGTTTGCTCCTTCCTTCTACACATTTCAAAACTGCTTGCCTGACCTTTCACTTTCTCATGACACACTACAGTGCAGTTCCAAATCTCTTCTCCAATTAATCTGCACGGGGGCACAAGTGAAATACAAAGTTGGGAGTTGGATTGCAATTTCTGTGTTATTACTACTGAGCAAAGGCCAGCAAACTCATGTTTCTTGCATTAGCTGGCCCCTGCTGTTTCACTTAAAATCCATTTGTTTGAAATGAACAGGTTATAGAAATTAGACTCAGAATTTTAAATGTTTAGCTAAAATATATACAATGATGAACTACTCTGTTAAAAAGTATCCCTCAAAAAAAAACCAAACAAAAAAAAAAAAACCCTCACCCAAAAAGTCGTATTTGGATACCTTCTTTCAAATCTAAAAAAAATATATTTGCCAATCCTCAGAGTGCTCAGAGTGACAATTCAGAGTAAGATAGTATATGTATTTTTCTTAAAATTTGCCAGTGGAAGCAGATGGGAGAACAAATAAGTAGTCATTATTCATTAGAGTTCCTGCAGGCAAAACTTTTAAAATATACAGGAAATAATATCAATTCCTTTTCTGAAAAAAAAAATCTTTTTAAAGATTCCTTTTACACTGATTTTAGGAAAAAATATAAAAAAAAAAAAAAAAAAAACCAAAAATGAGATAGTCCCAAAAAATGTCTTCTGACACTGTTAGTTATGTGTCTTTACTGGGTTTTTTTCATGAACTGGAGGCACTACCCAGGAAGAAAATTCTACTGACTTCACTATTCTAGGACCTAGTAAAAACATTTCAAACAATATTCTTCACACCTGAGAAGGATGTTTATGTTTTTCACAAAAAAGTAAGATAATGGAAATTTTATTTTGCGCAGTTAGGTTTTCCAAGTACTGTACATCAAATGAACATTTTAGAAAATAATGAGGTCAAATCTCATATTAGAAACAAACTGGTAAATCAGTTCTAAATTATATTTATTTAATTCAGTTGAATTTTCAGGGAAAACCCAGTATAACTAAAGCAGTACTTGGCTCCCAGTAACCATCTCAGCTTCAAAGCCTATTTCTGGTTCCCTGGTTCTTCTAATTTATTTTTTTAAATTATCATTATTTTTTTTATTTATCTGAGAAGTGTGCACTGGTCAGGAATATACTCTACCCCATTCCCCAAAATCTGGTCCAGAGTCACGGACCTTAAAAGTTCCACTGTTTTTCAAATCAAGATAAATATTTTGAAGATCTCTGTGAGCCCAGTTCAATGTGTCATCAGCAGGACCCCTCTGTGCTTATAACAAAACTACATTAATTTTACTATTATAACTACCAATAATTGAATTTAATTGTATAGTAAGATCATAACATAGAAACTACTAGTTTGGCACTAACCAGAGGTCTGATTGTAAAAATCCTTGGGGAAAACTGATCTATCTGGGGCAAGAGCTACTTATGGTAGCAACTAGCTTATGAGTAACAAAGGGTTGTTTCAAGTCATTCAAACACATAAAAGAATTGCTTGGCTCTAGAAAGATCCAGATGGTGCCTTTGCAGACACTAAAAAGATAGTCAGAGCATGGTTGAAGGAGCCTCTGAAGGACATCCTGTCTACCCTTCCTGCTCAAGGAGGCTCCTTCAGAGGAGGCCGTGCAGAACCACCTGAAGTGGGAAAACAGCCTACAAGAACAGGGGCATTAAGGATCCCAGCTGCTTCATGCAGGATTGACAGCAGAGAGAGAACTACACTGGAGAATAACTTCTTGGACTGAAAACAGCGGTGATACAATGTATGTATATACTTGGAAAGGATTACTTACGGACATACCAATGTTATGGAACACAGTTTTAAGTTGCCCCTTATCACTGTATTTATATTAAATTGCCTTTTGGGACCAAATGAAAGAAAACCAGTAACGAACAATGACTAGTCCTTTTCTTTTTTTCCTTTTTTAATAAAAATCACAGAATGTACTTAAATAAAAAGTATTTAGAAATTTTCATTCATTTGTCTTATTCCAAGAATAAAACAGAAAAAATATTTATTCCTCCACAATTGTTTATGCAAAACCAATTCTAAAACTATTATCAAGTACTTTCATGCTAAAAAACCTGTTTCTTTAGCTCTCCAGTCAAACTGCTACGGCACCAGTATTCAGAAAATGCCCACTTTTATAGAACATTTGAAACAACTGTGTTTTCCTTTGTTAATTTGCAAATTATTGAATTGCAAATGATAGAGAGCTAGTGAAAGAGCTACTAAGAAATAGAACTAATGCCTTTCCATATTTTGTAAGAAATGATGGAGGGAGAATGACATTTTAAAATCATCCCTCTCTCAACAACAAACTAATGAATCATAATTAGACTAAGTTCTTCAAAGCTTTACCAGTTTAGTTTTTTCTTAGACTTTCTTTAGACTGACTACATCTAAGGACAATACAGAGAGTTACATTTTTCTTTTTGGTTTATTATTCTGAATAATAGACACCTCATTCAGACAGTAAAGAATCAGTGTTGACAATCCCTTAATTATCAGAGCCTTCAAGGGATTTACAAAGCCCTATTGGCTGCCTTTCACAGCTAATTGCAGCTCTATTTTCCTGCCTTCTGTTTTGTTTTCAACAACTGAAAGAAAACAGTCACAAAGTTATCTAGGACTCTAGTCAAGGACCTGCATCCTTGAAAAGCACCAGAATTCAGAGAAGTGAATTAAAAAAATTAGCTGTGCCTAGTTCCTAATTGCATCTACCAATTACTCATCTCATGGTTTTGGCTGAGCTTTTTTCACCCTTCTGCCTGAAGTTTTTATTGCTGTAAAATATGCATAACATTTCCTCATTGCTGTTTCTGGGACAGAGAATGCTTAAGTCGTGATGCCTACACAGTGCTCTGAATATGTAGAATGCCATGTAAATTATATATATTTTCAAAGACTAAAAGAACTTCCGTATTTAGAACATTTTGAACTCTGAATTAAAAGAACTTCCCAGTGACAGGCTGATCAGGTGAACTTGTCACTTACAAAAATGCCCTACTGTAAATTTAGGAAATGAAGGAAACTATTAGGGATCCCACAGTACTCAAAGTAAATGTCTGGGAATTCATCTACAAATTTCAAATGGGGAAAGGGCTTAAGGATAACTGAAGTTCTGTGTATTTCAAAGCCATTGTTTCAAATATGGATTTCTTATCAAGAAATGATGCTTGTACATCACTTTCCTAATCAAACTGGCTAAATAAAAATAATTTCTGGGTATGGAAATGTTTAATAAATCATTTATTAATAAGGTTTGCATCGACATTGATATAAATAGGAAAACAAAGCCTTTCCAAGACATAAGTATTTGTGTCAAAGGGATAGTGATTTATGTTAAAGACAATAAGCTCAATATCAGGCTCAAATTAAACTTATCTGAATATTAAAAATTGTGTTTGACAATGATGTGTTATTACTTTGTTCAATCAAACTGAATACAGCAGGCAAGTGGATAAAGATTGGAACTGGAGAAAATATAATTTGTTAGATTTTCCATGGGCTGGTTAGGGAATCCTTATTTCCCTACTTGATGGTATATTTTTCTGTCATCAGTATAATGGGAGTAATATTACTTGTATCCATCAAACAAAAAAGACCCCAAAAATCTATTTATTATATAAAAATACTTACAGGAAGTAATTTACGCAGCCCATTTAAAAACTATACCTGTGGTTAAAACAAAGGGTATTCATATTTCTGTTTACTCTGTGACCTTCAGTAGAGCCCAGGAAAAGATGAAAAATGTAAAAAGAATTCATTGTCATAAGCAATTAATAGCAAAATTTCTCATTTGTTATGAAAATTTGTGTCACAAAAGGAAGAAGAGGGAGAAGAGACAAAGGGAAAAGGAGACACCTATTGAATAAATTCTAAATATCAACGCTGAACTACAGCTGCAGGCAAAGTACAAGAGTACTCTGCAATGAGATGCGCAGCACAATTATTGTGGAAAAGAGAACTGGAGGAATGTGAAGGACCAGGAATAAGCATGTAAGCAAGTTTTGTCTCAGACATTCTGACTATTGTGACAGGAAGGCTGTGACTGGAAGAGAAGGTCCTGTGGAGATGGGGCAGTGCTGTTCTGAGCCAGCCTTCCTTTTCAGTTCCTGTGTTGTAGTGTGTTGTTAAGTTTCTTGTGTTATTTCCCCAGTTTATGTATTGTTTCCCCCTATCAAGTGTAAAATGGTTTTGTCCCCCAAGTTTTCCCGCCGCAGCCCTGATGTCCGTTAGGTTACCATGGTTACCCCTGTGTCTGTCACCCAAGTTATATAATTATATAATTATATTTTATATAATTTACCCCTTTTTCCCTTTTTAGTAAATCCTTCCCCCTCCCTGGGCTCAGCAATCAGCCCCCCACTCCTCCTGGTTTTCCAGAACTTTCGTTTCCCTGGGGGTTGTGGTTGGCTGGGGTCCCAGGAACCCTCCCTTACCTTTTGATTATTGGTCTCCATGGAGTGTCAGTTCTGTGAAGTTCATCCCCTCACCTTTCCCGATTGCTTCCACCTGTACCCACCCCCCTCCTTTATAATCCTGTTTCACCCCCTATTCGGGGCCACTTTCCCAGTTGGTTTCCCGACGTTGGATCCCGCAACACCTTCAATAAACTGACGTTTAACCCCCGGTGAAGTGGTCAGCTCCGTTCTCGCCAATACCAGCGGTGTGAGCCAGTCCACAGCCAGCGCAGCCCGAGGCCATCAGACGCTGTGGGGTGCTGGCCAGGAATTGCAGAGGGGCTTCGGCCTTTCGCCCTCAGCTAGCCAGACTTCGAGCTTCGGGCCACGTACGCCCCCCCGCATTCCTGGACTTGCAAGTGTGCCTTGAGAATCATACTCAGTGTGCTTGTGCCTCTGAAGGATTGAGTCGTCACTCAGTGGAGCTTCAGGGGCTCACAGGCCCACAACTAATTTCATGGAGAGCTCCAAAAGGCTGGCTGCATGCAAGAACAGTATGGTGTGAGTGGCAGGAAACATTTATTTTATATAAGAGGTAAGTACCAGGTAAACTAGAAAAGGAAGGTGGTAGGTCCCATGTGCTGTCTCTTTTGTGTTTATCCCAAATCCAGACCGTCCATAGTGGCAGGAAGGATCTAAGTGCTGGTGATTTTGTCCTCTCTCTCTTTTTCATCTTTATTTTCTCCCCTTCTGTTTTATCCTGACAAGTGAGGTTATTATCCCTCTTATTTCCATGCCTGAATGTTGTTGTGAGATGGAAGCTTGTCTAGAGCTTGTTTGCTCTAGAAGCTGAGAGTTTGTTGGCCAACACTTCTACAATTAAATAGGGTGATAGCTGTTCAGACACAATAAACCCTAAGATTTCCCTGACTAGTGGACTGGTGTCTTTTTTCATCCAGATGAGAATTTATACCCAATATCACACTTGCTTTCGGATTGTGGCAATGAGTTAAATACAAATTTGTGGATTCTCGTAAAGCAAGAAAAATGGATTTTCAAAGCATATACCAAAGAGAGAACTTCTCTTTTGATTACCAATGCAAGAAACTTCACAAATATCAACTAAATTTAATCTGAAGCAAAAGAGTTGTGTCATCACTAGATGGATTTCCTTATTCTATTCTTAGAAATCAAAGCTGTCTAACAACAAAAATGGAAATAGAAAGCAAAGCTCAAAATAAGTCTCAGTTAAGTGGGAATTGTGTTCACTTGCCGACTGTGCAAATTTGTCCTCTCAATTAACATTTGTGCTTATGAACCAAAGAGAAATCAATGTTTTTGCAGGTGATCTGCTAACACTTTTGACAGTAAATTGACCCTCTTTATCAGCTATGCTAAAATTAAAAAAAAAAAAATCAAGAAAGCCCAAAACAGCAACAACAACAACAAGAAAAACCAAACAAAAAAGCAACAAAAACCATTTTTTCTACCTTTCCTCTCTCTTCTGCCCCTGGAAGTTGTCAGTAGCATCATCATCCTGACTATTTTTGTAATGGGAGGAAAGATACCTATATATAGGATAAATTTTTTATTTACTTCTGTGTTCCACTTGCAAAAAAAGTGACAAATATATTGCAAAGCGTGCAATTATTAATACATAATACAATCAATGTAAATTATTATTATATGTAACATCAAGCATTAAATATAGGATTTAAATATGTGGTTTTGTGACTGTAAACAAATTATGGGGGAATCTGTCTACCACTGCAGTACTCAGGCACATGATTGACAAAATAAATGTGTGCCTAATTTTATATGTCTCAATGTATGTAAAAACAGCAACACATTCTGCCATTGATGTAGATGTTTCTCTACTCCAAAAAAACAACCCAAAGTATTCTTTGAATTGTGAACAAGAATAAAAATAATACAACGCAATTCCTAGCTATGAGGCTTTTCCTTTTCAATATATTTTTTTCCTCTTTTTCTATTCACAAAAAATCTTGCCATTTGCTAAGAAAACAAAACCATGATTTTACAACATATTTACATTTAAATGCATCCTCTCTCACTTTCTACTTCTTCACAGCGACAGCATGGAATAAGTATAAATACAGGACATGGACCTTCTGTCTAGTGCTGATCTGCACGAGGGTTGCAGTGCTACCTCTACAGTCAGAGTGCTCGCTGCCTTCTGTGCCTGGATTTAGGGCTGGAGGTTTGTTCAGAGTACAGAGCAGCATGTTGAGTAGCAATGCTTGAGGTCAACTCAGCCTAATGGACTGCTCTTCACTGGCAGCGGGAGATTTTTATCCTCTTGCTAATGTAGAGAACGTTAAAAACAGTATTCACCAAACAGGCAGCACTCTTAGTAAAATCAGAGGACTCTCAGTACTTGTCCTAAGATAGTTCATGAGCCAGACTTTCTACTCATTTCTAATATTAAACCATGTTTTCAGGGGAGTTATCAAACAATTTGTGCATTTGAAGAGGTTGTCAAGCCCAGGAAAATATTTCCTTATACAGGTTTTTTCACAGCTGGAAAATTCTGTTTCTCTGCCCATGGTCTGCACTTTCTGCCAATTGGTCTTATTTGAAAATTTACAAAGATGAAAATAAATACCTAATAGAAGGACTGATTTTACTTTATTCCACTCAGGAGGACAGTCTTCCCAATTTAAAAATTTTGAGATTTCAAGGTTTGAGTAGGAAATAACAAGTAGATAGAAAACACTCCAACTTTCAGGCTTGTACTGTACATAGTATCATCAAAAAGAGTGGACAGCTTTGAAAGGAGATGTAACAGCTTTGTCTGCTTTTAAGTGAATGTCCTGAGGTGATTTTATGATGCTTGTACCTCTTATCGAAGTACTTTGGATGGCAAATCTCACTAGAATATCATCTCCCAGCTGCAGTATTAAGCCCCTGAGGGCCAGGAAGGCACCACTGACAGAGGTCTCCTGAAGCTCTGTTTCAGCCATTTCCCTGTTAGGCTTTTTCAAACCAAAGGGAATGGATGTTTACTATGAGTCAAAAGGCAGTAAGACAATGAGATCATGCAGTTAATCCAAATGAGCAGTGATGGGTCATTTTTACAGAACCTACAGCAGAAGGAAAAAGAGGCCAGCAGTTTCAAATGTTCTGTTGTGTGAGCTGTGTTGGTAAGATTTTTGTTTCGGCACAGGTTTGACTTTGAGAATGTGTAAATACCAAAGGGAGATATTTCAGGTGTGGGTTTCCTGACTGATCTGTAGCTGTCTGATATGGATTACCTCTAGAGGGTTGAAGCAAATAGCAGCTGATAGGATACCTGTTGTTTGAGAGCCAGTGCCACCTCTTCTCTGAGTCAGGGCTGATTTCTTCTCAGGTCGCTGCAGGTTCTCTCACATTTGGAAAAGTCAATATTTCGGTAATCTGTGTTGAAAAGGTGGACTGACAGTGGCCCTTCACCTCAGCTGCTGAAAATAAATTCCACAGATTCTTCAGAGAAACACATATCTCTGACCCTGTGTAATGCCTAAATCTGGATCTACCATAGAAGCTTGATAACTTGCTTATCACAAAACTTTTCATTATGACTGCAGTCTGGGGGGCCTGGGAAGTCCTTAGATTTTTTGCCCATTGTTTCAAGTAAAAAATGGAAAAAAAGCAAAAAGCATCTCTTCCAGCAGTAGAATCTCAATTTCCCTTGAACCAAGATCTCCAACCTCCAGTCATTTAGGATGGATAGATGTGAACTAAAAGTAGGTGACGTATTCAAATGGTTGAAGTATTGGCCCATAGAAACCAGAAAGTGTCCAGAAATACTTAGACTCAGTGACAAGCTTGCACTGCCTTAGCTGCCCCAGCTGAAAGAAACTCTGCCACATCACTGGGAGCAGTGATCAGTCATTTTGGCTGTGATCAGTGAAGAAGAACAAGTTCATACTACACAAATATTACAAGGGCTTATGGGGTTGGGTTTTTTTATAGTTTTTTTGCTTGGTTTTTTTTTTTTTTTCTTTTTGATACTTGTGCTGATTTCAATAACAGCTGCAATTAAAAAATAGAGAATAGTTACTTTGACTTTGTTTACCTAAAGCGTCTACTTATATCTATACTGAATAAACCAAAGGTCATATATCAATTTCTGAATTTGGTGTTATAAAACTGACATGTCTGGAAAATATCCAAATTATTTAACAAGTGATGGGTGAAAAAAATATGCAAAATGAAAAGTCACTTTCTTGTACTCCATTGAAACCTTGTTTTATCCTGTGAAATTTTGAGGTAGATTATCCTTGCCCCCAAAACATCTCTGTGTTTCTCCTCAGTGGACTTCCTAAAGAGGAGACTGAAATGAGGTTTTAGGTAAAATGAAAGTAGCAGCTCTTTGAAGATCAGATTTATGACACCATTTAAGAGACTGGAAATCCTTTGGAATCTTGAGGCACTATAAGTAATATATATATATTGCAATACATCAAATTGACTCTCACAGCATCCTCAACTCACATAGAAGGTCTTTAGATGTTTATAAATTGACAAGTCAGTTCATTTGCAGCATGAGCAACAGAAGTCAGAACTATTCTCATTGCCCTCATGTTTGTCCATGTTTACAGTAAGGACATGAGGTTCAGAAAAGCTTACAATACTACTATACTCTAGGGAGCAACCCCTAATAAAATGAAATATTCCATTTATTTTTTTTTTATCACTCTGCTTATGCTTATTTTTAACATTTGATCAGTCATGCTAAAGAGCAGGAGAAAGCCTGTTATTTAAGGCAAAAATTTCACAGTGGAGCCAGTCGCATTAAGAAATGCAGTACACTCAGTACTTAAATTAACATGACTATAAAAAAACTTGTCCAAAATAAAAGAGGTTTTAGTCCTTCATAACCATGGCAATTATAAGTGGAAAATATCTGTGATACCTCTGTTAACAAGGATAATCAAAACAAAATGAATACTGTGGAGGAGCCACCTGCAACCACTGCAACAATGGAGTTTCTTCAAGACAGCGAACATGAAAATAAATTTCCAGCTCCTCCAACATATCTTTGGCTCCCTAACTCCAAAAAACACACACTTGGCACCGTCAGGGTTAAACTACAGCAGTCTGTTATAAGAGTCCCCAAGGAAGAAATTTTAGGTATTATTCAGGTATATTCAGGTATTTAGGTATATCAGATTGGAAATAATCTGATACACTGTAACTATTTTGAGATTGGGTGCATGTCAAGAGACTGGAAAAATAAATTTTTGACATAAAATGTGGGCACAAAAACCAGAGAGAAACAAATAAAACAATGAAAAATAACACTGTCAAGGCAGGGGAAAATGAAACTATCTCTAACAGTAGGAAATAGCTTTATTTCAACTGCAATTAATTTGGATTATATAGATTATTGCATTTAATAAGGTTGTGGAAATGCAGCTTCCTCAGCATTGTAAAAGTATGAGTTTTCACACACTGTTCTCAGGAATTAGAAAAGCTTAAGTCTGAATTTTAAAATTGATTTAGCAAGCTGTTAGCTTTTTGTACTGCGTACAAATTGTGCAAGCTTTAAGTAACAGCATATGTTCTGATAACTAAAAATATTGGAAATCTATATTTAAGATTAATATTTGCATAAATATTAAACTTGCTGTGGTTTGGACAGTAATTTTTAACTATGTAATGACAAATATTATTATTCATTTCTGTGCTACACACTGCAGAGGTTAATTAATCATATTAAAACTGTTTAGAACTTGAAATTTTGCAAACTTGAAGGAAGCCTCCACCTAAGACAATGTCAATCTGACTGAAACTGGCATGACTGTAGAGAGTCAAAGTAATTGACTCCTGGTATTCAGCTCTGTGTAACAGCTTTTATTCTAGGCACAAAATCAGCTAAATATATATTTCATTCACAGACTGTGAAATATTAAGAATATTTCTTATTTCCCAAAATTTCAAAAGAAAGGAGTTTATGGAAAAAGTACATCTCAAAAGATATCTAAGTTTCTCACTGTCCTGATAATTAAAGCATTCTTTTTTTTAATTCACACAAGTAATTCATTGTATATCAAAATCAACATAGATACTTTATATTAGATTTACAGTGTTGTGCTCCAAAACTGCATTTAGAGTGCATTTTACATGCTATATTGTATGCTATTGATTATGTTGTATACCAAGTCACCATGACATAAGTATGAAAGACATTTAAATTAAGTTACTAGGCTGAAGATTAGAAACCATTTCTTTCAAGTATGGAAATTTCTAATAGAATACTTTGTCCTTTTAGCTGGTTTGTTTCTCTCCAATGTGTGGAAGGACTCACAATATCTCTCTTCAAGGAGGTAAAATCAGAGGATAGCTGTTATTAACAGACAGAAAGAGGCAAATGATTGTTCCAGATGAAATAAAATTAACATTTTACTGTAAAATTTCTAAAGAAAGCAAGTAGAAATATTGATGCTAGTAGCTAACAAGGAAAGTAGGGTACAGAATATTAACAAGCATGAAATTCTTCCTTGAGATATGTTCTTATATCTCCTACACATGACAAGTAAATTTGTAACAAGTCAATCTTAGAGGATACAAAATTTAAGAAAAAAGAGGCACATTCCAATTTGCTAACAATATAAGATGTCAGAATAATATGTATTAAACTACTAGCTAGATGAATCAGGTATTTCTATACACTAATCTATTTTAAATCATGCAGAATTAGTTAAATTCATTGTTTGACTATTGCATAATATGCTATTTCTGTCTTGGAGTTATTTACAGCTTGAAAACAGTTACCCTGTCTCTTTTTTTCCTAGCATTCTTAGTAGAAAAAAACCTGCTTTTAGGCATTGGGGAATATTTTAAAATTTCCTTCAACTTTAATTTTGGTTGACATACATTCCAAACACTTAATTACACATCTGTTGTTCAAATCTCACAGAAATCTTATAAACTTGATGTATGCAAGAAAATTGCTATTTCAGTGAGAAATTATCTTTTACACAAATTAATTAACTGGAATAAATTTTTCTGGTTAAATACTGATGCAGACAGCTTGTAGCAATATTTTTACCTGTTCTAGTCCAGGGGCAGTGCCAAAAATTTTAACTCTTCTCCTGACTACCTGCATGCTTCAGAATGGTTAAAAATTGATAAGAAATACCTGAGCACTGCCTCAAAACTGGGTAAAAATTAATCAAGCAGCTCTAGAGACAGCATGACCAAGAACAGAGCACTGCCTTCCAGTGCAACTTGATTCAATAACTATTAACCTGAATATAGGTAAAAAAATATTTTTTAGTGATTATCCTGTTGTACTAATTTGGAAATGTCAGTCATATGAATGATCTTTTCAGACTTTACCCAGACTTTCATTAGAATTTAGGAGGTTATTGGGCTCACCTGTGCATTATCATTCCCAGAAAACCTTTTCCATTTTTTCTAACTCTCAAAAATTGGAAGGTTTTGGTGTTTGAATGATAAAACTAATCTTGACAAGCCATCTGAATAATCAACTAATGAAGAATTTCTGAGCTTGATAACAAGTGTGGGAAGATAACAGAAGAGCCCACCTCTGCATTTTCTTGATAGCTAGAAATGGAAAGCCAAGTGTGGTGAAAAGATATGATATGAGAGGAAGATCTGTCAGAAATGTGAAATTTTAATCCATACAAGTACCAATGAAACTTGCACACTCTGAAGATAATGGTTGTGCTGCCATTCAATTCTGCATAGTGGCTTTCTGCTTTGCTTAGTGTCCTTGAAGCAAAGGTAATTGGTTTTTTACTCTCCTGTGAACGTAATGCAGTATATGACTGCTCTCACCCCATGGGGGGAACGCATCACACACTAATTGTATTGGCAAATCAGAATCAAATTGTGCTAATACATTCAAGGCTACTAACAGGTTTGATCTATTTAGAAAGCTCTGTTGGTCTTATCTGTCCAAACACAGAATTTTCCTTGACCTGGAATATCACGTGAATAATTAAAATATAATAGCTGGATGATAAATGAAGTTTATGCAGTGTTTCAGTAATCTCATAAAAAAGAAGGACATACATTTTCAGAACCTATTATGACCTCTTTGATGGGGACAATTTCTGCAATTTGTCTTTCATGCAGTATCTTGCAAGCTCTGTTTCATGGCAGTTTATTTTAAGTGATTACATTATTTCAGAAAATAATTGCAGGTAAATTTTTGTAAAATTTAATTTTTCATTGGTAATGTTGCAACTGCTAGATCTTTATTTTTTTGTTTATAGATTATTATTATTATTATTATCATTTATTTTGCTAACTTACTCCTATTGTGTCTGTCACATACTGCAGCAGAGTAGGGGAAAACAGAATATAATTATATGCTCTCCTTGACCTTCGTAATGTAAAAGTAGTAATTTTAGTTTATTCCCTGGCTGGAATAAATAAATGGATCATCTTTATTTATTTTTTTATTTATGTATTTATTTATACTTAAACCATTGTTCTGGCTTTCTTGTGCATGAGATAAAGGAAGATCTTATTTGTAAAGCTATCTCTCTTCAGAAATGCAAGCTGTAAGAATAGAGCTGTAATAAGGAATAGGATAAGTACAGTATTGCTGTGTCTCAGAACACAAACACCCAGTTTAGGTTAAAGGTAGAATATAGTATATTCTACTGCATAGTGAGAACAGAGGAACTTCACCTCAGAATGATAAAAGAGATTTTGGAAGTTACTTAGATGCAAGCAAAGAAATCCCAAACAATATTTCAAATGTAACATTTTAAGTTTGCTTTTATCACAGTCATGGGATAATGGACACATTTTATAACTTATGAACAACTTCTGAAAAATACTCAGCAGAGATCCAGGAACATGCTTTTCAAATTCTGATCCAACTGTCCTGACAGAAACTTCATTGCTCAGAACCAGTTAAGTTCAAGCTTTAAGAACTACATAAACTTGCTCCATGAAGGCCAAAACACAATTTAAGTGAAATGTGTGTACACTTCTGAATGCTCCTTTATTTAAGTTACTAGTACTAATCATATAGCTACATCTCCCCTCAAGCATTGGAGGGTTTTTTTCCAATCAGGAGAATGAATTTTTCTGTGTAATTATATTTAAGTTATATATAGTAAAGTAAAAAAGAAAGAACCTGAATTTTCTACCACTGTTATTCCACCTCAAGTAAATAACTATGCTACAATGAATTCAATGCATAGTTACTTTGGTTACTATGTTACATAGTTACATAGTTACATAGTTACTTTGGTTTCAATAATTCATTTATCTGCACATGCAGTAGATATGTAGAATTTTAATTTTGGCCTATGTTACTTCTAGGTAGTGAATATATTGTAGATTAATTCTTCCCTGTTGCTTGATCAAAAGTTAAACAACATGATTTTTTTCTAATTTTATGATCTTATCTTTTCTAATTTTATGATCTTATCTTATCTTATCTTGAAGCTCCATAGGAAAAATGAATCACTAAGGAACAGCAAACAGATTATTTCCATGAGAGGGACTATTCTTGTCATCTTCACCAGTGCTTCTAAACAGTATAAAAGTTAATAGTAAGATAGATCACTGAAGCCATCTACTTGGACAGGGACACATAGCCTTTGATTATACTTTCTGAAAGATAGTATAATCAAAGGCTTGATTAAAATTTGGAGATATTTTAATCAAGTCAATATACTTTCAAATATAATGCTTGGGTCATGTAGCTCAGTGCTTAAATATCTGTTACGTACTTCAGTGCAAATGTACATCTGATAAAGGAATGTTTGAAAGATAACTCCTTTAATGAAAGACAGATACCTGCAACTACTGTACTAAATTACTAAAATACAGGTGACACAAAGTGATAAAACCTCAAAAGTAGTAATATAATGTCTATTGGAAATCAAAATTGCTTTGAACTATTGTCAGAAGAAAGAGAACAAGATCTGACCCCCTCACTTTAAAGGAAAAACCCAAACTTCCAAGTAGACCTCAAAGTTTACTACTACAGGAAGATTCGTACGTTTGGTAAAACTTGCTGTGACCTTGTAAATTATCTCAGATGTCAAAATTTAATGTGGGGTGAGAAGCAGTTGTCCCATATCAAAGAGGAAATTGGGGGACTTTACAATGTTCAGATACCTGAAGTATCTCTAAATGAAAGGACAGCATGGTCTTCCAAATATGACACAGGCTAGGTTCTTGATCTGCTGTCTCAGTAAATGGGTGCAATGTGCTTTAGATCTTCTATTTCAAAAATAAAGATCTTCTATTTCAAAAATAAAGGTGATCAAATTCTTTCTCTTGGATTCTGTTTCCAGACTGTCTCAAAATGCCTGTATTAAACAAAATAAGTCAAATAACTCTTTAATAATTAGTTTCTTGATTACAGTAAGTATAGAATGAGCAAGTTGATTGAGAGAGATACAACAGTGACCTGAAAAATAAATAAATCCATGACAAAAAACAAAAAAAACCCACCCCACCCCCCCAAACTCTCTTACCGCAGTGCTGAGTAGAAATGTCAGGTAGACTACATAATAATGTTGACTAATATCCAGGAAATGTCCTAGTTTCTGCAGACCAAGAATATTCAGTCTAATCAAAGTTCCCATCTTCTGAGGGATAAAGGAATTAAAGAAGTTAAACCAAATTATCCAGCTATGTTATTGCACCAGGGAACGTTCAGGAACACCATTACAGGATCCTACAAAGAAAACACTGTGTTTTAATTTTTAACCCTGTTTCTCCATCATCTAATGTTTTCCCTGTCACTAATTTGACACAGCCCATTTGTCCTGCAAACACAGGGAAAGAGAAACACTGCCTTCCACCTTCACTGAGAGCACTATCTAGTGATGTCAAGTGTCAGTGCCTGTTAGGCACCCACACACTGATTCTGTCCAAACTGAAGTCTGTTAAGAGCAGAATCCTTGTCCTCTATGGGTTTTTTTTTTTGTTTTGTTTTGTTTGGGATTTTTTTGTTGAAGTAGGTGTTACATCTCCTTTCTTGGCTGCAGGTGTGCCAGCCAAATTTCAAGACAGAATGTCTGGTTTCATGGTTTTTCCTATCTTGCTTGCCCTGTCTCACTTCTTTGTATCAGTCTCAATGTGGTTAAAAGGTAACTTAATGTACATGATTGTTAATGTTTTAAAAAATCAGAAAGTTGTTTTCAGCACTGAGATATTTTTCATATGCTGTGATAAATAAAATCAACATGAACCTTTCCTTTTTTCTGCTGTGCAAAAGTGGGAAAAAATTCTGTCCTTCTGTATTAATGTCAAAAGAAATGCCTAAAGGAGTTATACAGCAGCATATTTGTTCTCTTCACACTTTTGCCTTAAAGTTCATGAGTACCAGTATAGCTCAACACTCTTAGCCTAGAAACATAAAACCCGAAACGAATTAGGATTTTTATCATGACATAAGAACTTTGGATGAAAGAAACCATAGAGCATTTATAGAATAAATCTGATATGCAGTTACCATGTTGCCAAAAACCATAATTTTTTGTCTTATTCAGCTCAGTTGAAATTAAAGTATTGACAGAAACAAATTTTGGAATGAAAGTAGAAAAGCTAATAAGGGGTGATATTGAATCTGTTCAGCTTTTTTTTGTTTTTTTTTTCTCTGGGTAATCAACATCTTACATTCTGCACAATGTAGTTGAAACTAAATAAATAAATTAAACCAACAGGAAATGCCAGACTTTTTTTCTGCTTGCTTTTAGCTCTGTATACACTGAATAAAGCTAGAACTAGAAGCTGAGCTGCTGAGCACTGTATTTTTTGGCCATTAATTTTAAGTGTGTTGCACAGCCTGAGGGGAACACAAAAGCATTAAGATATTTAGATTGAAAAAAGAGTGGGTTTTGTAGGGATGAGAAAGAAATCAATCACATTCTCCACATCGCTTTAAAGGGTGGTTATTGCATTACTGGACTCAAGTCCCCTAAAGGTGCATCACAGATAGCTGACATTTGCCACAGTGTCATTCTTTGTCAGTCCAGGTAGTAGCACATTTTTCCTGTACATAGGCAAAAATCCCAAAACCAAACCAAAACAGCACCCTTGCAAAAAAAAAAAAAAAAAAACCAAAAAAAAACATTGTTTCTTACAAAAGAGAACCTGGAAATCTTTGCTTCAGGGAACAGTAGAACAACCTAGAATCTTAGAATCTTTCCCCTGCTAGCACAAGCAATCAGCCACCTTTGCTACAAGGAATATGCAAACAATATCCAATAGTCTTGCCATATTATACAGCATGAAGACGTATTTGTGCTGCCATACTTTAAAAGTGCAAAGTGTTATGCTTTTAACCATCAGGCCAATGCTGAGCTTTTGTAAACGAAATAGCTAATAGTTAATTACCTAGGTCAATAAAAAGATAACCTACACATAAATTTGGTTTTTCACTGACACAACAGTGACAGAAAAGTTATCTGTCCTAACTAAATCTATTTCTACATGTATTAGATTTCCAGAATAAAATGTATTTTACTAGAATTTATGAAGCTTGCTTTTTCCAACATAAGAAACACTTGTTATCCTTTCTTTTATAGGTCAAGAAATGTATGAGCAATATCACCTTCATGACAAAAGAACAGGAGGGTAAAAGGCAAGGAAGGGGAAAAAAAACACACAAAAAAAATTATCTATTACAAATCTATGGCTATTCTTATTAGTGTCTTCCTTTGATTTGCTTACCTCATTTTTATAATAGCAAATACATTATAATTTATACATTAAATAAACAACGAAAAACAATAAATAAGTAATCCTTAATTTATTTTAAAAAAAAGATAGAAATCATATTGACAGCTTTTTAATAGACAAAGAAGTAGAATCTTGCACAGAACTACCTTGCTTAAAATCCCGACTAAACTCTTCACTTTTCACAGTATTCTACTTGGTAATGTCTCATTGGACATAAGGTGATAAGAAGAAGAACTATTTTTCAATAATTTTTCTGTTGAATTTACAGTATTTTCTGTAAAAATACTGGAATCCATATTTTAGCTAGAAGAGCCTATTTCCAAGACTTGTATATTGAGGACACTTAAAAAAATTAAACAATATTGAAAGACCACAGTTTTACATTACTATAATTTTGTGGGGAAAATTGCATGCCTCTACTCAGTTTTTCTTGTAGTTATGTTCATACACAGTAGTTATTTCCTAGCCATTTCAGGCAGGTCCAAGTGCATGTAAATTAACTCAGGTCTATTTTAATAGTGAACCAAAGCCAATTCACTGGCCTTCACTGAAGGGGAAAAAATAGTATTACTCAGTTGTGGCAATACAAATAGAAAGACTATATAAAGAAGCAGTTTGAAAATTGAAATCATAAGAAAGATAAAGTGGTGTTTGCAGAGACTTCAGCTGAAATTAGATGTAAGAAAAAAATTAGAATATTAAAGTACTGCAAGATGAGAATATCAACACTTAATAAAAATGAAAGCTCTAGAAAAAATCAAGTTACAGAAAAATGCAAGAGATTTTGTTTCAAACAATTTCTTTTAATAAATAATATATTTTTTGCCACTCTTGAACTTACAACCCCAATTTCAATTAGCTGATCAAAAAATAATTTTTACTTGCCAGCAAAAAACAAATATTCAGTCTTCAGAGCTCTATTTTAGCCTTGCAAATCCCAATAGAACTCTTCTTCCATAAAGGAATCCCAAGGAGTTTGAGCTACAATTCCCTAGTTGTTTATCTTCTATGAAGTCCAACAGAGACCTGATCTTTCTGGAAAATATTTTTATTCATGAGTTGTGAAGCAGGATTTTTTTATGACAAAAAATTCAAAATAACTTAGGTCCATAATAATGATGAGCTTAAGATCTCCCTATGGATTTCTAAAGAAAAAAGTCACTGATACCACCTACTATGGATACTCAAAATTTTTGGAAAATTTGGTTCATAATTAGAAAACATTTGGTTCATAATCAGAAAGCCAAAAGACTACAATATTATATATAGGCATACAAATAATTGTGTATGTATATATACGTGCATGTGTATGTATACATACATACATATATATATCTATATATATATGCATACATATATATGTGTATATATATATATATATACCTATCTATATTTAAATGGAGGCCTTGTAAGTAGACTTGTCAGTGAAGGTTGATTTGAATTTGTACCTGAACCAAAAAAGTTATGTTCTTCTCTAGTGTCCATCTCCCCAATGTCAGGTCTAGGAGACCTTTGGCCACATGACAGTTGTATCAATTTCCTGATCAGACCAACAACTAATTATTTACACTTCATAATTCTCAGTAGGATCAATGACATTGTGTTCTTCAGGCATGGCTGCACAAGTGTTAGAACTGACTCAAGTGAATTCCTGAGAGGTTGCCCAAGGATGGAGGGGAACCACCTGCCTTGAAGGCAGCACAAGTTCCCACAGGCATAAGCCCATGGTGAAATTGCACTTCAGAAGCAGAAGTTCCAATCAAAACTCTGCAATTTATATTGTATTAAAACAGTTAAAAGGAGCATTATTATAATTTAGGGTTCTTATTCTGACTCAGTGAGTCATTTGAGATAATCAAATCAAAATAAAACTATTGCAAAACTAACAATCTGAAATAGCTCTTCATCCTTAATGTGGTGGTTTCTTTCTTCACATTGGAGTTTTTCTCTTTCTCTTACTATACTTCCTGTGTTTCAGTAAAAAGAATACTGAAATATAAAAGATCCCCTTTCTTGCACCTAACAAAATTTCTATTTAGGGAGCATTACTTGTTAGGGAGCAGCAGCAGTAGTAAAGCAAAAATCAAGATTTATACTTTTGCAATTGAAATGAAAAATATGAATTTGTTTTCAAATAAAAGCAAGTTTGAATCAGAAATTTGAGAAAAAAAAGAGATTAAAATTTAAAAAGTAAATTTAATGTGATAAATATCATCAAAGTCCTTCTGCCAACCTTCTTAAATTGACACTTGTCCTTAAAATGTTAAGCCACATATCCTAGAACAGGTGTTGTCCTTCAGCTACAACTATTCTAATAAGGTTAGTTAATTGAAAGACACTACTGTGCTTTTTTGGGTCAAACACAGCAAGTGGTTTTCTTAGTCTACATTGACATAAATTGTATAGTTCTATAGCTTCTTGTTACATATTGCTGACCATCACAATAAAAGTGTCATCACATTAAATCAACAGCTTTCAACAAGCTGTTTCAGGACACTGTGACCATGTGTAAAGTATTTCCTCAGGGAGGTGTTTTGAAAAATATCTCCTGGAAAAGAGGTTGCTTAGAACAATTCTTCTTGCAGCAACTAAAGGAGTTTACATACTTGTCAAAAATCATTGCAAGCTCAGAGATGTCTGCACCAATTTCTGAACTGACATCTCATGGATAGTCTGACAGCTTTGTGTATGAAATGGGTTGTCAGGAACAACTTAGGAGGAATGAGAAAAACAAAACATATTTGTTTCTTATGTTTTCTGAGTCATATTCAGGAGTTCTCTTTTGTTATACCAATCTGTTAAGTTTCAAAACCTGATATTTGGGTTCTTCAGCTCACTTGACATAGTTCAACTGTTGCTTTGAATTGACATTCCCAAGGAAAAAAAAAAAAAAAAAAGAAAAAAAAAAGAAAAAAAAAAGAAATAAAGTTAATATTATGAGTAAAAAAATAGCATCATAACTCTATTTTGTATTTTGAATGGACATTTTTTCATCAGTGACAACATTTCACCAACAATGATTAAACAAGTAGGAGAAGGAGTCTTCCCAACTTCTTGCATAAGGCAGAAATAATGACAACAGGAGCCAGATTGGAATTTCATAGTTTCTCATATCTAGTTCTTCTTTTGTCCTGAAAACATTATGCATTAGAAGTCCAACAGATATTACGAAGTTGTTCTTCCTGCATGCCTCTGTTTAAAAACCCCAAAGGTTTCATTGAGGAATGATGCCATGTATAAGATAAGAAGAGCAGTGGTTTTTACAAGCTTATTACATCAAATTTTTATAAGAAAATTTAGCAGCAGAGTGGCTTCCAACTCCTCTTCTGTGGATTATGCTATGTACATTGGTATGAGGGCACTTCAGCTGCCTTGACAATGTGTCACCTTCTTAGGGGAGCACACCTTAATTCCTTTGTTGTATTTCTCTGGTGTTTATGTGGTTCCACATGTTGACTTTCCTCAGGAGCCTCTAGCTTATCTCTGTAAGACTTCTCATGTGCTGCAGAGCTACAGGCTTAGGCTCCTTTCCAGCACAGGCAAGCCTGGGATTCTGCTCTTCTCCTTTCAGGTCCGTTTAAAGCTCTGCAAACTCTGTAAGTCCTGGTAGCTCATGAGAAAAGACCCTCTTTCCCTTTCAGGAAGGTGAATCCTATCCAAGGCCTGGTACTCTGTGATCACCTGAAAAATACTAAATTGTGCTGATGACATCAGCCACAGAATCCCATATTAATTAATAATATTATAGTTAATTATTATATAATTAATATTAATATTATTAATTATTATTATAATTGATAGTCTGGGTCCATTTGTTTTTTTCCAGTGTTGCTGCCCACACTGGAAGGATAGAGGAAGAAGACATACAGTCACTACAGTGACTTCTGTAAGACCAGACTTTGTTCTACTATTATTCCACAGAGTAAGGGAAAGACTTCTTCACTCTCATAGTACATGAAGAATTAACCAGACAAATTTATCTGCACAAAATAAGAAGCAGACCCACTTTCTTCCAGTTTCAGATTCCAATCTTAAAATTGGTGAAAGATAATGGACTACAGATATTTTCATATTGGCATAAAATACAAAATTTATTCATTCAAGGGACACATTGCACACCTTCTAGATATCACCTTATGATTATCAAAACTGCTGTAGTTGAAATATCTGTAAACCTTCAGTGCATATAATTCTAAAATTATGTTTTTTAATATTTAGAAGATGTTTTAAAAGAAACCATAACAATTTAAGACTCCAGAAAGCTCTTCTGCTTTGTGTCAATAAGTTAATTCACTGGCGTTATTAATAAAAAAAAAAATGGGTGGTTTTACTGCATTGTTCTTCTCAGGTCACCTTAAATTAAACCTATATAATACATCGTTGCATGAATGCATTGCAGTTTTACACCAGTTTCATTTAAAATTCAATCCATGTGAGCCACACCAGAGGCTATGCTAAGCACAGCCTTTCTAGATTCATTAGAGTGGCTGCTCATTCAACAATAAGACTTTGCTTGCCAGTACTCAGTCTCTCCAAATCCTTGGAAGTCTACTGAGGACACAGCTCTGCTAATAAGCTGCAATGGGGCCTTGTGCTTACAAGCTATTCCTTTCATTGTGCATTATGTTCCTCAAACATTGCCAAGATATGCAGTTTTCAAGTGAAAAGCTGAGTAAATGAGATATTTTATACACTGAACATATCAGTACCCCAGATGGGAAAACTGAGTGCCACGTATATCTGAGGAAAAGACAATAAAAAAGGTTGTCTATACAGCTGCTTGCTATTCCTTCATCTATGTGTGATTTCTCTATTTTTCAGTGTAAAAGAAGATCCATCTCTTATCTGGAGCATGACATAATCTTATCAGTTATGTTTGTGATACTTTCAAGGCATTTGCTATATGCAGCTAGTGCAAATAAATTAATAACAGAGTTATTCCTGAATTAAACATCACATTGAAAGTAAAACTGAAAAAGATATTTACTGACAAAAAGGCAACCTCTATCCTTTCTCACAATGCCTGTATCAGAGAGATGAAAACCGAGTCCGCTGCTCTTTAAGACTTACAGAGATAATGATAACATCTTCCCCATAATGACATCTAACTGGAAGACAAATTCAGATGATCAGTTCAATGCTTGCTTGAAGAAGCAAAAGTTCGAGAAACTACTTCCCCAGCTGTATCCATAAAACTCATTACTTTGGATCTTTTAAATACTGAATGATTGGCTTCGCCTCTCAGAAAACAGATGCTATTTCCTGAATAACAAATTTGGTAGATTAATTGTACTTGCAGCAAACCAAATAATCTTAGGGTCACACACCAACCTGATTTTTGAGGTACATCTGCATTCTTATTCTTAAAACAAAGATAAATAGAAAAGTTGAAAAACAGGAAGAAGAAGGCTAGAACAAGCATATTTTTAAAAAGTAAAATCACACATTTTATAGACAAAAAGAACAGATTAACACAAGTATTCTTTCACACCTTTTACTACTTTATCACTAACGTGGGCCTTTTTCTTCAGTCTGTCTTAGTATAGTGACATTTAACTTTTTCCTTAGCAGCAGGGAACTCTTCTCAACCCCATCTAAGGAATGTCATTTTCTAAGCTGTAAATCCTACTTTCCCACTTCTCTTTGAAGGTTTTCAGGCTTTCTGAATTACAGGCTCCCATGTTTACCACATCAGTCCTATTCTTGCCCTTGCAGTTAAACATATACTCTCAGTGCATAAAGTGCCTCATCCTGTAATTGCACTTGTGTGATAGATTAATCAGCTCCTTATCAGAAATAACCTTCTCATTTATATGCCTGTAAACAATCATGAAGCCAACTAAAATTTCTATGTAATCAGAATGAGATAGTTATCTTTTTAAAAATATTATTTTAAGTTCATATTTTTTTTCTGCTTTGGTATTTCCAGCTTAAAAAGTTTCAAATACTTTTTTTTGAACTTAATATGGTGCTTGGGGGTGAAACCAACCTGCCTTGCACAGGAACTGCTGTATCTCTGTAGTTGATAGCTAAGACAGTTTTACCTCAAACAACAATTTCATTAGAAGGTTAAAGTGGTTATTTATAGTGTTTAATTTCAGCATCATCACTTCCTACTATACAGCTTCTCACAAGGTAATTATTACAAATGCTACATTTTTCCTACAGCAAGCTTTTGAATTTTTGCTGAATTTATGTTCCTTTTTGCCACTGGAACAATTGTACATCATAGGAAAACCTTATTAGCAATTTTTCCCCCCACACACACAAAGCTACTGATAAAAGTATTAAACTGTAGTGGCCTAAGAACAAATCATCTCTGGCTGACACTTCCCCATAAAATTGACTTTTGATCACTAAGTGCTAGAATGGTTTTATATCTCTCTATATGTAATATAGGGATTTTACATAACATTTTGGAGAGAGGAAAGGAGAGAGGGAAAGAGTAATGAAGAAGATGAAGAATATAGGATCATATCAGTAAAATATTTTTTGTGCTCTTGAAACAAATGGACTTACTCTTAAGCAACTACCTTAGTTGATGTTAGCAGCTTCTTTATTTCCTAGTTATTAGTCTTTCCATGCATTCTCAGATGAACCTAAACTGTTCATTTTATCAACCTTTTAAACTGATTAAAATATTTACACTCTTTTTATTAAGTCAGAACAAATGTCTATATAATTCCAAAATATCTGTGGCAAGAAAAGCTTACACAAATTATCTATAGTATGAAAAGCTTATCAAAGTTCATTTTAGGAACTCTTAAAAAGAAAGGAAAAGCATTAAAGTGTAGAGACAAAGATGATTTCTCCCTCTTTCTCTCCACATATACATTTACAGTTTTCTATCTGAATTCTGCTGTAACACTGAGATTACATAAACATCAACTTTTGTTTTTAAGAATCTTGTTTTATTAGTATTCCTATCTTTTTCATGTACATATAGAACACAAAAGCTGTGAATTTGAAATGCATTTCAGCTA
Source organism: Zonotrichia albicollis (assembly GCF_047830755.1). NCBI lineage: Eukaryota > Metazoa > Chordata > Aves > Passeriformes > Passerellidae > Zonotrichia > Zonotrichia albicollis. Next base: position 75,930,899 of record NC_133819.1, read on the forward strand.
TTGTGGCTTCATATCTTTTGTAACAATTTCCTTTTAAAATACAAATTCAAGGAACTTATTATTATCTTCCACGTTTATTTTGTACTTCTTTGCATAAGTGGTAAGAGTCTTCAGATATTCCTGCTTCCAGATTTGCTTCCATTTTTTACAGTTCAGGGAAAGTTTCTTAATGTCTTCTCCACTGTGTTTGCTTTTTAGCCTCAATGCCATATCTTTACCATTTTCTCCTGAACGTGTCTCCTGTGTCAGTAAGTGTCATGGTTTGAGCCTGGCACAGAGCCAGTGCCCCCCATGAAAATGCCCTCACCCTGGTGTCTGCTGTGAGATGTGACCAGGAATAAGCAAAACAGGCTTTAGCTTAAACATAAAGAACACTTTATTACCTAAACTACAGGAAAATAGGGAAAGACTATAAGGAAAAGAAAAAAAAAAAATAGAAAACCTTACAAAAACCACTTTCCCCCTCCCCACTACCTGACTTTCCCAATCCGATACATTCTCCCAAATCATCAACTGCCCAGCCTTGGCCCCACACTTTAGTATACTCAAACTGCAGTTCATGAAGAGGAAAGGAGTCCTTCTTGTTCCATAGGCTTCCCCTGGAAACACACTGAAACCTCGTGTGCTTCCCTGTCACTTCGGCACCGCCCGGAAAAAGTCCTTTTGCCGCTTGTGACATCTTCCTTCCATGCCCAGTGCTCTCACCACTGACGCATGGCCAGAGCTGCTTTTAGGGTTGTCTTTCAAGGATGCCTTGTCTCACTCCAAAAAGGCACAGTCTCTGCTTTGGGACATCTGTCCCCCCCATATTTTTCCAACCCCCTGGGGCCGGGGGGTCCTCACGAAGAACCCTCCTGGTTTTGAGCCACTGCTTCCCCCTAAATGCAGTCTCTGTGTCACAGGAACAACTGAGTCCATGGCCACAAGAAAAGTCCAGCCAAAAGGCCACTCCAAATCATCTCTTCCATTCAATCATCTCCACGTTCTTCGGGCCAGGTCCTTGTCTCATCTCATCTCTCATCTCCCTTCTTATTCAGCTTCGAGGAGGATTAGTATTTTTTGCAAGGCCCCAATCATGAAAGAAAGGGTTAAAAGTCTCAGTCTCTGTCTGTCCCGGGACGATGATACTCCCACACGTGCTGCTGCTGCGGCCGGCCGGGCTGCACCCTTCTCCCCCCCTTCCTCCTTCTGGGCTGGCTTCTATCACATTCAGACGCCGACTCTCCCTCTCTCTCCCTCCTGGGGGGGGAATGGCTGCCCGATGTCTCTTGGGGCTCCTCCACCCTTCCATCCTTGAGAGCTTTCTCACCCCCATCTCTGTCCAGGCCCCGGGCCTACCGCATGGCTGCCCCTCCCCCGCCCAGCAGCAAGGCTGGACAGGGGAGGGTGATCTGACCTCCTCGCAGCGACGTCCCAAGAGAGAGTGCCAAGGGCAGTGCCCTGCTTTTTAACCCCTGTGTATTCTCGGAGGTGTGTCCAAACCCCACTGGCTACACCAGGTGCCAGTCTCAAACCCAAAACCTTCATTGGTTTGACCACAGCTTCCCAGAATTCCCACTCCTTCCTGGTCAAACCACCACAGTAAGGCAGTTGTGCTTGGGGGGAGTTTAATAAAGATGACATCCACTGCTGCCTCTGTAATAATTTGTGTATGCTTCACTGGATCACATCTCAAGTTAGAAAAATAATCTATATTCCTTCATTGTTAGGCTTGTCATCACTCTGTTTATACTCAATGCTTGTTCGCGCCAAAGAGTATTACTGAGTCACTGTAAACTTTAAAAGGTTCTTGACTGGATATGAGTTTAGAAGTCTATCATAATTTTCTCCAGTGGAAAGCAGCAAAAAGTCATAAGACAAAGGTACAAAAGGGCTGGTAATAAACTTTTCTGCAGATGACGTTTAATATGCTTCCATGATCCAATTAATTGTACATGACTTTTCTCACAACAGAAAATGATACTTGATGTCAGTTTCCTTGATACATAGAAGATAAGAAAGCATACTTCAACCCACCCTAAAAACATAAAAGAGTGATAAATCTGGATATCATATACATACACAGTTACATAGGGAGACAAGGAATGATGGAGAGTTGCATGGATCTCAATGGTATACGCAGAAAAAATGGAAAATGTAAGAGTTGTTTCTATCATGTTTCTAATAAAGTAATTTTATTCCCTGATATTAAATGAAGAAATCATTACTTCATTTTCTTCAATGGCATTATCAGCTGAAATAATTTATATATTTCAACTCCATGTCAGAACTGACCTAGTCTTCTACATGTCAACTCTCCGTAAAAATTCTATGTATTTTCTATTAATTTCTCTTTTTTCTTACCATATCAAAAGAGAAAAAAGGATTGCAAAATTATTCAGCCCAAGTTCACAGAAAACAAGTTGCTGAACTAAGTTCTCTTACTTGGTATTTCTTCCAGAAAATGCAATAATATAATATTGCAATGCTGCAGACACTGTGATTTAATCTTTATATCACAGAATTTATATCACACAATTTTTGAGTTTTATTTGAGTAAGCAAGTTTTTGTAATTATTCTTTCCTGCTTGATTGAATTTCTGTTCCACACCTTCTGTTTTTTCTCATGAAGAGGCTGCAGAGTTTCTCCTTACCTCCCAAGTACAGTCATAACATAGCAAAGTGAAACAACAATCTAAAATCAAATCCTGATTATAATGTTATAAACTGTAAAATTAAAAAATGCTACACATTCTCAATCATTTCTTGATCACAAGAATGATTGTTTGTTATTTGATTATAACAGCTATGGAGGCACTTGAAGTTACAAAAAGCTTTTAAATCTAGGGGAAAAAAGAAATTGACTCAAATAACATCACACAATATGTCAAACAGATGTCAGTATAACAATGAGGGGTGTAGCATAGAATCATTCAAGATTATGAGAATGGACAAAGTCTTACACTGTGGCATAGAATCATTCAAGATTATGAGAATGGACAAAGTCTTACACATCTCACTGTTTCTGTTTATTTACTTGGGTGATTTTAGGTGTGTTTTTCTTGAAATTAGGTTTAATTTGATAGTTTTTTATTAAGTGGGGAACTAAACAGTGATTCTGACAGAAATAACCATCACCATTTATTTTTTAAGAAATGTATCAATCCCCAACAGGTTTAGAAAAACCAAATGTGTAGAGCCTTTACCAAATCCTGAATAGCTGACAATGCCTAAATTATTAAAATGTTATATTAGAAAATCTAAGGTTAAGAATTTTAAACATACTGTGTTTAGCAAATCTTTTATTATTTATTTCTTGTCTTTCAGTAGAAGACAATCTCCATTTTTATGCTCATTATATTACATATATACACACGAATATGTGCACATGCACAAGTATATATAATAATACAGACACAATAAATACGATCCATAATTCCTATCCCAGAAGATAATTTTATGCGCCTGTTTGAAGAAATGGACTGCTTTAAATGTTGAATTAGCACAATTACTTAGTGATAGTTTGCATAATAAACAACCTCCTACTAATTCATTTTTGCCTATACATCAGAATTCTTTTCAGAAATTATTTGAGTTTTATAGTGGGGGTTGTAGAGAGGCTACAAGGTGGCTGCTGTAAAAAGTTATGGAAGCTTCATTTATGTCTGGTGTAGCCAGTGCCAACTGACTCCAAAATGAATCTTTCACCAGCCAAGTCTGAGCCCATCAGCAACTGTGGTAGCTGAGATAACTATTTAGGAAGGGGAAAATAATCATGCAACAACTTCTGGAGAAAGGAGAAGGGAGCGTGAACACATTAGAGAGACAGGCACATCACAGCAGATGAATGCCCAAAGGATGCTGTAAACTGATGCTGAAGTGGACTTCTGGCATAAACTGTGGGCTTAGAGAGGGAGGAGTACCTGCTAGAGCAGGTTTGCTGGCAGACCTTCTTATCCTTTGGGGAACACACCCTGGAGCAGCCTGCTCCTAAAGGACTGTTCCCCGTGGAAGGGACTCATGCTTGGGCAGTTAATGAAGAACTTCAGCCTGTAGGAAGGACCCAGAAGTTCATGGACAGCTCCTGTCGGGGGGACCCTATGGTGGAGCAGGGAAAGAGTGTGAGGAGTCCTTCACACGAGAAGAAGCAGCTGCAGAGACATGATGCGATGATCTGACCACTATCCTCATTCCCTGTCTCCCTACACTGCTGCAATGAGGGAAGTAGAGCTCAAAAAAGCAAAATTAAATTCAGGAAGAAGAGAGGGGAGAAGGGAAGATATTTTAAAGATTTTATTTTATTTCTCAGTTTTCTACTCTGATCTGATTGGCAATAAATTAAGTAATTTCCCAAAGTGAGTCTGTTTTTACCAGGAGGGTAATTGGTGACTGATTTCTCCCCATGCTTATCTTGACCCATATGTCTTTTGTGTTATTTTCTCTCCATTGTCCATATGAAGAAAGGAAATGATAGAGAGGCTTTGGTGGGTACCTGGCACAAAGCCAGGGCTAACCCACCACAAAACATTTTAAAGATTTTATTGTTGTTTTGTACAAAAAAGCCCAGAGAAACAGATCTACATGCAGCCTTCCCTTTGTACTGTCTGATCTCTCAAGCAGAGTTAGAATATTCTTTGAAATACCTCCAGCATGCCTCAAATCTGAAAAGTCATTAGCAGATGCTTAGTACCTATTTAGTTCTAAATTACATGTTCACAAAATATCTCCCATAACATTTGAAAAATCCATTAATTCCTACTTCCTTGATTTTATCCTCACAGTAGGTAATGTTTTTTCTTCTTCCTGGATTAGCAGAGCCATAACTTCTGGAGTCACAATCTTACAAGAAAATCTTCCTTATTTATCAGTGATGGAATAGAAAAATAAATTTTCACTTCCTTTGAAATAGAGGGGAACTTGAAATTTGAGAAGCAAATACTCAAAAATCTCTCTATATATTTGAATGCTTGAGATAAACAGTGGAAACTTTTCAAGCTTAAGCTATGATTTTAGCTTCTAACTGTAAAGTGTCACAAATCTCTAAAAAAATGAAAAGATGAAATTGCCAGTTTATATGCAATTGCTAGCTATTTAAGAAGTTGTAAGGTGTTATTTTATTCAGTTTAGATCAGAGAAATACAAATGTGTTGCATTTCAGACTTCTCTCTCCACTAGAACCATCATTCTTATGCTGTTTATAAGATGAAATCAACCTGTATCAATAGAGGGGAAAGCTCACTGATTTATCTAGATATTTAAGACCACTGTACAGTACTGTCCATGTGTATTAGTCAAACTTCAGTGCACTAAATAAAACTTTTAGCTAAGAGTTGGAATCAGTAATTAACACATCTTAGTGAGTGCACACTATGGAGAGTTTATGCAGAGAGATAATTGGGCATTCTTACAAATTCATTGTAGAGATGATTTTTAAAGGATATTGTTTTTGGAGACATGCTGTTTGTGCAATATTAGAGTACAGAAAAAATGGTTTTAAGGATAATCACAAGTCACATATCCTGGTGTTTGGAACAACAAGGTTGAATACAGGTTTTCTTCTGGATTTTGACAGTAAAGGTAGTATTATGATATGCAGAACTCCAAACTTGAGACTGAAGCCCAAAAGAGCATTAGAATACTGTATCTGTACCTGGAACTCAAGAGCTGAATATTGCCATTTCAGTCCATTACTAAAGTGGAAAATGAGAAATAAGACTGTTCTTAAATTCTGCATTTCTAAAGAGTCTTAATTGCTCCACTCTGAAAATAAAATAGGAGTAATAACATCCCCTCACATACCTCCCTCCACACAAAACCAACCTAACAAAAAAAACCCCCAAACTGACCTAAAAAATCTCTTGTATTTCATTACAGTAGTACCTTGGGAAATCTTTAAAAAAAACCAAATTTCTCTATTTGGAAATGCTCCTTTCTACATTGAAATGTTCTATGACAATGATCACTTCTGTGGATTTTAAGGACAAGTTTCTATATTCGAATAACTAATATGCTTGAGGTTGATTCCAATTTGATTTAATTTTATTTCTTTCAACCAGAAGTCTCTAAGCAGTACCACTGATTCTCAGGTTGAAGACAGTAGTAAAAAATGACGTTGCAGAGCTTAAAATAGACAGCGAGAAAAATAGAGAGGGGAAAAGAGAAGGCAGACACAAATGTCCTGACCATGAGGATGTGTGGGGAATGTTCCATGGGCCAGGAATCTAAAGCAGGGTGTAGCAGCTGTGGTCCCACATCCTGTACTTGACTAGGTATTTCGATACAGCGACTCATATAGATCAAAGTAGCAAGTTTGTTTATAATGGAAGCCAGTGCCCAAATGTTTACATGTTTGGAGTATACCAGGATCAGTCCTTCAGCACTGAAGATCTTATTTTGAGACAGATATTTATCTAGAAACTCTATTAGCAATAAGCAGACTGAAAGGTTCATTTCATGGCTCATATTAAGAGACTGATGGTACTTTGTTTATAATTTCCTTTGGTAATTGCATTCAAGGGTATTTACACCTGGGTGCATTCAGAATGTTTTGAATTGTCTTTGGTATGCTTTACTTAAAGATTGGAAAGCAAATGGGCTGAACTGTGAGGTTGTTTTATGCATTAAAATTTGATAGTAATTTATTCTTTCATTCTTCTTAAGTGCCATGCTCTTAATTGGTTCCTAATCACTGAATTGCAATCGTGGTTTATGGCTTAGCTAGCAGTCTTTAAAGGTTTGGTGCAACTTCATGCACAACTTTCAGAATACAGCACTATTTCAGTGAATATCATGAGCAGGCAAGGAGTGTGTCCTTTCACTTTTACCATTTGTTTGTGCTGCAGCAAGACATAACAATCACCTTAGGATTCACTCAGTCACTGCTTATATTTAATTTATCATAAGAATCCTGGGCTTTTTGAAGTCCAAAAATTTCTAAAGATTAGTGTGGAGAAGAATTGAGGAGAGCTTTGATATTGCATTCCAGAATGGAGCAATGAATCCTCATATTTATATTTTTATTTCCTGTGTTTAATAATCTTCATATTATTTCCTCACCTTTTTTTATATGATAATAAAGGTAAATGTTTCTCTGACATACATTTTCTAGACAAAAAAAAGATAACATACAGGAACAGATAAACCCATAAACTAAGTTATATACTTATAGTACAGTAAATTGCACAGCCACTTAATTTTCATTACTGAGATTCATATGCTTCCTTATCTTTGATATACTGATTTATTCTATTCTATGGCCCATCAAAATGAATACTTTTTAAATAGCAGCAGGACTGCAGTAGGTCATTAATGAGTCTTAGCAAGTAGTATTTTGCTGGTTGAAAATTTTACCTGTGTTTAGAAAAACAAGAGCAAGAGCATGTTAAGTCTCATCAGAATCTAGACTTGGTTCTGTTAGATAATCAACATGTACATGTTTTGCAGAGATTCCACTCTGTCTGATACACTTCCCATTACAATCAAGAAGACCTCAGCTTGTGTTGAGGTATTTTTTCAGATCAGGGCTTTATCAGGTCAATTTTTGACACATACACTAAGGAACAGGAGATGAAACGAAACTATCCTTTCAATGATCCACTTTAAACTTTTTCTGAAGGAACTTCAGCTGAGAATTGAAGACCAAGCTTGTAGTAACTATATTTAATTGTATTTAAGTGCATCCAATTTCTTCCTCTCAAGGGTAAATAAAGTCCTCCATTACATCCAAACAAAAAATATTTTAGTAAGCTTCATAATTTCTTCCAGAAGTCTCTATTTCTTTTGAAGCTATCTGTCATTACTTGGAATGGATAGATCTTCCAGCTGACTATCAGGACAATATCCTGTTACACCCAGGAGGGCAGGAGCTAAGCCTCAGTGTTGTCCAAGCAAACTTCAAGGAGACATTAAAGATGTCTCACTCTGACAATAGTAGTTTTGTGCTCCGTACATGAAGCTTTCCTTTCCTTCTAGACAGCTTCTTTAGTTATCTTTATACCCCCCCACTCAGAAACTTATTTCTTAGTATATGAAGAATAATAAGCTTTCACTTGCAATAATACAAGGGAACAATGTGGGGATGAAGTGAGGGGTCTTCTCAACAAAGATCTTGTATAAAATGGTGTGTCTTTAATTAAATTTAAAAAGAAGGAAAATCACTACAGATGAGCTGTCAGTGCTCCGCATAATTTTTGAAGGCAACTTTCAGAAACTAGGCAACACTTTTATCATGTTTACCTTTTCCCTTAATAAACTACAATTATTCAACATTTCCTTTAGTTAAATAGTAAGGTAAGAGCTTTCATGCTGTGCATAATAGCAGTACTAATGACTTGATCATTGTATACAAATGTTTAGATAGAGGCATACTAACTCCCTCATTTAATCTTATCACTCCTAATTTTTTTCCATTTTACAGATAATAATCTTCGTGCCAAAACAGTGTGTTTAGGGAATTAACTGACAGCAGAAATTATTTGAAAAGTGTTTTTAAAACTATCTACGACCATTTTAAGTCTAAAAGAGTAGTTGCAATATTTGTACAGAACCAGTAGCTAGGTACTCTATGCTATGGAAATCATTACTATTACTGAGCATAGTCATAATCAGTCAGCATTTGTTTTTTTTTTTTTTTTTTTTCAAAGGGGTTAAATTTTCCATCTGACATTTTTTACTATAACATTGCTGCTCTTGCTGGTAACTGCTATCAGTATCTATTTTTTTAAGGGAAATTAATTTAAAAAAACCAACTTCTTGGACTGCTCTAACTTAACCAATCAGAGTTTTCTTCTTATCTCAGAGGTTCACTTTTAATCTCAACTGATTTCTCTTTCAAAGATGGGAATAACCCCCTCAGTGATTCCTTTTCTTGTTTATGAACTGACATGTACAGATTCCAGCATCTGTCGAAGGGCTGATCTGGAGATAGAAAGTAAACAGATTAACTGAAGTATTAAAACCAATGAACATGATAAGAATGCTACTGCTGACTTCTATTTCGGAAAACGACAGAAAGCTTCAAAATGTGTCATATGCCACAAATTTCTTGGGCAAAGTGACAGTGAAACACATATTGCAATTTGCAGCATCTCAGCTGGTTTAGGGTGTAAGACAGTGAATACAGTACATCAAAAATATAATCTGATATCTGGTTACTTGTTCAAAATCGATTCAGATGCTCTTGTTTGAGGGGATATCATAGCCGACTATTTTTCGTATAATAGAGTTGTTACATCTTAAAAAATCTACCTGACACAGAGAAAAAACACTGCATTTTCAAAAAAGTATACAGAATTTTTACTTTTACTGCAGATAATTCAGAGTTTATGAGGTGTGATCAACAAATAGATGGTCATTATTTTCAAAATTCATGGATGATACAAAATATCATATGATCTAAACTGGTTCCACATATGAAGATCTCAATTTAATCTGTGGTAGAAAAAAACATCTTGCCTGGGGTAGGCTAACATAAGAGTCTAGGACCAATTATGAATGTTGACTCAGAAGTAAATTGAATGAAATCATTAAAAATTCAGTATTTACTAATATTAGAATATAAGATATCCTAAAAAATGCATATTTATATTTCTTTGATGATTTCCAGAGGAAAGATAAATAATATATTTTAATCATCAGAACTTCTGCGTTTATCTTCTTCAAAAATCACAGGTAAAAAAAAAATGCCCCAAAAATTGTTGCTGAACTCAAGCTATAGCTTATAAATTTTGTAACCAGCTTACTGCTTCAGGCACTGCTGAAGTTTAAACATTTTTATTACTCATTGTGCCCACAGAAAACTATGAAGAGTGAGCACACAATGCATTACAAATAGATAAACTGCTCTGAAAATTAGTTTTCTGACCATCACTTCAAATTTTGAGGATAGCTAAAATCCAGCCTTTAAAGTAAAAATGGATTTGATTCAATTGGAACAAGACCAAACTTCTGAAATGTGTAGAAGTTTCAGTGTCAGCAAATATGATAGGAGTAATTATTTGAGCTAATATTTCTGAAGAAACTGGAACAAAAATATTGATAAGAATCAGTCCTATAAGTACTTTTTCAAGACATAGAAATTTTGGGTGCTGATTAACAAAGCATTTTCCTTTTTATTGCATACCTTGTCTGGAGTTCCTTACAGTTCTATAGAAAACATTTTATGAAGCATATGCAACTCTCTCAGCAGAAAATAAAATATGGCAAATTTTTGGTGTCATAATATATAGTAACTTTTAGGTAAGTCCAGGTGAGACACATTATTGGATTAAAAAATTCAGTTTACAATATGTGACAATGGAAGAGGTCAAAGGCACTCAAAGCCGAGTCAGAAACACTAAATTACTTTCTGGTAATTTTCTTAACAGGTTTGGATGTGGAGAAAACTTACATACTATCAAAAAAATTTATACAGTATAATATTGGAAGGAGGAGAAGTGAAAAGAGTATTTTTAGAACAGTTTGGATTTCTTTAGTGGAAGATTTCGTACATGAAGGATAAGTCTGATACAGTATCAACATCAATAGATATTTTAAGGACACCTTCAGCTTGTGCATTATTTGTTATTTACCACAAATAACATTGTAAGGTTTTAAGTAAGTAGAATTTTTAATATATGTTTATGTTATGAACACAAAACTGCTGCAACCTTTAGCTGTACACGAACAGAGAGCTCTTGCGAAACATTTATATTTATATAGCTTTATACACATAAACATCATAATTTGAAATGAGTACAATATCAAACGCATTTTTTCTGCAGGTGTATACTAAGAACTAGAGTTAGCCTGGTATTCCAATTACTAGTATAGCAGAGCTCTACATGCCAGCCTTTTTCAAACAATGTGCTCTGTGCACAGGAATTCTTGCTGTACACTTTCTTTGGTATGTAACCACACACAGACTATGCATACACCTAGCTACAACTTCAAAAATTTACATTAAAATTAAGCTATTACTCTAGTTCTCTAACCTGCATGGATGTAAACGTCAAAGCCAACAATTAATAAATTTTAGTGATGCAACATTTTTCCTTGTTTTATACATGTCACTGAACACAAAGACTGCACTTAACTGGAGGCAATCTCATTAATGCCTCTTACAAGATGGATTTAGCAAGTTGCCCCTAATCAGACTAGATTTCCTAAATGATTTCATGAAGCAATATGTGTCTCAAAGCAGAGAATTTCTAGTTAAAACAAATATAACAGCAAAAGATGAAAGTGCTACATTATTTGTACATCAAAGTCTTTAGTATTGTTGGAAAAGAGACCAAAGTTCTTGTAAACCATTTTTTTCCTTCAAGTCTATCTTTCCTAAATTTATTAAATATATATATTGGAATTGGAATCTATTTTAATGAAATTGTGCTGTGCAACCAGTACATTACTCAATATTTTTCTCAAAATAATAATTAAAACAAATAAATTATAAAAGAAAATATTAACAAAATATGAAGGGGAAGAGGAATGGCTTCATTGAAATTTCCAAAAGGACAGAGTTTATAGATATATCTGAAATACCTTATGGTGGTAGGACAGATATTTTATTCCACTAAGGTTTAAAAAAGCAAAATGATTGCTAGTTTTTAACTCTTTTCCTCCTCCATACAATAGGCAGCACATCTGTGGGACCCCTTGTTAAGAGACAGTGTTGGATGAAAGAAGTTTATACAGGTTCTGGAAGAGATTCACAAACACATAGAAGATAGAATATATAGCAAATCCGTGGAACATTTTTCTAAAGTTAAGGGTCATGCACACTCACACTCAACATGAGGAACATGAGAATAATGGACCAAGATTAGCTATTACTTTTGCATGTCACCTGTTTTGTCCTAAAAATCCTAGAAAGTCTGTTGAGCTGTAGGTGTCCAGGTGAATGCTATTTGTAACTCTCTTGAGTCTGTTTCTTCAATTTCAGATTTTCCAGCAAGTCCCCATCCTGAAAAGATTCTGGTATGGCAATGTCTCCATCTTCTTCAAAGCAAATATTCCAGTACAAAATTAACTTACCTTTTCTACAATGTAATTATATTTTCCACAAATTCCTTTTATGCTTACTGTCCACAGATCTTCCAGCTAATGGGAGGCTTCTTTTTCCTCATGTCTCAGGAAGCTAGTACTAGTTTTGACTCCTTTTCGTAGCTGCTCATTAAATTATTTTCTGGCCAAACTATGTTTACATTTTTGTCTGTCAGATTTTGTAATACTTTGTTCAAATGCTTCTTACTATGATTAACTTTTGCCTCTGGTGTTTGGCCATGCTGGGCCTCCTTTTAGACCTTCTCAGGCATTTCATAAATGGGTGTGGACTAGCACTGTGCTACCATTATGTTCTTCAATGCCTTTTGGACTTCCTGCAAGCATGCAATTCTCTGAAGCAGATGTCACATTTAGCTTCCTTTTAGCAAGGGTTCTCATTTTCACCTCGTTCTTACTAAAATTTAGCAGTGAATTCCTTGGCTGTTGATACTTCAGTAGGGATTCTGAGGATAAGTACCTTACAGTATAATTACTGATATCACCTGCTGTGATTTGGCCTTTTTCCATAGAATAATTGAGGTAATCTACGTATTTCTTTCAAGCTCTCCCAGACTTGTTTCAGGATATACCAGTCCATTTTACCTCTCTAGTTTTTTTGGGTAGCAATGTAGACAGACTACAATACTCCTATTGTTTAGGCCTAAGAGTTTCAATTAATGAAGTTTCTGGTACTTGAGGTAGAAAGTTTACTAATTTGGTTTAACTCCAAGAACTCTCAAATTTACACCTTTAATTCATCCCCATTATGTTTCATGCTCTAATTTCTATACATTTTGTAGCAGAATTCTATAGTGTTCTGTTCTTATAATTGTTCTCTCATCATGTTTCTAATTTCAACATTGCCTTCATTTAAGGCATAGAATACCAGCTTTTTTATCGTAGTTCTTCACCTTCCAACATTTGTATAAAAGTGAGTGCACCACGCTACCTGTCAAAGAAAAAGGGTTTTTAAATAACACTTACATTCTAATGGTCTTTTTGATCACTGCTATGTTCTGACCTACCCTTCACCTGAAAATACAGAATTATTGTGACTTGCCCTTTGGGATATTCTCTTCAGCCATGTGTCATCTGACTGTGCATTCCTTTATGCAGAAATTCAGTAGCAATTGCTTAAATAGGCTGCTGCTTTGCTGGGAATTTCCTGGTTTCTGATGATGACAGATTTCCTCTTCATGCTATCTTTTCTCAGCATTGAAACCTTCCCTCCCTCTACTTGGTTCTGTTTTGAAGTATTTGGAGGCCTGTTTGGATCCTGGAGGATCTTAACCTGTCTGAAAGGAGGAAAATTATGCTAGACAAGGAGTTGACAGGGCTGATTGAAAGGCCTTCAAACTAGGTTTGAAGGAGGAAGGGGATAAAACCAGGTTCCTCAGAGATGAGCCTAAGGGTGGTAACCCCAGAGTCTGGGGTGAAATCTGCCCAGCTGAGGTGCATATGCACTAATGCTGCACAGGCAACAAACATGAGGAGCTGGAAGCCATGGTACAGAAGGAAAGCTGTGACACAGTAGGCATCACAGAAACATGGTGGGATGACTCACATGACTGCAGTGCTACAATGGATGAGCATGATGAAGAAGGATCAGTGGGACACACAGGAATACATGTGGTGGTATCTTTTACTTAATCTCTTTCTCCCACTGTCTTTCTTCCCTCTCCCTCCTATGCTACCCCATTTCTTTCTATTTCTCTACCTTGTGTTAACTGTTATATAGAATCCATGCTATTGACCAGCATATGGTCTCATTTGCACTTTAATTCAGGCTGAGGCATCTATTATAAACAGATAATAACATGGAAGATTCCACTGGAACTCAGGGGAAAAGGAGAATTTATAACCTTTGAAAGAAAGGCCAGGCAATTCAGGAAGAATACAAGGATGCTGTTAGGTCATGTAGAGAGAAAATTAAAAAGGTGAAAGCTCAGCTAGAGCTCAATATGTCCACACTGTGAAAGATTAATAGAAGTGTTTTTATCAATATGTTTACAGAAGGAGGGCTAAGGAAAATCTCTGTCCTTTATTGGGCATGGGGACATTGTCACCAACGATGAGGAGAAGGCTCAGCTATTTAATGCCATCTTTGCCTCAGTCTCTAACAGAAAGACCAGTTATCCTCAGGGTTAGCCCCCTGAACTGATAGACAGGAGATCTTCTACAATCCAGGAGAAAATAGCTGGTGACTCCCTGTACCACTCAGACACTCACAAGTCTGTGGGGTCAGCAGGATAGGATTCCCCTGAGGATACTGAGGAAGTTGTCTGAAGATCTCACCAAGACACTCTCCATCATTTATCATAAATCCTGGTTAAGCAGGAGGGGTCCCAGATAACCCCAGGAGGGGTCCCAGTTAACCAGTGTGGTACCCATTCACAAGAATGATCAGAAGGAAGATCCAGAGAATTATAGGCCTGTTGTCTGGCCTTGGTTCCAGGGAAGGTTATGGAACAGATCAGAGTGAGTGTAATCACACAAGTGCAATCATGCAGCATGTACAGAACAACCAGGGCATCCATGATCTGGTTTTAGAAAAAACATGGTTTTAGAAAAAAATCCAAGTCCAATTTGGCCAACATTTTATGATCCTAGGGAATGAGGGGAAGATTGATGATATAATCTATCTACCTGGACTCCAGTAAAATCATCAATAAATAAACAAAATCTTTTATGACATTCTCCAGGAGGAGCTTGCAGCCCATGGTTTAAGCAGATGGACTCTTTGCTGCATCTGAGACATTGTGTTAGAAGCAGTCTGAATGGCCAGGCTCAGAGTGTGGCAGTGGATGGTGCTACATCCATTTGGCATTCTGGTGGAATTCCCCAGGGCTGGCTGAGACAAGTCCAGTTTAATATCTTAATCTGCAACCTGGACAACAGGATCAAGTGCACCCTCAGTAAGTTCACAGAAATGACACTATTGGGTCAAAGTGTTGATCTGATGGAGGGTGAAGGGCAGAAAGGCTTTGCAGGGGGTTCTAGACAGGCAAATGTTTTGAGATTCAATAAGGGGAAGTGCTGGGTCCTGCACAGAACAACATCATGTAACACAGCAGGTTTGGGGAAATGTGGCTGGAAAGCTGCCCAGCAGAGAAGGACCTGGGGGTGATGGTTGACAACCAGTTGAATATGAGGCAGAGAGTGTGCCTGGGGGGCCGAGAATGGCAATGTCATCCTGACTTGTATCAAAAATAGTGTGGCCAGAAGAACCAGGGCAGTGATTGTCCCCCTGTACTCAGGGCTGGTGAGGCCACATCTTGATTAGTGTGCCCAGTTCTGGGTCCTTCACTACGAGAAGAACATTAAGGGGCAGAATGTGTCCATAGAAAGGCAACAAAGTTGGTGTAGGGTCTGAAGCACAAATATTGTGAGGAGTGACTGAGGGAGTTTGGCATTTTTATCCTGGAGAAAAGGAGCCCCAGAAGAGGCCGTATCTCTACAACCACTGAATGGAGGGTGTAGCAAGATGAGAGTCTTCTCATGGGCAGCTAGCAACAGGACAAGAGGAAATGGCCTCAATCTGTGCCAGGGTAGGTTCAGGTTAAACACCAAGAACTTTGTCTTCACTGAAAAAGAAATGCTTTGCAATGGGCTGCCCAGGAAGGTGGTGGACTCATCATTCCTGGAAATGTCAAGTCAAAAATGACTGGGTATGGCACGTGTCCATGGCTTATGGTTTAGTTGGCATCAGGAGTTTTGTCAGAGGTTAGACTTGGTGATGTCAGAGATATTTTCTAACCTTTTTAACTCTATAAGCATTTTGGAGAATACTACTACTAAAGAGTAGGAAACTGAAAGATTGATAACTCACACAAAAATAAATTCCAGGTCTGAACAATAGGTCTCAGCAGCTGATGAATAAGTTACCCCTATAGATACCTAAGTTCCCCAATCCATCCAGATTGTACATATTACCTCTCCATTGACTACAAAGAGAGTTTAGATATATGTTAATATTTGGACACCTTTATATAGAAAGCAATAATTTAGATGTTTTAATCTTGCTATAAATCTAATCTTCAGATTCTCCCAGCTCAAACACATTTGGAATATTTTGTCTACGATCAGTAGCTCAGTAGCAGGAAGGAATAATCTAATTTTTTTTCCCAGATTTTGTGTTATGTGACTTCTGAAGGGAAGACAGCACAGACTTAGAGCAAGTAAACTAATTGATGCAGTGTAGAGTGATTGTAAAATGATTAAGATTCCGGAGAGTTTAGCTTTATAGAAGATGCTTAAAAGGGCTTGTAAATACCTTTTCATTAATGTAATTATTTCGCAAATTTTAGTTAGGAATTGCACAAGGAAGAACACAGAATATGACATAAATGCAGGACATGAGGCATACTGCAGATTAGTAATGGACATTACTGCTTGATAAAAACCAGGGGCAGGATAAAATCCTACCAGAAAATTTTAGAGGTGGGAATTATCCTTTAACATACAAACACCAAAAAACTTTATCCACATTTAAAATCAACTCCTTACGATGTCAAAAGCATTGCAGATTCATTTTATGTATAAGACTTAGTCTTTATACCAACATGTTATGGTAAATGATTCTGATATTATAATTATAGATGGTTTCCATAGATACACGAAAAAAAGACTGACATAGTATGGTAAATATTGAATTACATTCAGAATGCACTGAAGTGTAAATTTTCAGAGGAATGTATTTATTTGGGAAATTTATAGAAAGGAAAAACAAATAGAAGGTTTTATAAAATAACATGTTAAACAGAATATGAAAATAAAATGTTTCCACATTCAGTACTGAAATTTTCCCCCATGGAATTAAAAGAGACTAAAGTTCTAGTTTTCTCTGTCCTACCAAATCTGCCTTGTTTGCCGTAGATAAAATGTTGAGGGTGAGAAAAAGTTGTTTAGTTTAGCATAAGGAGACCCACAGTGAAAAAGATAACCCAATGGCCACTATTCTCCTAGATGCCATTTGATTTCCTGCCTAAACTTTAATAAACAGAAGGAAAAAGATCAAATGTTTCTTTTCAGTATGCCATAGCATTTTTGGTTTTCTAACCAATTTCTTTTGAATTATTTTTGCAATTGTCAATCTTCATTATTGTTCTTCTTCATCAGTTATTCATAAATATTTTTTCAAACATTCTTAAAAACAATTCTTAATTTTCTTTGTAATTGATTCTGAACACATTTCAAATAAATCAGCATTAGAGTCAACATAAACATCAATGGGCCTTGGAGAGGGCCCCTTATGCCTAAATTCTCAAAGTGACAAGAACAACTATTGACAAACATCAACATACATGCACAGCTCAAACTTTGAAACTGATAGAAAATAATCACATTGTAGATGGCACTTGAACAAATGATCTTCTGTTACCTAACACAGATGGGGTTAGCCCTTGCCCAAAATTCATACGTTCCCTGGAATACAAAAAATCTTTACCCTAACATTGGTTAACAGCCATTACGCAAGAATGAATCTGAGTTGGTACACAGGACTTCTTAGAAATTCCTACGAGACAACACCTAAAAAGAATGCTGAAATGCTATTGCATCTTCATTACAACTTCATTAAGGTAGAAATTATATATCAAATTGAAATAGTGTGCTTTCTTTTAAGTTGTTCTATCACATAATGTCATTGGTTCACCTGTGAATTTTCTGACTTAGAAGAAAATTGAAATTAATTTTTTAGAAACATGTGGTATGTGAGCATACATCCATCTTTCTTCAAGCAGATACTACAATCAAAAAAAGTATTTAGTGTAGAATGCCATGTGGTAAATATCTATCACAAATATCTTGTCACGCTCTGGAAAGCATTGAAATGTTAAGTGTTTGCATTAGTGCAATACCTGTTTTAACAGAGAATGAAAACCTCAAAAAGACACTAAATAGGACACCACTCATTTACTAAGTATTCTTTCATGTAATCCAATATAAACCTGAAAAGATGACAAATAAAAAAAAATGTGAAGAAATTCTAAAGCATTGCCACATGGTAGTACTGCTCTATTGTACTGAAAGTCATCCACTGAAAATTCGGTACTCCATAAACTGCAAGTAATTTTGAAGGCTAACAGTAAATAGTACACTGTACTCCTGTGAAGAGAATAGAGGTGTTGTTTAAGAGAAATTAAACTTTTTACTCTGCTGTATTTCTGGCTTTTGTTCAAACATTTCAGATTTGCTTATGAAAAAGTTGTATCAAAAAAGACTGGTTGTATTTTGTGGATAATCAACAAGAGTCAGAATTTGTCTTTTACTGCTTTGAATGAAGACCAGAGCTAAGAAAACTTATAATATGCACAAAGAGATACTACAAAATATAAAGAGTCCTGGCTTAGTAACAGAATGTCAGATTGTGCAACAGTTGACTTTTTCAAAAATAGAAGAAAATTCCTACTTTTCTTTTTTTTTTTTTAATATAGCTAATATTACTAAAGTGTGCCCTTTGAAATAAATGCATTTCAAATAAAACTAAAAAGCAAAATTAGAAAAAACAAAAACACAAACAAAAATACCAAAATTCACCCCACAAATAAACAACATCAGCAAAATAGAACAAACCCAAAATTGTGAAAGATAACTACTCTGTACATCACACTTGTTCTTGGTTTGGAGTTTTATTTTGGTTGGTTGGTTGGTGGTTGGTTGGTTGGGGATTTTTGAGCTGCTCAAGAGATCTTGCATTTGCAAGTATTTTCTGCTAGTCTTAGAGTTCCAATTGCTTTTCCTATAGGTTTACTCTTTTAAGTGATTCTAATTTACAGAATCACTGGGAAGAGCCTGTTGGACCAAAGAAAACTTTATGAGCTTTAAGCCAAAAGACTTGGTGGTTCTAAACTAGAAAGGAAAGTATTTTTCTCCACATCTTCTATAAAATGCTATCTTATGCTTTTTTAAAATACTCAATTTCCTTCTGTAATCATCCAGTTTATACTCACACAATTGTTCATGTCCTCTGATGTTATTTTAGGTGATGTGTGTACTTTAGAAGAATAAATTTTATCTTGGAAAAGATGTTAAATAAAGTAAATAAGTCACTGATTGTCTGTCCACATCAGTACAAAAGTAGTTCATGCAATTTAGCTATTGGTTTGAATTATTGATTTCTTGCTTAGATTAACTAGCTGCTCCATAATCACTTGTAAAACTAATATATTGTAATTAGAGGATGAGATATGTAATGTAGATTGGGCTCATCAAACAATTATGCTTCTCAGTTTGAAAGATATTAAAGAGTTTCCCACCTAAGGGGTGAAAAGGGAGATAATTTATAACAATATCCTTCTCATTTTAAATTGTTTCATTTTGTAATGAAAACTTATTTGCACATTCTCCTATGTGTGTGAAAGGAAGAAATTATCATCTGTTTGCTGAGAGTTTATCCAGATAGTCAGTAACTGCAGTATTCAATAGGAAGCTTTCCAGTATGAAGCCTCTTATTCCCAAACTCCACTTTCCAGATGTTGATATTTTCCTATATCCTGTGTGAAATACTATCCAGAGAAAGACTGATTTCACTTTCCTTCTTGTTGGTTCACTATGCACTGTTGGCTTTTTGATTTACTGTTCCATGAAAGCAAAGTGTCACTACTGGAAAAAAGACCAAATAGGAGAAACACTTTCACTATGACTGACACGATGTGGCTTTAATGCTCAGAGCACTTTGACCCTACTGGATAACAAAGGGATCAATTCATATCCTGATAATCTACTCTTGATTTTGCCTATCAAGAAACTATTAACAGTATTTCACAATTTTAAACTGAATTTACACATGTAAAGCATATATAAGATATAAAAACATATGGAAAATGAAATTATAATAGAAGTCTCTATGCCCATATACAGCATCCTTTAGAAATTTCATCAATTTTGAAAAAAAAATCAACCACAATAAAAAATTGAAATTTTATTGAAAATTTCGAAATTAAATCTGATTTAAAAAAACGTATCTTTCTTAACAGAGTACGGAATGTAGGATTCTGCATCAGCTTTAAAAAGGAAGCTTGTAAGTCAAAAACCAGAGCAACAGTGAAGCCAAAAGTTGTTTGATAAATTAGTTAATGGATGGAAAATATGTATATGCAAGGTAAGTGAAAAACTACTCAAATTTAAAAGCCAGTCATTACTTTTCAAGAAGGATTCATTGTCATAATCCCACTATTTTTCCAGGGCTTTCATCATTTCTGTAACATTTTCAAATGGAAGAGACTAAACAACTAAAGGTGAGGAATTAAAAGACAAATAGAAAAAAAAAAAAAAAGTTGTGTTTAATTTCTAAATGTTTTGACTTTGTCCTTGTAATTTTTGCTATGAAACAAAAAGAAATTTCCTCAAAATTTTTTGAGAAATTGGAACATTAAGAATTTTTTTCCTGCCAATAATGCATTTTTTAAATAGCCACTTGCTCTTTTTCTTTTCAGTTTTGTTTAAGTATCTTGGAGTTCAGTTTCACTCTTTCATGAATGATACTTGTAATTCAAGCTTAATCAGAATATAAGAATATGAGTTCACTTCTGAGAAGCATATAAGTTCTTGAACAGAAAAGTATATAATAAATTCCTGGTGCATGGTACAAACATGGATGTATTATAGATATGCAGTATGATTAGACAGGCTGCATAGCAAACCAAATTACTTTTTAAACTTTTTATACTTCTATAAGGATACATTACATTTATAATTAAAATCTGAAACTGGTTGATTGGAAACTAACAAATTATTTATCATCAAAGAATTTACCTTGAGCTGATGTGCTATCCATAGTTTGAATAGCAAATCTATTGATAACCTAGGTCTATTTATTTTGCATGTGAATACAACAGTTTAGGGTAACAGTATAAATCATATCTGTTGTGCCATGTTTGAAAAAAAAAAAGAGCTCATTTAGTGTGGAAATGGAATCAGATTTGCTTTTTTACAACAGAGAGAAGTGACATGTTGAAAAAATGAAGTCTGTCTACAGGTACTGAACACAAATTTTACAGCTCACACTGCCAAACAATAAAAAGAACCGAAGGTACAAGTAATAGGAAAAGAAATAAAGACCAGCAAATTGATATTCTATATTAGTAATGGGACTAAAGTTAGTAAAGGTTCTCTAGTTAGTGGACTTTTAAAGCTAGCAAAATTGACTCTGAGAAAGGCCTAAATGTTGAATGCTTCTTTGCATGCAAGTCTCTTCCAGTCTGAAGTGAAAAGGTCAGTTTAAATCAGATGTCTAATGCCATAAAAATCAGAGAAAAAGGGCACTAACATAATATTAGAGACAAAGGATAAGATCTCAAATTTGATAGAAAAAGAAAGGTTAGAGATTACTTCTGAAAGCCTCTAATTTAGTCAAGTACCCTGTAACTTGCTCTTTCATTGTTCAAGGGTTATCTTGCTCTATTGTAGTTGCATTTATTGTGATTGTCATCTGAATATTTTGTGAAATAAATCAGTAAAAAAATATTAAATTTGTCTTCTGGACCTGACAATTTTTGTTCTAGAAACCTGCAGATCTGGCTGTAGCAAACGTAGATATGCTAAAAGTTATCTTTAGTAGTCCATTGTATTGAAAGACATGACAAAGATAAATTCGGGTCTTCAGGGAAAAAAAAAAAGGAAATAAATGTAAATCAGCAAAATAATTTTGTCCCTCAGAGGAATAAGATTTGGAGATATCTGCAAGAAAACAACAATGAGGTGGAAAGGAAAAAGCAAATCACATAAAT
The DNA here is from genome assembly GCF_047830755.1 of Zonotrichia albicollis. Classification (NCBI taxonomy): domain Eukaryota; kingdom Metazoa; phylum Chordata; class Aves; order Passeriformes; family Passerellidae; genus Zonotrichia; species Zonotrichia albicollis. The sequence continues at coordinate 75,952,627 of NC_133819.1, forward strand.
GCTTTTTCTTTTCTCTCCAATGTGATAATATGCATTGTGAACAGAAGCAATGGCTAAAATATCTGGGATGGAATAAACATTTTGCTTTCTTTGCATTCTATTTCATAAGCAAATTAAGAAAACAATCTCTAGGTTGATTTAGTAAGAACTGGCTACAAAAGTGGATAAAGTGAAAATGCCTGTTGTTTATGTTCAAAGAGGTAGGCAGAAGAGCTTCTCTGTCATTTGAGGTGAATCCATCAGTAACTCAATTGCAATAAAGAGAATTTTAATTTTGGAAGTCAATACTGAATTCAGTGATATTCTAAGGCTATATCTTAATTTTTCAAGTCAGAGATTGACAATAGACACTTATACTTTTATAGTGATACAGATAGTGGGCAGTTGTGCAGAAAAGATCTCTGGTTATAACAAATCAGTAGATGGATATGAGCCAACAATGTCATACTCTTAGTATGTGTGTCTATCTCTGTATGTGTATGAATGCATTAGTAGGATATAGAAAACATAAACAATCACTAGCTTTGACTGAAAAACTGTCATTTTTTTACACTGCAGCTTGAGAAATTAGCAATCTAGTGATTGCAGAAGAAGAAGAAAAGAATAAAGAAGAATAAGATAAAGATAAGAAGAAGAAAGGAATAGGAGTAAGATAAAATAAGCAGAAATAAATGCCTACAAGAAAGGACTGGAAAATATTCCAGTGCTTAGTTTAAAAAGGAGACAGGTGTTAAGGATAAAATAGCTGTTCTCAGATGCAGAACAGACATGGAAGGGAATAATCCACAGTGAATGTGGATAAGTAAAATTATAACAGGCTTGAGCTGCAAGAAGACTTAGGTTAGATATTAAAAGAAGCTTTCTAGTCATAACAGAAGTAAAACATTGGCACAAGCTGTCTGGGGAGTCACCATGATATAAGATCTTGCAAGAATATACACATAGTTGAAACTATGTGAATATAATTAATCTTTATTTGAGTTATGCAGTATGATGTAGATGACTTCTTGAGGTCTCTTTACAGAGGCTTATTCTAAGATAGTGTCAAACATGAATAAAATTCACAGTGAAAAATATAAGGAATCATAGAATCAACCTCAGTGTCAGAGCTAATTCTCGCTAATTTTTTATCAAAGTTTCTCTCACAATTTTTTACCTATTGTTTCATATAAAGCCATCAAGGTGAAAAATCCTACAATTTAAAACTAGGTAGCTTGGTAGGCATTTTAAAGAGGAAACAACTGAACCATCAAAAATAAGCAGATAACATTAACAACTGAACCAATAAAAATAAGTAGATACAAGCATCAAGGACAATAATAATACTAAATTTTTATAACTCTAGTATGAGTTAAAAGCAAATATAAACATCAGGTTAATGTATTCAGGGCATGAAAAACCTTGATTTAGTCATTGTACAAGAAAAGATAAAAGATACACCAACATGATTCCCAGCTAAGATTTTCCTCTCAGGTGCCTGTGAACTGCATCACTGTCCATGGAACCTTAAAGCTGAAAGCATTGCTTCAATCCTATTCTATTTCACAAAGAAAGTTAATGAAAACACAGCTCTCAGAGTGTGGGAGTACCTCTTTTCTATGGGAAAAACCCTCACTGGAGAGGCCCAGCATACAAACAACATGGAACATCTCACTGCATACACTTGGCAGAGAGACAGGAGGACTGGGAAAAAATCATTTTCATCTGGAGAGTGATTTCTCAGGCTTGTTCTGGTAATTTGAGAGAAGATACAGCTAAACCCACCACAGTCACACGTATTTCCCTTTATTTTTGTGACCACCACAGTGCTACAACTGCCACCTTTAATTTCTCACAGTGAAAGAAAAAATGTTTTTGTCAATTACATACCTTTGATTTATTTACAGGATTTTTAAGAAATGATGCATGAATATAAGTGAACTCCTGAAAAAGAACAAGGACATTCCTATCAAGAGTGATACTTCTTACATGCAGTTTCCAGCAACAGGATGCACAGATTTGGTCACTCAGTATTCAAAGCAGGACTCCTAGAGTGGTCCATCCAATTTCAAATGTCAGGTGTTAAACCAGAAACATACCTGCTGACTGGACAGATACAGGTGAAGCCATTTCAAACTTTTAAGCTGTTAATCAAAGCCACTCAGCACTTTGTACAGATTTTGGAGACAGACTCACTGCACTTGCTCAGCTAACTTGTCTGGACCAGTTTGTCACTCGACTCTGTGTCAGCTCTGTCTGGAGGAGCAGGGTACTTCCAGTAATGGTGTACAGCAGTCTGGAGGTCTGCCATGAAGATCTGTGTCAGTAAAAACTCTTCATGCATACCTAAGTTAGAGGGGCTTTTTTAAATTCAGTTTTCAACTTGGGGTTTTAAAAGAAAAGCTGCATCTTTGCCCGCTGTTTTACTACACAACAGTGCTGGGAAAAGTCTAACCTACAATATTTTTCTTGCACATCCATGGAAAACATTACTGAAGGTAAGAAGCTAGTCTATGTCAGAAAACATAAAAAACCCATACATTTCTTCCTTTTACATCTCATTTGGAAATGCTATGTACTTATCTGTATAGTCGTGCAGTAATTAAAACAAAATATATAACTGACTGTTTCAAAGTAATCGATCACAAAATATATATTCTATCTGGATGTACAAGGGATTTCCTGGGAGTGATGATATTACATTTAAAGAGCAATAATCTTTTCATCATATTAGTAAAGACAACTCTCTCAGAACTGGAAAGGGAGTTTGTCTCAGTGCCAAGCTGAGAAGAAATTAAATAAATCAAGCTGAACTAGAAAGAATAAAGTATAATATTGCTTTAAGTCTCAATTCCTACAGTTTTCTATTGCACATAGACATCAAAATACCCTTCATTTTAAATATCAAAAATGGAAAAAACAAATTGCCTTATTCCTTTTTAAAATAAAGTCACTACTGCGACAAGATACCATAGAGGCCTATGGAATATGTAAATAAACATCTACTATTTCTGAGAAGTCAGCTTATAGAAACTTATAGAAAATGCAGCTGCACTTTCTATGTAATGATGAATAAAACACTAAACCCTTTGCCACAAATGAAAACTAAATTGCCAAAATGTTAGTTTTGGGGTAGAAACATATTTTGAAAAAAAAACAAACAACAAAACTGAGAAAAATGTCTGAGAAGAGGGTTTTTTTTTTTTTCCTAATGAATTAATTAGTAATAAAAATTAGGTCATAAAGTGCTTTTTGCAGAATTTAACAGTTGTAATTGAGACAGAGCCTGGCTATTTTTAATCTCCAAAAAAATCCCAACCAAACTTGCAGAAAGGAATTTTTAAAAAACTTTCACTCACATCTGTTTATTTATTTTTATCTTATGCTCTAAACTCCATTATACATTGAAGTTGATATTCACCCATCTGTTTTAACATGAATGATTCAGTTCTTTCTAACACATGTATGCAAATGGAAACACATAAATTGCTAAGCATATTGGCAATTAAAGCACTATACTATATGCTGATAAAACTATTTTGAACTTCTGCTGTCAACTCTTCTAGAAATGTGCATTGTTTATCAAGCAAAGTTTTAAAAATTGATAGAATATATCAGAAAAAAAATTGTCTGAATAATAGGTTGGTTTAAGGCAATATACAAACAAAACTGTAAAAGTAAATTAGTCTTAGATAGAAACAGAAATTCAGCTTTCACCATCACATTCCTACCTATGACACAGGTCATACTTTATAGTCTCATATGATTTTAAAGCAGAACAATTAAGAAGCTATTTCACCATTTTCTTCATTGTTTATAAATGAATTCCCACTTTAATCACTTAATCGCTGGACTTTGGTGTTGCCAGGATTAAAAAAAAAGAGCACATCAAGCTGTGGATATGACAATTACTGACTGTGTAAGAACATTGATTTAAAACAATTTAGTATCAAATACCAAACACTTGTTTGAATGGGAAGAGCTTTTAAACTGTTTGCTTTCTAGTGCTAAAACAGGAAGCTGATGACTAAAGGGGTTCTGTTAACACATTATGACTTGGTGTTTAGAAACTAAAGTTAAAGCAATGTAGACATGAGTTCTATAGTTTATTTCCACAATTATGTGGGAAAGTATGTTTTCCAACGGTTTAGTATTCGAGCATTTTAAAATTCATTGACCTTTTTTTTTGTCTTGGATATGCAGAAAAGCAGGTATCTCATTTACTCTCACTGCTTATATGTTTAGAATTTCTTATAAATTTACAGCAAAATACCACAGGCTCTGTAAAATCATAGAGACGTACTGCTCTAGAAAAGTTCAGAATGAATAGCTGGCTGAAGAAGGCTCATTTCCAGGAAAGGATGAAGGTTTACTTGGCTTGGGGCTTTTGTATGTTTGTGTGGGTTCTTTAAATCTTTTGGATTTTTTTTTTATTTGTTGTTTTCGGTTATTATTCTGTTTCCTTTTTGTTTTTCTTCTTTTTGCTAAGCAATGCCGCAGCTTCCCTCAAAATAAATTTGTCCATCTAAAAGCTGGTCAAATAAAGGAATTTTTTCAGTTTTGCAGAGTGAATTCTGGGGGAAATAGGGGCATGTATATTCATAAATCAGTGCAAGTTCATAAATCAGTGCAGGTTCATAAGTGATTCTCAGCAAAGCAATGCTGAAGTCTTGTTTACATCAAGAGTAATATAAATTCATTGAATTTGAATGAGCCATACATTTTTGATAGTTTCAATAGTTTCAATAAAAATATTTTCTTCCCCACTTTGTATCACATTTATTGTTATTACAGACAAGTTTTCTATCCCGTAATAAGTTCTGATATGACAATTTTGACCTGTGTTTATTTAAAACTTCAAGATGATACCTGGACTGTAATTTGAATACTATGATACAAGCAGCTTAATTATAGTTTTATCTGCTATTACATTAGCTGGGGATTAATTTGGAAAAGAGTACATGATACTGAAAAATATCAATGCATGTGGCTTTTACAGATAAAATAGTTTACTCTCAGATTCTAAATGTTGCTTTTTAAATGTTGCTTTAAAACTGCCCTTTGTATTTTTAGTTTTAAAACTTAAGCTTCTTTGACTTGAAGTGTTGTACTTCAAGCAATCACGTAGAGCTGTGTAATCTGAAATAAGAAGAAAAATAACAAAATCCTGAGTAGTATAATGGTCTAGGCAAAGAAAGAATCAAAAATGAAGCTTCATAAATGTGAAGGACAAGGGAGGGGAACTTAAATACTACTATACTATGTATCTTCAATTTTAAAATACTGCAGCAAAAAAAAAAAAAAAAAGCTTTATTAACTTATACCAAGGAGTTGTACTGAAAGGTGTGACAGCACTGAGAATATCAATTCTTGTAGTAAATACCATACAAGTGCTGTTAATTATTTATAAAAGAGGTAGTTTTCCAGTCTATTTAGACATGATATAAAACTGAAATTCCTGTTTGACAGTCTGGAACCAGTGGTGGTAACAGCTTACTCACAAGTGATTGTGCTCTGGCTGTCATCGTGACACTTAAATGTAGAACAGTGAAAAGCAAATAATTCCAGGATTAAGTCCTGTCAAAGAAATTAGAATTCACTATGGAAAGGATGTTATCTTGTCCAAATTGAAAGATACAGGAAGAAAATACTGGAGAGGTGTTTTGATAATAATTCAGAATAATAGGAGGAGCACAGGAAAGAGAAAGTGAGAGATATCACATACTGTTGAAGCAATACTCAAAATTCAAATCAATGGGAATCATTCAGAGCTCATCTTGCTGGGACAACTGTCATGAGCAAAGCTTTGGTCAAGTATCTGAAAAAAAATCAATTAAGGAGACTATAATTCAAAAGAATTTGTAGTCTTGTTAATTTTGTACGATGAAAAAAAATCTGAGTGGTGGGGGGAAGAGTATGTTAACTTCCTTTAAATCTAACACATCTTGTAACATGGAATTAAAATGTAGATATCAAGGAAAACTTTTCTGAGTCTACATACCGGAGAATTTTCTAGACATACCCTACCTCTAGAGTTGTCTAGGAAAATATTATGAATTCTGTATCTTTCAGCTTTACTGAGACAGAAATACATGTCTGCATTTTTTGTATCTATTTGTGAGTACAAAGCAGTGGGAAATAGTGCAGTCATAGAAAATGAAGTTATTTGACCTCAGACCAAGTCACTTCCATACAGAAAAAGGCTGCAGAAATATGTGTTTTTCAGCAGAAATTATACAATAGTGATTCCACTTGATATCATGTGAACATGAGTACTTTTCAAATTGCCTAACTAACTTTTCCATACAAGTTTTAAAAGTTACTTCAAGTGAGGCTTTGGAACTGCAAATCCTACACTGCTTCTAGTTGAGCTCCTATTATCTCAGTAGCATGTTCGCCTTGTTGACTTTTGAAGGCAGAAGTTTTAGTAGTATAAAAGCTCTTATTGAGCTTGTTAAGTACTAAGCCATCTAACAGTTATTCACCTTATCTTCATTATATCCTAATATCAAATGCATGGACCCAATTTTGACTGAAATTAATACTGATATTTTTGATTGAGCTTTTAATTAAATGAAACTTAATTTGGTGAGTACTGTGCTGCACTGTGGGGTACTTGTATGTTGTTAGTTATCACACTTGGTAAGTGCGATCTGTTTTTTTAATATTGAATTTTATTATATTAGACGTGTAATTCTTTGCTAGTAATGAATCAATACAGACAGTAAAATATATGAGCTGTACACAAATCTGAAACAGCAGAAATTGGCTTAATTGTTGTGCCATGGAAAGTGGGAATCCTTTTTTCTTTAATTTACACTTTTATTTTAGCATTTATTTCAACAGCTTTTATGTTGTGTCTGCAATAGGTACTTTTTATTTCATTCTAAAACAACTTGATTTACTCTGAAAGTTACATGTTCTTAAGGACTAATTTAATAGTTATAGCAGCTCTACTCATTCTTACCATTTGGGAAAAAGTTAGCATAAGTTTACATTCATGTCCTTTTCAAGAAAGCCCTTAGATGTTTTTTTAAATTTAGATGTGCACATAACCCTCACTTATGAGATGTAATCGATGTTTCAGTGTGTGAATGGGAATGGCTTCCTAAAGTGCTGCCAAGAATTCCCCACTCTGATTATTGAAGTTAGAGGCAGAAGAAAGGAGCATCTTCTTTTACTTGAAGAAAAAAAAAATCTAGAATTAGCAAGTTTTCATTTTATGATATTGAGCATTTACCTAATTATACTCTCTCTTCAGTGATGCCTGGCGACAGGACAAGAGGCATCAAGACACAAATAGAAACAGAGGTTGGAGAGTCTCCGTCTTTGGAGATACTGAAAAAACTCTCCGGACATTTCTCTGTGCCCTTGTTGGCCCTACTTGAGCAGAGGGATTGGACTAGATGATCTTCAGTGATCCCTTCCAACCTCCATTCTATGATCCTATGAAATGATAGGTTTTGGAGGGAAAACAAGCACTTCTGTTGTTGAATTGGACTCATTTAGATATGCTATCCTAGCTCTAAGACAGATAAAGTAAAAAAATCCAAAAAACTAAAAATATAAAATATGCATTATAAAAATATATAATTTTACAGAAATTAGTACAGCCATACAAAATAGGTTACAAGTCAGTATAAATATTATTCTTCTAATTTGCTCCCATTTGACAAAAATACAGTCACAGACATTATGGGAAAAATGAGAAAATAAAAATTAGAATTAAATTTATTCATCCACAACAGGATTTTGAGAAAGTGCAAAATATCGGGACTCTCACTTTTTTATAGTATCCCTTTTCTAGTTGTATTCAAGGGTTATATTAAGAAAGAAGATATGAGAATAATTGTAGACTTCCTTCACAAACAGCAATGGTGTTCCACTGCCCAAATCACTGGGGGCTGTGAAGAAGTTTATCTTGAAAGAAAGTCATTGGTTTTAAATGGGAGGAGAAATAATGATGATAAAATCTCAGTAAGACATCTGCAGGGTAGTGAAATAAATATAATTTTAAATTATTGAAGTTGAAGTCAATATACCACAACATTATTAAATAAATTACTAGACATAGGAAAAATAAGTACACAATAGCCCAGAAATGCCCTTAACTTGAAAATACACACTTTCTAATACAATAATTCCATGTTTTCCTTTTCTAGTTTCTTACTGTTTCCTCATTTTCTTTCATTTTTTATTAAATATTTTCACCTTCTTTTTCTTCATTTCATTCTTCATGGTGGTTAATACCAGAATTTTTTTGATAATTTTAAACATTCTCAGTCATATGCAAGTAAAAAGCTCCCTAAAATGCTTTGCATCTCCAATCAAATTCATTTTTTTAGGGGTGTTATGACTCCCTGAAGGAATTTTCAGCCTATTTAGCAATAAATAGAGGAAAAAATTGTTATAAATTTTTGACAGCTCACTCCTCTGTCCTAATTATTGCTTTCTTTTATGGAGAATGTGACTGCTGTTAAAGTCTTAACTTTTACAGATGAGCCTTGAGCAATATTATTGTCCCTAGGACCTTCCTGTATGAAAAGCAAGAATATCCTTCACTGCAACAATAAGTGAAGAATCAAAGTGCCATTCTTCAAAGCCTGACAGCATAAAAAATACTTGTTACCAAACTTCATGAAAAAAAATATACAAATAAAACCAAAACATTCTATCTTTCAGTCTTCCTAAACTTCTAAACTCATTACATTAACAAGGTGTTCATGAGCTTCCTAGAAGAGACTCATGTAAACATGCTATAATTAAAATTTTAACAAGCAAACAAAACCAGCTAAACAAAACCAAGCAAATTGAGGAAAAACTCAGAAAATCTTCTCAACTTGACAGGTAAGTGATGCACAAGAGGAGTAAAATCACCTGCATAATACCAGAAATGGAAACACATTTAAATAATTTAAATACAGATATCTAATAGTGATTCATTCTTGAAATTATATCTGTACATGTCTTCATTTCCATGTGTCTTTCTATAGGTGTAGATGATCTATTAAAGAATACAAGTGCTCATTCATTGCAGTGGAGTAGAAGATTGGAACTCTGTAGCATCTAGCAGGTATCTAACAACATCTGCTTTTTATTCTTTTTTGTTCATCATACCATTTCTAGTTTCCTTCTTGAGAGTAAGGCTTGTGTATTTTATCCATTAGTACTCACCCTTTGTTCCTCAGCTAAGATTTCCTAGAGTTCAACAGGCTCTTCAGCATTTTACCACAATTCTTCTCTCCTTCAAATCCTCCTTTTGTTACTACTCTGTTTTCTTTTATTCTTGCAAGTAGATTTTTTTCCCATGCTTCTCTATTAGTGCTTCTTTTATCAAAGCCTTTTTTATTTTCCCTGTCTGCTGAAAAATGTATTATTCTTGACAAGTTTAAATACTTGTCAGTAAGTACAGGCATCTTTATATTTACTACTTGACCTGTCGCTCCAGGCTTATCTCCAGACTTGTTAAAATTGTCCCATTGTCATGTATGGTTTCTTCTGTCAAGAGAGAAGAAAAAGTATAACTTGTTCTGCATGCTACTTGTCACACATCCCATATGCAAATAATAGAATTATTTAACAAAAATTCTTTGTAAGAAGATGTTCTAAGAACCTGATTTTTCTACAATTCAGTCTAGTTCAGGAAGCAGTTTGATAACCATTCAAGTTTAGATGGTGGTTAACTGCACTGAAGCAAATCTTTAGAGCCATTGATGATATGAAACTTTTCTCCAGAAAGGTGTTGTACTGAAGGCCAACAGTTTGCAAAACAGGAGAAAACATTTAGTCAGTGTATAGTAAGTATGTGAAAACACTTCTCTAACTTTAGGTTAGAGTTTCAATCTGTTCATCAGTATTTTCTGATCATAGCAAACAAACACTATACTGAGAAAAATGTGTGTCGTGATTTAGTCCCAGCTGACAACTAAGAACCATGCAGCCATTCACTCACTCCCCATGCCCCCTCTCCCTGAGGATGGGATGAGGAGAAGGACCAGAAAAAGTGAAATTCCTGGGTTGACATAAGAACAGCTTAGTAATTGAAACAAAATAAAATATAATAAAACTGAAAATATTAAAGCTAATAATACAAATACCAATAATATTAACAATTATAATTGTGATGAAGAGATGGAGAGACACAGAGCTAGAGAGGAACAAAGCCAGGTGATGAATACCATTGCTTACCATTCACTGTCCAATGCCCAGACCATCCCCAAGCAGCAATTGGCAGTTCTTGGCTGTGGGATGCATTTCCCCCCATCCTCCTTAAGCCTTCTCCATGATCTCAGGAGCTCCTGATAAGCCTTGACTGAACCAACTGAGCAGTGATGCACCTCTTTACTTTACCAGTTGGGTGGTGAAGCATCCCCTGACTATAGCAGGAGTTCTTGCATGCAAAGATATAAGAATGTCTCAGACTGGAAATGGAACATCACCTGCCCAGCCAAGGTGAGCAACAAAGGATAAACACATATTCTTGTTCACCTTGGTAAATCATTAACCTGAATCATAGCTTGAGTGAAACATCATCATTATCAATGGACTTTTTGGAAAAGAAGTCCACTTTAGTAGTTAACAACATGAGCTATGGCCAGGATGGAAACTTCAAATGTCCAAAGCAAATAATCTTGTGACCCTATAAACTGCATCCTAAGTGAGGCCCCCACAGATTTCCTGGAATGCAGTGGGCTGTGCCAGCACCTCCTTAATTTGCAGCTTAATTAAAATCCATACTTTAAGGCCCCAACCACTATGCTTTGCTTCAGCTTGTATATATTAAGTGAGAATATTGCAAGTAGGAGCTTAGAAGTTCTGAAAAAGAAAAGTCTAATGAAAAAGCTGTTGGGACACACAACCACATTCCAAATATAGCAGTAACTGTGTCGCCACTCAGTCAAATAAAAAGCATTTTAAGTGAGTATTTAAAGTCTAGATGATGACATCAGCCATATTGAGTCAAATGTTGGAATATATTGAGTAGCATGTATTATGGATGACCTGTAAGTTTCTTTTTCAATTGGCTCAAACTATGTTATTTTCTTTTCACAACTGGTAGGTGTTGGGCCTGACTGAGAGCAGTGTTAGGATATCAATCAGCAATGTAGGACAAAGTACTAGCTTCATTATAAGAATAAATCTGTTTTTTGAGTTTAAAGAATGCCAAATCACTGCCAAAGCTGTGCTGGTAATGAAAACCTTTGAGTGGGACAGAATTTTACGTCCAGCAACAGTAATAGCCAACTGTTGGGAGACAGATTTATTTGAATACATCAATAAGGAATTAGATATTCACTACCCAATCCCATAACCAACAGGATCCAGAGTGGAGAGAGAGAATCAAGAGACATCCTAGGGACCACACAGGCCTGGTGCCCTGCGTGGCTCAAAAACATGTGCCCATTCACTCAATTTTCCTCCTGAACCATGTTGATCTTCCTGAACAATGTCTTCTGGAAGTGTGCAAGAGGCATCTGGATGTGTACCTTGGGGATATGGTTTGGAAGTACGTGTGCTAGATTGATAGTTGCACTAGGTGATCTTGAAGATCTCTTCCAAGCTTGATGAGTTTATGATTTTGTGTTTCAGTGACTTGTGCTTGCAGGAAGTAAATTCTTACAACTCCAGACTTCTAGAATTAGTGTTTTGGTACCTCAATCCATTTAGCCTTGGTCTTAAATATTGACACCACTTTGAAAAGATGTAAAAATGTCCTTATTTTCATGACTAATTTATAAAAATAAATAAACAGCAATGTAATTTACTAAAAGATACTACTTGTAAGCCTTATGCCAGAGGAAGCCAGTCCATCCTTTTGAGGTAGATTGGTCCCCTGTTATTGATGCTCATTCCTGGAAATTTCATCCTAATACGAATAAAAAAACCACTTCTGCCTCTCTCTCCAAACTTCCAAGCTAGTTGTTCTGAAATTTCATGCACACAGAAAAAAAAAAAAAAAAAAAAAGGGGGGAAAAAGGCAGATGTGGGCTAAAGGCCTCATAAATCCAGATCAGAACTTAGACTCTTATCCATAGCCAAGATACTTTGTGTATTTCTGAAGTAGCTGAACTCTGAGGGATTTCTAACAGGAGATATGCCCCATAAGAAGCTTGTCTTCGTCACTTGTGTTCTGTAAGCACCTATTTTCTTTCTTTTCTTTCAGAAACTTCTAAAAGCCATTAGACCACTTGTTTATAAAAAACTTTGCCTAGGTAAACTCTTTTTCCTATTTAGCGCTCAGCAGTGCTTTAGCAACCAGTCCTTTAAGCAATTTCAATAGAAAGTAACTGATTTGAGCTTATTTCTAGATTGACCACTGATAAGGGTAGTAAACTTGCAAATTTACCAGAAGGAGGTACAAATAATATGATGGTAAAAATCTCTGCATGCAGATAAAAATTGGAAAATTTAGTTCAGTAGAGAAAAGATTGAAGATTTTTTCCTTTATGCATTAAAAGAAGGTTTTAGTTGTTTAAGAAAACCAACAATACAGACAGCTATAGGGAGACATCAATCATTTTATTCTTTTTTTATTAATAATGTATTTCAAGATAAAACCCAACATTTCAATGTCAAAAACATGTCTGCCCGTTAAGTATTACATGCAGGAAAGCCAGTGAAATACAAGAAACTCCAGGAGGCTAGCAGATCAATGATGTGCATAGTAATTATGCTGAAGTGTTTTTCAAAACACTCCAAGGAGCTTTGTATTCATGCTAGGCAGAGAAACTGAACCAGGTAAACAAATCAGCCAATTCACCGTATCCTTGATCAGACAAAACTCTTTGAAGATTGAAAAGTGACTACTGTAACATTTTCTTAATAATCATTTATTAGAGAGCAACACTGGCCTGCTCCTCTGCATGTCTCCTTGAATAAATACCCCAATCAGATGTGGTGAAATGAATTTATACACTTTTGATGTTGTACAGCATGTTTTGCCTTCCCATTAGAATGTCAGAAATTAAGCAATAGTGAGAACTATAGTTTATTATGTGTGGTGGAATAGAAGAAAAAATGAACTGCTCCACTCAGAGAGTTTTGTGGTCAAATATTCCTAACAAGTGAAGCAAGATCATGTGAGAAAGCAGCAAGTTCTATTAAACTGATTTTTCTGCTCATCTTTTCAGATTTCTACTTTTCTTTCCCATGACAATTCTTCCTCCATAGCTTCAAATTAATTTTCAAGTGAAAGACCTCTCACACTTTACTTCTTTATATTCTTTTTTCTTTATCTTTTTCTATTGATGTTTTCAGATGAAGCCCCCAAAATTGCTCAAGCTTACTAGATTCTCTACATTCTTCCTTAAAAAAACTCAAACAAACAAACAAACAAAAACACCAAAAAAATACCAAAAATAAAACCAAGCCAAACAAAAAATTAAAACCACTATTATTTGCTAGCTACTAAGAAGTAATAACTGTACCATAACTGGAGGTGGTGTATCTGCTTTGTAACACATTGGCATTATGCTATGTTGGTGGCTGTTATGCTACTAAGATTGTTTTTCTTGGATTTAGTAAGTGAATATAAATAAAACCAAATAGGAAAGAAAAATGTTTCCATATAATGCTGAGACCCTGATTGACAAGATGAACTAGTGGAATTTGAAATTCTTTCTACAATCACCTTCTAAATTCTAAGAGAATTTCCATTAGGTACCTGAGGTTTTCCCCATCTTCCTTCTTCTCACTCCAAAAAACCAAAACCAAAACCCAAACAACTATCAACCATCACCAAGAACAAAAACCAAACCCATTTAAAAACAAAAATAGCAACAGTGTTATAACTTCAAAATTTGGGGATGACCCACTTTGCGCCTTGACATACCTGCACAGCTATTGTTTCCCAATAGGTGGGATGCACACACAGTGAAAATTTTGGCCTCAAACTGTTTAATGCATTGAAATACTATGCCTTATGTAAAGCAATTAATAAATCTCAGTTTGACATTAATCAGAAATGTAGTATAACTTTCTACTCTATGTAGAATCACATATTTTTATTATCATGGTGTAATGTCACCTTTATTGTAAGAAAATATCTACTCTCAAAAAATCACTCTGCTTTATAATATAAAACATATTTCAGATTGACTTATCTTTTACCAGTTTTTCCTTCTAATTTTACTACCACCATGAATATATACTGTCCATCCTGAAAGCCTATTCAACAATAGATAAATACAAGGCTTTTTTGATTTTATCTTCAATGCTACATAGTCATACAAACCTTGGAGAAATTAATCAATTGCAAATAAAAGTAGCAAGTAGCATCGTTTTCCTCCTACATTACAGTCATTGTGTACATATTTAAGAAATTATAAAGGTAGTGGGCAATGAAGAATATGGTTGTTACTCTTTGAAATCAATATTTTCATCAAAATAATTTGTAGTGACCATTTCTGAGGATACAGAAATCATCTCACCTACCCGAGATGTATGAATACTTAATGTTTAATAGGAGATAGCAAAGAACCTATAATTAAGGTAAAGGTCAAATCTGTATAAAGTCTAAATTCTCTTTAGCCTCTGGAATGAGAAATAAAGTACAGAAAAACATGTGAATGTTTCAACTCCAAGATATCATAACAGATTAATGTATGATAGGTATTGAAGGGTTTACCAATGAGATCAGAATAAGAAATTTGAACAGTACATAAAGAGCACTGTTTTCATAGGCCTTGGATAGAGCCTAGAGGCTGGTGGATACATTCATTTCAACACTGCGACACTTCAGTGGTATTTGGGGACAATTTAAGAGAAAAAGATTTTCAGTCAGTCAATAATGAAGTTTCATGCCTTTTACTACAGTTAGTATTTTTTAACACAGAGACATCTGTGCTTGCAATGTGCACTGATTAATCTGTGACTCTTGAGATTTAAACTGCCATTCTCAGAGTTGCCTTTTTACCATGAAATCAACCTAAAAAAGCACATTTCCCTTACACTGAAAAAAAAACCCAAAAAACCACTCAACTTTTTACTGCTGCAGGGAATAAAATAAAGCCCCATGAACATTTTCAGAAGATGGCAATTTGATAAAACTGCCGTTGAGAAGTTCACAAAGTGGATCCACAAAGATAAATTTCTTATTCAGAAAAACTTCTCTTTCAATTGTATTGAATCTTAATCTCTGTTGAAATTTGTCTTAAAAAATACACTTTCAAATAGAGACAGGCTTACTGGAACCTTCATGTAACATATACATAGTATAAACTATTTTATCTCTCCCCTCAATGTTAATCCATCTGCGGTGCATACAAAACCTCTCTTTTTCTACGAGCACCCAGCAGTTTCAGTAAAAGGATTCACTGACTCTTGCAATCAAACAACCAAGCACTGGAAATGGATGTAAAAATCTGAGCTTTGCATTTTATCCAATGACTTCTTAACTTCAAATTAACAGCCAACCCATGAAGTAACTCTAAGAAACTCCTACACATCTTGATCACTCCAGTACAGGCATCTTCCTTTTGACTCGATGATCTTTTCCATGAAAGCACAGCTGCAACAAGAGGAATTGAATATCTAGAAAGCAAGACTAAGACAATATCTTGTGCAGTTGACATACAAGTTGAGAGACTTAGTGTAAAGGAAGTATTAAAGCTAGATCTTATGTTTAGATAGCAAAACCTAATCACTGACCTCTCAGACTAAGATGACATTTATTATTGCCTTAAATCCTGGAGGTTTTTTTAAGGGAAAACCTCTCTGAAGGGTTATAGGTTTCAAATCAATGCAAGTACCCAAACATTAGACTGGTGTTGATGTTTACTGACAGCCTCAGAGAAAGCATCTTTTTCAAATATATTCTCTTTCAACCTTTATAGCAAGGCAGTAAACTTGCAGTCTGTTACCTCCATAAAATTTAGGTATTGTGCTCGGGACTTTTAAGTAGGACTTTTAATTCTGCTTCCTAATGGTCAGATCCTCCTGATCTGTTTGAAACTAGCCTGTGCACAACAGGCACAGAAGAGGGCCTAGGTTTCAATGCCAGGCTATTATCTAGTATGTAGCATATTGCTCTTCCTCCTGCTTAAGGTTTTTGTTTGATCAACTTCATTAGGGAAAAACTAGAAAGTCAAGTTTTAGGTGCAGCATTCCTTTAATATGCACTGTCACCATAAAGGCAGGTAAAACTATCATTTAGGAAAGATTCCTATAAATGTCTTTTCCACAGAAAGGTTTTCCTTTATTAATATTATGTTTAATAATGTTTCATTTTTGTGTCAATGGATATACAGCTACATTAGTAACTCCTGAACTTCCTAAATATCCCACTGTGCTTTCCATTCATAAAATCTGTAACTTGCATCAGAATCCAGGAGGCTGAGCTCTGTGTGCATTTCACCATTAGAAAGGCAACGTCTGTTGTAGTCTATACACAACTGTTCAAAGCTGAAAAACATTTATTATTCAATTTCTGTACAGAAATAGCCTTTAATTATTTGTTTCATGGGAATCAATCCAGTAATTAAACATAACTAAACAAACTAGTCTATCAGTGCTGCAAAATGTCTTGTGCAAACTTATCAATAATCTGCCTGCCAACATTGCTTCCAGGAATTTCTGTTACAGTGTGCCAATTGATGTAAAACAAGAGAGGCAAGATTTTTTTTTCTTTGCTTAGGAGAAAAACTCCATGAAGTGAAAAATGAAAAGGTTATTCACTTCCAAACCCTTCATTAAAAGAACAGACCCAAAGGTCTCAGATGATGAATAGCTCATTATTTGATCTCATTACCCTGGCATGTACATCCATGAAGTGACTGGAAACTAAGAAGTTGCAGCCTACAAGCTTTACTGAGGGTCTCCCAGAGATTGCCATATTCTCCAATAATCTAGATAGCTGAGGGTCTATAACAAGGTAGTATGAAAATAAATTGAGAAATAATCCACACAGAACTAATTTCTTAAAAAGAGGGCAAGGAGTTTTTGCTGTCAAAGGAAATCCTTTCCCTAATGATCCAAAATCACAGCTTAGGGCTGGGGTCTGTGTGATATGCATACTGTGTGTGTTCACTAGTTGAGAAGTTAGTGCTACAAAAATGACCACCCATATGAACAGGTTCAGGATATAAACAACATGACAGAAGTGCAAAGTTAACCTGTGTGAAGGTGTAAAGCAAGCTTGACTATGTAGCACATTCCAGAACACAGCCAAGTTGTAAACTTCTCTGTTTTAATTTCCTAGGGTCATTATTATATTTAGGAACACATTTTAGTAGACTGCTAAAAGCAAATAGTGTTAGTTCTTCAGTTCTATTTTGAAATACTCTGTAATAATATTCCTCTATCTTTTATAAAGTTTTCTTTATTTTTTTTTTCTTCTTTAAATGCTAAGGGATTCCTCATTTCTGTTGCTTCTCATTTTTTCTCTGAATGTTCTCTTCTGCACATTAATTTTACGCTTAAGCTTCTCCTGTAAGCAGTGGAACCCTTTAATACTTCTCAAACCAAATACACAATAGTACAAAATATTTGACCATGTAAATTATCACTCCAGAACGCACACAGAGAATCAGTCCCTCCTAAAAATATCCTTACACATGTCAAAGAGATCCTTATATTTAGCCAAACCTTAAGAAAAAAAGAAAAATTCAAAGTATAGGTGTTATTCCACATGAAATGTAACACTCACGTCATTTACATTAGGTGAGGATACAGTGACACCACTATTATCAGGAAATAGTTTATATAGCTGAAAGAAAGATAATTAATTAAATCTTCATTTTATTAGTCTAAGAAAATAGAAGAGAACTTAGAAATACTGAAATTTCATATGTTTGCACATAGAAAATGAAGAAATATTATGAAAGATTCAGAAAAAAATATAGTTGTGACCACTGCAATTTCATATGGCAGCAAATAGCTAACCTTTCCTGTTTTAATGACTCTTAAGGTGTAGTAAAAAGTTCTGAAGAAAATTGCTGATTTTTTTTTTCTACCTCTGGCAAAATGGCACTGATTTGTTACACATACAAAATATTGGTGTGTCAAAATTATTGTATATTAATAATTATTATAATATATTATTATTAATAATTATATTTTCAGTTATGAAGTGGTCTATTTTCATAAAAAGGTTGTAATTATCACTAAATGCCTATTCATTAAATGAAATTTTTTTTTATTTAAAGGTTAATAATGAAGGAAAAAATAAAAGCCTTTACCTCCACTTTAGAGTTACAAAGCTCTTTATTTACAAATGGCCTTACAATAACAAAAAAAAGAAAATCCCTGAAACACTGCAATTGCAGCCCACTTTTGGGTCTCAATCCATGTCAGAACCTGGCTATACTGAAACAAAGGCAGTTCTACCCCTCTGTGTGTCCTCAGCTCATTCAGAGTGCTTCCTTGTCTTTCATACACCAATCACTTTGCACTTTGGAGAGTGGAACACTATCAAATTTGACATTGCCACAGGCCCCCTTAACAAAGCAGAACATCAGCAAGAAAAAGATTTTGCTTTGGTCTGAGAATTGAATATATTCTTACAGGCTTGATTCTGAAGTGAAATTATCATGTTTAACTCACTCCCTCCACTAACTGAAATGTAAGAGCTATTCTGAGTAGCTGGAGAGCCAGCTGAGAGCACCACTTGGAAAGCACCAGAGTATGCATGCATACTCACAACTGTGTCAGAATTACTAACAATATAAACATAAATTTTAGTAATGAAAATACAGACCTCAGGAAAGATTACAGTACTTGCTATTATGGGAGAAGAGTCACAAATATCAACTTGTACAGAAATTCAGTCTGAATCTGTGAATAAAAATATTTTCATTCTTTCAACAGAAACGATCATTCAGAGTACATACATCTAAAAGATCAACTACCATTGGATATCTTTTACAAGTATATCCATTCTTTTATTATCACAAAAAAATAAGCCAGAAAAATATTATCTGCCTTGGATTTGCTTGCTACCTATTTTCTGCCCCTTTTTATGTAACACAACAGAAACATTCTTTTCTTCAGCAAGCTTTATATGCGTCTTACAAAACACTTTGGAATTTTCTTTGAGATTGAGGAAAATGTTGGTGCTACACCATTTTACTGAACAGCACCTAAGGGCAGACTTTCATAGCAAGAGATATGCAACATACAGATTTTTTGCAGGCAAAATGGTCATAACTTGTGGATTTTTACTTTGTTTAATTACTGTTGGTTAACACAAAAATTCTGATGATCCATTAAGACATTATGGAAAAAACAAATCAAACAGTTCAGCAAATAATGAAAGAAATATTTTTCCTACCCCTTACCCAGGTTTAGCTTCAGGCAAGCACCTCTGTTCTCCCCTTCTGAGTGTCAGCCTCCCTTCACTTTTGCTTTATGTTCAGTCCCTCCCAGATCCTTTAGTGAGGTGTTGGGTGGTGAAGAGCCTGAGTGCCAGAGCACAATGGCTTCTGCACACAGCTCCTTTCTTTTCCCTGTGTTGCAGCAGGGGTAGCCCTAGGCTGCAGTCCCTCCAGGGTACCTGGTACCTGTCCCACACAATGCTTCCCGTGGTCTCCAGCCGCTGAGAGCAGCACTTCCTCTGTCATCGAGCACATCCTCCCTAAGCGTGTCAGCAGACTTTGTCTGCAATAGTGTCCCTTCTGCCTCTTTTCCATCTTCTCCCACCCTCCCAAATGTTTCTGTCTCTCACACAGGTCTGCTCAGAGATGCCAAATGACCTGGCTGTGGCTTTGGCAGGCAGCAGGCAGCTCACAACCACGGTGACCCCCAGGTGCAACGATGCTGGATGTATGCAGCATGCACAGGAACCCAAAGAACCATTTCTCCACCCACTTCACGCAATAGAGAATTCTGAACTAGAAGATTGACTACATCATCACTGAAATGAGGACTATAACAACATGTAAATTTTAAATCTGAGTATTAAACCTCAATATATATATACAGGAAAACCTGAAAAACAGAGATCAGGTCTCAAGGTCAAAGATAAACCTATAAACTTTTGATTCACATCACAGCCTCAGAAAACTTTCAGAAAACCACATTTCCTCAAAATAAAATATCCATTGCAGAAAATATCTGTCATCTGAGCTGAAGCACTGGAGCATTGTAAGGAGTCATAAAAGCCATAAAAATGAATTGTAACAAAATAACTGCTTTAAAATAATCTAATGTGTATGATTTAATCTAGGAAAATTCTCTCATCATTGATTGCTAGGTGTTTGTATGCTACAGTCGTATAAGAGTCCCGTGAAAACAGAAAAGTAGAAAAATTACAGCAGGCAGCTAGAAAGGATTATAAAACACCATATGTTTTTCTTTTTCACCCTTATAATAATCTTGCTGTACTGAATTCAGGATTTCTGGACATTTCAAGAATCCAGCAAGAAATTAAGCAAGTGGTCCTCACACAGAACAAAAACTAAAAATTATTCTTTCTATTGTTACTAATATTCCCACTTTCTCATGGTTCTGATCCAGGAAACATGAAGGTTTCCTGAATTCCAGAAAAAAGATTTTCTTCCACTTTCTTCCACTTTACTGTTTTTTTTTATCCATCTGTTTGCATAACTGGGAAATTGATATCAGCTGGACACAAAATGCAAACCACATCATTTAGTGATACATAATATCTCAGTTTTGGTCTGGGTTTTGGTTTTGTGTCTGTTTATTTGCTTTATTTTTTTTTTGTTTTTGTCTAGTACTAGTGAGTATGGCTAGAATAGGGGAGAGCCATGTATCATCTGTGGTACCTACACACCTCCAACTACCACTTGCTTATGACACTTAGGGTTAATAGCCCTAGCCCAGACTCCTTGATTTTATAACAAATTTTATAACAAATCAGGGGGTTTCATATTTGATTTTTATCAACCTCTTGTTTTCCATCTTAAATCTATTGTGAGGGGGTGAAGCCAGCAGCAGTTATTTAGCAAGGTTTGTCTGGGGTTTCTTTGCCCTTCCAGACCAGAACGGACTAAGCCAGTCTGTTAGAGCTGGGCAGCTGCCATCAAGATCTGAGCTCTTTCACATCAACTTTTCCCTATGACAGCTTGTGTACATTTTTCTTCCCAAATTATTAAATAAAATAGGACAAATACTGGTAATGTTTCATCACTTTTTGTGATAATGCATTCCAGATCTGATAAATGACCTCACCTGACTTTAGGATCTAGATGAAAGATTAAACAACAGTTAAACTAAGTTTTCTTGATAAATATTTGGAAGGACTGACTGAAATCAATAATGGAAGCATTTGAACAATTAAGCAAGAAGCAGAAAATGTTTCAAATAGTAAGGTAATTTATGCCTTTATAAACACAGGGAACAGAAACTAATACACAGATCTGCAAATAAATATTGTAATAAAAATATCTTGCTGCATTATAATATGTTTACTTAAATAGCAAGTAAAAAATAACAAAAACATGTAAATTAAAAGTATCAGAGATTCTAAAGTCAAGTTCCAAAATGAATCATTTGTTGTACCACACAACTTAACTCTAAATTTAAGAAACTTAAATGAATTACCATGATGCAGTATGTCATCTGATGTACAGCAACTCATAAAACCCTTGTGCAACCAGGGTAGATACATCTCCTACATCCTGTTGCTTCACAGCTGTCCTGGAAAAATGGAGGGGAACAAAACACCTGTGGATCAGTTGATTCACAGTAACCAGTTACTTTCTGGTTGCAAAGTATTGTGTTTGAGACTTAAATGGGAAAATAATGGCTAATTCTGACATTTTTATCAGTCTAGTTAATATTACAATGTAGACCTTAATAAATAAAAAAAAAGAATAAGTGAGCAAAACAGCAAAATAATACCAATGTCAATCATTATTTTGAATATACTATAATGAATCTATAAAATAAATTTATTCAAAATATGGGATGTATGCTGTACCACATGACATTCAACTCAAATTATAATAGCAAAACCATAAAAATAAAAATCTTTATATTAATGCAAATTTTTAGCTGCCATAATTATCTCTGTTACAGTTCTTTAATCCATCTTTTTTCTTCTGAAATGTCTCTGCAAAGCAGTATCTCCCTCAAATAAAAGAAATCAACTCAATCAATTTCAAATCTTAATAGATACCAAAAAAAAGGCAGTAATTTCCACAGCATTTAGCTGAAGTTAAAATATGAAGACTCATCCAGCATTTACAAAAATTTGTCTGAGACTTCGCCAGGAGATGTGCCTTGGTTCTGAACTGTGGGTTCTGGAACAATATTAAGTAACAGACAGAAGCTAACTATGAATCTTGTAACAATAAATTGGTATTGCTTAGCAGAGGCATAACTCTGTCAAAGAACTTTAGTCATCACTTAGAACTCACAACTAATTATCTGCAGACTCTCTGCCCATTTACTGATGGTACCAAAGAGATTGCAGTACTGTGTTTGGAATTTATTGAATGCTAAGTAGAAGATTCAGTTCCTGTATTTGTTATTGCACTGAAGAGCCACACATTCCAATTATTATTGTAAGTACTTTCTTACTTACAAAGTAAAAGTAAGCTTTTCCAATATATCAGAGATCCAACATGGTGATTTCAGGCTCACAGTTTCTTGGGATTAAATCTGTTTTGTTTGTGAGCTTCCATATTTGACACAAGGACTGATTGAAATGGACAGCCACTAATTTCCAAATTGTCTCCTCTAAGTCAACCATGCCATATCGTAGTGGTAACAACATAAAAAACAATTCTCGGTCAATGCATGTTTCTAAGAACTGCAGCCTTCTTGAAAGGATTAGCATTTCTGTCCCCAGCAATGACTCTAGTATTGTTTTCTTCACTTCTTGAATGAATAATTCAACAGAGAGAAGAACATGTGAAAGAGCAAGCACAGATTTACGCATTTGCTTTCTAACTATAGTACTTTTTAAGTATATGTGCCAACTACCTTCATTCTTGTGGTTTCTGGCAGATAAGAAATTGCATGCGCAGCGCTGACTGAGGGAATATAAAGCAACACACATTCCTCATTAAAAAGAATCAAGCAATTTCAAGCTAGGAGGCTCAAACACAAAGTTTTAGAAACTCCGTGAAGTGTTTGGTCCACTGAAAGGTTTCCCACTACATAGATAGAAAAATAGTCAATTGTTTCCTGAAATGTATTTTTATTGAAAGTTATTTGACTCCACTGTATAGAGGTGAAAACCGAATAAATTTATCCTCTCAAAATAAACACTTATTTTGGACACTTATTGGAAGTGTTCTGCCAGCTGGCTACAAGGAAATGAAAGAAAACACTTTCATTTTATGTCTTTTAAGGGGAATGGAATGGCATCTGTGGTGTCCAAAAAGCATGTATGCAATGACAGAATTCAGAAAAATGCAGATTAAAAAAAGTTGCTTTGAATTTCATGTACTTTGCCTTCTATTTTTTGTGTTTCAATTAGCAATCATGTATTTGGAAAATACACTTAATTGATATGTCTCTAAAAGAACCAATTGTACCTCATGCTAGTGAATGGCAGTGAAATCTTATCTGGGACAAAATTAACATAAATGTTGCTTAAAGGAAGTGCATTGCACTAGAACAAATGATTAAGCAGTCTTTAATTTGTTACAGAATCAAAGCAAAACTCTTAGGTCTGATCTAATTACAAAGCTGACAAAATAAGAGAGTAAATTGAAGAAATACAGATAAAGTGCTGTAAATCCATTTATTTCTATATGTATTTTTCAAGAAAAAAACACTCATACCTTTTTTTGAACCTGGAAATAAACATTAACAAACAAAAATCAACTCCCTTTATTAGCTTTAAAAGAAACTCATATCCTATATAGTGAGATGACATTTAGAAATATTATTTATATTCTGGTTAGGGAGACTAAAGTAAGCTGGAAAATTGTTGAGTTTAAATAGGCTGTTGAAACACTGTAATAAAATAAAGGGAGGAGAAGGGCTATGAGCAAAACTCAAGCAAAATAATTTAATAAACTTTTAACTAATGAAATTTTAATAAAATTTAATCTTCTAAAAATTTTAAATAAAATTTTAATAAAATACTCTCTTAATATAATAGGGTAGTCTTGGCTTCTGTGAAGAAAAAAAAAAAAACAAACAAAAATAAAACTAATTTCTCCACAGGTTAGATAATTTCAAGCTTTATCTAATGAGCCCAAGTAATAGAGGATTTTTCTGTTGCTTGAAAAAAAAAGAAAAAAAAATCTTAATCCTTTAGCCTTGAAGTAATCTCACTGATCTTAATTAAAGTGTGTTACAGGAAAACCCTTACATAAGATCAAATGTATCTTTTTCATATAATCTGATTAAAATTTATGTACCCATTTTAGATATTAATAAATTGATGGTGTGATATCACATACCTCACAACTGAGAAAATACCTCCCATCCAGCCAGACTAAAATAAATCAGCTGAAATACCAAGGCTTCAGTGGCCACAGAGAGAAAGAACAAGCAGTCAAGGATGTTGGCAGTGCCCTAGGAAGAGAACAAACCAACCCATCTCTGAGGAATGTTTGAGAAAGGTGGAAGAAGCAGTATGGATTCTGCTGAGGACTTCTCCTGCCAGACACTGGAGATATTTCTCAGTCCTGTCAACATTCACTGCAGTGCTCTGATTATCACATCTCAACTTAGTAAATAGTTAGTTCTTCTATAGACAAAATAAACAAATCAAACAAAAACAAACAACTCCAAGCAACCAAAAAACAAAGCCAACAAAACCTGCCCAAATAAATAAAAAGCATCTCCACCCCAAACATCACTTGCCACCACCCTCAAAGAGCAAGATTATATAATTTTAATTACAAAAAAAATGTATTGTAGTTATAAAGAGAACAATTTAACCAATCCTAGGAAAAATAAGCTGCAGTGAGATAAACACTTTTAGCAAATTTCCTTGGGACTACTATTCATCAATTTCCTCATTTGTGGTGATGAAATAACACCGTTTTATAAATCCTAGTTACCTGTGACATGGGCAACTACCTTCTACCTGTCAATTATATGTGGCTTAAAAGTACAGTTTTCTATAAAGTCATGTTTGTTTTTTGTTTCAAACATGACTTCAGCCAAAAGCTTAGTCCTTCTGTGATATGCATACATGTATACAGATATTAACCTGATACAAAAATTTTCTTTCTAACATTATTACGATATTTCTAAAAGCTAAAGAATTATTTAGAAACACAGTATTTAAATATTTGAGATTCAGGAACCTTGAGAGAGGTTAAAAATTTATCTTGAGAAGAAATTAAGTTTGTTGGCAGTAGCCCCCAGTGTTCAATAACATTTCAGTTGGGATTTCATGGTTCTTGTTTATTTCTTTTTTAGGATTTAGGTAACACAAACACAATTTCATTATAACCACTGAGAATTTATATTATTTTTACCCTAGTCCTCCTTTTCATTATAATTAGATAATTAAGTACTCTGTTCTTTCTTTGAACAAATTCTCTCCACTGTAAATCACAGAGTAAAAGCTACTTCACACTTTTATGTAACAAGCACTTTAAAGAACAGCAAATATTTAGAAACAGTACGAATAATAAAATTTTCTCTTTATTTCCTTAAGAAAATCCATCCTACTCAATTAGGTAATGTGCAAGGAATACAACTAGTAAGCATTATGACATTGTACACAGAAGCATTTAATTACATTGCCTTTGAATACTCAATAGCCTTGAATATAGTTAGCATATATAACTAAACATTTTCATTTAAAAATGTATAGTTTGGCCTTTTTTCTTGGAAAATCTTAGGAGACTTTTGAAGTATACAGATCTAAAGGAGATTTTTTCATACTTTTAAGCCATCTTTAAGATGAATCGAAACTTTTTTTTTTAAGTTACAGTGCTTGTTTCTGCTTTCTTATTTTTATTTCTCTATGGAAATGAAAAGCTCATTGTCTTAGTGTCATCAATGAATTCATTTCTAATAAATTGCTAATAAATGGAATATTCCATTGAAAATACCTTGAAGTTTCACTAGATCTGTTGCTGTACTCAATATACCAAGCTCAATGAAAAGCCAAATCAAATCTTAAGGCTAATATTTTCAAAGCCCTCAGAGAACTAAAGATTTCTTTAAAAAGCGACCTAAGCCTTAGAGGGTTAAAACTACTGGTACATCTGTAGTTTCTCATCTCTACTAAAGTAGAAATTCCTTAGTTGTAATAAAACCAATTCAAAAATATAACACTCAGCCTCCACTGTGCACTCCTTTGCTCCGTATAGGGAAAATATATAGTAGAGCACACAATATTTTAAATCACACCTAGTTAATGTCTTCCTCATAAGGGAAGAAACAAAGGATGGTACTAAAGGATACTAAGTGGTACTAAATGTTGCTTATGTCTCTTTGTAAATCGGAAAGTCCCTCAGAGGTCAGCAGGTAAGAGGATTGTTTTAAAAACTATAAGCACTGATAATTCAAGGAGTTCAGTCAGTGATACCTGTCCATAGACTATGAAGCCACTGAAAGTCTAGAGACTGTACTGAAAAAAAGACTTTAGAAGTACTGCAAAAAGTGATGAGGATTCCAATGAGGTAAGATGATAATTTTCTGTGAGAAAATTAAAATGTCTGACTACACTGTACTAGCAGGAACACAGGAGAAAAAACTTTAAAGTTAATAGACTTAGCTAATATCTAAGAAAAGCCAATCAGTTGCAAAAATTTCATAAAAGATCAATTTGTATTTTTGTTGTCAAAAAACCAAAGTATCAAGAGAAATGAAGACGGGTACATTTCTTGAAATTTTAAAATAAAAAATGAATACTTTTTTAAAAGACATCATTCACTGCAAGCCTTTGGCCTTAAGATACTAGGCAATGTTAAATATGCAGGCATAAAAGTGGTACCTCTGGTCGTAACATAGATGAGTCTGTACATCTTAGCTCTCATCCTTTTGATCACCTCTGTATCACCTGACGGCCCCTAAGGTTCATGACAGAAAATCATAAAGGTGGGGAAACGAATTCTTTTTGGTTCTTAAGCAAGCTGTGTGAGACTGCAGATAAAGGGTAAACAATCCATGAGCTCTCCCAATCTATTTTGTTAAAAATACTAAGCATACTTTCTTTTTAACATATAATTTATTCCCAAAGAACATATGCTATGCTGAAATTTCAGTAACAGCTGTCCATGAATATGGACTACTAATTTATATAATGGATTACTAACATATTAAATTCTGCAACCGCAATTTACAAAATAGACTAAATCCTAGCACAGAACATTTCTTTTCTTTCCAGAACACAGTCTAATAATATGAATTTGTAATTTTCAAGCACTATCCATTGTACATTTGCATTATACAAGGGTATATTTTCTCTGGTTTCCATGTCCTTGACTTTCTGTTTATTTTTTACCCTATGATTTATGTGGCGTCTTTGAGGGAAGAGGTGGTGTATAAATCTATTGCATTCTCAGCCTCATTATTAGTAATGGATTAATTTTCAGTTTCATCACTAAAAACAGTTCATTATCTGCAAAGGCAAAATTATCTTCATATAGATTCTGAGGTAATTGATTCCTCTATTTATATACTGAAGGGAATGTTGCTCACATAAATTGCGAAAGAAAAGTCTTTTTCTTCCCCTCCCCCTTTGTTCCATACAACAATGACATGAAAAACCAGCATTTATACTCATAATAAAAAAATATCAGAAAAACCAAGATTAGTTACTCCCAATGATTATAATCATTGCAGAAATTGTTTCTTAATGATCTAGGTTGGATAAATGAAACGGACACCATCTTACATCATGACCAAAACTCTCTTAAAACATCACTGGAAAGAAAAATTCTATTTATTAATACTTGCAAGTATTAATACTTACCATTTTCATTTTTCTTTTTTATTATTCTCTAGAATTACAATAGTATTACTCTATAACTGGAAATTATTTCTCACTCAAATGGTGAGAAAGGGAGGACTGAACAGAAGTGTTCTGAGCACTTTTAATAAAGGGGAACACACTTTTTTTCTTTCTAATTTTAATTTTGATCAATTTATTTAATATCTGAAGTGGAGCAAGGGACAAGCAGATTGACCATATGGGTTCCTTTAGGTTCACTGATGGTATGATTTTGTCCCAGATCTATTGTGCTAAGTGGCTTAGATCTAGGTACTTCTGCATCTGTATTTGTGGACCTATGTATTGCTTCAAATTGCTTTAAATTATAAGCATTATAAAATATTACTCCATAGATAACATGGTTAGAAATCAGATAAACAAGAAAATTTGGTTCTTAACTTACTTCACAATAGTATAAACCAGTTGCAGGGAAAACAAAAGGTAAAGTTAAAGAAAACTGAAAAATTACAAACACTGAGTCAACATACATGCTAAAGGGAAAGAAACAGAGAATCTAGCAGAGTGGATAGTATGCTTTATAAGAGTATAAAAACTTGTAAGAATAAAATATGTTTGCTGCTACCTGGGTGGAATACAGTAAGTATGCCTGATTTTCCACACACAACACAAGCAAAGGGTGGAGTGGAAACTCCCCGGCCAGCCTCTGTTGAAACACTTGCATGGGGGGAACCTGGTAGTACCTGGTAGCTGATGAGCTGCATAGCAGCTGTCAACCAAGGGAGAAAAAGGAAGATTTTTTTTGCTGTAAAGCCAGCGAGCATGGCAAACTCATAGACATACACCTGCATCCCAAAGATTATCTCAGAAGTAAAAATGATGTTATCTAGCTCCAATGTAAGACACCATCCACTGAACATCAGGTATGACCGGAGCCCTTCAAGCTCCACCTGAGGTAAAAATATTTTGAGTTAAAAATGGGAAGAAGTTAGGGAAGACTCTATTGGTACTTCTGGGATCAGTTGACAGCCTGAACTTGTCTTCACCCCCATAGGGGTGCCTATTGGGCAAGAACTGTACTTATGTGTCACAATGATTACTTCAAGCCAGCTTTTATTTGGGATTAGAGCTCATTGGTGTATTGTTCTAAATGAGTTTTTGCAACTAGATTTTACCAACAGCAATCCTTGAATCTTAACCTGACACAATTTTCTATTATATTAGTAAAAAATGTTATTCCATAAGCTGTTTGTGTGAGTCTTCCAGTGGCACTAAAGTTGACAGAGGAGGTACCATACTCGACCGTGGAGGCCTGGGAGACGATCTCTCCATTGGCATTTGTCCCTGGATCTTTCCTGGGGCACCCACAGACCAGGTAAAGGTGGAGGCCCTGGGGGGGGGGCATTTCTGGTTGCCTGTGACCCTGGATAAGTCAGTCAAATGGCCCTCCAATCCAGAAGGGTGTTCAGTGAAGGGTCCCCATTACAGGACATGATACAGCAGGCACAAGGATTTCGCTTTCCTGAAGTGCTGACAGACTAATCAAACACAAAGAGTGTGAAAAAAATCTCCCTTTTCATGTGACACCAGCAGAAAATTAGACTTCACTACAAATAATTTAAAACCATCTTAGAAATAGTCCTGACTTTATTACTAAATCTACTAAGTTCATTTGTACTTTTCCATTTCTCACGAGTGGTCCTCATGGTCTTTCATATCTTCACTTGGTCATCCAAATTGAAACTGGTTTTTATTTTTTATTTTTCTTTGAAATTCTTGTGGACATATTTACAAAATGAAACAACCATATTCTCCTATATATTCCTCAGAAAGAACATGAACATGAAAAAATTAAATAATTTAGTCTCTCTTGTAACATCAGGGCCCTTTGATAATGTACTTCAAGTTATTTCTTGGTACTATGGTGTTTATTTTCAAGATTTTATAAAATTAAACAACATGTGAACTTTGAAATAATCCCCAAAGCCTTTGTGTTAGATTGCTCACACAATGGGGATTTTGGAACATACCATGATTTCCTGCACCAGCAAGATGACTTTCTCAAAGGTAGGAAGCCTAGGAAGTCTCCTTTTGAAAGACAATGACTGCAAGTCAGGGCTTGGTTGAGTAATAAACTGACTTTTCAGACTCCAATTGAAACAGACAATTGAAACCTCGACAACTTGTAAGGCCAGCTGTAGGACTCTTCTAAAGGCAGTTCCTCTAAAGGAGACTGTAACATATACTATCAGAAAAACCAAAAGTTGGTACAGCAGCTGAGAAAGAGGTGTGAGGGGATAAAGAGGGTTGAAAAACAACTCTACAACAGCAGTCAGTAAAGAAAGAGGGACAGGAGGCACTCCAGGAGCAGAGATTTCTCTGCAGTCTATGAAGATCACAGTGAAACAGGTTGTCCCACTGCAACCCATGCAAAGAACCAGGGGGAAAAAAATAGTTCCTGCAGCCCACAGAAAGGACCTGTGCCAGAGCAGGTATGGCAGGACTGCAACCAGTGCAAGGGATGTTGGAGCAGGAGACAGGTGTGAGGAGGAGGAAGAGGCAGAAAGGAGCTGTTGTGGACTAATCACTACCCCATGTTCCACCTACCCTGTACCACCTGGAGGGTAGAAGACAGCAGACTCGGGAACAATGGAGTGAAGTTGAACCCTGCAAAAAGAATTGTGTGTGTGTGTGTGTGTGTGTGTGAAAGTGTTTTAGTTGTCTTTGGTTCTCACCTTCCAACTGTATTTTTAATCAACAATAAATTAATCTACCCCTACTTGAGTCTGTTTCACCTTTGATGGTAAGTGATCCCCAAACTCTTCCATCCTATTTTGTCCCTCTGTGGTATAAGGGTCAGAGAGGAGCAAGGGAATGACTTGATAAGAGGTCTGACAGCTGGTTAAGGTCAGCCCAGCAAAGTACCTGAAATCATTGCCTATTGGTACAAAGCTTACATTCAGCTTTGAGTCTGAGTAGTGAATATTTCTGGAGAAGCTATGTACTATGTATGTTTACATATGTTCTGTATGACATTTGGTATTTCAGCAATAATGTATATCAATTACCATTCTAGCTCCCTTCTATTCCACATTCCTGCCCTTCTGGATCCACACCATTTTTCTGTCTACTTCTGTTAAAACAACAGAAAATGAAATTATATCACCAACTTCCTAAAAGAATAAAAACAGCCTCCATAAATACTGTATTGTATCACTGAACAGCTTTTAAACACATTTTCCTGGCTAATTTTAATTTTAAGAATTTTAAATGCTTTTTGTAAATGTATTTATAAAGTAGTTGAATAATTTGAGATTGCTTATTATCAGTCATGAAAGTTTGCATTTGATATGAAAATGTTATGAGATACAGCATAATCTGAGGTAATTTAAATACTAAAGGCATATCAGTCACGCTCACAAGCAGCCTGTGTCATTGTGAAACAATCACTGTCAGAATGTTCTTTTATTTTCTTCTGAAGAAACAAGGCCTTTGAAAATGCCTAGTTACAATCGCTCGTTCCAGTTATTCTGAAATAATTAACACTTTTTATTTCATATTTGTGGCACTTTCTCAAGAGGAAGACGCACATCTAGAATTTTGAGAAGAAAACTCAGATGTTATTCTCCAGATAGGCAATCTATCTAAATATGTTATTGAATAAATGTATGCCTTGAAAAAATTTCCATGTTGAATAAATATATATCAAAACAAAGAAAATAAACTTATTGACTGCAGACAAATAAACATAGAAAGAAATAATTTAAATTTAGTAAAAACCATATACATGAGGTTGTTTTTGATTTTTTTTTTCTTTCCTGTTGCCTGAAAACAGGCTCTGACCATTTCTGAATCAGTACCATTAATGTGGTTGTCAATAGTTGTGAAGATGATAGTCAGACAGCTGGGGACATAAAGAGGTTAAAAAAACCCATTTCAGAATTTAGACAGAGACAGAAAAGAAGGTAAAAGTAGAAAGAAAACAGAAGCAAACAGAAACAACTTGAAACTAGAAATGCAGGAAAAGAAGACAGATGAGAAAAAAAGAAAAGGTTGAAAAACACAAGGAAAATAAAATACTCATGATTTGAAGTATAATGTATAATATTCAGCCCATTCCTGGATATTCATGAAGATATAAGTAATTTCCTTTAATTTTAACTTCCCATAGCAAATTTCTAGTATCTAGAAACTAGAAACACAAAGAAAAGGTGTAGATACAAATGGAAACAAAGATTGTTCTGGGAGATGTGTATTGTCTTATACTAATGGTTTTAACTTCTTATAATTCAACTTTTTATATTCTAAGATCCTAATTTCTTTTCCTTTCAAAGCATTAGCACAACAGCTTCATGCAGAAGTGCATTTTGTCAAAGAAAATCACTTTCTTGTGCATTTTTGGTGTTTAGATACAATTCTCTAAAACATATATTATTGCCTTTGTCAAGCATCAAAGACAGATTAACATAAACTATGAGTAGAACATGACTCAAGGATACTAAAATGTGACAATATGTGAACATGGGTAGGCAAAATAAACCAAAATAAAAGCATGAGGGAGCATAAAGAAATTGAGATAAACTCCATAATAGTCCAAATAAAGGAAAAGTGGTAGAGTTTAAAATGTGGAGATACAAATATTGTAGTATCAAAGGGATAGGTAAATCATTCAGAATTGCTAAAATTCTACATGACCTTAAATTCTAGGACAAATAGGCACAGTGTTAGAATAATGTTTAGAAAACATGAATTCAAAATTCAGTCTCACAGCTGAATTCCCACAAGATAAATGAATGACTGGTGTTAGAACATGATTCATTTAATTTATGTGGAAAAAGGGAAGAAAAACCTACATTTTTAAGAAAGGATATAAGGAAGATTTGGAAATTACAGACAAGTCAGTCTCATCTGTCTGTCTGCAAACATCATGGAGCAGGCTTTTCCTACATAAACTTTTCAGTAGAAATTTGTTCTTCACAGAAATCTGATTATCAGTCAACAGTCGTTTTTCAGGATTATACTGGATATTTACCAAGCATTTAAAGATACCCTCATTGGTCAAAAATTCAGCATAGTTCTTCTCTTATTCACAGACTCATTGATTTAACATTGAATAATTAGGAACATGCATTTTTAGAAAAAAATACAAGGGAATTCCCTACAAACACTTGAAATACACAATGAACAGAGGGGGCGAAAAAATAAAAGGAGGCATTTTATGCAGGGTTTTTTTTTGTGAATTTTTTTAAAGGCAATATATGGCTACTACAAATATGTGAATGATTTGCTTCATACCACAATTTAAGCAAACAAAAAGGTAGAACTTCCCAACAACAGATTTTCGTTGAAAGCATTGAAGCAATTAAAGCTCATTCTTGCAAAATATTATGCTGGTGAATTAATCTTCTTTATTAATGGGAAAAAAAGAGGTCGTTTGCCAAAATCTGTTGGCCATGGTCGCTATTTGTTCCTGTAGTATCAGTGAATACTAATTTGTTCTGGAAATCTCAGGGCAAAATACTAGTCCAAATATCCTTAAAAACCTTTGAATAGCTTAGAGTACTTAAATGTAAAGGTTCTTCACAAAACTTTTAATAATAAAAGAATAAACTGAAGAGTATAATAATAGAATACCTGACTTTAACATGCATAATCCTTGTCTGGTGCCTGTTATAGATGAATTATATAAGTTTCTTCATTCATTTTATTTTTACAATGATACCTGTTATAGATGAATTATAGAAGTTTCTTCATTCATTTGTCTGGTACCTGTTATAGATGAATTATAGAAGTTTCTTCATTCCTTTTATTTTTACAATAGATAATTTACTATGTTTTTGCAAAAAATGGGCTTCCAAATAAACTTCAGAAAATCATTCAAATTGTATTGGTAAGTATGAATCCAATTAATTTCTCATAAGTAATTTTTTAATTTCAGAAAAGAATTTTTTTTATAAACTGCCTTTTATGTTCTCTATATTTAAAACTATAACTAAATTAATATCAGAAATCATATGTTAAATATGTTTAGTACATTCACAGAAAAGTCCAGGACAGGAAATTGCACAAAAATTCTTTGGAAATTAATCAGTTCTCTTATACTCCACACACAGCCATCACTTACAAACATAGCCAGAACCAAAACTTATTAAATATTTTGATCAGACACATAAAAATGGCATCTGTAGAAGTCACACAACTACTGTCTCAGTGCTACTTCAGATTAAGCTAAACAATTTTCTGTGATTTATATAGATAATTATGCATCACCATCTTCCATAATAATTTACCTCTATTATTTTATCCTACTTTTGGTGATGTCTTAATGGTAGTCATATCCACATATTGATAAGTCTGGAGAGAACTTTAAGAAAAAAACCTAACCATATCAACATGATTTTTTTGTTGTTTTCTCGAGGAAGCATGCAACTCTGGGTATCAATAAAAATGTAGTGCCATTTTCTTCATAGAAGAGATTTACCCACTGTAATACATGTTTATTATAGCTAACAGAAAATGGAGGCACGAAAAATTGAGGGTTCAAAATAGAAGAGGAAGAAAAAAAGATTCAATGAGTTTTAAAGCAAACCAAAAACCTCCCAAGAACAGAACAATAATAACCTGCATGGGGCAGGAGAATCAAAAGTACCTATCAAAAAATAACTAGTTACAAGTACATATTTGATTAAAATATTTCTTAAAATATAAAATTTCTTATTTTCAATCCATTTCTGCTCCATGCATTTTTTACATACCTGTGAGGATGTATTTTGCCCCCCATTTAGTCCATAACCACCAGTGGGGATGTGATAGCTGCATCCATCTGACTGTGGACCTTGGGGAACAATGAGCAACAGGGCAGTAAAGACCTGTCTGTGACAGTGATATAGACATACTATTGATATACAAATATGACTATCTCATTTTATTCCATAAGTAGTAGGCAGCTAATGGCCCATTGAGCTCTTCAATATGGCAGCTCTCTGCATGGCAGGATCTCGCTCTGAATAAGGATGCCTCTCACGGGTACTCCTTGAAGCTGAGAAGTTTGTTGCCACAACAGGTTCTCAGTAAATAAAAGTGTGATAAACTTTGAAATTTTGTCTAAGTGATAGAAAAATATTGATTGTGCATAAAAATCCTTAAGACATAAACCATTCACCAAATCTGGGACTAGGAATGGATCCCGCAGCATACAGATTCCTCTCTAAGAAGGAGCTTAGAACATCACAGGTTCCTTTTGAACCTCATGACACAACGACGGGGTCTCCTGAGAGCTTCATCAGACCTTGTCTTCTGTGTGGTACACAATCATGTGTGCCACATGATCATCAAATCCGATTAAACCACTGATGTATTTACCATTAAACTTTGCCAACTCTCTGGTTTATATCAATGAAGGATACCGTTCCTTCTCTCTTACAAGTGATATGTATGCAAAGTACAACCCTCCATCCATGACAATTGTAAAACAAGCATAGAGATACTTTAATTAGTGTTCAGGACTTAATCTAGCAAGAGGCTTCATGTCTGTCAGTCTTTCTCAGAAAAGCACAGCTCAGTATTTTTGATACTTGGGCTGAGCTCAGGCCCATCCTTGACATTCTTCACCATGTCAAGCAAAAAGTCACCTCCTGTTGTGGGGTAGTAGGAAGGAAAACTTGACACTTGTCAGTGTGCATTCAATTCCTAATCATCTATTCATTTCCATGTCATTTCTATAAAATTCAGGGCTAGTCACATAAACCAAACTTTATATAGGGACTTTTTTCACTGTGTATTTTAAAGGAAGAAATTGTAGATTAATTCAGATGCAATTGAAGAGGCAAGATGCAAAGAGGCAAGTTAGGTTCTTTGAGGTAGAAGACAGGATGCTTCAAAGGCTAAAAGTGAAGGTTGAGAGTATTTGGTGGATGTTCTCAGACAAAAAATTTCAGTACAGAACACAGTCTTGATCAAAACAACCCAAAATTATTGACAAGTCTCCTTCAGAAAGTTTAAACATCCATGGGACAGTTCTCTTTTTAACCTCAAGATGTAAAATGCAAAGCTAGTTTTCTCTGTAATGAAGACCGGAGCTGTTGGATTAAGCAATTAATTTACTGCTTAAACTTCCCTGACAGTTCTTCACTGTGCATCTTGACAACACTCTCTGTGAACTTAGCATCACCCTCAAGTTTCCCTGGGAGACCACCATTTTCTGGATGGGAAGCAAGAACTGAATATCAACAACACATGAATTAAAACTAAAATTTCCACTTGATCCAGCAACTCTTATCTATGACTCATCTAGAAGCCAATCTGATCAGCAATGCCTCAGCATTTCAGATCAGAGCACTCAAACATTATGTTGCTGAGTCTTTGCTTTTTAATTTTGGGGTTTAGCAATTTTTTCATTAATTCACGAAACAAACTTGTAATTTGTACATTTAAAAAAAAATTGTAATGCAAAATGTTTTCTTACCCCCTTTTTCTTTGGCCTTGCCTATATATTAGAAATAAAAGATATGGTAAAAATTATGAAAGACTGGTTGGAAAAGAATGTTGTTAAAGATACTCTAAGACTTTTTTTTTCTGTGAGTACTCCCTTCTCTTCCAACTGGTGTCCAAAATTCAAATTGTCATTAAATAATGTATTTTATAACTTTTTTTACATATTCTGTAAAAATGAAGGAAAAAAAAAACCAAACCTAAAACCTCGTAATTTTGCTTAACAAATTACAAGCAACATAATACCTGGTTCAATTCCTAATAGAAAAATTATAAAGGTAAAAATTTGAAATTATATCTTCAACCTAACCCATCCTTTTGACAAAGAAATAAATGGCAATTATTAAGACTGAGTAAGACAACTAACTTGGTCTTTTTTCATCAGTGTTCAGCAATGGAACTTTTATTCCAATTATTTATCAAAATCAAGGCTTATCAAACAGACATGAAGATCTAAGATCTAAATTTAAAAGCAAATGTATTATAGTTTATTCTCTTTTAGAAAAATAAAACATGTTCATGAATGAAAGCAACTGTACAGTTTACCTGACCTGAAAATCAAGGCAAATATAGAGCTTTCATCAATGGAAAATCAAGAAACAACAAAAATATAAAAAAAAAAAACAAACAAAAAAAAAACAGAAAAAAATAGAAAAAGAAAAAATAAAATTAAAATCCCTATGTTTAAAAGAAATTTCAATATAGGAGAGAAAAAAGTGGGGAAAAAAGTGGAAGGTAGAAAAGAAAATCAACCAGCAATTAGAAGGGTAGTAGATGGTATGTAGTAAAAATGAAATGAAGAAATCAACTTGAGAAGATTGGGGAAAATAGCATCACTGTA
This sequence comes from Zonotrichia albicollis, assembly GCF_047830755.1. Taxonomy (NCBI): domain Eukaryota; kingdom Metazoa; phylum Chordata; class Aves; order Passeriformes; family Passerellidae; genus Zonotrichia; species Zonotrichia albicollis. Next base: position 75,989,712 of record NC_133819.1, read on the forward strand.
ATGAAAGAAAAAAAAAAAAGAAAGGGAAAGTAAGTGTAAAATATTCATTAAAGTAATTTGCATACTGATTACTGAGTTATTTATATCCACATGCCTCAATCTTTGTATTTGTCTTCACCAAGACCTGGAAGCATGTAGAAGAATAAACATTTTTAATCCAATGATCTAGGGGAAGAGGGAGAAGTATTGCCTTAAACATTTTTAAATCCAAGGAATACAAGAACCTTTCTTAGTTGAATTGGTTTTCTAATGAGAATGAGTGGTTTTTTTTGAATTAATGGCTTAATTTTTTTCTGGCATTACACTGATGAGCATGGTATTCTGTATGGATACTCAGCTAAGCACTGAATGTTTCTGAAAGCTAAAAAACTCATCATTTTTTGACTTTCATAAATCTCAAAAATATTCTTTGATTCTAATTTACCTTGTTTGATTTCCTATTTACCTTTCTTTATCACTTTGCAAATTATTTTGCAAAAACTTACTTTGATCTTCGAAGTTTTATTTTTCTCTCTGACATATATGAAATTATTCTGAAAGCCTACATACCATCTCAACAAAAACAACAGGAAAAAAAAAAAAGAGTATTTTCCATTTTACCTTGAGTTTTTGGTATTTGATCCTTCTTAATGAGATTTTTTTAGCCATTTTAAAATGTGCAATATCTACGGTATTATATCCAATGACATAAAAAAATATTGCTAAGTTTGTTGTCTGTTATATTTTTTCCAAGCATGAGTAAGTGTAAAGAAAATGTACACAGAAGAAAAAGTTTCTCACCAGAAAACTGAGAAAAGACTATTCCCATTAAAATAACAAGTTCCTGAAAAATGAAAAGAATAATTATATTTTAAAAATTTTTTAAATATTGTTGAAACTTCACCAATCAGAACTCAGTGGCAAAACTCCTGAAGTCACTATGAACATGAATTAACCTCAGACAACTAAAACTTAATTATTTTCAAACAGAAAAGTGTAAATTTTTAGTTTTATAGTATTAAAGCAACTGTGAAATATTGCTTTAATACTATAAATGACAGAACACTTTTCAATAAGGTCTTCTTTTCATAGTTTTATTATCTAAATAAAATTTAAATTCCTTAAACTTAGCTGTACTAGCTGTAAGTCATCCTTCTTAAAAAATGTAACACTGTCAGTTGACTAAAAGGATTAAATAGTATGTTAATTTGAAACATATTTTAAAGAATAGTTTGCATTAGATACGTAGTGTGAATCTTTTACTTTACTATAATGGGGAAGTAAAATGATTTTCAGCACCAGGAGAAAAGTAGTTTATGAAGATAGGAGGGCTGGAAAGTATGGGGTTAGAATTTGAAAAAAGCTAAAGAAATGCAGATAATTTTAAGATACCACATTATTTCTTCCTATATTGCTTCTGCAGCTGTGTCTGACCAGGAAATTTTTCCGCATGCTTGTTATAGATAGGGATAAAAACATTCAGACAATGGCAGTTCACGACAGACTTTTATACACCTACTATATGTCTGAGCTAACAGGGATAGCATGGATGGTCTCTGAAACCAGTCTCAGATCCTCAGGCAACTTGCCAGGACTCTTATCTGGTTCCCTGTATTTGTCTAGGGACAGTTCTATTACTAAAAGAAAACAATTCTGTAATAAAGAGTAGTTAGAATTTTCTTTAGTTTTCTTTAGTAACAGAAGAGTGACATCTGGCAATGCTTAACATAATTAACACAATGCCATGCAATTTAATACCTCTCTCAATCATATGGTCTTCATACCTGTTTTTTTTTTAGAAGGGGATTGGGTTTTTTTCCATTCAGTATCTTCTGAATTCAGGTCAGGTAATTCAGAAGTTGCTTGTGTACCACTGCTATTAATCTTCCTTCATAGCAGACACATACATCAGTCTCCTTCAATTATCAAATGGCAAAGACTGTTTTATAATTTTTCTAGCTGTATGATTAAGCATAAACTGATGTGTTTCATTAATAAAATCATACAACACCAAAGGCAAAAGCTTGCTCTTTCAGTTCTTATTTCACATCCTAATAAACAAAAGCAATATGTATATTGCTTTTATGCTTTACTCAGGTGTAGTTTAACTGGAAAAAGAATGGGTTTGCACTTCAGTGTTTTAAAGCATAAATATTTTTTCTTTAAATCAAAGGTTTTAAAGTCTAATATTCCTGAGAAAATGATAGTTAACATTTGATACATTACATTTTACATTATACAATATTACATTAATTATTATGCTACAATAAGAGTGCCCATTCCTCAGAGTATAAAATTATGTATTACTAGACAGTTTTAGAATATCTTATCAATACTATTAAAAACAATTTTGGACGTATGATGAAATCCTCAAAAAAGAATGAATGACAAAGCAATGGCTAATAAAAAACTCAAAATGTATAGATAAGCTACACTGACATGGACAATATTCAATAGTCAACTGTCACCTTTGTCTCTAGGCAATCCCTTGAAAAAAATCTGATAAAACAGTTTCCTAAAACATACCCTTTCTTTTAAATGAGTAGTGAAAGTCCATATTTGGAAATAATTTCAAAATCCACCCTTGATGAGTTATTACATTGAGGTACTTCACTCCCCAATTGTACTTAATACAAAAAATCATCCTTTATTCCACACAAACAGGGAAATAAATTTACCTTCTTCCAATGAATTTCACCTGATTTTAGTGGAATTACTAGTTTAATATGAAAATATAAAGTCCTTCAAAGAAGAAAACACACCACTTATTCAGTTGAATATTTCTTGTTATTAAAATATAATATTGTGATTTTTCATAATGTTCTTTGCAAATGAATGTGGTGGGAACCTCTTAGTCCATAAGCCAGGATGAGGATGATGCTCACTAAAGCATAGATATATAGTTAAAGTCAGACATGCATTAAAGCGCATTAAAGATCTAGGGTGTTTTGTTTTGACTCAATGAGCATCCAATTCCTATTTTGTACTAAAATTGATGATGGGAAGTGAAAAGGAGAACAAAAAACCATCATCGGCTCAAAATTAAGGCAAAAGCCTGAAGTTTGTGACCAAATGTACAGAGCACATCATTAGTTCTGTCTGCCCATTTTCCTACGAACATTTAATGACAGGTAAACTTGATGACACGTAAGTAGGCAACAGGACATCACTTGTGCTACCCTAACCATTGGAGATGGGAAGATCAAAGACAGATCATTGATGAATTTCACAAAATTTTCTGATGACAGCTTTTTATGGAAAAAAATATGATGGTACAAGCACTGATTTTCAGATAGTCTAAAAAGTTTGAAAAGTGCGGTGCTCTGTTTAGAAGCATTTGTGCTTTCATCTTGCAAATGTCTGAGAAAACCCACCTTATCTGGTAACAGTTTTTATTGGCAAGGAGTTTTAATCAGCAAATAGGATGGTGTGTGGTACTTAGAACAAGAAATTTGACTAATGAAGAAAGGTAAATACATAATGAAAATAATGGACAGGCAGATTCAGATATGGATACACTGGTTATTTCGATATCAGTGCAATTGATTTAAAAAACCCCAAATATAGACAAAATCCAGAAAGACTAAAAAAGAGCAATGGAATTGATGAAAAGTAAATGAATGGATCAGGAATTAGGCCATAAAATACTTTCTTGGTTTAGATCTTAGAAAAAAGCGTTGGTAAAAATGTATGTACGAATAACGGATTTCAAAGAAGGCATGGTATAGAGACACATTTTACATATAATAGACATTACATATTTCAAACTAAGTATTTTTAAATTATGAACCAAATAATTCTCTGAATTTTCATGAGACTTTGATATCTCAGGGATTCAATGTAGGCAGTTTACATCCATCAAGAATAAATATGTTGGCAAAATTTGTGAAAAGAATGACAGAAGAACAAATTGCTATGGGGGAGAAATCTCAGGGAGAGATCTTCTTGTCTGTTGAGTAAAGTGAGATGTTTTGAATGAATATCTTAATGCAGCCAAATGCCACATTATAAGCATTGGTATAGCTTGTGTACAAAATGTAACTTTGCAGACTAAGGGTTAAATTTTGCAATGCTGCAACAAAGCCATAAAGACCTGTTTTACAGTAGATTTCAAAATAATTCTCTAACTAAAGATGACCAAGAGAATAGAGTTCAAAAATAATGAAGAAAAAATAATCTTTCAGAAATATCAATACTAGACAAGCAAACAACATTCTGCCTCTGTGATTTCAAAAACTGATGTTGAAAAATTTGAAAGATTTCAGAAATGTTCAAAATGCTGTTCCATTACCCAGAAGCGTGGCATAAAAAGACAATATATAAAATTCAGTGGTTATTCACTGATAGTTTATAAACATACACATTACAGGCATGAACATGCTTTTCATGATAATAATTTAAAATGAAATGCATTGATGAAAAATAAGTAGGCTCAACAGAGGTACATCCAGATTATTCTACTCATCCAGATTTATAATAATTTAAAATATTCTAATCTTTTTCTATTCTACTCTGAACTTTGTTTCTTTTTTCATGGGAAGAATCACTGTTTGACTTCCTAAAACTTTTGTTAATAATTCCCTATTTATTCAGGGAAGAGAAATTTTTAAATTCTTTAAATGATTTGCATTCAAGTGGAACTTTGATTATGGAAACACCTTAGTGTTGCAACTAAAAATAACTTCCAAATCTCAAAGAAGAGCTAGAATAGAAATGGAAAAGAAAAAAAAGTCAATATCCAAACTAAAGATGAATAAAAATTCAGTGAAACTACAGAGCATCAGAATTAATTCAACCAAGTATTCGGATTTCCAATGGAATTAAAAAAAAAAAAATTAGACAAAGAAGTAACGTCTGTGTAGACAGGAATTCAATAGCGTAATTACTCCAACCTAGGAAAGGAAAGAATAAATAGAAAAAGAACAGAATAAACCAATACAAAAGAGAGGGAAAGAGAAAGTAGAATTATAGAGTTGCTGAAGACGATTTAAATGGTAATAAGAAGTAATTTGGCCTTTAATATGAATATATATATACGTACTGCAGTTATCTTTCTGGTCCATTAAGTTGATGATACCACTCCCTTGATGCTTCCTTTTAGATTTGAGATTTGTCCTTTTAGTCTGATTCTGATTTCCCTCCACTAGTCCTTTTCTTGTGGAACATTTCATTGATAGCAATCTTTTATCTTCCCCTAATGAGGACTGATAGTTCCCCACTGAAAAATTTGCCAGATGGTCACAATCTGTAAATTCCATCTGAAGTTTTTGTTCATGGTTCAGACGTACTAATCTCACAAGGTCTCATCCACATTGATGCTTCCCTGTTTCTTTCTGGTTGCAAGAGGAATGTTCAGAGCTGAACTACAGCAATGTGCTTCTGGGGTTGCAGTTTACCTCTCATATATTCTCTCCTCAGAACAAAAGTACACTGCTAAAAGTAGAGCTCCTTTTGACATAACTCAATTGCAGAATCACAGAACAGTTGTGTTGGGAAAAAAACCTCTGGAGATTGTCAGGTTCTACCACTCTTACCACCATTCAAAGGATGGTCAGGTAAGGCTGTGCACAGCTGGGTTTCAGTATCTTCAAGAATGGAAATTGGAATATCTGTCTACTCAACCTGTTTCAGTTTGGCCATTCTTAATTTTTTTCTTTTTGTTTTGTTTTTATTTAACTTGAATGTCCTGTATTTCATTTTGAGCACATTTTTTGTTGTCTTGTCACTGGATATCACTGAGAAAAGACAGGGTCTATGTTCTTCACTCAATTCCAAAAGGCATTTATACAGTCTGGTGAGATTTGCCTGAGCTTTCTCTTCTCCAGGCTAAACAAGTTTAGGTCTCAGACATATGCATGTGGAAGATGGTCTAGTCCCTTAAACATCTTTGTGGCCTTGTGCTGGTTTTGCTTCAGTAGTTCCATGTCATTGCCTCTCTGACTCTTTGTCTCTCCTGAGGTTCTGAAGAGCCCAAAGATGGACAAAGCACTCCAGTGTATAGAGGGGAAGGATCTCCTCTCTTTATCTAACTTGTGATTGTCTTTCTAACAAGGTCCAGGATGCTGTTGACTTTCTTTGCCACAGGATCACATCCCTAAGGTCCTTCTTGAAAAAAACCCACTTTCCAGAAGCCTTTCAGTGAGTCAGCCTGCAGTATGTATCGTAGTGTGGGGTTATTCGTCCCCACCACAGGACTTGGCATTTCTCTTCACTGAACTTCATGAGATTCCTGTTAGTCCATTTCTTCAATGAGTTGAGATCACTCTGAATGTCTTTGAGTTTAAAAAGGAGACTATATTCTTCAATACTGAAATAAATTTATTTTGCCTTAACTGCTTACATACTTTTTGAAAAATGCAATCAATCTGTGAATAAATTGGCATTTCTCTGTAGTTCCTTTTATTTTCAAACAATGAACTCTAGCAAGCTGCCTTTGAGGTGCATCATAAGCTGAACACTGATTGATTTGATTCTAGAATTAATTAGTGAACAAAGTTTGAAAGAAAAAAATATCACATTCTAGGCCATGAAAATCTCAGCCAGTTGTTTGATTGTATGGTAGGATGAGCAATTTTCTTTTAGTATGGTCTGGTCAGAAACCTGCAAAGCTATTTTTATCTCTTCAATACTCCCTCCAGAGGAAACACTTACACAATAGATGTAATTGAATCATTCTTGTAAATGGCATTGAGAAAAGTCAGCAGATCTGTCAGGACCTCATCAACTTAACTTAGAGATGATAATAATGTTAAAATAATGTTATGTTTGATTCCTCCAGTCACCACAGTAGTCATTATATTGTGATGAGAGGAGCTGCTGCTCACGAAAATAGCCACGTAGGGATGGGAGAATATGAAATGAGAAACAATTTTAATTGTGTTCTTCTATACAATGTGTGGAGCAAAATGGGAGAGAAGAACAGACAGCAGTGGTCAGAAAGGGAGAAATAGTAATCAGAAAATAGAGTGGGTTGCCATTAAACATCATTTGCCAATCATTTTCACACAGAAGAATGTAAAATATCCAGCATTTCACTTACACTAGGTGACTGGTACCTTTGATAATTTTTGTCACATAATCATTGCCTTTTTAATGCTTTTTACTTTATTATGGGCCAGCAGTTACCTCTGCAATGATACAAGAAACCTGTGAAAGTATTTACTTTTTCTAATAATTTTCTTGGTAGAGCCTTCAGAAAATGTGATGAACATTTCAGTAAACACAAGCCTTCTGATTATTGAAGGCTTGTGAAGGCTATTCATTAAAGAAAATGAATGATAGAGTGAAAAACTTTTTCTACAAAATGGGAAAATTTTTCTTTTTATTTTTTCTTGCTTGAAGGAAGCAGCCTGATAGAGAAAGTACAATTCTGTTCCTTATTTCACAGTAGAGACTCAACTGAAACAATAAAATAAAATGTGCTCTAATATCATCAGGGTTATTTCTGTTTAAAAGTGCTGTTCTTCTCTACAAAAGTAAAAAATTAAGTAATCTCTTTTACAACCATGTTAGTTTTTTATAAATACTTAAATGCCATTATTGTGTGGTCAATAGAAAAATCAGATATACTGGTGTAATAATCTATTTAAAGAACTGTTGAAAACATAATCTAGTATAAGAAACAAAAGCAAGAAGACAAATCACTCTTTAAAATTGTGTGCAACTCCTAAAATAAAAAAAAAATTCAAGAATATCTAAAAAACCCAGATCTATACTTCAACAAAATCAGTTTATTTTGGACTATGCATAAAGAATTTATAGGTTCTTAAAGGAGTAAAAGTATTTTTTTCTGAAAAATGCAGGATAGTTTCTCTGCAAATACTACCTTACAAACACCACTACTTCTAAAACTTTGAAGTAATTTTTTAGTGAATACTCTTGATCTGATTTTCATATTTACACTGAAAAACTTTAGCCATTTCTGCTGTTATAAGGACTCCAATACACGTTATTGACAACAGCTCACAGTGGAACAAGTCCATAATACATGGATTTCATTGAGTGAAGTATTGGCTGCCAGGCTGGGTCCTAAGGGTTCAGTGGGGTTGCAGTTGTCAGATGGGGTCATCTTTGTTTTACATCCAAAATGGGGCCCAAAGAGGCTGGAGAGCTGCTCTGCGGAAAGAGTTCTGAGCATCTGGGTTGATGGTTGTAAGTGTTAAAATAAGAGGTTAAATATTGAAAATTTGTAAGACACAGTCCAAGTTTAGTATCATATTTGGATAAGATTCTTAAACTTTGAAAGCTTCTGCTGGTTACCTATGACTCTACTCCTAAGCAGACAATTTATTTTAGAGGAGTAAAATATAAAATACTTTAGTCAAAATTTAGTGGTGCATAGCGCAATGGAATACTGGTACCTGAGCTCATAAGCCAAAAACTGTGAAATTAAAACTTTTGCCTCATTTGTGCCATGCTTTTGACCACCTTAGCAGAAATTGGAAAAAAAAATATGTTCTCATGTCACAAGGAAATTATTTTTCACCTGTGACATGGAAGGAATAATTAGTAAAGTATCTTGACCCTTTTGTCATAACATCTTTTCTGTCTCTCAAAGATATTAGCCAAAAAAAATTAATTCTTTCTTAAAATTAGCCTTTTCCATTTTTGCAAGCTTTATGGAAAAAATCAAATAAATTATGGTCAAAAGCAAATTTGATGTGTCATGGCCCCTAAATATCATATATGTCGTATTACCTCCTATTTTTCTAAGCCTGTGTTTATTTCTAGGCAAATAGATAGATTACTCAGCTTCCTGTACTTGACTTCTTTACACTTTGGAAGAAATATTTAGAAAATAGGTTTTTTTGTTTGGTATGGTGCCTGTTTTTAGTTTTAATTTCCACAATATGCAGCTGGTTTAAGATATTTTTCTTCTCCATTTAATGAGAATTAAAGGACTTCAAATTTGCAAGTGGGAAAAATGAGAATCTTCTCCCTCTTTCTCCTGGCTATACATCTTACATGGGAATTAAGGGATGTGTGAAGGAAGAAATAGCTTAGGCATCCTACTGCAAGGAACATATGCAAATCACTGGGTCATTTTTCTGCGTAGAAGTGGACCCAGAAATTGCTGCACTTCAAATTAATTGAAGCAGGAACTTCAGCCTTCTTCCCATAGTTTATATAAACCCCTAAAAGTCATTAATTAATCTATTCCTTCATTTTCCAGGTTGAAGATTAACATAAACTGTCATCTTATTTAGAACAATCAATGTTCATTTTCTTTGGTTATGGTTTTATTGCCTGAATTATTGGAATCCAAATGATCCTTTATTAATTGAGTGTTATGTAATTTTTTATATTCACGACATAGGTCACACAAATAACTAGAAAGAGGAATTTTTTCCTAGTGACAGTACCTAATATTTTTTACCTATAATTATCAAACTTAATTTATTGAGATAAAATTAAAAAGAACAAAAAAAATAATAAAATAAGGGAATTACATACTAAGTAGTTTCAGAAGGCTAAAATATATTCATCTCTTTCAAAGCTATATTTGGAAATACATTAAGTCACAATAATGAATTTGATTCATGTCTCTTTGACCTCAATTTTATATTTTGACTTCAAATGGCATTAAAAGACAAGTATAACAACTACTAGATTCACACTGTCATCTCCTGACGCTGCCATAAGTAATTATCAAATTAAATGCATTGACTAGGCACTCAAAAGCTGCTTAGTTATGTACATAGATACGTTCCTATTAACAGAATAAAACTTTGGAAATAAAATAGGAGAGAAGAGAAAAGTAATATTTTGATATTTTTCTTACCTACAGGGAGTTCAAAACTGATGAAACTCCCCATTTGGAAAAGCTTCATAACATGTCACAAAAGATTATCCTTTTTGGAGCTGTTTTCACACAGAAGACAATTAAACTAAAACCCTTCAGCATAGGATGAGGTGATTAGAAGGTGTAACAAAGATCTACAAAATCATGAATGGCAAAGTGATTAAAAAGGATTGCTTATTCACTGTTTCTTCCAGGACAAGAAATCAAATGCCCACAGGCTTCACCTTAAGTAGCAGGTTGAATTAAGCAAAAAAAACACCCCTTTCTGTTAAGTGTCAGTAGACACAGATCCCCATCACATAGAGTTAAAAACTGCCAATATCCCAGGAAAATTTCATTATCCTGTTACATAGTTCATCTCTGGACTACCACTCTCTGAGATGACACAAGCTAAATGAAGTTTTGTCTGACCCTCTATTACCAACTCTACACTCTTAGACCATATACATGCATCTGTTTTTACCACAAATCTTTTCCTTTGGACACCATGCACATACATGCATATAATTATACACACATACATCTTTTATATATGTCTATAAGCTGATAACAATTCTGTATCTTGAGGTAGAACATAATGCCTGACTTCAAAGTTGTTCCATAAGGAGAAACAGTGAAACTGTAAGAAAAACTACCAGAAATCTTCCTTAATATAAATTTGGAGATGATAGACCTCCAAATCTCAGACAGTCAAGGCAGAATTTTAAATGTGTTTCAATAATTTTTAAAATGTGTTTTAATAATCAGCAGAGTTTAGGACATAATTCATTTTGTGTCTTCTTTGAGTTGAAATAATTCAGATATTTAGTAAAATTCTTCCTTCTTTCCCTCCCCATCCCACTTTGTTAACAGCATTAATTTGTCACACTCAACTGTATTTAAGAACCAAGGAAATTGCTACTTTGGGCAACCTGCAATTCCTTAAGCAATAGATAGCAGGAAAGGCAATGATTGAAAAATAAGCCCTGTTGTACTGGGGAGGGCAAGTTTAGTTAGGTTTCTCTGGGTTGAACAAAAGCAGAAAAAAGTTACAAAGTTTTCCACAAAAGAAGTAAAAAGTTACAGCAAACAAAGAAGGTGAACAGACCCCTTCCGTGGTACAGTGTCCTCTCTCTATTTTGACAGTGGGTAATTGGCCCACTTTTTTGTCTTAGTCTTGAGAAAAATTGATATTGCAATAAGTAAGAGACCTTTCTTATCCGACAACAGCTTTTGGGGTAGAGAACTTTAAGTGGCTTTCTTTACATAAAAATGTTTATTATAATATCAAGATTTCTATTTTCATGCAATAAAAGCCCCTCATTTACAGACTAATGTTATGCAAGGGTTAAGGTAAAATACAATGAAAGTGTCAATAAGGTAATTTATTTTTCAAGGCAGGTTAGTGTTAATTAGCATTAGTTAATGTTCCTAACTTTTTTTCAAATGATAACCCAGATGTATATAGAGGTATATAGTATATGCGATTAATAAAAATTTCTGACTTGTTACCGTTTGTACTGCAGTGTCAGAAAAAAATCTGACAACTTTTAAAGTATCAAAAGTAATGTTAAATATTTGTTTTTCTCCCCTCTTTTCAGCCTTCAACATAATTTCAATACAATGGATTTATATTCAAAATTTACTGGATTAAGAATTTTGAAAATTACTAAAATATTTGAATGTAATACTCAGAGAAACTCCTTTTGCACTGGCTACTATTTCTTCTTACAGATTTTGCTCAAATGCAGTGAAGACCTTTCCTTGTACTCATACATGTTTCTTAGTTACACTCGCAGTCATTATTTAACTTATCTAAACATTATTCTCTGACATTTTTCTTTATAAAAAATTGAATACAGAGAGAAATAAAGAATTTGTCTCTCCAGTAAAACCCTCTATTGCTACACATATATTGATGTATCACAACTAAAAACCCACTTGATTGTATTGCTGTCTTTTAAAGGTTCTCTTTCCACTCTCACTGCACATTCTGACATGGAAATCAATGATGTAAACTTGGGCAACTACAATCATAACATATTGCATCTTCTGTAATTTCCAGTTTATTGAGAAAATTTCTTAAAAAGAGAAAGTAAAATTTATTAGAATACTAGTTACTGGATGTTTTCTGTTTAATTGTCGTATCCTTTCATTGTGCAGAGGACAAGTTTAATTCTGCAGTGAATACTTTAGTTGGACTGATGTAAGCAATATTTTCAGTCAGGTATGGTCTAAAATAATAAAGGGCCTTCCAACACACATAAATAACATAGGATAATATACATCATAGAAATTATGTCTGACATTAAAAAGCACAGCTTTTTTTCAGCTTCCATAGCAGCTAGTTTTGAAGAAATATATAAATATCTTTTATCATTTCTTAAGAGGCCTGTATTTGCCACCCTCCAGTTAGCACTTTCTTAGTTTTCATAATGTTGATTTAGCAAAAACTAATTAAGGAAAGTCATACTAAATGTAATATGCAAATAAAGACATACTTATTTCTGCTGCTATGGTTTTGTCCACTGCTTTCTCCACTGAACCAAATCAGCCAAAAGAAAAACTGTACTCTGTGCTTTTGTGTTTTGTTCCCCCATCATTCCCAGTAGGCAGGAACTTGAAGCACCTTGAACTGTTTAGCATCTTGCAGTACATTACATCCTAGATGGAAATAGGACCAGGATTCCCAGTCCCAAAAAATGTTCTCTCCAAAATCAGCTGATAAGGGTCGCAGTGTGTTGGCAATTCATACCAAATGCAGTCCCACAGCTCAGGAAATGTCATGTTTTCTTACAAGAGTAGTTGAATTTCTCAAGCTCAGCATTGAATTTCGTTCTTACAAGTTTCAACTACAATAATGTGCTATTTGACATAGAACCTTATTGGATGAGCATGGCTCGATAGCTGTCACTTGCTATTTTCATTCCTTAAAACTTTCAATGTAGGCAGTGATGCTCAGCATTCTTCACTGGTTTTCCTTCCTTTTTGCTCCATTTTTCCAAAAGAGGTGGAATCTAAAATAGCAGCCAACTTCCTAAAGCAATAAAGAAACTGAACTTGTTTATCATTATTTTTAAATTTCAGACTTGGTTTGTTTTACCTTATTATCACAGTACATCCAAAATTAATAATTAGGTCTGACCACTGTTAATCATTAACTGCTTAAAGCTAATACTGCTTAGGTTTTAAATAGATGCAGACAATATAAATAACTCAAAAGAATATAGATTTAAGATGAAAATATATATCTTACAACACTCTTCACTGAAAAAGAGCTATTCCTTGCAGGAAGCAATGGATGACTCATGTCAAAATGTGTGTATGTGCATCACATATGACAAATGTGGTCACCCGAAAAAACTAAGATATCTAAAGGAGCCAACACTGGGGAAAACTGTCCCTGAGTAGAGGCAGAAAAAATTCATCATGAAGAGGATTTTAAAAAAGGTTTTAAAGAAAACTGTCACCTTCAGTGGGGGTGCAGTGCTTTAAAACAATGTAGAACCAGTGTCTGATTGGAAGTAGAATTTTTTAACCTTTATCTAAGTGGAATTATTTTTCTCTAAGAGTATAATCCCGGAAGCTTTGTGATAAGGAACAGGCAGCACAAGTAGCAGCACTATTCCCAAGCACCACATGATGATACAAACAGACTTCAGCAAAAACTGAAGGAAAGGCAATGGGCCAGATCTTCTGCATGTATTAGAGCTGCTGATTGTTCTGCATAGAGATGATAAGTAAATCTCCTTTAGCATTAACAAAGATCATTTAGGGGGAAAAAAATTCTTCATATTTTTAATAGATATTACAAACTTTTTCTTTTTTCATTGTTGCTGTTTTGGGTTTTGGGGTTTGTCTGTTTGTTTGAAATTAGTATTTCTCACTCATTTCAAAAATGGTTGGTATCTCATTTCTGGAAGTCTGTGGGCTCTAACATAAACAGACTCAGGTTGAAAAATTACAATTGATATATATATAGATTTCTGGCTATGGTAATGACACATACATGGTTTTAAGCTTCACAATATCAATGTGTAATACAACTATTTCATTATATGCTTTATTAGTCTTACTTTAACTGGATTTAACATATTATGGTAGCCACTTCACAAATAACATTGGAGCTTAGTATCAAAGTACTAATGGGAATCTACTCCATAATTTAGGCTTTTAAGCATGTTCTGACATATAGTTTTTGTCTTCCCAGAAAATATACTGAAGCATTATCAAGAACATATTAATGTTCAAAATACTAACAAACTATAGTAAGACAACTCAGTAAGTGCTTTATTTTTATGTATCTGCAGAATTAAATATATACAGAAAAAGTCAAGTGACTTAAATTTTCTGGGAAGTTATTCAAGCCCTACACATCTGCCTTTAAAGACTACTGTGACAGAAGAAACCACTCCAGCTGAACATTACAGTTTTGTTGCCTTCATGCACAAGACCAAAGTGTAATTTTGGTTGTAGAACATATTTTTTAATTAAAGAAAAAGAATAAGAAAGCATAAAATAGCTGTACATAAAACAAGATAGGCATACATCTGTGAACAGGACAAACCAGTCTTGACAACAAAGAACGTGTTTTGTAAGCAACAAAGTGAACAAAAGCTGTAACAGACTGTCAGACTACAGTTATGATGAAATGTACAATCTTATTTTATCCTATGATCAGAGACTGTCTCCCCTTGGGACTAGTGACTGTTGGATGCACTAGATACTTGCCACTGGAAGGTATTTGAAAGATGCTTCCAGTTTCTTAAGCAGATGATTAGTTTCTATGAACTAAAAAATCTAAAATTAATGTAAATAATTTTGAAAATCAAGTACCTAATGTTTAGGTGTGGAACATAACTGTTGATTTATAATCATATACAAGCATTTTTGAAACCTCTCAGCCAGTAATAGATAACTTTAGATTTCTTTTTTATTTTGTGCTCTATATGTTTTTCTATTATTTCATTTTTACCCACACTGGGCAGGTAAGGTGTTACCTTTGGTTCTCATGTTCCAATGCAGGATGTGATTATACTGAAGACCAGTCTTTCTGTCAGTAACTTCATTTGACATTTTTCTAATCTGGATGCTGCTATGCAAAGTCAGTTAACTTTCACTTCCAAAAAAAAAAAAAAAAGGCCCAGAGAAATTTAAGCCATCCAATTGCTTATGTGTGCACATAAAATAGAAGGTAATTTTATGAATGAATTGATGAAGATATCATTCTCTGAATGGCTGTTAAGAAAAAGTACTGTTCATGTTTGGGGCTTTTTTAAAATTGATTTTTACACCTTTCTCTTTTTACTTATATAGTGATAAGGAAAGGAAGAACCAAGAACCTAAAATTGTTAAGCAACTTTGAGGTTATTTACATACTACATGTTGCCAATCTGTTGTTCCTGTAAATGCCCAAAAACTTTTCAGAATTCTATCACATGCTTCTGTGACATCCCTTTCTGAAGGGGAACTAAACCCCTAGGATTCATAAATGCTCTTAATTCGGGAACAATAAAAGTCAGAGGGCCTGCAAACAAGCAGAAAGCTTTGTAAGAAAATTACACAGTTGAAATGGAAATTGGTGTGTTAGTCCCTGACTAAGTATATAAGCACAAGGCAGTGGGTTTGGGATTAAGGGAAAGGGTGAAAGGGAAGAGAGAAAGGAAAAGATTAATTAAAGAGGAGAAGAGAAAAAGAAAGAGAGAAAAAGATCTCAGAAAAAGACATCTTCAATCCTGGTTCCAGTGTTGATTCAGTTGATAGGGTGTTAATCCTGACTTCAGGGTTAATCCAAATGCCTCAGTCCAGCCGGTGAGATATCCGGGTCCTGAAGGGCAGTGCCCAGTCTTGGTTGGAGTACCTTTGTGTACATAGGTTTTCCCCACCCTAAAGATAGGTTTCTCACTTTCTGTGCAAATTAGTTACCATGCACAGTCCGTTCTTTCAGACCTTTCTGGAAATGGGTCAGAGGGCTTTGGAGTCTTTGGTTGTCTTGATCCCTCCCTCCAGTCCCTGCTCACTTCTTGGCCTCATTCCTGTGCTTGCTCTCTACTGTGTTGTGCTTAGCTCCAGGAACAGCAACAAGGATGTTTGTCCCAGAAAAGTGCTGCACTACCTCTGCATGGCCCTTTTCTCAAGTCTCAACTTGTTCTTTCTCACAGTGTGTTAATACCGACAGTCCTTGGTTGTTACCAGCAATTCTTGCCTGTTATTACCAACAGTCCTTGCCTGGCTCCCCAGCCATCCAGCCATTGTGTTTGGCACATTTGCCCCATATCTTCTGAGTTTCTACAAGCTTATTGATTGTGCTGACACCAAAAAGTAACAAATGCAACTTAATACTAATGCATAAAACTGTTTGCAGCGCCTGTGATGAAAATCTAGAGACACTTAAAAGCAAAATCTGAAATTTCTCTTTTGGCATGGTAGGATTTAGACATTTTAGGCACAAAGGTGATAGAAAGAAAACAGCATAGGAGCTGCAAAATTGAACTAAATACATTCTGTCTGTAACAAAGTTCACTTCACTGAAACACAAATATGAATTGGAGCCCACTAACACTCAGTGATGAGTCTATTACTCTTCCTAGAAAGCCTGTAATGAAGTCTCAATTAACCTGAAATTGAAAAATGTTTTTTTACATAACGGATAGATTTCAAATTTAGTAGATTCACCCTTTACAGCTTTAGCATTATGGAAATTTCTTCTTCTCAGTTATTTGCAAACAAATCATGTGAGCAGTTAAATGGTTGCCACTGCAATCCCTGAATCAAACCTGTTTTCTCACAATTTTTCCAAAGTGGTACTTCAGGTCAGGGATGGTGTGTAGCAACCACTTTCACTGGCTTTCTTAGTCTGTAGTCATGACAGACAGAATTACTGCTTGCAAGTGTTGCTCCAAAGCAGAGAAACAACAGTAAGAGTTTTACTTGAAGCACTATTCCAGTCCTTCTGTTTAGTGCTCTCATTTCCCATGTCCCCAGGGCAGTACAGCAGGTAGGTCAGTTTTCCTAAGCCCCCTTGCCAAGTGCAGTGAGATGAATCCAAATGGTGACACTGTGAGCTTCATTCAACTGCGAATTTAGAGGGTACATATTTTCTCTTACCAGCTCCAATACTTAACCCTTTAGAATTAGCAGTGTGAAATGAGAAATTAGAGCAGACAGGACAGGAAAATCAGAAATGTTCACAAATTTACAAACATTGTCACAAGGGGGATTAAAATTATTTCTCAAGCTAGCACTCATATTCCACTGTTATTCAGATCTTCTTTGCCATCTGTGAAGGGTTTGATCTTGTTCTTGAATAATTCACTTCTTTGGCATTTCCTGGAGTTTTTGGATTAGTTTGCAAAGCATCTATTGTAATAGGGTTTTGTCAGTCAATAGACTTGTGGTAACAATCCACAGATTTGTGGAAAGTACCCATCTCAGTTCTCATGCATAAAATGTTAATGCAAGTCAGCAGTAGTCTTTATAAATCACACAAGGCACATACAAACATATGTTTAATTATTTACTGAGAAAGTGATTGGAGAAAACTGGATGTCATGTGGTAAACCAGGCAGCTGATAAAAATGGCTTATATACCTCTTTCTTTTGTTCATCAAGAAATCAATTGGTTTGCAAAACACTGAGTTAGAAACAATGCTTCCCTTGACAAGAATGAACTTCTGCATGTACTACCCAATGTCCATACTTATCTATCTGTCCTTCACATCTGCGACATCATACTGGGATTACCACTTTGCTCTAGCCCATGGTACTCTCATTCAGGAAAGAATTTTAAACATGCTGCTCTACTAAAGAGAAACAGGGATATTTTCTGACTTCAAGATGAAGATGCCAAGGTTCATGGACCATGTCCTTGAGGGATTTAACAATTTCTTTAAGCAACTTGTATTTTAAGTTTAAGTAGTCAGCCTAGGAACAATAAAGATACCGTGGAACAAATACTTTTACAGTTATTCCACAAAATGTACTACAACTGTTTTGCCTTTATTTAAATTTCTTCATTGTTCTTAGATGTGCTCATTATGAAAAGCACTGAATCAAGTGATTGTAATATATAAACATGTTCACAATGAGTAGTTTGACCTGTGCTACTTACAGGTCAAGCTATTTTTCAGAATTGCATTTTAAAATTCAGTTAGCTTTAACTTAAACCAAACAAGCCTAGAAATGCTTTAGAAATTTATTTCACAAATACAAAGCAGAAAATACAAACATTTGAATACAGTTCTTTAAGTCTGTGATTTAAGTCAAGCCGCAACAAAATACTTTAAAATTCTCAAAGGCTAAGACTCTTGGTCTGATATTATTTTGCCCTTGTGTTGTCTCTGATATTCTTAAATTTTTGTGAAAATATCAAGATACAGACATTCAAATAATAAACTTCTCTGGATGCCTATCAGCACTCAAAAGCTGTAGAAAGTTATTTTGTTATTTTCTCCTTTGAAGATGTGATATTACAATTTCACGGGAGGTGGAAGTTCTAGAACAGAGCATCTGCTCCTTACAGTTTCATTTCACCCTGGAAAACAATTGATACCATGTTGTAATATTAAATTAGGACATAATTCCCCTGCGGTACACAGAATCATCCCTACACTGCTAAATGTCAGTAGCAATGTCTTTTGAAGATAGCACAGAACAGAAAAGCCTGATGGAGCATTCTAAATGTCAAGAACCATTGCCACAAATTCATTTTTTGCTCAATATTTTGGCAGAAATATGTGTTTTTCTCTAACAGAATATCAGTGAAGAGAGGTAATGAATCCCCTGGTTATTCTAGATAATATTGTGTTGTTGAAACTCTCTAGGTAATTCAGGGTTTTATATTTCAGTCTGTTTTCCCTGTACAAAAACAGGACTTGTTTAAGTCCATTCTTCCTTGAGAATTTGGTTATGGTCTCACATCATCATTTGTGTGAAAGGTCTAAGTTGCTAAAGAATTAACTTCCTGAATTCCAGTCTCCATATAACTCCTGGTGAACTTAAGTCCAAGTATTATCACCATATGTTATAACAAAAGCTGTAGAAAACTTCATGGCCCAATATGAGATTAGCAGAAAAATGAAATTCTTGGGTTGTTTTTTTTTTTTTTTTTTTTTAATAATCACTGAAATACTGACTGGAGTGGGGCTGAGTTACTTCTTCCTCAGCTGGGTAAGTAACTCTGTGTGTACACAGTCAGGGTCCCTCAGCAGTGACTGCATAATTTTTGTAAGAAATGTTTTTGTCTCCAGTTTTAGCAGCTTTTCTTATATTCTCAGGTACATCAACAGTACCTGTAACTGGACGTTGCCCACTGACAATGTAAAAAGGGAATGATAACACTGTGATATCTGTCGCTAGTCAGTTTTGTGTAGCACAGACTTGTTTAATGCAGAGCATGCTTAACAGCCACCTTTTATTTGTTTACACAGAGCACATCCCTTCCAATTTATTTAAGTTCCAGTTACAGTATAGAATACAGATATCATTGTTGTTACAAAGTTATCTGAGATTTTAAAAAATCCTCTTATTTGAGGCCATGGCACTGTGTCAACAATAGGCGCTTTTGATGACAACACTTGTTAATGTGTGTAAGAGGATCCTACAACCAGTCCTCAGTAGACCACAAGACACACAGGGTTACAGAGTGAGTAAAACTGGAACAACCCACTAAGACATATCCTATATCATTCAGGATTCCTTGAGTTAGGAGTTAGAAAATGCCCGTAGTCCTCTTGTGTTGAAACACCAGACTGAAGAAGTCAGCCAACAGCCAAAGAAAAAAAAATCCAAATCTCCATCACATCACCCTTTAGTGGCGAAAATGTATGATTCACTTTACTGGGTAAAATAATTTCTGGTGCCTTATTTTCATATGCTTTCCCTTTTTAAACCTTTAGTATTTTGGTTTTCTGACTCTAGCTTTCCTTTAGTTCAATAATGAATTATAATACATAATAAAACAAAGCATAAACAAACCAAAAATAAGCTCCTGACAAAAGAGTAAAGAAAGAAATTATAAATTTTTTAAATAAAAGCCTAGGTAAACCTACTTAGCACACATTCCAGAGAAACATCTGTTACTTCATTACAAATTAAAAAAAAAGAAAATCTGAGCTATGGGTTGTCCAGAGGCTGGCAAACGTCAAATAATTTAATAGATATTTAATAGATACATATTTTATGTAGTTTTATATACTGTAATGTTATAATATAATTTAGTGATAGCACCAGGAGGTTTGTATGTTTTCAAAAAAACAACTCCATTTTAGTTTCACTAAATATAATATTATATTTACTTAAAAACATACAACCTCCCTGGTGCTATAACCCAATTTGTCAAAATTTAATTTGTGAGTTTAAATTGCTTAGTGTAAAAAAAAAAAATACATTCTTATTAAGGAACAGTAGGTTTTGTGAGCCTGGTGATTTTGGTCTATTTTCCAACAACTATTTCTTCTTTAACACAAATACAGCACATATTTTGAGAGGTACCATCCCTATATTCCAAGTCCTGGATCAACATTCTGCTTGAAAACAATCTTCTTGATTGTCTGGTTTTTTCCCCTCTTTCTCATGACCGACTCTCCATTGGAAGTTCTCACACTTCTAACCTTCCTCAGTTGTATAAGTAAGACACCAAATGCAAGTACTCTGAGGAAAAAAACCAAAACACACACAAAAAAAAAAACCCAAACAAACCCAAACCACATAAATATAAAAACAACAGCACAAAACCAGCAACCACAACAAAAAGCCCCCCCAAAAAACAACCAACCAACCAACAAACCAACCAACCAAACAACCAACCAACCCTAAGTTTTTTGAAAACCACCCTAAATTATAGTTTATGCAGGGGCCATGGTTAAATTTGATTGAATTCTTATGGAACAGAATAGGGGAAGGTTTCACACAGGACAAAAATGCAATAACAGTAATCTTCAGTTGATGAGATACAATGAGCAACTGGAGACAGAAATTGAAAGACAGTAAAAGTCTGTCTGTAGCCTGAACCTCAGCAGAAAATAAAAGTCTCTGTGCTTAGTGACAGAAGATCAATACTGGTTTCCACAGTTTAGCTTCACTGTAGTGTGACTCAGCTATACACCAGTTAAGTTATAGACATGATTGCCATTTTATCTCTGCATGTAAAACAGTAATTTGACAATGGTGACTTTTTTTCCATATCTATTTTTGATATGGTGGCTTCCTTGCCAGGAAGTCCTGCAGATGAAGCATGATGAAGCACATTTATGTTTGAAAAACCATACAGTGCTGCTGTTCTTACGATCTCTTATTCAATCAAGTTGATTATTTTACTCTTCATGAGCATAATATTAACACTCTAATGAGGCTAAAAAACCATACAGAGAAAAAAACCCCAAACATTCAGGCTTGTTATCATCTTGTGCAATGGGCTTGTAAGAAAAAATGCCGCTGCAGTAAGCTAGTAACTCCCACCTTTAATGCAGGGAGGTAACAGAGATATATCAAGGCTTAAAGGGATGACTAAGTTCCTTGGATTTTCCTTTTTTAAAAATTTTTATGTAAAATTATTTCATATTCAAACTGGGGACTCATACCTATGCATTTTCACACATAGTCTGAACTAGAATCAATTCAGAGTGCATATTTATCCCTTAAAAAAAAAAAAAAACCCTAATCAGATATTTTCTTAATGACTTCATTCTGATACTACATTCCAATAATGTATTTTCCTTAAAAAAAAAAATGCAGCATCAGGTTATGTGGTCAACAATTAATGGGATACTGAGAAAATTTTTACCCCCTTAAAACTGCCCAGGGTAATTTTTAAAAATTAGGTCAACACTGAAAAAGATAAAATTACATGCTGAAAATTGACTAGAATTGCTAAAGCAAAATATTTTTCCAGACTAAAATAGAAAAGAGAAAAAAAAATCCTGATTAAGACCAAAATGAGGTACAAGCTATTAAGATCCTCTTTGAAAGTGCCTCATCACCACCACAGCAAAAAGCTAGAGAGAGGTCATGGCTATAGGAGAATAACTGGGTCCATTAGTTTTCATATAAAGGAAGGAAGGAAGGAAGTGGCTGAAGGAAGTGGCGGAAGGAAGTGGCGGAAGTGGCGGAAGTGGCGGAAGTGGCGGAAGTGGCGGAAGTGGCGGAAGGAAGGAAGGAAGGAAGGAAGGAAGGAAGGAAGGAAGTGGCGGAAGGAAGTGGCGGAAGGAAGTGGCGGAAGGAAGTGGCGGAAGGAAGGAAGGAAGGAAGGAAGGAAGGAAGGAAGGAAGGAAGGAAGGAAGGAAGGAAGGAAGGAAGGAAGGAAGGAAGGAAGGAAGTGGCGGAAGGAAGGAAGGAAGTGGCGGAAGGAAGGAAGTGGCGGAAGGAAGGAAGTGGCGGAAGGAAGGAAGGAAGTGGCGGAAGGAAGGAAGGAAGTGGCGGAAGGAAGGAAGTGGCGGAAGGAAGGAAGTGGCGGAAGGAAGGAAGGAAGGAAGGAAGGAAGGAAGGAAGGAAGGAAGGAAGGAAGGAAGGAAGGAAGGAAGGAAGGAAGGAAGGAAGTGGCCGAAGGAAGGAAGGAAGGAAATTTCACTGTGTCCTTCCCTCATCCAGTGCTCACAATGCCTCCACATGTGTTGCCACAATTAAAATAATGCTTCTCCATCCTAAATTTTTCATAGATGCACTCTGGGTATGCATATTTACATTACATGTCTGGTTTGTACAAAAGACAGGTGGAGTTCAGCTGATACACCATGAAGCGAATACTCTGCTGTGGCTGCTTAGTTTTCAGAAAGGGAAAAACCAAATAAGCCCAAAAGAACACTTTACCACATGGTTTGTGGGTTTATTCCTATGGCCACTAGCCCATTTAACCATGACAGAGGGAGCAAGATGTCATTTCAGCACCAGGAAGATTGCTCACTGATTTCAGATCATATTCATGCCTCCTCCACAAAACAAATGCGTCTCAGCATTTATACAGCAGGTTGTTTAAAAAGGCAGCAACTGGAGGATGGGAGAGGAGGACAAGGTATAAGAAAATAATTAAAACAATCTTTTGACTTTAACAATGAAAACCACTACAGGAAAATATTTACAGAATACAATATTATTAAACCCATTTCTGTTTAAATGACTGCACGTTGATTCAGACTTCTAAGACATATTTATATATAAATTATAATATGCCATATCTTTATTTTTAAACAGAACCAATGTGACAATTTTCAAGTGTCAAAGTCTTTATTTAGCTATCAAGACATGAATTATATTTCACTTTAATTTTTCACTCCACACTATGTGACAGTAACTTAAGAGAACAAAGCAGCTCACTTTCTTCTTACTCAACTCTAGCCTTACACAATGTAGTAGAAAAACTAGCCAATAAAAACAACAAATAAAAGAACTTATTTCAGTAACGATTCATAACCCTTACTGACTACCAATGCAAGAAAAATAGCAGTAATGGTTTGTATATAAAAATATATACATTTTCAAATTTCAGTTTTATCTGCCAGAGAAAAATTCTTCCAAGGTGAGTCTGTGTTGTGTGAAGCATCTGTAGATTTGAGTTCTGTGACCTCCAGCAAGATAACTAGAATGATAGTCAGGAAGTCATGCAGAATAAGGTCCAGCAACAAAACACCTGTGGATTTTCAAAATACTATTTCAAGTGTAATAATCAATAATTTCCATAATTTCTGTATCAGCACGCAATTATTCTGCAAAGTTCTTTTATAGATAACATAGACAGTAGGGATGTTAATGAGAAATATTTCAGCCTGAATAAGTACAAAAAGCAAATGTCTTTGATTCTCTATTTCACCAAAAGTCTGAAAAGGCAGGTTTTGAAATGTCTGTGGGCAAGTTCTTGTTTGACACTTTTGTCTTCAGTTCTGTGACCAAGAACATAAATTATGGAAAGAAGTACAATCAAATGACATACTGAGCTTAGATATGTTTGGATGATGTCCATGCCTTACCACCATACAATGACTTGCTAACATACAATTAGAACTTTAAAAATAAAATTGCACAAAAGCACATATGCTGTATGCTTTTTAATTTTCTATTTTTATGCCACAGAGGCTGTGTTTTGTGGTCTCAGCTGAAGACTTAATTACAGCTTTTTCCTTACTCAAATGCTGCCACCAAAGAGAGCTGTAAAAGCATGCAGCAGTATTTGAAAAGAGGAGACGGTAAGAAGGTCTTCAGAGACAAAAAGTGGCTGCAAGTAGGAGTTAGGAGTAACAGCATTTAAGAAATGAGTTTAACTGCTCCCTCTATATGAGGGCACAGAGCCCTGTATTTTGCTGAGTTTTGACAGGAGCCATAGAGCGAGGTGGCCTGTTCTGTAGCAAGTGTCTTCTGAAATGATTGATATTGTCAACTTTATATGATATTCACTATTCAGGTATTTCCTTAAAAAAAATTCTTCATGGTTTGGTTTATTTTGACACATGCTGTGACATGATGCAGTTGCTGCTTGCTATGAAAAACAGAGCTGGAGATAGAATAGCACAACTCCTCTGCTTAAAGGATTTGCTCCTCTATGTAAGTAGTTCTTAGACCTAGTGAAAAAGTAGCAATGACAAGTTATAGTATTTGAAACCTACTACCTCAGGAAAGTGAAAGGTCACAAGTAAGTTTAAACTATTCTTTACATATAGACACAAGTCAAACAAGAAAAATTGGATTAATTTACAACAAGGAAAATTTGATAAATTTACAATGCTTCATTTTATAACTAAAAAATCAACCATATCCACCAAATTCTCTCCAGTATTGGCACTGTGTCCAATTAGAATGAATCTGAATTTCAAACTATGTTTTATTATTGTCAGATGTGTACCTGCACTTCTTCCATGATGACAATTGAGACTTAACTAAACATCTACAAGATAACATGGACATAGTCCAGTGGATAAGAAAATTAAAAAAAATATTTCCTGAGGAAAAAGCAGCCTTTATACAAGCCGTAGAGATGTATCTGGTAATTTTTTGGTTTTCTCTCCCTCATTCTCTTGGTTAGACTGATGAAATCATTGACTGCTGCCCACTTGTTGCCATGTCCCTGCCTAATCCAACAAAGAGGGTGAAGTGAAATATGCAACCAGTCAAAAGACATTTTCACACAAGCAGAGCTGCACTTGGACTGCATTTTCACAAAAAGAAACTTCTAAAATGTGCAATTTACATCACTCAACAAACCAAATTTACATCATTCAGGTCTACAAATATTATAATATTTTTTAGGCGATACGAAGAATGTTTCTTTAACAGGATTGATTTTTTGTTTATTGGTTTTCTTTTGTGAAATGCATAGTAGCCATGTCATAATTGTGTTTTTGGATTAGCTGTGTTATTATTATATTATCATCTGTCTATTTCAGTTGTCTTGCAGACATGGAATACGACAGTTTTTCCTGTAGAATCAGATCCTTCATCACATTCTAAAAAGCCTTTCCATTTTTTTTTTCCAGTAGAATCAGATTCATCACATGCTAAAATCTGGATAACTAAGTACCAGAGGCCATTGCAAATTTATCAACACATGAAAAAGCCCAAGAGTCCCTTGAGAGGACTACAGTTAATGAAGTATAAAACTCCCAACATTTCCCAAGAATCTTATTTATTCAGTGTACTGCATATCACAGGTTACATTTGCTCTAAATGGGTTAAATATTAGATGAGTTACTTACAAAGCTCCTTACAGGTCTGAACCTGCCCCATACAAAACCACTCTAAGGAATATCTGAAAACATCATTGGTCAACACCATCAACCCCTGGTATTTTGTTCGCTAAATAAAAGTATTCTGAACTTTTTACAGAGTCACTTCTACCTCTCAGTTATTTGTTAATGAGCTATTCTAACAGCTGTTACATACTTCTTTCATCGATTTGATTTTTTTAAGGTCTTTTGGTTATTCTGTAGCTGTAAAAATCCACATTATTTATATAAAATAAACAAGCAGGCATCTCCCCCTCCATAAAACCCTCCAAACCAAAGTCCAAAACAAAAAAAATTACAGGTAAACACAAAGCAGCAAAACTAGGCAAGAGGGAGTACACAGATGATAAGTTGTACCTGTTTTGTATTCTATCTCATGGTTTTTTGAAGTAATGTTCTGTGTGCAGCTGCAAAAGGAAGCCTCCTAATAGGAACATTTCTTTAGACATGAATGCATTACTTTTAAGCAAGTCACTGTATTACTACGCTTACTTTGTTCTCTCTGGCAAGGACAACATATATTGAATCTCAGTGCCTTTTGACATAATTTTTTAGCTAGTGATATCTGGTACCTGTACATAAAACATGAATTAATGCGTCACAGAGCTCTGATATCTCTGAGAATCATATTGAAATATACAATTAACTCCTCAGTGTGAAACTCATATTGCAAGCACAAAGGTGGCAACATCTGTGAGTGCTGAGGGTATGTTTTCTATTTTGTGGACGAAACAGGGTATGCAATAGTCTCTGTATTGTCATCCATGCTAAAAGGTTTAGGATTTTAAGACCCTAATTTTTCATTATTAATATTTGACTCCATAATCATGTTTTTAAGAAAAAAAAAGGCAAAATATCTATACAGGAAGTAGAACTTTGTAAACTGAAATTTGCTTAATTGTAAATATATACACAAAACCCTCTAAATTATGTATCTACAGAGCTACATAAAAACTATTTATGCAATAAACCCTCAAAGAGATAAAAAGGTAAAGTTAACACAATACAGTATTATGAATGAATTCTCCTTGTAGTGACCTATCCAAATCACAGGGCGCAATGTAGACATATTGCACTACCACTGTACCCTTCTGTAGCTGTGTTTCTTTCTACACTTTATTAAAAAAGCATATTTTCCTTTTTTTTTCCTTTTGTATACACCGACTATGCCCAGCTACCATTAGACTTGATCATGAAAGTTAAACAGATGGCAAAATTCTGCTCCTCAACCCTGGATCATGGGATCATGTGTCCTTTAAGCTGGCTTTTAAAAGAGCAGAATTAGAGAAGTCTCCTACTGGGCTATAGTCAGACAGGAGGTTCCAGAAGTCTGAAGAAGTTACCAAGACTAAGGCCTCAGAAACGTCTGATCAGCCCAACAGTGTGTCACCAGTAAGATTTTAACTTTATAAGGACTTCTATTGTTTAAGCATTTGTTTCATTTAGAATCAAAGTGAAATATCCCACATACCTGAAATTTTTTAATAGCTTATATAAACCACAAGCATAGAAAATGAGGCAGAAGAAGGCACCTGGAGATTGTTCTATCACCATTCTGATAGGCAAACATCAGTTATATCAGCATTTGTGCCACATGTTTCTCACTTGTTCTTAGATGTGTCCATCAGCAGGACACTGCCATATCTCTGAGCAATCTATTCTAGCTCATTACTTGTTTTGGTAATAGTAAAATAATTTGTATTTCCACATTGAACTGTAGATATTATTTGGAAGAAGGAAATGGATGCTATGCCTTGAGAAATGTTGAAACATTAGAATTTTTCTCCTAAAGTAACCATGAAAAGTTGATGGAATGAGGCTTTCTACATAGAACTGTAAATCTGGATTTTCTAAGTTAATTTTGAATTCTATTCTGTAAAGATCTCCTACTAAGGAGTGTACTCTTTTAATTTCCAATTAATTACAAATATGGACTCAAGAATTTGTATTTTAAGCATTAGGAGGTGAAAGAATTATTCACAATAACAGAAATCCTCTATAATTTTCGTCTGATCTATTCTAGGATGGAGAAATATTTTTCACTCTGAAAGTTTCATTTCTTTCTACTGATTGTATCTGAGAAACTAGTTCTGACCCCTGTTCTATAAGTATTTAAATTTTGCAGAGGCAAACTCTACTCAAGTCACCACTATTATTGCTGGACATCAGTTCATGGAGTGCCAACTGTACTATTTTTCGGGAACAACATCAGTGTCTCAGGTGAACTAACTGACTGAACTAGTATTGCTGCACATCACACCTGGGTATTTTGCCACCAACCTCAATGTGCCTCTTGCTGTGTGAAGTCCTTTCGAGTAGTAACTCCCCTGCCAGCTTGAGAAGTATTGCAGAATAAAGAGTTCTCAGTGTCACAGCAGGTGAGGCAACTAACAGAGACTTCAGTCCTTAGTCTCTAGTTCTTACTGAATTTTAGAGGAGTTCTTTTTTCAAACCCTTCTTTATAAAGTTATGAAAAGTTTCCTATATATAAGCACATATCCACAAACCAAAAAATATATGGTGTACAGAAAAGCAATTATTACATATTTGTTTCCTCTCTCTTTGAAATCCACAAGGTCTCCAATTAAACAAACAATAAAAAAGTTGCATGGCATTTGAATGCACTGTGTTGTTAAAAGTATATGCTTTTTTTTTTTTTTTTTTTTCATATGCAACATTTCTGAGAGCTCTGGATTCCCATAATTCTCTTTCCATGTGTGATTAAACAGGATTTTGTAGGACTTTGGCTGTATTTTCCAAAAAAAATCTGCACTGCAAAATGACTTTTCGTCCCTGTTTATTCTTCATTAAGTGGTCTCAAGAGGGTTTTCTTGGCATTTCCCAGCTGTGTCAGGTATACTTTGCTTAAGGATTCTGTGCCTCTAGTTTAAACCAGCAGAATCAGACTGATAATTCTGAATTATTCAGTGCTTCTGCTACTGCTGAGTGATGATAGGTGTCAGGTATCTACCAGCATTAAACCTTGTGGCCTGCTGCTGTGTTTTTCATGCATCCAGGACACCAGTGGCAGACACCTGTAAAAAAATGGCTCTAACACTCTACAGATCACCGGGACTCCACTGATTTCAATAGAACTTACAAGTGCTTTTTAGGTAGCTTCTTCTTTCTTGCCCACTGAATACTTTAATTTTTTTCCAGGTTTCTGCCGTGTGGAAATTTTTTTTCTCAGTCCTGTTAACATAGTGTCTCCCATTCTGTCACATAAACCAGGTATAAGAGCCTGGTTAAAGAATATGCCCAGAAGAATTTTACTTGGAAAGATTGTAATCTGCTGAAAATAAAAATATTATTTCTCAGAAAACACCAGAACTTGGCATACATACAGTCACTGTTGCAATTAAAAATAAGGGAGGCTTGGGAGGAGGATAGAATTTTGATTTCTGTAATCCTTGTTTGTTTTGAAAGACAGAGCAGAAAATTAAAACTGGAAAAAATTTATAGCAAAGAGAAAAAAATGAAATTACACTAAACAAAATCAGGGGTAAACATTTTTAATTATGTTGATTGCAAAAACTATAGAACCAACATAATTCTCTGCAATTTACAGAGTTTTCTTGGTTTGAAATATGATGTGATCTTCCAGCAGCTATAGTTAGAATGCAAATCAACAGATAAATCATCAAAAGACAAATGGTAAATAGTGTAAATGAATTCCTGAAACGCTATTTCAACTTAGCAGATATATCAATTATAGCCCAATTGTTGTATTTTCTAAATAATACTGGAAATATTGCACACAACTGAACCAAAGCTTAAAAGTATTTTGAAGTGTTATTAAAATAGTTCATTCGCATATCTCTTTTGGGAAGGAATGCATAAAAAGTGTGCAAATAGTCGAAAATTTTGTATTACTTTCTCTCACTGGTACACAATTCTATCCACAATTTTACTTGTTTCATTCAGACAATTTAATAACTAATGTAGTGAGCAAATTCATAGAAATTAATGAGAAAGAAAATGTAAAGGACTCACACAGATCTTTCCTATGTCTGTACATGTTTGCCTCAATACAGTTCCCTGTAGTTTACCTATTCAAGTTTACATGATTCTCTGTTTTACCAGTTCAATAAAATTAATTATCCCTTTTCTTTCTATTTCTGTATATTTTTTATATATTTTCCTGATTACAAATTTTCAAGTAGAGATACATAAAGAGAAAAAAAAAAAAAACATGGATGGGGTACATAAGCAGAAAAATTATATTTGAACAGGTGCACAACACAGAGGTTTTCCAGACAGCTGGTTGGACTCAATTGCACTCCGAGTCTATTAAGCCCCGATACCTCCTGATTTAATGAGAGTACATTATAAATACCAACAGACATTTTTTTCTGCCTTGGCAGCAGTGTGTCTATTCTTCTCTCTTTGACCTGTCATATTCTGACAAGGATGAAAATTTCTTTTAATGCTCTTTAATTAAATCTGAGTTTCTCTTGAAGTAATCTGCTTTCTCTTTAGCACAAAAAAAATCTAGCCAAAGATTAATGCAATGGAAAGTTAATTTTCTTACAATAGCTCTGGAGAGGAATTTTTGTAACTGAGAGCATACCTTAACTAAACAAGAGCACATAAACAAGTGCATAAAAATATCTTAAGTGTGCTAAGAGGATGGGGTCAGACTCTCTTTTGCGGCTACTCACAACAGAATAAGAGGAACAGGAAGAAACAGAAACACTGAAAGTTCCATCTGAATAGGAGTAAAGATATCTTTGTTTTCAAGATGACATAGCACACCAACAGACAGACCAAAAAGGTTGTGGAATCTCCTACTCTGGAGATACTCAAAACCCACCTGGATACAATCACGTACAATTTGCTTGAGGTGGACTGGATTTACTACGGGGTTTGGACTGGAGTGTCTCCTCAGGTTCCATTCAACTCCAAACATTCTGGGACTTTGTGTGATCTGATAATGGTACTGAAAATTTGCAAAAAGTGGAAATTTTTAAAAAGACATTTATTCTTTTGATGAGGGACAATATGGAGGAGATAATTTATTAGGCTATGTGTATAAATTTATTAGGCTATGTGTATAGCCCCACAGCTAATGACCATGTTATCTGGGGGCCTCAAATAAATGGTTCCCCATATGGAGATAGGAAACAAAGGATCAGGTAGACTAACAAATCCAAGCTCACATACACATTAAGCTGAATCACAAAACCACTAATTCCCCAGAGACTGCTTTTTAGTTTTGTTTATGTACTACTGAATTATCTAATTATCCACTAATCTCAATTACTTTGTCTCCTTTACAACTCTCAGAGAATGTAATTGAAAAATAATACCTGAATTATAGGGGAGGAAAGATCAAATCCATCCATTTATACAGAAAATGACACTCATAATTTCTATAGATCCTTTTACCTCAGATAATACTCCTGAGATGGATAGTTATGTACTACTATTTCTGTAGCTTGGTTGAGTGGTTCTTAACATTTTGACAACATATCAACACTATTTCCCCTAGGCATCAGATGTCTACTCTAAGCTTCTCTTACACCACTTACAGAAACAAGGCTGGAGGTGTTCGCTTATGTCTGTTAAAACCCATAAGCCAGAACACTTCACTAAATAAAATTATTTTCAGCACACTGCATTAAGGCTTTTGTATTTTATTTTTGGAATAAACAAAACATTTCCCCAAAACTCCTGTACACTATCTCCAAAATTTCTTCAATTTCACTACAATTCATATCATTGCATAGTCTACTGCTTTATAGCAATTCACTAACTTTTCAATTCAGTATTTAAAAATAAAGTAATTTTGCAACAGATACGACATTCCAGGTGTATTCTGGTTGAAGTTTTATATTTTAAAGAATTAGGTACTGGTATGATGAATTTGCATACATACATACTTCCTACTAGATCATTCTATCTTTGCTCACATTAACAGATGGTTTTCTATCTTTGTAGTTATCTGCTACCCCACATAGCATACATAAGATGATAATAATTATTGTTGAAATTTTATCTAAGTTAGAAGGAAATCTTAACAGAAAATCACAAACCTGCAGTTTTGTGATAACAGTTTCTAGCAACTTTTGGGAAAAAAAATAAAATATGCTGCAGTCTCTGCAAAATCTTGTGATGCCTGAAGAATCAATGGACTTCATGTGTCTTGGCTGTGAGATTGGGAGTGCAGCAGATATGTAAAGATCATTCAGGAAAGAACTGAGCTGCTGAAGTCAAAGGGAATAGATTGTCACAAAAAAATAATTAAAAAAAAAAGTCTTATGTCAAAAGTCTTATGTCCAGATTTCAATTTCAAATTGATAGGAGAAAAAAAAAACCAACAAAAACCAAATAATGGAGCAGTATGAGGCAGGAAATATGTAACTGAAATAAACAAAACATTATCAGTATTTGGGGGATATAGGTAAGGAAGCATAGATTTTGGAGGCTTTAAATTAACCTCTTACCCATAAAGCCTTTGTAGAGTAATACTGCAGTAGACGTATATTTTTGCATTCATGGAATAAACCTGGTTTCCAACTAAAAGAGCACCTAGAAAACACACTTTAAAGGTGAATTCTTAAAGAACATAATTTGTAAAACATTATGTTCTTGTTATAAGTTAACTGCCCCTAAACTTAAAATAATTAGCTTTTGCTTGAGAGACATTATATGTTGAACAGAATAATTCAACCTAACTTCAGAGACAAATCTACACATGATCTTGACATAAGAACTCTTTTTTTGTTGTCCCCTTTTACTTCCCAAAAATCAACTAGCTTTCATTCAGTGATGACACTACTTATTTTAATGATTCTCTATTCATATAATGAAAAACAAACTGAATATCAAAATCTAAAAATTCAGGGAAAAAAACGCATATTTGAAAGAATACTCGTATGTGGTTAAAGTCACCGGAGAAATTATCTTAGAAAACAAGAATTAACAGAAGTTGCAGAGAGAAATAAAGATTGCAGAAGAATCAAGTTTATGTAGGTTTCATTTCAATAGAAAATCATCTCTGCTTTGCAATAGCATTTAAAAATCCAAGGTATGAAATTGTAAAGTTTGAATTTGTCATAACTGATCGCTTATCTTAGGCCTTACCACCAATATCAGCAGTAGAACTTTTTTTTGGATCTATTTGTATAGATTGATTTTAAATATATAATTTACTTGCACTCATATATCTCATAACACAATTATGGAATTCTCAGTGCAGCATAGAAATTTCCTATTTTAATGTAAACATGGTAATTTTATTTAATATAAAAAATTAGCCTACACAGAATTATGTGTAATTAACGCAGAATTGTTTAGCTTAATAGAACTGCAGAAGCATTCAATTAGCATATTCAGATTCTTAAAAAGCTTCACATACATACCCTTGGGTATTTTTTCTTTGATAGGTCTTTCTAAGATTATGGATATTCATAT
The DNA here is from genome assembly GCF_047830755.1 of Zonotrichia albicollis. Taxonomy (NCBI): domain Eukaryota; kingdom Metazoa; phylum Chordata; class Aves; order Passeriformes; family Passerellidae; genus Zonotrichia; species Zonotrichia albicollis. The sequence goes on from NC_133819.1 coordinate 76,022,595, forward strand.
GAGAATAAGATGTTTGCATAAGAATCAAACGTATTAGTTCCCCACACAGTATTAAAATGACTATTGATTTTACTTTATTACAGTTGCTAGTTTGAATATTATATTGCAGGGACATACTTTAGTTTTCTGGGTTTTTTTTACTTATTTCTAAGAATCTGTCTAAAAATTAGTTTCAAATTATCTCTATTGTCCTCATGCCAGGAGTTCTTCATAATGAATATACATTTAACTACAAAAACCAAAAGATCTTTCTCTCAGCAGGGTTCAAAAATATTGCAGTACAGAATTGCAGCTTAAGAACACTTCACAGTTCAGAGTTAGTTGCATTGTGTCTTTATTAAAATCTAAACACTGTAAAATGTTTAGTGTAAAAGAAAAGATAGAAATAAAAGTGATTTCATTACTTCAGGGGAAAAAGTCAAGAGTAAGTTTTAAAAATAAAATTTCTGTTTAGAGATAAAAGTATTTGTACCAAAAGGAATATGAGCAGCAAGTTTGAAAGCTTCCTCAGGAATGATTATCTTATTTCTGCAAACATTTCATTGCAGAATTTTGACACTCTAAGTGATTCATGACTACACTGGCAAGAGGTGTGTGAAGTCATTTAAATATGCCTAAATATAATTTATGAAGCAATTGCATGGAGAAACAGATTTCAGGTCTTATTAGACACTGTACACAGATCTTGGTTTTTTGTTATGTTTGATACCCACTGCCAATATTTCATCTGCAAATATTCCTCAAAGCCTCCAAAAACTGACATACAAAATAACAGATGTATCAGCATATCTTTGGATAAATTTGTTATGCAGCCAGAGTGTTATCTCACTCGTCATGATTGTATTGTCACTTACTCATACAGTTTCTTTCATGATTTAAAGAATTCATACCAATAAATATCATTACAAGATATGATTTTTATTTTTAAAACTAACTAAATGGTTTCCTTACATTGTTGTCATGGTTTAAGCCCAAACACCATCTAAGAACTAGAGAGCAACCAACTGACTCTTCTCTGGTGGGATGGGGCAGAGAATAATAGGAGTAAAAATGAGAAAGCTTGTGGGTGGAGCAAAAGACAGTTTAATAAGCAAGGCAAAGCAAAGCAAAATGAGAATTCATTCAACACTTCCCATAAGCGGGTAGGTAAGTGTTTGACCATCTCTAGGAAACCAGGGCTTTCCATCATGTGTAATGTTGACTTGGGAAGACAAACATCATCACCTCTCCCCCCTTTCCTTCTTTTTCCCCCAGCTCTATATGCTGAACATGATGCCATGTGATCTGGGATATTCCTTGGGTCAGTTTGGGTCAGCTGTCGTGCTTGAATCTTCTATCAACCTCCCCAGCCTCCTCACTGGAGGGATGGAGTGAGAAGGAGAAAAGGTTTTGGCTCAATATAAGCGCTCCTCAGCAGTAACAGAAACATCCTTCTTTTCAGCACAAGTCTATAATATTTCCCTAGAATAGCTACTGAGAAGAAAATTAACTGTACCCTAGCCAAAATCAGCCCTTCTGCATCTGTCTGTACTTGTATTTTTACATTTTCTCAACTCTCCTTCCTTTTCTTTCTTTTTTGATGTGTTGTATATAACTACAGGATCAAAACACTAGTTTTTAAAGTTCAATGTCATTTACACATTTCTGAAACATGAGAAAAATGAGTAACATTGGTTTTACTAACATCGCTTTCTCTCCCAAGAGACAGAGTCTGATTCAGAATTACAAAGTTACTTGGGGAAAAAAAGAACATTTTGTAATTACACAAATACTTGGCTTGATCTCTGAAACTGAGATTATCTTCAAGATATTCTATATTCTAGAGAATTAGTCAAAATTAATGATAATTTTACAAAGGAGTCAAAATGTCAAAATGAAAGAGTAAACTCCAAGCTTTCTCACCATAGCTACCAGTCACAGGAAATGAAGACCTGTAAAACATAAAGGCAACATAGAAATTAGAGTCAAATTACAAATAATAATTTCACAGCAATGCAAATAAATAAATTTCTATCAAATAACTAATAAACTTTTCATTCTTACTTCTGATTCGGGTGCAAAAATTCCTAATATTTTCTGCATAGAAGATGTCATTAACAAGACCAGACCTTGACAGTATCAGGTTAGACAAATTAAAAGTCCACGTGGTCTAGTTTCCATAGCCAAAACCTCATCTGTGTACACCACTCCCAAAGATTTCTAAATTAATTTGAAAGTCTCTTCATAAATACACTGAAACTTCTACATTCTCAAAGCAATATTTTTATAAGATAATTTCTTATACCATCAATGTATGAGAAAGATCAAGCATAGGAAAGGTCAAAGTATGCTAAGAACAGACCAGTTATAAAGGAACAGTTAGACAAATATGATGACAAAGACATTACAGGAGCTCTCTCAAATAACAGAAAATCAACTAAAATGCATTAACTATTTTTGTTATATGATACTGTCACATATCGCAACTATGGATAAATTTGAATAAAGACAAAAATTTAGATAAAGGAGGCCACACAAAGAGAAAAGAAAGGAAGCAAATAAATGTACCAAAGTGTACCAAACTTACACAGAAAATTCACTTGAGGGATTGGAAAAAGAGATGTTTGAATTTCCTGAGATTTCTGAAATTTCTGAGATTTCTGAAATCCTGAGATTTCTGAAAATTCATCCAATTTCAACACCATTTGATCAACTAAATTTTTTGTAATCCACTGAGCAAGCTCTACTTCCATTTTACTTTGGAAAATTTCAAGAATTAATATGCAGTATAAACCTATGAAATTGAGGAAAATTTATAGAAATACTGGACTGATAGTCCAGATCAATAATTCATAGTAAGCTCACAGATTCTAACGAAATATCGATACATTTGCAAAGCTGCATTTCTTATCTTGTTATAGACAATTTTGGAAGGTAGTCAATATTAAGTGCTGAATGAGGAGATTTCCATAATCTGATTAAGGTTGATTTAAATATTTGGAAAGTAAGACCCCAGTTTGTCCTCCTTTCTCAGATCTCCAAGATCAGAAAGGACTGTAAACTTTACATTGTGCTGGGAACAGGATCCATCTGCATCTGTGTCCGTTACTTTAACTGAATCACATGAAAATATTATTGGCCTCTAACATAACATCATCACCTTTGTAACTTATGTAAAGAGTGAGTTTAATTGTTGCAAAGATCAGATGCCAAACACCAAGTTACAGTTGCTTACTGAACAGATGGGAAAGGTTATGGTATTTGAATATTTCATTATTAGTGAGACAGGTCACATAACAAGCCATAAATCATCTGTTTACAGGCACTTTGCTTGATATAAAAAATGAGGGGTTTTTGTTTTTCCACCTTGAAAGTTTTCATCACTTACAAAGTCAGCAATTTTCATACTGAAAATATTAGTGTGGAAATTATTTCTCAGAGCAAACAGACATGGCATGTGATGCCTCATGCCTAGGTTTTGTTTAAAGACACATATTAAATAACATATTTACTAACATTTCTCAGACACAATATAACTAGACATGTAAAACTAAAAAAGCATGTGGTTTTTTTCAGAGTGCAAGGACACGTGGGCATCCTACAGCACCTTGCCTCTGAGAGTTAAATGTCCCCTTATCAGAGCAATGAAGCATTGAACAAAACATATGCACTTAAATTTTAAAAGAAAATTCAGTAAAACTGTTTACTATAAAACTTTGTAAGACTTTTGTACTAATTTAACAAAGAACAACTCATGTTACCAGCTAGTTATGGGCAAAATGTCTCTGGTTCTTTTAGCAGCTTGTAGCAAAAGACAGATACCAACTCTGAGCAATGAAGCTTGACCATAAAGAAGTAAATTCTGTAGGAAGAGAAATTTTCCTTGCACCAAGTACACAGATTAGAAAAAAATCCCTAAAGTAATATGATCATGTATTCTCCAAAAGATCTCAATTCCTGGGGCCCGTTTAACACCCTGTCATTGACCAATTCTGCTCTAATCCCCATCTAGAAGGAGAAAGCTAATTGCATTAGTGACTGACCATTTCATTTGTATTTTCACTACATGTGACTCCTCATCCTATCACCCTGAAGCTGAACAATCCTGTCATTTCTCATCCTAACTTACACTCACAGGAAAGATGGTAGTAGCAAAATATTGCATTATGTGTGGTTCACTCCCATAGAAAGCATACATATCCATTTATACTTTTACTATTGCCTAGGGTTAACATTGAGAGAATGTATTAATACTTTTTATCCTATTATTTTTTTAAGCTTTTGAAAGAAAAATAATAATGTTAGTATATCACAGAAAACATGTACCAAGAAAAATTTAACACATATATAGTAGAAAATGAGAAAACTAATGCACAAAGGCTGTTATCCAAGTTTCAGCTATATATCACCAGAAAGCTGAAATGGGGAAGGATCTGAAACAGAGAATTTAAAATATAGAAAATCTACAAGCTGTGGATAGTAAATTTAGGAACATAAAGATTTTCTGTCATCAGCTGAGAGAGATGAGATAAATCAGTTGAGCTCAATCTTTCATTAAACCTATGATTTATCCTTTGACATCTGATCTAGGCTTTCATTTCACTTTTTCTTACTTATTCAGGAGGTTGTTTTTCATCATATTGAAATAAATTACCTGTGGAAAAAAAAAAAAAGTCTTCGACTCTGTAAAACCCCCAAATCCTGAGCCATAAATAATCTTCCTTCCTAAATCAGACCCTTTCCCCCATAGCACAGCCAGAGATTCAATAACACAATGGACTCAAAGTAAGGAACTTTATGAAGAAAATGTGCCATCAACAATTTTGAGTTATAAATAGGAACGGGACACACTGAGAAGAATACTGATAGGAAAATAGAAGTTATTAAGTGGGCAAAATGTTTCCCCTTCAAAAGAACTCACGCAACTAGATCTACTTTGGACTCCTACCAAATTCTGTGTTGTGAAAAGAAGTACCGAGTTCTGTATGTCATAATTATTTAGATCAATTTTTTAAAAAAACCTTACCAAAAATATTAATTTTTTTAAAAAAGGTGGATGAGATTTTGGGTTTTCATTATATCTTTCCCTTCTTAAGTTGATTATATTCTTGTCAATATTTTTTTTAAGTCTGACATAAAATTCTTCACATTATCATCAAAATAGTTTATGAAGTAAGTGGTGAGGAAAGGTGAACTGAAGAATTAAAAAGCAACTAATTTTTTCAGATAATTTAAATACCTGCATCCTGAGAAAACTTCAAACTGAATTTAGAAAGTGAAAGTGAAAAGAAATATCTTTTAGGACCTTAGGAAATCATGATTAAGACCACACCTTTGATTTCCATAATCCTGTGAGTTACATGAAACCTATTGATTCTCTTTTTCCTTTAATGGCTGATGGATGAGACAACACAGAATCCCAAAATAGTTGGAAAGACATGGGACTGCACACATAGCTCCCTTAGAATCCTTCAGATGTTCAGAAGGCATTGCTTCAGGACAACCCTCTCTAGCGGCATGACTCAAACTATCATGCTTATAACAATTTGACCTAATGTACAAGAAGTACAAAAGGCAAAATACTTGTGAAATAAATCAAGAGATGAGATTCACTTGACTTACTATATAAAAGTTATAGAATATTTTCCCCAAATATTTTAATATTTTAATAGCCTGAGATTTCATCAAGGAAATTCATCCAATTATCAACTCAGCTCTTGAAATATTTTTTCTTCTTTATATCTGACAGTCATATAAAAAGATTTTAATATCCTGGAGTCAGCAGAAATCTATTAATTTTTAGAAAAGTGAAAAGCATCTCACCTCCCATTTAAAAGTTCTCCACTAATCTAATGACAGAGAAGTCTATTTTGGATATGTTATTAAATATTTCTATGGGTTTTGGTTATTATAATCCTCTTTTAAATATGTATCTCCTGTAGTAGAGACAACTAGATAGTTCCTTCAGTCTCAGTATAATTTGAATTAATGTTTCACCCCATAGAATACCAAAAGCATAATTTAACTAAAGAGAGAATGGTTGTCTACATCTTCAGCAAAAGAGAGCACCAAGATCTCTTCTCTGATATATTGCTCCTCTTCTTTGCCATTTTACTAATATACAACACTTAATGTCAAAATCAGAGTGATCAAACATCCTGTAAACATCAAACACTGTTCTAATAAAAGGCAGCATAATATATTTGACCTTCCAACCTACAGAATACAAAGATAAGAACAACAAAAGTGATTAAAATGTTGGAAGCAACTGAATGAGAATGCTTTTTCTACCCCTCTGCATGCAACAACATAGTTGCTTCTCCTGGCATTAGACCTACAACATCTGTATAAAAACCACATCTTTCACCCCAGCAGCTTCTTGAAAGGTAACTTGGGTTCCATATTTTAAGAGGGACCACAGAAGAAGACACTGAATTTTAAAATCAAATGGGCATACATTTTACTAAGTTTTGCTAAAGCTGATTTTAAATACAAGTTCATGGAATGCTAGACATGGAATAGTAATAAGTATTGGAGAGAAGGAGTTACATTCTGCATGTGCATTTGAAAAAGGTGCCTGGTCAAGTGTAACAGAAACTTCAGTAAAACCTTTTTCTAGCCATACCCAGTTTCCAGAGCCTCATCTTCTCATCTGTACAACCATTTTTGGGAACTGGTGCTACAGCTGACAAGCCACACAGTATGAACCAAACTAGCTCTTAGTTTAAAGCTGTCAGTCAAAAGCCTTAGTAATTTTATCAGATTATAAATAAGTATATGAATTAAAGAATGGAAGCAAAGTCATCCTTAATTTCCTCATGACAATTTTACTCCTATTTTACTTAAGAAATGGAATATGATTTGTAAAGTTATGATTCTATGCAATTTAAAGATATTTATGCTTACAGTGAAGATGTTTCTTGACAATAGTAAGCTTGAATTGACATGAACATACAACAAACACTTTTAAATATTTCTGAGCTACAAAATATTATGGTTTTCCAACTAACCCATCATCTAGAGAAAAATTAAGGGCAGAAAATGCGTAGTTAGAGTTAAAATTTAATTATTTTTGTTTTCAATTTTCTTAAGAAGCTTAAGCGTTTTTTTAATTTGTAAAAAGAAAATATACCTATCATTTTGATAAACATTCTAATATTTAACTCAAACGGTCAATAGAAGTCATGTGAATTAAGAGTGATGCCAAATGGTTTTGCCTTTTTCCCTTTATTTTTTCTCTTTGGTCTTTACACATATATTAATATATGTGTAAAGATATTAATAATATAAAATATTAAAAATATAGCCTATTATTGTATTAGTAGCTAGTCCCAGTACTTTCCCCTACCTATTCCCTTGGCAGAAAGACAAAACAAATTCCAGAGCTCCAAGCCCTGGGCATCTAAGGCCCCTCTCCTGTCTTTGTACTTCCAGGGAACCAAGGCTGAAAAACAGCTCTTCAAGAGCTTTATTTTTATAAACAAAGTTTAATTTCCATCTGAGGAGAGACAATTTATAAAGGGTTTAAGTGGGGGAAATTGCAGAACCACTTGCACTCCTAATTGGTTATTTTTGTCAATTATACTAATTTGCTAAACTTATAAAACTGTATCACCCCATGGCAGGGGTGGCATATTGAGGACCTTTTCCATATCTACCTCTGGAGACCTCCAATAAAGACCTGCCTTTTTATTACCTCCTATGATAATATTATCTTGAAAGTGGGTTGGTTTATTTCTAGGTTCTTTAAAGCATCAAGAGAACTTGCAGAACCACATGGTGAAATTATAACTATACAAATTCAACAATCAGAGAGATCACAAATCACTATTTTCTATGTCCTTCAGTTTCTTGCCTATGCATTTGGTCTGTGAACCACTTTCTATACCAAATACTATCACCCCATCAATAAGATTTCAGGACAAACAATATAAATATTTTCAAACTGCAATGATATATCATTACATTGATATTCATTAGCTTAGTTCACTGATAATTGAAGAAACTTAAAAATAAATGCAAATGTATTTAGCTTCATAAGTCATTAATGTGCTTCCAGCCAGGATGCCTCACAGTAACTCCATCTCTTTCACTTAATACAGACCCATGCTGTGGTTAATATCATCTTGAATATTAAAATACAGCACTGATATAAAATAAATTTCTTATTTCAATAAGGTTAAATCCAGAAATGCAAGACAGTCACCTCAGAGTTCTTTGGTTTTACCACTTTTAATTCACAGTGTTTCATTAAAAAACAAAACAAACTTTGGGTTGGAAGTGACCGGAAACATCATCAACTTCCAATGCTTCTTCCATAAGCAGGGGCATGTTTCACTAGACAAGCTTACTCAGAGTCTCATTCAGTCTGTTCTGGCCTTCTGAACACTGCCAGAGATGGGCCCTCCACAACTGCTCTGGGCAACCTGCTCCACTCCCTCATCATGCTCACAATGAAGAAATTCCTGCAAATATCCAGTATAAATTTACCTTTTAATTTGAAGCTTTACCCCGTCCCTTGCTGTGTTACTATGCACACTTGTAAAAAGTCTCTTTCCATCCTTCTTGTAGGCACCCTTCATGTACTGGAAGGCTGCAATGAGATCTTCCTGAAGCTTTCTCACCTCCAAGCTTAAAAAAATCAGTTGTCTCAGACATTCCTCATAGGAAAGGTGGTCTGTTCCTCTAATCATCTGTGTGCACAGATTATTGTCCTTCCTGTGTTAGGGACCCAAATGTCTCAGGGTGGGGTCTCACCAGAGCAGAGGGAGAGAATCTCCTCCCTCACCATGCTGGCCATGCTGCTTTGGATGCAGCCCAGGAAATAACTATTTTTTGGGGTTGCAACTGTACATTGTTGGATCGTGTCCAGCCTCTCATCCACCAGTACCAGCAAGTCTTTCTCATCAGGGCTGTTTTTGGTTTGTTTATCCCTCAGCCTGACACGGGGGGTTGTCTCAACCCCCAGTTGAGATCCCTTTGTCTATGTCATTGCTGAAGACATTAAATGGTACCAGTTGCAGTAGAGAACTCTGAGGGACACTACTTATCAATGATGTCCACTGGGACTTTGAGCTGTTGACCACTACCCTCTGGATTGACCATCCAACCAACTACTTATCCACCTACTGTCCGCTCATCAAATCCATCCCTCTCCAGTTTAGAGAGAAGGTGACTGTATACCTTGGCAGTATGCATGAAGACTTGGGCCCACTTGATGCTGTTTCACTTTTGCCTTATTAAGGGATTTTTTTCTATTATTTTGTTGGACTTCTAAAATTTTGTTATTAAATCTCCAGGTTTCAATTTCAATATTTAATTTCTGCTTTATTATCTGATTTTAATTTTCTTTAAAGAATCAGCAATAAATGATCTTAGAAGACAATATCATCTTAATCCTTTGGAAAAGACACTCATTATGCTGTGGAAAAAATACATATTAAATGTGGTTTAGAATTTAAATACCCTTTTGTTCAAACAAACAATTGGAGTTGGAAAAGTATAAAAACACTACACGCTTAAGTGCATTATTAAGAGTGAAGGCAGAAAACATCAATTCATCTGGCTGAAGTTAGCAAACCTGTTAAAACAACAAAATTAGACAATACAGTTTCGACAATGAGAAGAAAACTTGTCAGTTTCCCATCAAAATATGAATTTGCTTTACATTTACCATATTCCTTTATATTATCTCCAGAGCATTAACTGAAAATGCTTGTAAAATACACGCATAAAATAAGTTCAGTGTGCATACTTTTTCACAAAATAGTATTATATGTCTGTCCATCTCATATTCCAAGTAGATTTTGCCTGCAATCACTACTAACTGCTTTCTTATATGATAAGATCAAGTTAATTGTATATTATGTGTATGTATGTGTATAATTGTATATATGTGTATTATTTTCTGTTCAGCATTTCTAGTTTGAACAGATTCTTGAAACAACCAGGATTTTTTAAGACAAACCTGTGTATGTAAAAAGCTCTTGCATGTGCTCTGACACCTGTATTTAAAAAAAAATCACCATATTGAACTAATTTCTTTTATAAACTACATAAATATTTGCTGATTTATTCTATCAATATCTACATTATTACACATGGCTTTGTGACATTTTCATTGTCATGTACATTAATCTGTAACTACACTAAAGGTCACACTACACACTAAAGGTGTGCATGCTATGCTGGAACTTACCTGTTGATAGTAGACCAAAATTTATCAAAGCAGGTGGAAATTTACAGTTTTATTTTTTTGTATTAACTAGCAATTAATTTGCAATACAGTATCTGATTAAACAGTATTCATATCGAAACACAACTATACAATGCTTATACTGTAGTATTAGCCTCTTCCTCTATGATAACTGTTGAAAATATATGATTTGACCTCAAGATCACTTTCTGACTCATTTTTCTTGATAAACTGTAGAACTAGATTAGGTCATACTTTAAGCCAGTATTCCCTGTCCACCCCTGTATTACCTTCATTTGGAAGATTTTATGCAAAATTAGTTCACCAATACAATAGGGTTTTTGCATATATTATTGAGAGGATTTTATGTAAGACTATTATTATTTCAAAAGAAAAGATCATAAATAGGGCAGTTCATTTTTGCAGTGATTCTCATATACTTATACTAGAATGAAATTAAAAAGAGTGTCAGGAGCACCTGCTCCATTTTGACCCTCTGTGACACAACCGTAGCGATGCACAGAGGGGCATGTGCAGGATTTTTCTGACTCCTACAACAAAAGCACAGAAGACTGACAAGTTCACTGAGAAACCCCTGTAAGGAGACATTCTCTGTCCTTGATGTAGCACTGATAAATTGTTGTTATAGACAATGAAAGCCTTGCACAGTAAATTCAAACTGCAGTTGGAAATGATTGGTTGTTTTAATACTGGCAAAGGATTAGTTTTTGACGCGTTGTTTTTACTTACGAACAATCATTCTTTGGGGTTAATATATTTTTTACAAGCTTGTCTTGGCTTTATTTCAAGCACTCCTAAAGTTCTGGAATGCTTTTCTTTTCTACTAATAATAAAATAATTGCAAGTGCATACATTACAGAGCAAAATTTGGTTATTTCAAACCTTTTATTGACGATCAATGAAACTGTGGCTATGCATATTTAAGGAGTTTGGTCAACAATAACATACAGCAGTAGGCCCCAAAACAATATATTACAGAATGCTCTATAGTGCAAGAGGGCAAAGAGTGAGGTATTATAAATTTATTTCACTCAAAAAAAAGGAAGATTATTTTACCCATTAATCTGACTAGCTTCTAAAAGAAAAAGGTTGAAATAAGAGACCAACTACATTCTTCAGCTGAACAAAGAAAACTTGTTTTCTTGGCACCTCACTGAACAGCTCAGACTTCATTTCATTTCATGTTTGCAGACACATTTCTAATACATTGCTAGACAATATATTTCTGTTCTCACTCTTATTTAAGCACATGCTTAGCTGGGCTTCTCTCCTCCACTGCCTAGGCCCTGGGGAAAAGAAAAAAATTGCTCATTTACCTTACTCTACCTAGCCTAGACTGGGTAGGACATTTTTCCCTTCTATTAAATAGAACAGAGAGTAAAAATTACTATTATAGTATTACAAATTTTTAGCACAGAAAAAGCTGACTTTAAAATTAATTTGCAATTGAAAATATCATCCTGTTTAATCCAGAACTTAAGTTAACCAAAATCAAAATCTTTGAAACATAATTCCTTATGACCTCAGGCTAAAAGTCTTACTGAACAGCGGGCAGTAGAATCTTGCTCAACTGCAGATAACTAAATTGCTCAGAAATTTACAGAGAGAGAACAAAAGCATATTTTTCCTCTTGAAGAGGGAAATCTTTACAATTCCTAAGTGTTATTTCCTAGCACAACATATTTAAGAAATTCAATAGAATCTGAAGAGGAAGAGAGAGAGAGAGGCAAAAGAACTTGCACTGCACCACAAAGATCATTAAAGGAACCAATTACATAAATGAACCCAAGAATTAATCACTGACTTGTTTTTTCCATTTCCATTCTGACCTGTATGCTTCATTCACTAGGGAAAAATAGCATGAACCCACCTTGTAACAAGTAGACACCTGAAGATGACCAAAATTAAAGCACTCTTCATTACTTTCCTTTTCATTATATTTATGGGTGCCATCTAAAATCATTTGAGATAGGAGGTGAAAATTTACTCACTAATACATTCAATATTTCCAAGGGTTACATGCTGATTTGTTTTTTGCAAGATTGTTACTAAAGAAAAATATTAGAAGCTCATCCCTCTCAAGTGTACAATACCAAGAAAATTTCAGGAAGATCTTTTGCAGTGTTTTTGTTTGTTTGGTTGGTTGGTTTTTGTTTTGTTTCAGAAGAAGAAAACAATTTGATCCTATTTTTAACTGTATTTCATTGCACTGTAAAGCTCTGTCAGTCAGTTATAATGGAAACTATTAGGATGCCAAATGGAGGATTATCTTGTCCTGACTATTATCTCTGCAAGCATCATAAGTAAAGGAAACTTGTAAAACCAAAAATTTGCTTTCTTTCAAGGACCTCAACATAATATAGAAAGGAAAATAAAACAAAACAAAACAAAATTAGAAAGACATTTTTATATCTGGGTCTTAACTGATCTAAGTTTTCTATTACAAATGAAATTTCCTGTTGTGTAACACAGCATTTTACAAGCTTTATATGAACAACCCAATTATTTACAAAAGAAAGAGAGCACATGAAGCCTGCATTTTTAAAGCTAATGCATTTAGTTCATTGTAATCTGAAAGCATCTGGAGGGAGCACTTTTGCATTATAGGAAATTTATTCTAGATTTGTTGGGATTGCAAAAAGCTTTGTGCTGTTTATAAATATTCAGCTCTTGACAATGATTACTGGCCTTTATCTAATGTGCTCTGAGGACACAAGGTTCCAAAGTCCATGTTATACTGCAGGAATACAGGTGGTTGGAAAACTAAAAAAGCGATGCAATGGTTGCATTTTGTTCCAGTCACCCCAGAATGATAAACATGAAAATTGTAAAGTGGTGCAGTATTATAGTCTTACAAGTAAATAATTTTAATTTTCTCCAAACTGGAAAGAGAGCTAAAACATTGCAATTAGTAAAACAAGGAAAAAACCATGATGAGTACCTTCTGTCCCGCAGCTTTCTCTTTCTGTCAACCTTTCACAGCAAACACAACTTCCTATATTTTGATATAACATTTTACCAGTAAGACTTGGTCTAAAATGAGATTTTATACAGCATTCTAGCATAAATAGCTGGTATGATGCATCAAGAATATTCTGAAAGGGCAACTAGTTGGTAATTATGCAAATAAAGAGTGAGCTGTGGTAAAATCCTGTGATCCTTGCAAGATGAATATATTCTTACAAAATAAATTGGGCAATTATATTTGAATCAAAGAGGAGGTTCTGTACTTTTTAATTTTTTTTAAAACTTACTTGATTTAAAAATGTATGCTCTGGTACGGAAACATTTTAAATTAAAAATTCCTATAGATAAGAGTTTTCAAAATCCTAGAAACTTTTAAGTTAATATATGTTGTTCTATGTACCTATAGGAAGTACAGCAATTCTGTATAATACTAAGGTATGTAATGCAAGGATTCAAGGGAACTGAAAAAAGGTAGAATTTTACTTCAGTTGACTCAATTTTCCATTAATTTTGCAAGATAGAACATAGTGTTATAAACAATGCAAAATTTGCACAGTTAAAAATAGTTAATGCAGTGTACAAAACTACAATTTTTGTGGTAAATATTCTTAAACATTGCATTGAAGAAGATTAATAAATGTGGAAATCTCTACTACTAAAGAAACTGTCTTTCAGTCAGGTCAATATTTGCAGACCAGAATAGACTGTAACCACTTACTTAATCTCCTGCCTACAGTCATAACTGAAGTATAAAGGTATTTATTTTAAGTATTTTTTTTAATTCACTTGTATTGTCACTGAGCATCAAATGGTGTACTCTGGGAAAAAGGCCAAAAAACTTTTATTTCCCACATGAACAATTTTGGCATCCAGATTCTGAGGCAAATACAGCAAGATTATGCAATTCCTGTATAATTAATGAGCCACATCTCCTAGTTCCTATGCACAGGAAGGTGGATGCACTGAAGAAGAACTCAAGAAACAAAATATGAGAAACAGTGGGCAGTTTAGAAATCCATAGCAGTCTAAGAGTGAATAACTTCCCAAATACTCTGTGATATTGAGCATATAAAGCCAATAAAATATGTCAGAATGTTGCAAAAGTCACCTCAGAGTAAGCATGACAAGTACTTTTTATGATAAAATAGTACATTTCGATTTTTTTTTTGTGTAGTCTGCAAGCCACATACAAAATTACAGTGTATTTCCATTACAGAGACAAAATGAGGAGAGTTATCACTTAAGCCTACAGAAAAAAAATTTAGGAAACAGCACTTTTACAGAAAATCCTGATTTGGACCTGTGATAAAACCAAAATCTATTAGAAATTGAATTTCCCACCTAGAAATACATATCACAGTTTTGATAATATGTCTTCTGTGCCTCATACCTAAAGAACTTCAACCTTGGCCTGAGCAAGTAACTCTTTCAGCAATGAGCTGCATCAGCTAAACACAGAATTATCAGAGTGACAGCAGATTTCCCTGTAGCATGAAATGCATGTAACTGTATGCAGATGCACACCCAGACACGCATAGCAGTTCTACTTATATGAACTATAGACAGACAGACAAGGTATGTATGTACATATCCATTCACACAGTTTCCATCCAGCCTCCTTCCTGGTGGCACTTGGGAGAAGCTCCAGAAGCCCCTTGGGGATGTGGTCACCTGGGCCACCCTCCAGTCGTGGCAGCTGCTCTGAGCTGAGGCTGTGCCAGGGGCCCTTCCCTTGGCAGTGCCCGTCATGCTGCAGATGCCTCAGTCTCACCTCCTACCCACGGGTCTGCACGAGGCTTTGTCCCTGAGAGAGGTGCCTGATGCCCAGGACTGGGGCTGTCCCAGTGTCCCTGAGCTGCCCCACTCCAGTCTGGGGCGATGGGAGGACCCTGCCTGCCAGGTCCTGACCCGCTTGGTACCCTCCCTAACAATTCCTGGAGAAGTTAACAATTCAAAACATCCATTCATAGCAATAATTAGAAATATCCAGCTTTCTGAATACCATTTCCCCCCTTCACCCTATTGGTTCCAGAAGTCACCACAGCTCTTCAACAAACAGTTTGAAATAAACATATTTATGAATGACACAAGTGTAATGGCAAAATCATAGCTTGGAATCTAAGGTCATTGGACTTAGATTCTCAAAGGACCACAATAAACCTTTTTTTTTTTTGTATTGTTGACATAGCACCCATCAAGTCTCAAGTCAGTCTGAAATACTCTCATTAATAAAAAAAGACAAAAAACAAACACAGTATACTCAGTGGATATTAAATGCAGGCAGGAGAGTAGAAACATAAAATAGAGGGTCAGAGGAAGTGGTAAGGGGAATAAACCCTTTGATTTTTAGGGGTTTTAATGACATAGTTTGGGGAAAGTCTCCATTCCTCTAATGTCAAGTTTTAAAGACTACCTGTCATGAGAAAACCAGGTGTCAACATAAGTTCCAATTCACCAGCACTGTGTAAAAAGGAATGTGCTGACTTAGGCTTTCTCTTTTCACTCTTCTGCATACGTACAGTTGCTTTTTGTGTAGCTGTTCTCGTGTTTAGTAATTGAACATGTCTTCTTTTGACAAGCTGTGAATGAACAATGGGAAAAGACTTTCTAATATCGATGATTAATTTAGCTGCTCACACAATGAAGTTATTTTTTCCCTCACTCACACTGACATAATTGATTTATACCAGTAGAATAAGCACAAATACATGGCTTTGTTTCATCTAACTGTAAGAGACTTAAAGGTCACAATTGCCTCAAATGCTGTAAAAGCCAAAGAAGGAACTTACCATAAGACAAGCCACCACTAGTGGGAAGTTGAGATAAATACAGAAGAGAGAGCCTTGCAGCAGGGAGGCACTAATTCGAGGCCTAGCACAGGTGAGGTCTAGTTAACACATTCTCGTTATTGCATCTGGATAAGGGCAGTGCCAGACTGTGAGAAAGGAAACAAGTGTTTATCCCAAGGTATGGGAAACCGTGCAACCACCCAACGGATACCTGGAACTTGGACTGTACAAAGGTGGTATCTCCAGAAAAACAACTCTGGGACCGCAACCACTGTGAAGACCAGGGTGAAGAAGGACCAATGGAATGTCACTGGATCCATGGGGTGGTGACTATTTTCATCTTAATCTCTCTCTCTCTCAACCTCTGCTTCTTTCTTATTTCTTTCTATTTCTCTACCTCACATTTATTAAAATCTGTACTACTGACTTTGGCATTTCGTCACATTTGCACTTTTGTTTGAGCAGAGGCATCTCTCAATAATCAGATTCTAACACTAACACCACTTTTGAAGTCCTTCAAGATAATTTTCTTCTACTACTTGGTTTACTTCATCAGGAAGTAACTCCAGAGCTCACCAACTACACTCCATCAGATTACGTGTACTGTAAGTCTATAGTCAGCAGAATATTCACTCTTTCTTTTAATCATTGCAAAAGTGCACTGAGAAGGTCACAGTAAGAATCAGGGATTTATGCTCAGGGTTTTCATTTGCAAAACTACGTGGCCATATCTAAAGAAACATTTAATACAGAAGTAAAATTTTACTAATTTCTTGAAAGTGACTCATTCTTCAGCTGTAGTTAAGCTCAAAGCTTTACAGACACTGCAACCAACACCAGCTGTAACATTGATGAAGTAATAGGACTATCTTTAGAAAATCATGCTTTAGATTAGAACTTTTTAATTAATGTAAAAAAATCTATTAAAATCTTCACTCAATCTGAATTACATTTCCCTCCCTATACTAATTAAGTCATTACAAGAAGTGAAAGAATTTGGACTTATGAAAATGTACGTTTTTCTCCTTCAGTTCACTTTCAAGAAACCTATTGAAAATTTTCAGTCATGTTTCAAGAAGGTGTATAAATATAAACCCCATGTTTTTGTGTAATTTTTTAGAGAGAGAAAAGTTTAAGAAGGATGGCAGTTACATTATGAGCAATACTTTTCTCTGGTTAGAAAACCCATACTTTAAATGCCACATCTTGAAATATATGTCTAAGACAAGTGCACCAAGACATTATTACACTAAAATTAAACCAGTGCATACTGAGACTTTTATTGTCACTCCAGGCACTTATTGGCATGTTTTGTTATCTGGTAAAATCTCCATTATGTTTAAAATTTAACAATCACTTTTTGGTTAAAGAATTATAACATTGTGTTATAGTAATATCATTTTCAGTATTTGCTGCCTTCTTCTGGCATTCTGCATTTAAGGGCTACAGAAAGATTCATACTTGTCTATGAAGTCTTAAAAAATGGAGGAAGACTGGCCTTATGTTGCTGTGAAAGTGGGTATGATAGGCATTGTGCTTGCTGTGATTCCTCATTTTTCTGAGCAAATGTAAAACCCTTGCAATGAAATATGCTCTTTTAATGCATTCCTTGATTGATATCATGCAAGAAGGAAAATAAAAAAAAAATTAAAAAGCTTTTAAATATGGCTTTTAAAAATAGCTTTTAAACTCCCAGTGGAAAAATGGGTTTAGGGCCCTATAGCTATTTTTTTTTTTTACAAAAGGACAAAATAGTTCTAAAATAAAATTAGGGTTCCATTGCATGGAATTACTTCAGACATAATACCTAGAGAGACCTATGAAGAAGAGAAAGCCTCAAAGATTCTCAAATTGGAGTGTGCAGTAAAAAGCATGAGAACTAGATAGTTTTCCAACAACATATTTAAAAGACAAATTTAAAAAACCCAAAAAACCCAAAAGGGATGTTTTCTTTTCCTAATCAAGTAAATTTTTTTCAGTAACTATTTGTTTTCTACCCTAGTCTGGACTTTCTGGCTAACTGAAAGAAATATATCTTCCCAAGGAATGCAGGGGACCTGCACTTTTCAGTGTCATGTGGAGAGGAGGAGATTTCCTCAGCCCTTAGTGGGAGGAGATTTCCTTGACCCTTAGTGTTTAATTGGTCTGTCAGTGCTCCAGGAAAGGAGACCCTTGTGCCTGACCAGTCTGTCTGTGCCCTTTAGGGGAGCCCTTCACTGAGCAGTGCTGCTGGACTGGGGGGCTCTTTGACTTATTCAGGGGCACACACCAAGGAGGGCACAAGGGAGGCCCCTCAGCAGGTCTTCCCACTTACAACCCCTCAGTGGGTCTCACACTTTGTCTGAGAATATTACTCATTGCCAGGAACTGCCAGCACCCATGAAAGAATCACACCATCAGTTTACAGGATAATGTTCTGTATTAATATAAAATTGTAACAGGTTAGGGTTTCAGGATTTCTGGTGAGAGTATCTGACTGCAAAAATGTATTCAAAACAGAATACAGAGAAGCTCTCATCCCTAGTAAAAATATTGAGCACACAGAATGTGGTTCTAACCCAATAGCTGCCCCTATGGAGGAGAAAACAAGTTCAGCCTGCTACAATTAGGTTATAATGAACCAAGTTTAATGAAGGAGAATGATTTTGCCACAGTTGTTGGCTCAGCAGCAGGACATCTTCTCTTATCTCCCTTGGTGAACAGGTGCTATGAGGTTTATCAGCTGCAAAAACTTGTACCATCAGGTTGCCACCCCTGCAAGAATTCCCACAGAGACTGGCCAGAGACTCTGCTCCACCCTCTGCTCCATCCCCACCCACCCCCTCAGCAAGTGCTTATAGTTGTAGATCATTTGTATGAGGAATCATTGTGGGATAAGCTCCAAGCATGCCAACCCCACTCCCTTCAGGGAATAGAAGCTGCGTTTTACCCTATAATTTCCATCTTCTCATTTTAATCCTAGTCATCTCTCCACATTCAGTAAGGACTTTCTGGTCAAACTTAAGTGTGAGAAGGAAATGCACATGCCATGTAACCTGGGCTGCATATCCTAGGATAAATACAGGGACAATACCCACATGGGTAAGGAACGGGACTGTGAAAGCTGAAGTGCATCTGGACCTGAATTTTGTTAGGAATGCAAAGAATAGTAAGAAAAGAATTTACAGTCATGTTGGTCAGAAAAGGAAGATTAAAGAAAATGCATTCCGCTTGTCATAAGATGGCAGAGCTGGTGACAATCAACACAGCAGAGGTACTCATCAATATTTTTTGCCTCAGTTTTCTTAGGCAATTTCTCTTCCTGTTCACCTCAAGCCCTGAAACTCAGGAGAGAGAGAGTGGGGGAATGAAGTCTCTTGGTTCACAGGATAAGATCAGGTTTGACACCACCTGAAGAAACTGAAAATAAACTCCTTGGGATCCAACAACATGAAAACCAGGGTCCCAAGGGAAATAAATGGCTAGTGTAGTTGCCAAGACATTTTCTGTGAAATTTAAATGCCATGGTAACCCAACACAGTCCTCAGTGAATGGAAAAAGGCAAATGTTTCACCTATTTAAAAAGAAAAGGTTGAAAGGAGGACCCTGGGAACTACCTCACCTTATACAGTAACATCATGGAGCAAATCCTCCTGTAGGACGTGTCAAAAAATAAGAAAGACAGTTTCACCAAGAGCAAATCATGCCTGACCAATCTAGGGGCTTTCTGTGACAGTGTAATGGAGTGACCACTCTAGGGAACTAGGCAAGAGCTGCAGTTATCACCTACCTAGACTCCTGTAAGGCCCTTGATGTTGGCCCCCACAGCATTATTCCCCCTACATTGGAGAGATACAGGTTTGAGGGATGGACCATTAGGAAATTGGCTGGATGGCACCTAGAGAGTTACAGTCAACAACTCAATGTCCAAGTGGAAATCGGTAATGACTGGTGTTCTTTGAAGGCCTGTCCTCGGACCAATACTATTTAATATCTTTATTAATGACATAGAAAAAGAGATCAACTGTACCCCTAGCAAGTTTACAGATGACACCAAAGCTGAGGGGTGCAGTTGATCTACTTGAGGTATGAGACACCATCCAAAAGGACCTCAAAAACTTGAGAATTGGGCCCATGTAAACCTCAAAAAATTTACGAAGGCCAAGGGCAAACTACTGCACTTGTATTGGGATAATCCCCAGTACCACTAGAGACAAGGGCATGAATGGATTGAGAGCAGGCCAGTGGAGAAGGAGCTGGGGCTAATGACAGACAAAATAGGGGATGTAAGCTGGTAATGTGCATTTGAAGCTCAGAAAGTCAACTGTATCCTGTTCCACATAAGAAGTAACATCACCAGCAGGTCAAATGAGGTAATTTTTAAAATTAAATCATTTAAATAAATTTAGTGACTAAATCATTTTGGAGAATGTTGCCTGAAAGCAAAACAAAACAAAACAAAAACAAACAAAAAACCCAACCAAAATACCTTGTCATTTTAATTTGTTATTTTTTCCCAGGGAAGACCAAAAAGTAATTTTTTTTTTGCTTACATAGGGTTTATTAGTAAAAAGGCAAAAAACAAAAATAACTTTATAGATGCCTATACTTCTAGATATGACAGGTTTTAGCTGTCCACCTAAGAAAAATGCAAGTTGCATCCCAAATCACAACATATTGGTGCTATGAAGTAGTTCTCTAACTGTCACATAATGCACACACATATACAAACATTAATCAGGGAGAAAACTGTACTTGCAAGCAAAAAAGTTGCCTTCCTGGGGAAATGTATCCAAACTGTGATCTAAAAGAATACTTGGGTATTCTAGCTACACAGCTATTGTTTTGTTACTTCTGCCTTGATTATATATTTTTGTCACAATACTGTTCCAACAAGTTAACTTGGCCTTCCTCCATTTTAACTAAATTTTAAAGTTGTTGTTTATGCATGTTTACTTGACAAAGCTAAACTGAATTTTCTCTTCACGAGACATTTTACACAATTATTTGTGCATGCACACACACATGCGTGCACATAGATGCAGAAGTCCGACCTACTGCATCTGCAATGTATCTGAACTGGGCCAGATCCTCCTTGCCTTTGTCACTGAAGTTTACTAATCTGAAAGCTATTGACCTTAGCTCTGGATATATTCAGTTAATGCTGAATGACACCAAGAATTGCCAGATCTGCAACAAAATTTAACAGTTAAAAGGTTATGTTGGCCAAACACAGAAATTCCACTCTTACACAAGTAAGATCAGTAATGAAAGAAGCAGACATAAGACTTTTGGGCTGGAATGATGTACATGAAAAGAGCAACAGAGTGGAGAACACTGAACTTCTTTTAAACTTCAAGTTTCAAAAAATTATAATAAAGAAGACAGAATGTAATATAATTTTTGTCTCCGTACAAAGGACTTGTTCTGATTTTTCCCCCCATGAAGAATATTTGTTTGAAGTACAAAGTTTATGGTTTCTCTCCAACCACGAAAAGGTTTTTTTGTAGTCTAATGCTGCTCAACAGTTTTCCACTTGACAAAGTATGTCTGCTCTGGACAAAAACAATCCTGTCCAAATGTTGCTGTCTCTACAGCTGTTCAAAAGGCTTTTAGACTTGTAGAAAGAATCTCAGTGAGAAATATGGCAATGTTAAAAAGTGGTGAAGCTGCAATCTTCCTTAAAGTAACTGCATGGTGCTCTCACAGTAAACAGCAATAAAGTAAATACCAGCATGTCTGAAAAAAAAACAAAAACCAAAAAAAAAAAAAAAAAAAAAAAAAAAACCCAAAAAAAAAAAAAAAAAGAAAAACGGAGATAAATAACAGCTTGTAAATATTTCACTACTGGACTTACATACTTTTATTTCCAAAACTTTTCGGCAAATATGGGAACAGAACCACTCATTTATGATCTCAGAAAGAGAAGTTGTAGAAAACTTTAAATTTGTTTTTAGAAAGAAATAAAAATTTTTACAACAGCACCATATTAAATGGTTGATTAAAGACAGTTATTTACATTCCTTCTATATTTTTCCCTTACTTTCCACACATTGATCAAAAATGCTGCTTTTCATCTTGGTAAGTTGGAGTGCTTTAATATACTCATAGGCTCCAAAAGAAAATATATTGTCATAACCACATAGAAAAATGATTGATGCTAAACAGGGAAAGTTGAGCACCATTTGACCTGGGAAAATTAAATATGTTCTCTTCTACTTTCCCTTCTTCATAGAAGCTAGACAACAGGTAATAAACTTTAGAAATTAGGTATCTTTAGAAGAATTTGATAAAAAAGATATTCCTGAAGCCCTGCCTTTTATTTCTTTTTTTTTAACCAGAAATTACTCAAGAGAGTCCATGGACTTTGGCCTTCAATCTTTAACAGAATGTATGGAATTTACTCTGTGAGACTTTATCTTAAACTGTGGGTACTCCTCAAGTAATATAGAGTGCAAATTACTTAAGTTTTTAGGAGGAGCACATTGTGACTCACCTCTCAGTTAATCTTTTAAGGTCTCAAAACAGAGATAGCAAATATATTGTTAGGAAGGAAAAGTTTCATTCTGCAAGATTGGCATATCCACTGCTGTGCCATCATCATAACATTGCGTGACCCTTAGCCATGCTTGTACAATACTTTGACTAAACTTTATAATTTCTAATCATTTCAACCATCAGACATAGCACATTTCTAAATGTGATAGAAGTGTCTGTACCTCTATGAAAATAAGGCTTTGATTCATAGAAAGTTCTTTAGTATTTGTACCAATCTAATAATATAACTTCCACTCAAATAATGGTTCTAATGATATTTGCCTAGAGCATCACTCTCCTGACAAGTCTACAATATAATGAAAACATCATATTCTTCCCTCCAACTCATCCTTTCCTGTGCATAAAAGGAAAGCCTTTTGGGCCAATTACTTTCCTTCAGGATAGTTCTCAGATATTCTAAGCCTTCTGGGTTAACAGCAGCTAATTACATGCAGGTTTTCAAGAAACCCACATTTTTTTGATCCCAGCAATAATTGCAGCATAGTGATTAAAAGAAGAAACTACGTCCTGTAAACTCCCACAAGTTGACACAATAAAAAACCCAGACATGACAGACTTACACATTTGCAGGACTAAGATGAATCCGTATAATTGTCACACGCAATTATGCAAAAGCATACTAGAATTAGTATATCATGTAAGTCCTGGAGATTCCACTTTTAAAACACAATTCTTTATCTACCTAACATTGCCCAGAGAAAGAAAATAAAGACATAAAAAATTACAAACCAAATATTACTATGATCAAGATTATATATGGAGTTATATGAAAAGATAAAAAAGGGACAAATATAATTGCATACTAATAGATTAACTTTTTGTTCCAGTATAATTTAAAATGAACTATGCACAGAATAATATTTTGGTTTTTAGCCCACTGATGAAGCTTAAAAAACAATAAAAACTATTCCTTTCTGTAAAGATCAATGGACAAGTTCTCCATAATTTCAGAAACTCTATACTAGTACAATATCTGCTAAGTAGTCTATAATGTTCAGCACCACACAGTAGAATTATCAGCTACTCAATAGTCTTTTTGGTTGAAGTTACAAATTGGCATCTTCACACTCATTTCACAGCACAATATATTCTCTGTTACTTTACACCTCATGCAGTGATTGCAGAACTAAATCAGAGTCAGACAGCATCACACCTCTACATCAGTTTTGCTTTACACAGATAAAGGACTTCAGAAGATACAAGGCAAAGACATATCAGACATGCTGGGCCCGATTATGTGTTATTCTAGAATACCTTTCCCCAGTTCTGAACATATAAAGTATATTTACTCTAGGCCAGACATGGTGAAGGAGTATCCCAGGAATAAAAGAGTTATCCTCAACAGAATCACAGCTGCAGCTTTGCCGCTGTTCTTTCAAATCTTACCTCCACATGAGCAGAGGTGAAGGCAAGTATGGCTTTTCTTCTTTATTTCACTGCAGATACACAAGATTACAAATAATAATATATCTGATTTTTACCTTAGTTAAGGTTACCACCAGAAGACCTTAAGAACCTGAAGGATCTGAAAGATTTCAGGGTAATAAAAAAGTATGATTTATATGCAAGACTGCCAGTTTCAACAGCAGCAGGGAATCAGCATGGAGCTGGAGGTATTTCTGATTTGCTGGTTTACACCAGTTGTAGTAAAAATAGAGGAAATAAATTTGAATTGCATGGAAGTTAGCAATACAAAAAGCTTGTTGCAAGTAATTTCTGTTACAGGACATTGACCTTTAAAAAAGCTATAATTTCAAATTACTCAATATTCTTACTCTACAGCTGTGGGTGATTATGTTCACTGCAGATAATAAGAAGTACTAATGGTCAACAATGTGTAGTGAGCATAGCAAAATGTATTTGTGTAATATGGAGGAATGCAGTTCAGTAGTCTTACTTGATAAGATCTATAAATAAGATTAGAACAATTTAAATATGATACAATGGCTTATTTCAAGAATCTATGAACATGCACCAGTTTCAACAGTATGCATTTTATGCATATTATTGCAAATAATGGTTAAAAAAAGCATTTTATTAGAATGGACAGAGGAGTTAAAATTGAATAATATATTGCAAAGCATGAAGTAAGTATAAAATAAACCTCTAAGATTTTACTCAATACCAAGGAGAACAAGGAAGATAGGAAGTTGGTGTCATGAAACAGTAGCATCATGAACTATGTTTCTTGATTATGATATATGATGTGATTTGATGTATTGCAGTATGATATAGTATAATATATAGCATAAGATAATAAAATACAATTGAATAAAAACAAAGACAGGTGTAATTCAAAAGGCAAACTACCTGAGGATAAGCCAAAAGAAAAGCAATTCTTTATAAAATGCTATCAGCTGCATTAAAAGAAAAAAAGAAAACAAGTCAATGAACTAAATTATGTACATAAATGTGATGATTTTCTCTTTAAAAGAAACATCTTCAATGATTTCTGTGAGAGCTGACATTCTGTCCTGCAGGCCAGATATACTTCCATTCTATACTCAATAAAGTTTTGAATTTTGTTTATATTTTTTGACCATCTTCACTAAATAAACCATACCAGAACTGAATAAAATACTTTTTTTCACTTCGTGAACTGAAAAAGTCAGAATAACAAATGAACCCCTTTTAATGTCTAGACAGTACTTATATATGATCTATAAACACTAATACTAATACTTCTTTTTGAAGTATTTTTTGTTTGGCTGGGTTTTTTTTTTGTTTTTGTTTTTTTTTTAATCTCAGCAATGTGTACAAACAAAATCATTAGTTTCGAACAACTAATTATATTTTCACGCTGGAAAACTAAGCACATTCAATTCCTCAAAGTTAATTAACAAAACAAAAAAAAAACCAAAAAAAACAAACCAAAACTAAATGTCAGGAATTAGGTTCAGCTATTTCTGTCTTTAGAGAACATAAGAACACAATATATACTTTCAGTAAAATTTCATAATATGTTAACAGATAAATCAGTAACTTATAAATCAGAAAAAACTGTATTCTGAGTTGATGACTTCTTCATAGCATCATCTGTAAATTTAACTTCTTAACCCATGATCATCTTTACATAACAGAGAAGTTCAGTCCAAGTTAAATCTCTATAGCCTGACAGGCATCACTTATATTTTCTTTTGCACATCTCTTACTTTATTAGGTGAAAGTTAACAAATCAAACAGATTCAAAATTTAAACATTTTATTATCATTTTTTGCCCTAACCCTAAGGGCAAAATTGCTACATTTGGAGTAATTGAGGTTTAAATTTTGTGAGGAAGTAAAAGGTGAAAACAAATAATGTTTTCATAATATTTACATATATGAAAGCAGTTCCATATTTCAACAACTGAACAATAGATAATTTTGTTCTTAGCAATAAATATATTTTAAAAAAATCCCCCTCTAAGAAAATGCTATTAAAATACAAATTGGACTTTCCTATGCCTAAAACAATGCACACATTAACCTTTTCTTTTTCTGAAAATGCCTTTTTTAAAATAAAAATATTTTTATCTCCCCTTTTATAATGATTACTTTTTTACACAGCTGTGAAACAGTAGTACTGAAAGAGGCCCTAAGATTCAATTCGTTCATCCCTTGTCTTGGGGAATTCTGGGGGCTGAAGAACTGGCCAAAGAAAAGCCTGCTCCGCTCCCCTGGCAGACTGACCCCTAAGCCATAACCCTTGTGGTTAGGGAGAGCAAAAACACCTCCAGAATCCTTTGTTGCTTTATGTTGAACGCTTGCAACCCACTGTTCCTTCTCCTTCTCTCTGGGCCCTCATCCCATTCGCTCTATTGCTCTGTCTCTCCCCTCAAGATCTCTATATAAACCCCTGCTTTCCCTGCCTGAGCAGCTCTTTTGTCCCTGGATTGCTTCAAGGGAGAAGGTCAAAAAAGGCTCTCCTTGGAACCACACACAAAGACCCCACCTCTCCTTCTGCATCACCTAGATCACAATAGAGATGAAATCACCCATCATGAGCACATACATGCCTGTGCCCCCAAGGTACCTTTTCCAAGACACTTCTTCAGGAAGGTCACAGCACTCTGAACACCACCCGCTGCAACAGGGAATATTTTACCATTATAGCTGTCATTCTGGGCAGGTGACTATTTAATTCATTCTTTAAAAATCCTTGCAAGGAAGGATGAAACCCTTTTAGCAGTCTATTCCAGTGTGGCGTTATCTCTAAAGCTTTCTGAATAGCAGATCTAAATCTTCCTTCTTGCAGTTTAAGTCCCCTATTTCCTGTGTCATTCTTTGGAGGCACAGAAAACGGGTTATACCTCCTGCCTATTTGCAAGACTATGAGGTATTAAATTGTGTTTTCTTCCTCTTGGGACTTATGATTCCAGTTGTCTTCATCCGTCATATATACTGGGTCTTGTATAATGTTCCTCTTTCATGAGCTCCTGCTAAATGCAGCTTCTAAGGTGTAACACACCAAACCAGTTCTAATAAACTTATATTTGTCTATAAACAAATGTTTAAATATGTTTATGATTTGTGGTTTAAGTACACGTGGTTTGTATACTCAAGTTAGTTCATGGTTCTTATTCATGCTAATACTGAGTCTCTAAAGCATCAGAGGATAACTCCATTTGGATAATTTTGCAAAACATGAGCACTCACATGTGGAAATCAAAAAATTTAAATTAGTGGGGTTTTTTCTTTACTCTCTTTTTTCTCCTTAAGCAAGGTGTGGACTGCTGGATGGGCCCATGTGTGGAGCAGCCAAGGCTGCCCAATGCTGCACACAGCTGTTCCAGTTGACTCCAGCAGTCTCACCACATATATGACAGAACAAACTGAAAATAGGTCAAAGCTGTAACATTTAAATCCATATTTATAAATAAATCAAATTAATTAAAACTATCGGCAAGTTGTAGTGTGTGAAGACCACATATCTTGACCGAATCTACTCTTGGAATTTTAATCAGTGAACACTCCTGAAACCAGGAGTGGTAGCTATATTTGTTCTTTTCTATATATTTTCTCATTCTTCCTAATCTTCTGATTTCCTCTTTTCAGAGTTTTGAGTAACTTATAATCAGATGGGCT
This sequence comes from Zonotrichia albicollis, assembly GCF_047830755.1. Lineage (NCBI taxonomy): Eukaryota > Metazoa > Chordata > Aves > Passeriformes > Passerellidae > Zonotrichia > Zonotrichia albicollis. The sequence continues at coordinate 76,050,149 of NC_133819.1, forward strand.
TGCACCTTGCTAAATTGAATGGGCTAAGTTAATGCTTTGTGAAATGTTTTGATTCAATGGTACTCTAAATTTTGCCAAAGTTCTCTGATTTTCTGAAGTTGCCAGCAATGGACTTTTTTTGCTCTTTTGAAGTCTTGAGAATAACCTGTCTTTATTTCTCTTGTTTGTCTAACTCAGAGTACAGAAAAAAAATAAAAAAGCCTCTTAAAGAGGCTAATTGAGAAAGTTTTTGGGGGCCTTACCACTTCTCTGGCTCAAATATAGTTCTGTGTGGGTGAAATGGACTTCATCTCTTCCAAGAATCTGTTAACCTTCAAAAAGGATCCCAAATTCACAGGCCCTGATATCAACAGCACTGTAAAAATAGTTATTAAAGTGCAGAATTTCTCAATTCCTGTTCCAGACCCTCCACCTTACCAGCAGAATTGAAGAGAACATCACCTGGACCCTCCATGCATTTTGAGTACAGCATGACTGATGTTTAATGCTTTCCAGATCACCCTGTCATGAGTAGCTGGGGTGAGCTTAGACAATCACTTCACAACATCCAGAATATGAGGAAGCAGCAAACATTCCTAGATGACAAATCAGTTGTAGCAGGCAGGGGCTTCCAATCATCTTTAGTAGTCCCCTAATACTGTTCTTCCCTGCTTCCTTCTAGTGGTCCTGTGTACCTCAGACACAGCTCCCAGAGACGTTGTATTTAACAACACTCCAAGCTTCTCTCCAACTACAATGGCATTTAATCCATTCTGTAATTGCAAGTCACAGGGTGGGATAAGGACACCTCCTGGTACATGAAGCCACGGGCTTCCAGCCTCAATCTTGATGGTAGCTTCCACTTTCCAGTTTCACAAATGAAGGCTCTTCATGCCTCTCTGCTGCTGGAAAAAGTTCAGGTTCTTGAAGCTGCAAGGTCTTAGACTAAATCCAGTTGTTCCTTCTCACCCTCTCTGATGCTGCACACTGTGATGACCTCCTCACAGCTCTTTCATGATAGCTTTTCAAGAACTGTAGGTTAGAAGACCACACATCCCAACATCAGCAACAAGTCTTAGGCAATTCCTACCACCTCAGAGGCTTACAGAGGTCACGTTGCTTCTGAAACTTCAGAGTCCCAAAGTCCAACTGGAAAGGGAAAGTTACTCCAGCAGTGCCCATGGACTGTTCCCTGAGGTATATGATCACCCATATCTCAGGGTGTAAGTGCTGGATGAAGAAAATTTATTTGTCCTCCTGCTCTCCTCATACTCTTCTGCACAAACTGCTGTTTCAGAAGCTGTGGTCTAGACCTGGCTCTTAGATTTCTCCATATACATGGGTCAAAAGGGTGAGATTTATCCTAAGAATGTGTTAAAGGGTGCTTGAGTTGTCCTAAAGTCTGAAGGTCCCTAAGGCTTCCAAAATGCCATGATCAAGGACAGCTATGAGAATCTATTACAAACTGCTTGAGCTACCCTTTAGATTTACTTGGACACATAACACTGACAATTCACTAAGTGTCACATCTATATGTCTTTTAAATATGTCCAGAGATGCTGACTTAGCCACTTCCCTGGACAGCCTGGTCCAATGCTTGAAAACCCTACCCATGAAGAAATACTTCCTAATACCTAACCTAAACTTCCCCGGATGCAACTTGAGGTCATTTCTTCCCATCTTATCTCTTGTTACTTGGGTCAAGAGACCAATACTCACTTTGTTAGACCCTCCTTTAAGGTAGTTGTAGAGAGCTGCAAGCTCTCCCCTGAGCCTTCTTTTCTCTTGACTGAACAACCTCCATTCCTTCTCCCCCTTCTCAGCAAGAGGACCCACAAGGTCCCTCAGATTTTTCCAAGGGTTCCCAGGAGTTCACATATACCAGGACAAGTACACAGAAATTAAAGATGACCTCAAGATGAGCAAGAAGAATCCAGAGTCTGCTGGGCAAACTGCCACATCAACTGGGTGTCACAGCAGTCTGGAGGATCAAAGCTTGGGACAAAAACCAAGAACTGTGACACACTGATTGTGTAATGCTATTATGCTGTGCATAATTTCCAGTATCAAGAGTATTGTGTTTCTTCCCTAGTACATACTCAAAATATATTCTGTTTTCCAAATATTTCCTTTACCAAATGAAATTAACATAAAAGCATAAAATGTATACCTTGAGGGATATAGCCTGTCCTGTGTTCTTTCACAAGGTGAAGGAAAATAGGAAAGTACTACAAATGGAAATGGAAATAATTCTAGTTCAAGGTAAAGAAATGCCTTTCTCAGAACTTTATTATGAGAAAAATAGGTAATCCTATCACAGCTATCTGCCCTTTCTGTCCAGAAGTTACCCCTTAGTTTGTGCACTGTATAGATCAGCAGGCAAAAGGACCAAAATCCTCCCCAATAATTAAGACATGACATAGAATTCTCAAGAACCTTGCACAGATCTGTATCTAAGGCTTTCTCTACACCTTGATACAAACTTATGTAACTACCTTTTAAAAAATCTTTAGTCTCTGCATGCCTCAATTTTGCATATCTGTAGGATGTAAGAATTTCTCACAAGAAAGATGCAATTATGGTAATAGCAAATGTGAGGATGTTCAACAGCAATAACTTTTTACATAGAAAGATGAAATATTTCAATGGAAAGATGACTGACTTGCCTAAAAATTGTTATGGTACAAATGCTCTCCCTGTTATAGAGAATATGCTGTTATGCAAACCTGAGTTATTGCCTGTGGTTTATTTAACTAAGATACAATAAGTATTCTTAAGGCATTTTGCTTTTTCTTTCCTCAGATCTGACATTGTAGAGGGAAAATAACATAATGCACATTTAAATTAATGCAGCATAAAATAGAGCAATTTAATATTTAATATACTAAATTTAAGAAGCATCTATTAGCTAAAATTGAATGCAGCCCAATTAGTATTTTAATTTCCCTGTTTTCAACCTATAAAACTCTTTTTTTTTTTTTTTTTTTTCCAAAATGAGCAAAACCAGCAAATTGGAGAAAAACGCCCCAAGCCTTTGTGTAGGACAAGAGCAAAAGGGATGATTACTTAATTACTTTCTCTGGCTCTTTTTTTTTTTTTCCCCTAAATAATTTCTTGCCTAATGATTCTGAGAAAGAACAAGACCAAAAGAAATACTACCGTTTCACAGTAAATCTGTTTATATACCTGCAAGCTGTGCTTTGGTTACAAACAGGGCAATTCATCAGCAGTATTTCTAGGAAGTGTAATTTAGAAGGTTCATGCCATCAACCTTGCCATGCATCAGCTAAACAGCAGGTGAGTGGAAGGCTGAGAATTGCCACCTAGGACTCAGGGTTAGAGAAAAATGCAAGTTACAGAATATTTGCAACATTTTTCAAAACCAGATCTCCACTTACATATCCATTGTATCAGAATACAGCGTTTTGGACTTACCAACTTTCACACACTGTGTTTAATAGTAGTACAGATGGAACAGTGTCAAAGACACAAACATTAAGGTTTGGCTAAATATTCAGAATTGGAATATCTATCTAAACTTATGGTACCTTCTCCAGGGTCTTCCTATTCTCTGTTCCTCCCAGATGTATTTCCTCTTCTGCTCTCAGTTCCAGCAAACCCAATATCAAAATATGTTTTTCCTCCCACTTTCATTCCTGCATCCCATTAGCTATTTTACTTCCTGCAGTGTGGGGCTCAAGGAATAGTACCATTTGTAGCTGTGGAAGATGTGATGTAAGCAGTAGTTCAAAGTTACAGAATTTGATAGATATGTCTTTTCTATTTTTGGTTTTGTGTCTCATTTCAGACATTGTAGATGGATGTGAAAAATAGATATCAAGCAATGACGGGAAGCAGGCATTGACAGCCTTCTGCAGCATCGCATTACGACACAAGATGAAAAACCTGATGAAGAAGTCTGCCTGGAGCTGGCATGGAATTGACATTAGAAACTTACAATGATCCTACTCATTTGCCAGGTTTTCCCTGTCCTCAAAACTATTGGCAATTGTGTCACATACCTGAAATGAGATTTCAACAATTTAATAAGAAATTCAATCTGGGTAACTATGTTATCACCCAAATCTCTTCCCTTTTAGACTGCAAGACAGGCCAAGGCACTGCTTGACTTCTTAGAACCTGAACTCCTTGCTTCAATAGAAGTGAGGCCAGAACTCCAGAACCCACCATTATGAAACTCTATTAGTAAGATTTAATTCTCTAAATTAGATTTGAAATTTTGGATGCCTTTGATATTATACTACTTATAGCAAAATGTCACTATACCAGAAGCACCTACAGCTGTATACTCAACATCAGAATTGCTAGACTTGACTAATTCAAAATATGAATAAATTTCTCAAGATGAAAACACATTTTCTCACCACAGATAAAGGCAACATGACTAATTTTATGCAAAATGTCAGACACTGACAAACCTGAAGAAAATACAATGCCACAAAAAGCAAATACCAGCATTTCTAAATAATGATTTTAGGTATGTGACACTCAGCAGTCCTGCATTGATATTAATGGAGTTATCCCTTTGTAATATAACTAACATTTATACATTTTTATTTTTAACTGTTTTATAGAATCTATGCCTACATCAGAAAATGTGGTGTAACTCCTATGCTAGAATGCAAAACTTTATTGTGTGGGCAGATGTGATGTTTGCTCCTTCTCATAACTAAAACTAACTAACCCTAACTAAGCTTACTCTGCTTGATCTATAAATGTATAGTCTTCATCCAGGTTAAATTTAGATTTAAAAGATAAATGGATATCAGAAATAAATAATAGAGAACATATTCCTCAGTCTTATATGACAAATATTTTGGAGTTGCAGAAAATTATTTTAAAATATGCATAATAAAAAACTGAAATTAAAGCTCTTCTAAAAATCTCTGTAACATACTTCACATGTACAAAGAAAAATTAGATAATGCAGAAAATTCAGAAAATTCATTACCCTTGTTAGAGGAACCATATTGAATTTACCAACTCAGAGTAATCCCAAAGCAAGGAAAAGAGGAGTAAAACTTAGTATGTGTCACATTATCAATCTACCATCTACCACACAATACAGACAAAACAGGTAGAAAACAGAAAGCACACATCTAAAGGCGAGGCTCTAATTTACATTTCCTGTAAATAACACATTCAGAGTTGCTCCTTTAGGCTGCAGCTCTGAATTTAAAGAAAACCATTTCTCTCAATAAAAAATCATGCCATTGCCTGCAATATCATTTTAATGTAACCATAATACAAATCAATTCAGTGCAACCTAAACTCTCAAGCAAGCCTCTGACATCTCTTTTTTTCATTGCAACAGAACTAGAAAATAACACACACCTTGATTATTATTTTCTTTACATGACTGTAAATCAGGAGCCTTTGAAATCAATAGATATGGTTCCAATTTATGAACCCTGTGCACGTGTTGTAAATGGAATGATGGACTTCACTTGTGAGAAAGAAGCAACAGTATGCTTTATTAAAGCAGTGAGTTAATGAAAAAATCAATGTTAAATTCAACAGTGGTTTAATTAGATTTGATGGCAAGGCACACATGATTATGTACTGCAGAGAGGACAAGGTCAGATGAAGCTCTCAGGGAGATCCTCCTATTGAGTCATGAGGTTCAGAAAGAACCCCCTGGAGTTCTAAACTCCTTCTCAGAGAGGAGTCTAGGAGATCCCTAATCCTAGTCCTAGATTTAGTCAATAGTATATGTCTAAAGGATTATATGTGCATAATCAATCTTATATATCACTTAGATATGATTTCAAAGTTTAGCACACTATTGATCAGTTTCCAAGGATCTGTTGTGGCAAGGAATTTTTCAGCCCTAAGGAGTAACCTGGAAAGCAGTCCCTGCTCAAGGGGAGATCCCAGCATGCAGCCCCTGCCATGCAGGAGAGCTCGAAGGGCCCTGAGCTGTCTGCTACTTATGGAGTCAGATGATTGATTTAACAGTGATCTCTACATGCCAGCAGGGCATCTGGTTCACTGTTCCAAACATCCTTGGTTACCATGTTGTCATCCCTTCCCCAAAGTCCGCTGTAAGGTGGGTGCAGCCACCATAATCCCTGCTGGTAGTTGTGGGTTAAGGGGGGGAAGTGTGGGAGAAACATACTGTCACAGCATGAGTTTGTTCTAATCTTCATGAAAAGGGGGTAAAAATCAATTGATTAAACTTTTTTTTGTCTGTGCAGGATAGCTAATCTTTTCTTATGGTTTATATAATGTGCTTTTTTCTCCTCAGTCATATGTTAGGTTATGCAATTTTTAAAAAAAGGATTTTCACAGCATCAAGCTTGAAACTGAGACCTGAAATAAATTATTTTGTTTGAGAAGTCTATAGCCAACACAAAAGTACTTATACTAACTTGTATTTACTTAAAAAGAAAATAAAGAAATAAAAAAGAAAGAACTTTGTTGTTTTAGCAGAGATTCAGGTAACGATGGTATATGCGCTGTGCAGTGACAATAATCTCGGGGTTCACCCACAGCAGCAAATATTTCCAGGATTCACAACCCAGAGTAAAGATGAAAGTAGACTATTTGCTCATACCCTGATTATCTTTACATCACGAAACAAAGTCCAAATGTTGCTTTAAGATGCATTTGCTGACAAGAACTCTAGTAGAGGTGGAGTTGTGTATGGAAATTATGGGAACTAATGTTTGCATCAACTTTCTGAAAATGGTGAACATGGCACCAAAGACAATCTCTCCTTTAGTAGGCATGAAGAAGAGTCAGACCAAGCTAAAGATTATTTTTGCGCAGCATGCACCTGAATCCCTCGATCTACATGCATTAAAATATTTTTAAAAAACATCTAAACAACAGTATTACTTGAATCTTACTCATAGCAATAATTAGTGTCAGTCAAGAAAAGGTACTTGCATCATGGGAAAGAAGAAAATAATTACAGAACTTCCCTGAAATAGGTCTGCTTCTCACTGAATTGTGTCCAACAGAAAGGCAAATCTGAATAAATTTGTGCCAGAATTTAAATTCTTCTCAGCCATACAAGAGAAAAAGTAACTGTATTGAGTTACACCAGATATTAAGAAGATTTTAGAAGTGGAAAGCACAATTATTTACTTTGTACTCAGATAATTCAGACATTTCATCTGGCTCTGAAACTCACTGCAGAGATGTACAGCAATTGCAAGGCTACATAAAAGCTCAAAGCTGCTGCGAAACATCTGTGTCTAGAAGTCTGGGAGACTACACTGAATACACATCTGCATATGTAGCAGTTTGAATTTATTTTATTGATTCATTGTTAAATGGTTCATTCTATTGTACCCCCATGTTCTCCCCAATCTGGTTTACTGCTGAGTTTTGCCCTCCCTCAAAGCTGTCCCTCGTGCCATTCCCCACCCCTTGTTCCTGCTCTTTCCTTGCCGGTCAAAGCAACCCAGCCCCTTATTCCCAAACCTTCTCTGCTACTCTCACCTTGGGCCAATCCCTGACTGTGCCATGCCTTTGGAATTCCCCTAAACCTCGAGGCGCCATTGGCCCATGCAACTTACCCTCTCCTCCCACTGACCCTGACTCATTCCAATCTGTTGATGTGATCCGCGCATTCTTCCCCTGGTATCTCTTCATTGGTTTTTCTTTATATCCACCCCTTGATTTGTAAGAGTATAAAATCCCGTGCACAGGTGTGCTCAGCGCTTTTCTTGCCTGAACTGTTCACGTGGCATAAATGCTTCTCTGTTGGAACCTCATGATGGAAGAGCCTCCTCCTTCTTCTTTACCCAGTTCCTGTCATGGCTTTGGATTGTGCCCCATAGAGCAAGTGACTCTGGAGGTTCTACCTCTGGTAAAACCCCAAAGCAGGGTAGTTCCTCAGTCCTGGTGCTGCGCCGGAGTTCTAAGGGGTAGCCTGGGCTCTGGTGGGCTGCGTCATACATCCATTTATTTGTTTTGATCCTTCAGTCACCAAGAACCGTATATTACGGAAAGAAAGAGAACCGCTAAATATCAGAATAATGATGTATGTAGTCATTTATCTGAATGCATCTTGATGACATTCTGAGGGATGCTCTGTTCTTTGTCTCTTAACAAAATTTATTTTCTTTTATAAAAGAACTTCATACTTCTGAGAAGGAATAACTTATTAACAGTAGCAAGAAAATATTTGTTAATATCAAATTGTTGATTGAGAGCTTGAGCTGAGTTTTTGGACATTTTAACACATAGGCTGAAAAGACATTTTGATCTCACCCTAAAACCAGGAAAATAAATTTGTGCTTTTCATTTAAAAAAACCCCAAAAGACGCCTTCATGTTTTAATGTGCTTTAGTTTTCAAAGAAAATGTACTCCAGCACTTATATTATCAGGCGGATGATACTCTTTTCGTACAGTTAGAACTGGAAAAGAAAAATAATCAAGTTTAACATGAAATTATATTTGTAACTAATTTTCTTTTTCTGCATTCACCAATCTTCCATGTGAATGTTAAAAGCTTTGCTTCACTTTCATTTGAAAAATATTTTAGGTCCCAGAAACCCAGTTAGGTGAAAAATAGTCTATTGTCTTCATTATTCTATTTTGGTAAAGGATATTGTTTTTTTTATCCAACTGTCTTAATTTTTTACTATTGAAAATGACAGGATACAAAAATGACCCCATGCTGGTACTGTCAGGTGGGGCAATAATGATATTGTAATGAAGCCCATGCTAAAGAAATCTGCCTTAGACAAAATCATGTTTTCAGCAAGACCTTTGGGTCTTCTGTTCCTGTATGTTTACTGCTTAAGGTCTTCATGAATGATGTTGGAAAAGCAAGGCAATATAGAAAATGTCCAATTAAATGCTATTTTTTGGAGATTTTTTATGCGGGGGTGGTCTTTTGTCATTATTAGCTTTTCTAGGCATTGATGCAACACATGCATTCTTGATTCATGTACGTGAACGTTCCAATAATTTTGTGTCAATAACAAAAAGTGATGGCTGAAAAAGTCTGTCAAAATTAAATAAATGAGACTCTTTTCCTTAGGATTTTCTTTTTAATCAGTGGGCAGCAGTTTACATCACAAGATGACACAAATACGCTTGCCTCCTTAAAAAATGGTCTAAATCTGACACAAATACTGTAAATCCTGAATAAGAACTTCATAGTTAGGACTGCATATGCAGAGTTATTGCTTCTAGTGTATCTGACAGTCACCACAATGCCAGCTGAAAAAAGTCAAAGCAGAAGGAAAAAAGGAATGAAAAAATGCACCCAGAGGTTATCAGAAACATTTCCAATGAATGCTCAATATCATGAGAACACAGTATATTTCCAGATGCATTTTCAAGATTAAAGCATCAAGTGCCTTAAGTGAGTACAGCTTCAATCCTGGCAGAAATATGTAAATTCATGTAGAGAGGGTCATAATACTTTAGGGAAGACCAAGTCCAGATTTTTATAAAGAAGGATTTATACTACCTGCACACACCTGTAAGAGATTAATTTCATATATAAATCATATAAGAAATGAGGAAAAATAGCCTTGAGCAGTTAGACAAAACTATAATTAAACCTAGGATTAAAAATAAAACAAAATATAGTATATAGTATGTATGATAATACAATTCCTCATGAGCCTGGAATCATCTTCCATTCTTTTTTTCTAACAGGTCTAAAGAGTTGGCTCCAATGTCTCACACTACGTTGATGCTGCAGTTACCAATTGAGGGGAAAGAAACGGTTGGATCATTCACTTGAGTCATGACATAATAGGATAGCAAAGTGGCACACATAAAGAGCAAACAATACAATCAATATATGGGCTGGCAGTTTGATGGCATTTTTTAAAACACCGAGTCATATTAAAAAACTAAAGAAGCACAAGCACTTTAGTAAAAAGTGTTGATTAATTCATTACCACTGAACCCCTAGAAATCTGGCTTTCTTACAGTATACATTCACTGTTGCACATGCTACCTCCAAATATGAAAAAAAAAAAGGTTTTCTTGGATAAGGGCACTTGTCAATTAGGAAGAGTGGGAACAATTTTAAAGTAGGAGGAATTACAGCTTTCAACATCTACATGGAAAGACAGTTACAATTACTTATAATAAGACAGTGACAGGAAAAATCCCTTCACTAAGCAACCCTGAACAGCCTGTTTTAACGAGCAATGGCATGCAATATGTTGAATTGAAGGACAAGCAAAAATACAATTCCTCAAAGATAAAATCTTACTGAGATGATTTTAGTTAGTAAATGAATGACTGTATATAATAGATAAACAAAACATTATGCATAAATACAAATTCTGGACTACCAACTTTGTTGCTCTCTCCTTGTGTGTGTAACCTTTTGGGTGATGTATGTGTTTTATGAGAGATTACAAACACAGGCAAGAAAAAAATCTATGGAAAAAAAAGTCAAACAAAACACCAGTTTTTCAGCTGTCTGTGACACATTTCTATTTATACTTCTTTGTCGGATCTCAAGATCTCAGTCCTGAGATGCTGAGCCACCGAGACCCTGCGGGGGTCTCGGGACTCCTGGAATGTTGCCAGAAGTGTCTGGTAGCTGGGCTTTAACCCTGCACAGGAGACGACAAGGATGAGGGCTTCACAGGGTGAATGGTGAAGGGATTAGCTAATTAGAGGGTTAGACACAGGGTTTAAGATTTATGTACAGGGGGGTTTAGAGGAGTAAGATGGAGGAATTGGGGTGTGTCCTGTCCTTCTTCTTCTTCCTCTTCTCCTCCATCTTCTTTGGCCACGGTGGCACCTTTGGATTGGTTAGTACTGAGAGTACACCGAGTTATAAGAATAGATGGTATTGGGGAAAAATGATAAATATTGTACACGTCACAATGGGTATAAAGATAGGTGCCTGCCCCGGAGGGCAGACACAGTGTGCCCATGGCTGACTGCTGAGCAGATCTTTGTTAGGCTGGAAGAACATCTTTTAGATAAACAATTAATAAACATAAAACCAGAAAGAAGAACTGAAGCCTCTTCTCGTCTTTCGATACGCGGGCTGCCCCAAGGTCACCCCGGGCCTTCCAGGCCCCTCAAACAGCCGAGATAAACCGGACACTTCTTTGATACTTTGATTAAAAAAAACAGATCTTCAGTATGAAACTAGTGACTATAAAACTATGCAGAAGAGCTAGATGCATCTACCAAGTAAATGAGGAGTCTAAATGACAGGCAATTCTTTTGCTCAGTGTTAGACACGGACCATAAAGTGGTGTTCAGAACACTTCCGGTGGAGTGGATGAAAAGTTAGAAAGAACCTTTATACTGACTCTTGTATAAGGAGATTTGAAGGGTAAACTAGAAGGTGTTTCACAGATTCAATTGACCAGTTGTGGTTAGACAAGCATGTTGATATCAAATGGTCTAAATAGAGCAAAGCAGAGCTCTTGCATTTGCTGAGACTCAGTAGAGATATATATCTCTCTATATATAAATATATATATATTATATATATGATATATATTATATATATATAAAATATATATTTTATATAGAATATATATTATATATATATTATATATTATATATTATATATATATATATATATATATATATATATATATATATATATATATATATATATATTCTGCATCCATTTACTCCAACAACTACTTTGCCAGTCAACCTTCACATTTCAAACCCGTTCTGGAATTACACAGGTTTGTTGAGCTGCTCCAATGGCCAGAGAGAGAGTGTCTGGGTGGAGGTCCACCTGAGGCCCAGACCCCCTGCAGAAGAGAAGCCATACAAGGAGTGGATTAAGTCACTTGATTTTTTTAACCTGGAGAAAAAAGGAACTGAGGGAAGACCTTGTCCTGATGCACAGTTTTCTCAAAAGTGGAAGTGAAGAAGCAGGCACTATTCTCCCTGCTGCCCAGTGACAGGACCCAAGGAAGTGGCATGAAGGTGTGTCATGAAGAGTTAGCTGGATATTAGAAAATCGTTCTTCACCCAGAGAGTGATTGGGCACTGGAAAAGGCAAGATAAGGAAAAGGAACAACACCAAGCCTGACAGACTTCAAGAAGCAATTGGACAATACTCTTGGACACACGGTGTGACTCTAGTGTGGTTCTGTGCAGAGGCAGGAGCTGGACTCAATGATTGTGTTCCACTCAGGACAGTCTCTGATTCTGTGAAATACTTTTTGAAACAAAAACCTCCACCAAGATTTCCCAGTTACTTTTGCATATTTGCTACAGTTTAAATATGAAAATATCTGTTTCCCAGGTTATAGATTATGTATAGCGTATTTCACATCTACATTATGTGATCTATTTACAGAATAGTCAAACACAAGAGCACATGGAAAAAGCAAATATTAATCTGCAAAACATTATGAAAGAAATAATTTGGATTAACCCATATTCAGAAAAGCAGTGTTGTTTATAACTCCTTAAGTATGTAATATAAAGTACGCAAGTTACTGAAAAATATTCTTAAGCACAGCAATTATTTCCTCATGATTTATCAATGCAACAACTTCAAATCCCAAAAAAAGGAACTGCTAACAGATAAGGAGTCTGAAAAGGACAGATATTACCAAGAGAATGATTCCCTTTTATTTTGTTCAAGATCCTGTTTATGGGAAAAGAGAAAGTGCAACTATATCTATCTTATTTATCTATCTATCTATCTATCTATCTATCTATCTATCTATCTATCATTAATGTATTTTAAATGTTTCAAAAGTATTTTACAGAAGTACAGAAAAAAAAGTATTATAATACTTCTGCAATGAAGAAATATCAATATCAATAATAATACAGCTAAAATTGCAATACATAATATCCATTTCTATCCTTGGTTTCTGCCGTTCCTCTTACTTTTCCTCAGCTCATCTTGGTCTTGAGCTTGGTATTGTAGCCTGCTGAATGACATTTTCTTAACATACATTTGTCTTCCTTCATTGTTTTATAGCACTGTGTGGCATCCATATTTACTATATATAGTGGATTTTACATGTCAGATACTATTTCTGTGTTCCCTTTGTTGCCCCTAAAACCAGTCGTGCTAGCCCTAGGTCTGCATTTCCTTTACTGACCAGTAGTGACTTGTTGGTAAATGTGGGATCTCCAGTGTCAGCTTGAGTCCCCTCTCTTCTCATCACATGCCTCTACTCCTCTACACCACATCTTGTGTCTCCACTTCTCAGGGCCTCTACAGTCATAACAGACCTGCATTCTTCTACACTGCATTATCCGAAGAATCCTATTTTGTGTAAATAGCAGTAACAAAGAAATATTCTGTATAAAATCGTGGTTGCAATGTACAAGATTAAAATTTTAGAAAACAAAGGAAATTTGTCATAGACACTTGGCAAATTAAAAAAAAACCAAACAAAACAAAACAACCTGTTGTCACAGCTAAATCTGTGAACAACAGATAAACAGGTAAAACAAAGCTACAGTCAGGTCAAACAAAGTTCAGACAGAACAGGAAGGAGAGTCCTCAGCCCTGAGGCCTTTCAGATACAGTGAAGAGTTTTCATCTTTACTCTCAAGGGAAGTTCCACATTGAAGGAATACATGGCTTCGCTTTCCATGCTATATCAGAGCAAAAGCAAGGACTCACACAGGGCTGCTAATTTGGATCTCTTTATGTTTCTGTTTGTTTTAGGTAGAAGGATCATGTGTAGAAACACTTTGATATTTCGGCTTTTCATGTCCAATGAATTGTAATTTAAAAAGACCAGACTAGCATTCTCAATTTATTAAAGGAGACAGTTGTGATTTTTCCATTTTTCACTAACATGAGTAACTACTTTAATGTATTTTACTAATTAAGGAAAAAAATGTGGAGGATTTTGCTCTTTCTATCCTTTGCTCTTTATCTGTGAAGAGAAAATAGCTACTGTTAGGAAAAAAACAAATCAAATCTGATTTTCCCATTTATTCACTATTTTTATTACAAATTAGGGATTACTCTCCTGACCTGTTTGTTGTTTTTATTTTAATAAATATTTAATAAAATTAAAATAATATATTTTATATATGCTGTCAAAAAGACCTGTTTTGCCTGAAACCTATTAGCTCTTCACTGACAGAAAAACTAAGGAGGATCCCCAGACTCAGTGGAACCTAATTATTTCTTTTTTCAACAGAAACTTTTACTACATTTGCCTTCTAAAGACATTTAATATTTAGTTCCTTTTAGTAGACCACCAGAAGCTTTATCACAAAATTGAATGCAAGTTTTAAAACAAAAACCCCACCAACTTAAAAATCCAAAATGAGACCCACTAACTATCTACCAAATTTAGACTACAATGAAATATCAAATTCTGGAGGTCTGTCCATTGAGCAGTTAGAATCATCACGCTCTGAAGCTAGTTGTGTTATTTTGTTGTCTGCTTTCTCCCAGCAGCCCTCACCCCAACACATAATGGAACTCCCATTAGAGATTTTCTGAGATCTAAAAGAGTGGAGATAAAGAAAATATTACAGTGTTAGAAAAAAGTACAAGTCAAAACACTACATCCTTTTAAAATCCCTGTGTACAAGTCCAATAGTGGATTTCCTGCATGAACAAATGTAGGTAAATGCACAAGTGGATAAAATTACAATAAGGAGAGATAATTCACCATGGCTTTTGGTCAAGAACATTCTGCAGTGGCGTAGCATTCAGTTCATGATTTTGGCAAACAACTGAAACACCTTAAAATGACCTTACAGCTTTACAATTGGTCTATCATAGGGGTTAAGTGTTGCACACTCAAACTGATACCTCAGAAACCCTCATAATGCCTAAATATATGTTTCTTCATAGTATCTTCAAAATTATTAAGGTTATCAGTGAACCAGTGGCATTAGATGTTCATTGATTTTTAATATATAATTAGGCTTGCAGCAGTCAAACAAAGGCTGCTTGAATTTTTCAGGTATTGGGAGGAGAGCTGGGTTTGATTGCTTGGAGGGTTGTTTTTTTAGTCTTCATTAATGAGGAGAGAAAGCTTTTATTGTCTTGTCACTGGTTTGGAAGAGCATTCCTTTCAGCATACTGTATGAACAATGGAAAAGGCCTTAACAAGGAGGGGAGCTTCAAATATAGTTAGTGTACAGAAGTCATAATGAAAAGATAGAAGAAGAAATGAATCATAATGATTATTCCACAGGAAATATCTTCCATTTGCATCTAATCACCCATTTAATGTTGTAAGAGATCTTATGGTATGGTGAATGATGCCTAATGAATAGTGATGGGATTCACCTCATTAATGACCTTAGCAGGTAAAACTGATTTTTAAGCAGAATTGTTATCTTGAGAGATTGATTAAATTGATTCAAATTGCAACCGGTTACATACTAATTTGATACACATTTTCGTGCAAGTATTGTGGATTGAATCAATTTTCAGAGCTGTAATGGCATCAGCAAATAATTTTGATTGTTCTTTGCTCCTTTCTCGATAATTCTCTGAAAAAGTGATAGCTCAAGAAGCTTCTTAATGATGGAAAAATAAAGCCAGAAGAGATTGGGGTTTATTTAACAGTAATTTTGGGAGGGCTTCCTCCCACATCTGTGCTGCTTTTGATATGCCAGAAGTTTTCTTTTCCTTGGTCCTGTTACCTTAGGATTGTTTGAGATCTGTGGTGAAAAGATGCTCAGATATCTCAGATTCTATAAAAAACAGATGAGTTGATAGAAATATTAACATTTTTCCCTCAAAAACAACTGTTCTTTCCCACTCAGATTTTTAAAAGCAAACTACAAGTCAATGTATTCTTTTCTGAATGCTAGGATTAAAAAAAAAAAAAACAAAAAAAACCCGAACCCACAAAAACAAGCTTACATTGCATTCATATTCATCAGATCTCTCATCATTTGCTTTGTTCTGACATTTTTCCTGGCATGAAAATGCAGTATCAAATCCAGACTTTGCAGCCTTCCCTGTAGTCTTTTGGAGGCTCTATATGTTCAACAAACTTTTCAGTGTTAGGCTGGCATTCAAAAGGTGCAATATTTTAATCCTATTGTTTTGCCACTCAAAATACTTTTTCTGGAAAAAAATGAAGAACATAAAAGCAAGCCTTCTTTACACTAAATATCTCCACTGTTTTAAAGCTCTTAATATACCATAAAGAATGGAAAGACAATAAATAGCAATTTTTTCCTCTAAAAACATACAGCCACATTTCAGTAAAATCAATTATTTGAGTGGGTTATGTCATTATTATTTTTTTTCTTTTGATGAATGATAGAAAGTCTATGGTTTTGTGGGACTGATTTCCAAGTGAGAAAGAATTAAAGTTGTAAAACATGCTGAATTTGCCAATAACCTCACTACAAAATATAAACAATTCCTATTTTGCCTTCAACAGACTGCTGAAATGGTACTTTGGAAATTTAATCTGCAGAAATTCCAGCTAACATACCACTGATTCTGGTCCTGTTGCCAAGAAACAGTTCTCTTCTGTCTCCCTTGGTGCTAATCTCTACTTTTAGCACTGTTCCCCTATTCTCATTAGTCATGCAATGCTTCTTTTAAATGCTAAAGCCATGCTGAACATTTTGCCAATTCGTATATCTGGCAATCATGAAAATGTGCACAGTATCTGTGCACAGCACAGCCTGTGCATTTACTACCAGGTTACAGCAGGTTGAAACTCAAGTGCACTAATGCATAGATGCTTTTCTACATGTATATACATTGTAAATAATTGTGTAAGAAATTAAAATTCTTTTGAAATGGTATAATTTTGGTATTTGAAGAGAAATGTCAAAATGATTGCAGTAACTGAACTTATTTCAGGACAGCTGGAATATTGCCTTTAAGTGTATTTAATTCTGCACAAGATGTGAGTAAGCAAGGTAACAAGTAATTTTCTATTCAGCAACTGAAAATAATTCAGCCTATTTTACATTTGATGAGTAACAGTATAGCCCAAAAACTATGGTAGATATTTCTGAAATTAAAAAATTGTATTTTCTAGTAAATGTAAGTAAAGAACATGCCAGTAGGGAAAATTTCTCAAAATAAGTCTTCCAAATTAAAAATCCAAAGCAGAAAAAAAAAGGAAATCAAATGACCAAAAAACTAAAAATTCATCAAATGACTAGTCAATTTAATAGCTTGGGTTTAGTTCACTACATTACACTTCTACATGGATCCTCATCCAGCAACATAATGGAGCAAAACATTCACTATTTTAAGAGTACAAGTATAAAGGTATAGATAGAAATGTAAAAACCTTAAAACCAGCTTAAGTTTATCTTACAATTGGTAGATTGTGTCAGATTCCTACTTTGAAGCTTAAGACAACAATGCATCCTTTACTTTGAACTGAGATACATTTTAATACAAATTTAAGTATTTTCAATCAATATTTCATAAATAAGTTTATGCACTTATTCAGCTTCTTAGATCACTATTGAAATATAACCATGCCTAGAAAATGAAAATCAGTGCTGCCAGTATCAGTTCCATGTGAACCTCATGGTGTTCTGTGCTTTTTTTCCCAAGGTTTGGTTATTCTCAGCCCTGACTTTTAAAATAATTCATGAGTCAGAGAAAAGCTTGCTAATGTAAATGCTAGTGGCTGAGAAAGGAAGAAAATACATTATGGTCTGTATTCCAAATCTTTGAAATTGTGTGGAGGATGATAACAAGTAACATACCAATGATCTAGAGAAGTGTTAAAATTTCACTTCTGACAGTTTTCTAGAACAGAATTCAATAATGATTTTCCTTACTCTCTTCAATGTTTTTTCAAAAAAAACCCCAGTGTTCCAGTTGTGAATATCGATCTACAATAATTTTTTTAAAGCAGCCGCTTGAAAGACACAGTGTAAAGACATATTGTGTCCCTTGGTTTTATTTTGCTTTATAATCACTGAGCATTGTAAATTCCAAAATACTTTTATTATGAGCCTCAGTTTGTATGTTTGTTAAAGCAGATATTGAAGGGTTTTTTTTTTCTTATTGCATGGTGGTTTTTTTCACAACAGAAGACTACTTAAATCCTTAAAAAGAGCAAGACTTGCAATGAAATCTGAGTTGAAACTTAAAGGTGACAAAGAAAAATTAACAATTCTCCTTACATTAATGAAGTAATTGAAAGTATTTCATTAGTTGCCAGGAAAATGTATTGTTAGTGCTGCATTTACCACAGATCATTGTTCTGGCTACCATGTCAGCAGCATTAGCCATTTTTACTTGTTAGCTGCCTGCCAAATTTCCCTGCTGTAGCACAATTTAACATCCTGAGAATATTAATTATTCATATACATATTTGTCAAAGAACAGCTTTTCAGTTCTTCTTTTGATCTACCAAAAACAGTGGATCCATCACATCCCTAATGCAAAACAATCTTAGGAACAGCAAAATGGTGATCACTGCTCTGCTGGTGACTGTTCTGCTGGCAGAACACAGATGGCAGGAAATGGCATCCAGTAGCTCCAGTTTACTGGGTAATTTGAATAAAAGAACAATTCAGGCTGAAATAGGTTTCAGGAGATCTGTAGTTCAGCTTCGTGCTCAAAACAAGAGGTCACAACTGGTTGCTCGAGGTTTGTCTAGTTGGATTTTGGAAACCTTGAAGGACAGAGACTGCAAGGCCTCTGTACAGACTTTTCTGTGCTGCTTTCTGTCCTCAGGATGAGAAAGTTTTCTTTATATGCTGGGTAAAACTCATGTTTCAACTTACATTCATCAACTCATCTTCCTACCATATACTGCTGAAGGAGCCTGTTTCATCTCCTGCTTACCTCCTCTCAGGCAGGGACAAGCTATACTGGGCTGCCCTGGAGCTGTCACTTTCCAGGCAGAACAAGCCATTCTGTCATCTTCTCCTCATAGGTCAGGTCCTCCAGTTAAGACTAGTTTGGCCCTCCACTGGTCTTTTTCCAGTTGGTCAGTGTCTTTCTATAGCAGAGGGTCCCCAAAACTGAGCAGAGTATCTGGATGGGATCTCATAAATACTGAACAGAGAGGAATAGTGCCTCCCTTCAGTGTCTTGGCTTTGTCACCATGACTACTTCCTGGAATGCTGTTGGTCATTTTCACAGCTGGAACACACTGCTTGCTTGTGATCAGCTTGTGTTTGCCAGGGCTGACAGGTCTTTTCCTGCAGAGATGCCCTTAATCAGGCCCTCCCTGTGTCCTGGTACTTCCTGCCTAGGGACAGCCCTTGGTATTTATCATTGTTGCATTTCATGAGACTTTTTTTGCCCATTCCTAGAGTCTGACCAGGTCCCTCTGGATGACAGCTCTTATTTTCTGCATTTTGACTCACCCTGCTAAAGTACAATCAACTACAAAATCAGTGAAAATATCCTCCATTACCTCCTCCAGATCATTGATAAAGCAGTTAAACAGGTCAGGTCCCAATTTAAATCTCCGCTACACTCCATTTCTTACAGACCTCCACCACCTGTCACAGGGCTCCAGGTAGATTATGATGCATTAACCACAACCCTCTGTGCCCAGGTACAGAGCCAGTGCTTAGCCAGCTAGATATCTGCCTATTCAGAGATAGTAGGACTCAGTATCAAAAGCTTTTCTGAAGTCAAGTCAGTTAACATTCATTGTCATATAGTAGATAATCTACTGCAAACTCTAGATAAACTCATCTAGTCTCCTTTCACACAAATCTTGGACTAGATGATCTATCCATTCCTTGAGCAAGCTGAAATCTGTTTGTTTAATGTCCCAGATACATATTCTGCTACTCTCTCAGTGTACTCATCTTCACAGCCACTTCAGTTTCAAGGGCACTACTGCAAAAGCTGTGATTGATTGCCCAATCCAAGCAACTTTTCCTCTGCCAGTGAAGAGAAGACTCAGAAGTGCATTACCTCTATTTGGCCTCTTCACTGCCTGTATTAGTAAATTATCCCAGTCACCCTCCAGAACTCTCTACTGTGTCGCCCTTCTAGCAGATGTTAGAGAGGTTCAAGTCTTCCAAGTGTATCAGTCTTTCATCCCATGGCTTCCCTGTGTCATTTGTTAAAGAAGTCTTTGCACACTTTCTCACTCTGATCTGGTGATTTGAAACAGTTCCATCATGTTATTACCCTCACTGGCCTCTCCTTAATTCATGAACCATGAGCCACTAATGAGTCCATCCCACAGAACAGATGATACACCCAGGTTCTCTTTACTGTAGAGGTAAACCTTCCATACCATCTTCCTTGCTTTTCCTTTGTTTCCATTCACAGAAGTACTCTATTTGTGCAAGCTGTCTTTAGACATCTCATTTGCTCCAACAACACTGTAGTTTTGGGACTACTCATAGAGCTTTTGCTCCTTCTGCATGTTTCTTAGGCTTTACAAATTTTTTGTACAGACGTAAGGCTGTGAATGGTGTCTTATCACCATTCAATTCCTTAAGTGCCTCTGCTCGTTGTTCCATTCATTGTTACCACATTTAACTGCTTGTTATATTCTTTCTTTGTTTAAAGCTCTCCTCAGCTGGTTCATCATCCTACTGGCAAACACTCCCACTCCACTTTAACAGGTGGATCCTGTCTATCCCCAGCACTACTGGATCCCCATAGAGACAGGAAGTCAGCCCACTAAGCATGGATTTCTCTCCCTTGCAAGGAGTTTCCCCACTGCTGTCTCCTGCTGCTTACTCTTGGTGCAGATCAGTGGTTCAAGTCCATAGTTGGCTCTGATACGTGACAAGACGAGACTTTCCGCCCTTTGTCTGCTACCAGGATGCTGTTCATGCTCTGCAGTTTCAAATCTCCAGGGCAGGAGATGTCTTAGTCAGGAGCTAATGGCCTCAGCCTTAGAGCTTGCACTCAATTGAGCAGAAACAACACACAGCGAGGGTTTTGGCCTTTCTATGTAAGGCCTCAGTGAAGTTTTTATCAATTGTTTGGTGCTTCGCAGTCTGATCAGCCCCACCCACAGCCCCTTCACATGGGAGCAGCCCCTCATCTAATACACACATTGGCCATGCAGGGACACCCTTGCTGCCTCCTTCACCCATGGAGAGAGTCTGTAGGCAGTCCCATAGCTGGGGAGGTGCATCCTGCCTCTTGGCCAGTTCTGGGTGCAGGCCTTGGTGTGCCAGGAGGGTTTCTTCAGTATCGTGGGGTGCGGCGTCACCATTGCTGAGCTGTTCCATCACCTCCAGTGGTGTTTTTCTTCTCTTCTGCATGAATTCTGTTATTTGCAGTCAGAGATGTGGTCCAAGACCTGGCAGCTGTATAACTGTGTTCCTGGCATGGTTGGAGGAGGATCTTGATGTTCCCTGACCCCTAATCTGAAGTGAGCTAGAGATAAACAGCATTATTTCACTGAAATGAAGGAGACTACAGGCTCTGAGAGATTAAGATCAATATTTTTGGAATATAGATAAGGTAAACCAGTAGATAACCATGGCAATCCTACTCATTTGCTGCTTACAAGAATTCATCAGCCTAGCCTGAAATAAGTATTCATGCCAGGCTATCATCTTTTTTAACCTATTAAACTCTCTGGTAGCACTGCTTTTTATACAAAGGATGTAGGATAAGGGCCCCTATTGAGCTCAAAGACAAATTAAAATGTGTATCACATTATATTTATATTAGAATCTTTTGTACATTTTGCCTTAGAGGGACAGCTATCTCTCTATAAGAAGGGTATAATTGCAAGGGATGCATCTCCACAGGACTTCCACAATGAAATCGGAAGGTTATTTATAGTAAAGAATAAATTACTACATGGTGTGGCAATGGCAAAATATTACTGAGAATTAGAGAAATAAAGCATGACTTCTGAAGATGAAAGGTAAAAATGAATAAAGGAATTTACAACAGATAAAATACGGGAGGCCAGAAAAATAATGGCAGGTAGTTATTGTGAATAAAATGTTAGCTGTAGGAAAAATGCATAACTGACAACTAGATACTGAAGTGCTGAGGATATCAGCAATAGATTTTTCTCAATAGATTAGCAACTCCCACACACAATTTTTCATAGGATAACAATTCAAAAAGGATAGTCAAGCTCCTTCCTTTTCAAAAGGTTAACCTCTAAAAAGAGTCAGAAGTTGCAAAGATAAATTAGCCTTTTTCTTACAATAGGATCTCAGTAAGGTATAAAATAAAGTCTTTAGCTTAAAATGGAAGGGAATATATTATAATGCAAAGCATAATGCCTTTGCTTTATTTCAAGGATTCTGTCTTTACCAGTGTTTAAAGGGAACAAAGAGATAATCCAAATTATCACCTCTATTCATATCTTAGATATTTGTCCTCCACCTAGGAGCAGCCTGTTCTAAGAAACAGCTGGGAGGCTGTAAGGATTCAACTAGGTTTTACCCCCTGAAAACATTCATCAAACTCTACATCATATACAACTCTTCAACATCTCACATTCACACCAACAAACTGAGGAAAATGACCCTGAAGAAGAGGAGCTGAATCTTAAAAAAAGAAAGCCGATTCCCTTTACACTCACTTGCCAGGGCTCACAGGCACCAATACACCCATGTCCGAGAGCTCTAGATGAAACTCACAGCAAAGACATATATTTGGACTACCCTAGTCCAGGCTGTATTTTTTAGCTGCTTCTCAGATTGGCTATCTTGTTGCATTTGGATATGCCTATCGTACCTTCGAGGTGCTCACAGAGATCAGTCTTCTTTCCATTCTGTCTTGCTCTTCAGAATCATTAGAATTTCTCTTTTTTTCTTTCCTAGAGACATACGGAATGGTCAGAGCTCCAGCTGCAGTCCTTTCCCTTTCCACCAATATCTTGGGATTGCCTGAGTCTGAAAGTCTTACCTTGTTTTTCATCATGTAGTCTTGTGTTTTCCATGAATGTTTTAGTGTTATGTGTCAGCTTGTGCTCTTGATGACCTGCTGCTTTAAGCATTGTCTTTTGCTGCCATTCTTAACCATGCTTCCCTTTTTCTGTTGCTTCTACACTCAGGTGTACTCTTTCAATCTCCACACACAGTAGATTTTACATTTTTATTACATTTCTGTGAACCACACAAAAACTATGCTTGATAAAAGTGAGCTAGCAATAGAGCTCCTTACTGTCGATAAATGTAGGAGACTAACTTCCAGCTTTATTTATAAAATTAATAAAATGCATGTGAACAGAATTAAAATTTACAAGAAAGCAGGACCTCCAGTTTTCCAAATCTTCTCCCCCTTTTTTACTGAAGAGTTGATTTGGAAGTGATATTCAAACAGAGAATAAATGCAGTGAAAATTAATAATGCATGAGATTTGAACATATGAGCAAATGAGATAGATTTACATTGCTTCAAATAATTATAAGAAAATGTTGCCAAATATTATGGCTGATGATACAAAGTACTTCTGAGGATGCAGGCAGGCCACTATTTCCAGTCATTCCGGTGCTGAAATATGGGATCCATACATGAAAACCTTGGAAGAGCTCACCACAGGGGAAAGCATTTATTTATAAGGAATTTTTAAATATTTTTTGTTCATTTAACATTGTCAGGAAAAGAATTTCCACTATAAAAAAAAATACAGTTTGACATGCAAGGCTGTGTGAAAACAGAATGACAAGTGGTTGATTTGCTAGGCTATATCAGCCATCAGACACCTTTAATTTTATACCACGTCCAAGTTACTATGAGCAGTGTCTCAAGCCTGAAACCAATATTTGGTAAAAATACAAAGCTTTGTGGAGGCCATGGTGCAAAATTTAAATGTTGATAGACATTGACTAGCCCAATCTGAAGTTCTTCCCTACTCTGCTTTTATCCCCTAATTCTAAACAAGACTTTTCCTATGATGGTGGTATTGAACTTGATGATGGGTGATGAGTCCTCGGGCCTAACTACTTTTTGCTTTGATTTCATTAGATTTTAGCACTCAAAGCATTTTACAGATTTTTTTTTTCTTTTTCTAAATACAAACCAAAAAATATATTCTCTTACATGCAGTAAAGTTTTTGTTCACTGTCAAAAAAAGAACGATGGAAACCATGGAATTGAACACTGACCTAAGAAACAGCTACTGTACCTCTCAGTGGTGTGAAGGTGGTTCTATTCTGCATGCAGCCATATGAATTTCCTTTTACTGCTGCTTACCATGCCATGTTAGTTATTCACATGCAGCATGATAAGACTATAGCATCTGGTATTTTTCTCTTGCGCAGAGACAAAGCCAAGAACAAACTGTGGCATATAGGTATGTACCTTTTAACCTTGAACAGGTTCTGTTGCCATGAATTGGAAGAGCATAGTCAGAAGATGCATTTCACAGCTAGGAGTTTCTGAGAACACGGTGAAGGGGTTTCACCTGACATCTATTTTCTGGATACTCACTGTCACAGGCACTGCTGTCACTCGGCTGTTTCCTTCATCTTGCAGGGGATTTCAGTGAGACAGCAGAAATGACAGAAGGAATCAGCTGGAATCTGGTAAAGTTTAAACAGAGTCAGCAGCATCTGTTAGAATACCTTTGGAAAAAGGTCCGATTTCTAGCTCGAACTTCACAAAACTTCACAAGCTCAGTTGCTTTTAGACATGCTTGTGAGAAAATGCAGAATTTAATTCAAGGTCACAATGAAGAGAATGGATGAAGTCAGACTTTCAGAGACCAGTTCCTAATACTTTTTCACATACTAGTAACTTCAATGATAGATAAAGCCTGTCTGCTAAAAGCTCTGCAAATAAAATGCTTATGGGATGAGACAAAGATATTAAAGGAGTTTCTTAGATTCAGCCAGAAATCAGAAAACTTAGGTTACTTACCTTTATCTGTTTTATTTACCCAAATTTGAAATGGAATTGTCAATACTTTCAGCCTCATATGGCTTTTTTTTCTCAAATATATGCCATAAAACTGATGAGAGGGAGAATGAATAAAAAGCAGGGGGGGTCATGTAATTTAACACAGTGAAAGCCTCCTATTCCCTGTCTTGCCTTCACACTTTTGGTATCCTTCATCAAACCTTGAACCAATCATGATGATTCAATCTGTGTACACCTAATTGATCATCCAGATTCTCAATCAGAGCAATATGTAAAAAAGCTGTATTGTCAGCCTGCTTTTTCTTAGTACTTATTATCCCAGTATCAGGGGTTAATTTTTTTTCTGTTTGCTTCTCTTTCTTGAAATTTTATTTGAATACTTTTTTCTTTTCCCATTCAATTACAATAATTCATCAAGTAAAGCACATTACAACTATTCCTCTCTCCTTTAACTCTAGTATTTCTACATGTAGGAAAAATACCTTATCTATCAGAGGATAAAACTATGGCAAATGTATTATCTTTTATGTGTTACTGTGCATGAGCTTATCGGAAGGAAAGACTTTAAATTGTGCAAGCTTATGAAATTCTAAGCCAAAAGGTATTCTAACTCATCACAATTTTGAGCAGTCTTACCTATGAACTAACAATGAATACATAAAATATCAACCCACAGGGTAACTCCTTCAAGGTTATAAGCACTTGAAACTTACAGCCAATGAATACCTTTGCAACCATAGTCACCATGACAGAGTAAATACTCTGATTGAATTCTATTGCATTCTACAATCAGAAATATGGAGAAAAGCCATAGAATAGTTTCTAAGATAATAAGCTGTAACGCCTAAAACTAGGAGACAAGATATACTGAAGGAGTACAAAGAAAAAAAAAATACAAACTTGTCTGTCCCCAAGTTATCACAGCTCCCACTTAAATGCCCACATCTTAAAAACATAACTTACACTGCAAACTGCTTTGTGGTCTGTTTATGGTACTTCAGCTGTCAATTATTTCTGAGCAACTGACACTGACTAGGTGATGTGTATGTACAATATGTTCAGCAAACCAAAATATAATGTATATAGGAGAAAAAAAAACAGAAAACATGCAGAAAATGTTATGTCAGGTAACACTTCTGACCTTTTCCTGTAACAATATGTTTTAACTTACTATATCTGTAAGTTAGCAGTAATGGATAAGAATAGCAGTCTAAAGGAGATGGTGAAAAGGGTGTTTTTATAACATTGGCAATAAAGTTTAGAGGAGGTTTGCATAGAAACAGCAACACCATGGAAATATTATAGTTATAAATACATCTAGAATATATGTTTCATTTATGGGACAAGCAAAAATCACATTTGGTCCTATGTTAATTTATTAAGTTTTGAATTCATATCATAAATGTCAGTCATCAGGTTCTTTATTTTGGTGAATAGAGATGGTCAGATTTAAGCAATAATTGTAAATGTGTTTCACATGCTATTTATAGCCACCAGTAATACAAAGCAGAAGAAGACTTGAATGACTACAGTAACTTCAAAAATCATTCCTGAACTTAAAATTTTTAAAAGCATCAACACAAATTCAAAAGCATATTTCTCTCCAAATCTATATTTACATTTGAATATGGATTTCTTTTTCCATGCTGATTTGTTGCAAAGATTGCATCGGTAGAAAAGAAATCACAGTTTTATGTTACAAATAATATAGCAATGATATTGGATTGTGCAAGAGAAGGTATATGCCAGGTCTTGTCCACTGAGAAAGAAATCATTAATTTAAATAATTTATTATATCTGGCTTGTGTGGCAAGGTTTTGGTGGAAGGAGGGTGGGAGAGACTAGAGGGGTGGTATCTGAGAGACGATATCAGAAGCTGTTCCCATGTTGGACATTTCCATACTGGAGTTCCAGCAGAGCCCAAGAGGAACATGCCTCTGGCCAGAGCTGAGCCAACCAATGACAGTGGTTCCACTTGTTGCACAGAATATTTAAGAAAGGATAAAAAAATGCTATGCAGCAGCAGCTGGGGAGGAGGATTGAGAATATGTGAGAGAATCAACCCTGCAGGACCAAGACTGTGGTGAAACAGGCTCTTGCAGCCCATGAAGGGCCATGGTGGAGCAGGTATCCACTCTGCAGGCCGTTGGGAACAGACAGGTGGATATGCCCTGAGGAAAGCTACAGCTTGTAGAGAGCCCATGGAGGAGCAGACTCCTGGCAGGATCAGTGGTGCCATGGGGGACCACACTGGAGTAGGCTTTTCCTAAAGGACTGCACCACATGGAAAGGACCCATCCCAGAGCAGTCTTGTAGAATTGGAGCCTGTGGAAAAGACACATGTTGGAGTTCTTGGTGAAGGATTGTATCCCTTGGGTGGGAATCCATGCTAGAGCTGCAGAACTGTGCCTGAGGAGGAAAGAATGGGGAAGACAATGCTTCATGAACTGACCAAAAATCCTATTTCCCATGCACCTGCACCACTAAGGAGAAGGAAAAGTTAGAAGTGAAATTGAGCCTGGTAAGAAAGGAGGGGCAGGGTGTGAAAGAGTTTTAAATCTTGGTTTGTTTACTTCTCACTATCTCACTCTGTTAAAATTAATTTTCCATAAAATCAGTTATTTTCCCCAAGGTGAGTCTGTTTTCTGTGATGGTAATTGATAGGTGGTTTCATTGTCCTTTTCTTGACCCATGATTTTTTATTGTATTTTCTCCCCTGTCATCTTGATGGAAGGGGAATAGTGCAGTGGCTTGGTGGGCACCTGGCAGCCAGCCAAGGCCAATATACCGCTTTTATCTAGAACAAAATATTTAGTATATATTTTAAAAACTGTACTTATTAACCTCCTATATGTATGTGCATTTCTTATCTCTTATATTATTTACTGTGGGGTTTTTTTTGCTGTTTAAGGAGTTTGGTTTTTTGTGTTTTCTTTATTATTAATAACTTCAGCAGTTCCAAATAGTCAGTTTTCCATTTCTTTGCAAAATTTCTGTGAGATTTAAATAATTACTTGGTATAAGAATTGATTTATTTTCAAATTGAAATTTAATCTTATGCCTTATTCCTCTATTGTAAATATTTATTTAACTGCCATGAAGATTCAAAGTTCCTGGTATCTAAAAAAGTCACATCAAAACCATGATAAATAATTTTTTTTCCCAAATCATTCAGACATAACTGCAAGGGTTAAATGTACAATACCTATCAATAGCTACCAGATATTTGGTGATCCAGTAGCATGTCAAAATCATAAGTGATCAAATTTCTCAGAAAAAAAAAATGGTTCTATCCTTTATGCCATCATTTTAATGTCAGCCACAATTTTAAAGTCTATATTTTGAGAAACCTTGGAAAAAAGGCATCAGATAACATTTGGCAAAGAATTTGCAGACTGGTTTACCTTATTATCTTGATCAATGGATACTCAAGCTCAAGAAGAATAAAACATTGGTTTTCCATTCTTACATTTTGATAATGCAAGCATACTCCAGTGGGAAGTAAAGGCGGATAAAGAATACAATCATTGTTCATGAACAATGAGAAATAGACAAAAAAGCATTTTCAAAACAAAGACACTTTTATGAACATTATTTACAATACAGACAAATTTAACAAATTCCAGAACCAAGAATATGTGGGGAAAACAGAATCCTTTCTTCTCAGATGGAATTATTCATCACATCAAATTAACTTCTTTTATATGAACTAATTTTACAAAAACAACATTTCAAAGACTGATTTTGTCTTATTTCTGGGCATAGAAATTGTTTTCCAAGAAAAAACTCTGAGCATTTCCAAGTTTATCCCATCCACTGCTTTTTGATGAAAATCCAGGATTTCTAGCAGTTGTTGCTTTTCACACCCTCTCCAGCCTCATTCACAGAAAGTTTGACTCATAGAAAGTGTTTGTTTTTTCAGAACCATGAACACAAATGAAGGAAATAATTAAAAAAATATAAAATAAGAAAATGTTTGAAATAAAACACTCAGATATCATGTGCAGCTGCTTCAGTTTGAATTTTTAATCCCTATGAGACTTTGTCATCAAGATTGTGTTTTCCAACTCATGTGAAGGCAGTAGGTCTTGCAGTGCACAAATGATCAGCAACAGGAAGGAGCAGTTCATAACAGGAGACTTAACTCCATGAGCCCAGCTGCTAGAAAAGAAGCATGGCACAAGATGAATCCTGCAAATAACTAGAAAAGCATTCTAATAATAATCTGTATTTCTAAGCAGAAAATCTTCCATGGATGTTGAGATTTATATTTTCTCAGTTTTCCCCCTATTTAATGAGCCTCACTTTATGCCCAAAAGTAAATCTAGGTTCATCCCATTTTGTAAAGTCTGTTATACACTGTTTTTTCTTGGAAATTGCCTTGGGAAAAAATCATATAAGCACCTTGATTTTATTAATGCAACAAATATGGTACCCTGACTCTAACTGCCATCACTGCTGCTGGGGCCCTCTCAAAATGCCCTCTCAAACACAATGCAATCTCTAATTTTGATTAAAAAAACTCAATTTGAGGTTAATTATTATGTTTTTCATCCATTCAAAATGTGCAAAGGATGCAATTTATTATTTTTAGACAGAATTCAACAGTCTCCTTTATACAACTAAAATTGATTTTTACTGTTCACAATCTTTAAAGGCAGCCTGTTATTCAAATGCACACACAAAGTGAATAATCAGGTAAAGTTTTAACATATGACATTCCTGGTTGAAATGCACTTAAGCTTTTCTGGATGTCAGTTTAAGAGAAGCAAAACCAAGCAACATACTAATGATAAAGCCTGGTTTTAACCCCAAAGTTTTATCTTATGCCAAAATCTCTTTGGAGGGGTTATAATTTATGAAGAAGTAGCTGAAAGGGATTGAAAATGTTTTCGGAGTAACAGAAATTGATAGAAAGATATTTGGTTACTTTATCCTGGGTTAGCAATTTTTATTTTTGTAACACAACGTTGTTGTTCTTATACCATATATACATATTTTCCACACAGCACTGTTTCTAGAATTGCAAAATCAGATAGAGAAATGAAGTAAAATCTGCATTTATTTCTGACTATAAATGTACAACACTGAGGTATCTCCCACAAAATGAAGATAAAGTTCATAATAGCTAAGCAGTGAAGGTAAAATAGGTCATTTTTAGTATGAAAGAATACAGTGCGGCAAAATGTCTAATTCCACTGTGCATCACTAAATGCTGTACTTTACTCCTGTGAAATAAAATTACCAATGACAAGAAAAATTATATTAGAATATTTATTCAGAACATCACACTTGAAGTATGCAGTGTTTATTTTGTTGAAATGTACAATTGCAATTAAATGAGAAAAGTATTTTAGTTAGTGAAATATTTTTAGTGTAGCTGAGATTTCACTTCAAGCATATGAAATTTTAAGCATTAAGATATATTAAAATCCTTATGTGATGGTAATGTTCATTCTATCCACTGCTTGCAGCCACTCCTCAAAAACTTGCTAGAACTAAGGTGAGGAACAACAGTTTTCAGCAGCAAATAGTAAGAAGTTTATTTTTCAATTTAAAACGAAATCTATAAATTGTGGCTCAATGAGAACATGTCACAGCATTTTTTCCGTGTGAAAGTAATACATGGTAGTTTTCAGGCATTTGAAGTATTCTTTTATTAACACTAATGTCAGTTAAAAATTTAATTTATAAATTCTATTTCTTTAGCCTAGTGCTGTTAAATATATGCAGTTTTAATTTTTAATTGTCACTTAGCCCATGTTAATTAAACATAAAATAATCAGACCCACTAATGGGAAAAAACCTCAAATAAGAGTTTTCTCCTAAAGTGGTCCCTTTAAAACATTCTTCTTACTAATATGAATATATTCAGTTCTGCTTTCGTGTTTCAAGAAAGAGCAATGCATTACTTTAGCCAATCATCTCTTAATTTATTTTTCATACACAACTGATAAACAAGGTTTGCAGTGCTTGGTAATGAGCTGTATTCTATGATGAAGTAAAAGAGGTATTAATTGTTTCTGATTGACAGAAAACAAAAATTATTAGATGTGTCACTTTGGATAGTCCCTGAGGCCTCAAAAACAAGGACAAACAGTTTTCTCAAATGAGTTGCTGCAGGCCTGTGAATAGGAATGTCTCATGCAGGTACCTGCACTTTCCAAACAGCAAAATGTTCATCAGAAGTAGCAAATTAATTGTAGGTGGAATTACGAATCAGATAAAGGGAGGTTTTTGAGTGCAATCACGGCAGCTGAAAACACCAATTCTCCCATCAGCCTGTATCCTTTCAGTCACCTCACCTTTTATCAGGTATTGTTTAGCTCTAGGACTTCATCCTCATTGACAAGAAATTTGGAATTAAGAAGATTGGTAAATTCAAGCAGTAGATAGTGAGGCTCCTTCGGAAAATTAGGAGTAGTCCCTTGACAAAAAGATCCTCATTTTTCACACCTGCAATGCTGTTTAAAAACCAAAACAGTCATGCTGGAAGGATATATTTTCTCCCTCAACTGATACGTCCCTTTCTGAGAAGCATCACATACTCCTTTCACCTTTTCCTGGAGAAAGGTAGTAATTATTGTCCCTACTGTCCTGTTGTCCCTATTGTCCCTATTGTCATTGGTCTTTTAAAATTCTTACTTGCAAAATGCTTCTACTTCCATTTGTGCTATTTTCTAGGTGAAGCTCGGGTGACAGCTGTCCAGTCTTCATAGGGTTGATATCTTCAGTTTCCAGAAAATGATCTCATTATGCCCAAGCCTTTAGATTTCACCCGGGATTTCCATACCTTGAGGAAATGGCAGTATCTATGTGTTCTCAGCTGCCTATACTCCCTTTTTGCATACAGAAATCTTCACAAATAAAAAAGATTGCAGTTTTAACCACGTAACCAAATATTTCTTGTTTTCCCAAGAGCTTTGAAAAGCTGCACCACATGCCTTATGCTAAAACACTTAACTTCTAGTCACATAGCCCTAATTCAGTCCCCTGTGTTTATACATTTATTTCCCTTCCTTATCTGCTTTGATTGTCTCACAACTTCTATCAGACAAATTAGCTCCTATGCTACTGATAGCCCTCTATAGACCCTGTTTTCTGCCTGGTATCTGCTTTCAAGGATAGGTGGCAAGCACAAACAAACAAATAAAACACCTTAACTACTTAATGGTTCCTAAGGATTTTCTAAGTGGGCCTAATCTCTTTCCATGTATTGCAACACGAAGGATCCATTAAACTGAATGATTTCAATACATATTTTTTTCTCCTCCTGAAAGCAATATCATGCAGGCATTTATACTTTATAATCTGACAAGAATCAGAATATATTGAACTGATAAGGACTTGATAATTTCTAAATGAAATTAAGTTTGGCACTGAGAATAGTTGGCTATTCTGAGCTCAATTTGCAAGTTATATTTTGTTAAAAAAGTGAGTTAGTTAGACTGAGCCTTAAAAGGGAGATTTTTTTTTCATGCAAAACCTCTGAAGCTGAGAACTCAGGGTGCAAATTTGTGCTAAGGGAGCAGAGAAGGAGTCAAAGTAAGGATCTTGCAGCAAAAAAAGAGAGAGTGCAGTGGTGGACAGGGAACGATCCTAGTCAGACCTTTGAGGGAATGGACAGAAATCTTCATGCCTTCATGGAGATTAAGAGCAATTGGGTAAAGTTTCTTCTAACTCAAAAAAGGCAGCAAGAAATTTAACCTGGAGTTAAAGGGTTTTCCAATTCAATGATTTAGAATGTTAAGTATGATAGTTTCTGTTTAAATATAACTCAAACTCTAAATTATAGATTATATGTCTGATGCTTTCTTTTGGGAGGTAGCAATAGGGAAAACTGAGCAAACTCGCTTCAAAGAAGGTCCAGTTATCGTAGTGCTCATGGAGTAGTGCAGGAAAGTCAGCACCTAACAGGAAAAAATATTCTGTGATCTCTTTTAGAAATTCCAGCAGAATTTTCCACTTTGAAGATTTCTGAAAGTACAAGACAGCTAGGTATCAATGGAAAATTTTGCTACTTGTGCAAGACCATTTTTATCACTTCTGATCCCTTGATCCTTTCTTCTTACTATGGTGTTTTGAAAAAGTCACGCTTTTTTCTTTTTTGATTACCTTCTGAGCCTAGTATAGTCCCTCTACAGAGCAGAGCTGGATATACAGAAATATGTAGCAGAGACTAAATAAATCAACAACAAAAATCTGGGTGTATTTATGTGTAATCTATTTCCATTACACATATATGTCTACAGAGCAGAGCTGGATATACAGAAATATGTAGCAGAGACTAAATAAATCAACAACAAAAATCTGGGTGTATTTATGTGTAATCTATTTCCATTACACATATATGTCAATCTTCTGACAAAATTAATCACAAATGTCCAGTTGGGCAATTATGGTCTTAGATATCCATGTCTTGAATGAAAGCAGAATGTCATAGAGTGAATATAATTTTTAAAAATAATTCTGAAAGGAAACAAAGGAAATATTTTTATTTGCTTATTTGTCTGTCTATTTGTTTTGTAACAGCACACCACTGTCCTTACAACTGTGATCTCATAACATGTCTTTCGTAGCAGAATATTTGTTCACATTTTTTATAGAACCTGGAAAACATCTAGGTTTGTCCTAGCTGGGGACATCCTTTAAAAAAAACCCAAAAGTTTATTTAATGGTTTTTGGTACATCATAAAAAAAAAAAAAAAAAAAAAAAAAAAAAAAAAAAAAAAACACCAGAAAATCATGGCAGTAGAAATAACTGGAATCAAAAAGAAAAGCTTTGTAGAAATGCCAAGTTTGAATGAATGCAAGGCATTTAAAGAACATTATTTGTAATATTTTCATTGCAAAGAAATAAAACATAATGTAAATATTACCAGGTCACAAATGATTACCCAATATATTTCCTGAGTCACCTTGAACTGTGAAGACTGGTCTACCCATAAAGGTTAACTTCAATAGGATTGGAAATTCCTCAGTGAGCAGATCCTTTAGCAGATAAAACTAAGGAAATAGGAAATTTGTGAAAAGCTGTCAACTCTTCAAAGTTATAACACTGAAAGTATAAGTATTTATGCAGAAAAAAATATGGAAAGTTTAGTAGGAGATCAGCTTAGATAAACTATGAGTCCTTCAATGGCCTTAAATAGAAGAAGTGTTTAGAAACTAAAAATCAGAAAAGATTACTGACTAGAAAAATAAGGCCTAAGGATAGAAGAAAAAAATTGAAAGGTCAAGACAGAAATGAGATGCAATTAGTAAAAGGCGTAAGAATGACAAGAAATCAGTTTCTAAGTATGAGAGGAAGACCAAAGAAGGCATTGTTCTGAAACTAATCAAGAAGGAATGCTATGCACAGATAACACAAAAAAGGATGAAGCTTTTAATGACTTTTTTTTGCACCAATCTGCAATAAAAACATCCATTAAGGAGAAGTGCCTGGAATAATTAGTATCAGCAACAAAAGGAGCAGATCTCAATATGGAATAGCAAAGACATGAGTTGCAAGCACTCAGATAACTTAAATCAATGTGATCTGATGAACTTCATCCCAGGATACTGGCTGATGTAATCAAAAAACTCTTAGTGGTTGTCTTCAAAAACTCTTGGAAGGCAGCTGTGGCACCAAATGATTTTAAGAAATAAAAATCCCTGTTAATAAAAGAAGAGAAAGTAAGAAGCTGGAGAATTACACAGCAGTTAGTCTGACTTCATTCCTCGGAATGAAACCAGATCTTTTTAAAATTAAAACAAACAAGCCAACTACTACTTTTAAACACTATGAAGATAATAGAGAGATGACTCAGAGCCTACATAGGTTTTTCAATAACAAATCCAATCAAACTAAGCTGTTTTCCTCTACTGACAGAGTATTAAAAATTTGATTAGGGAAGAATGAGGGGAGTAAGGATGAAAAAGGGCTATACAAGCCAAATTTGGAACTTGCTACTTCTACATTTCATATAAGATTAAAAAACCCAAGGAATTAATGTGTATTTGATTCAGTTCTTTTGCAGATTAGAGCTAATTGTGAGGTACAGAGGAACTCATTTCTTTGGTGAAATTCTTACATCTGTATGATGAAGTGAGTAACAAAATCAAGCTGCTGAATATAGGAAAGAAACAAATCTGTGTATTGAAGACAAAAAAATTTGTCAATATCATATAGGATAGTCAGTGGTTAAAGACCACTTTTCCTGATACTAACATTGATTGGCTTCATGTTGGTTAGCAAATACAGGATTGAGCAAACTCAGATATTCATGTCAGACATAAGTGAAACAGCAATAGCCAGGGGAAGAACACACCACACAATGTGGTAAAAATAACCAAGAACTTAAAAATGGAAATAAAATGTGTCTAGGAATGCTCTTTCCTGAAAGGACTATACTGGGAACACATTTTGAAGCAAACAGCTGAGGCTGCTATTTGAGCAATATCACCCTGGATGGCTGAAAATTATAAAAGCCTGTAACTGGAGTGCAGGGTTTCCAAAGTGTCTGTGTAGCTCAGGTGTTACTGCATCAATTGATCAGTAACATTAAGTAGCTGCAAATTCAGAAAAGAACAGGCTCATTATGACATCATAGTGACGTTAAGTACTATTTCCTATGACAAGCCCCAGGGCAAACCACAGAAGAGGGCAGAACCACAGTGACACAAAAGCCTGATGAGTTAATTTTTAAGTGATAGAGCTTCTCTTCTTGGCAAAAAGGAACCTGGCTTGACTCTGACTCATTTCTGTGTTATCATTTTATACCTGTATTCTGGAATAAATAAAACCAAAGACATACTAATAGATCAAATGGCAGAATTATAAATTACTACTCTGAATGGATATAGCCAGCTGTACTGGAACAGGATATAAACCATTCAGAATATGACAATTGTACAAGAAAGGATCTGGAGTCTTTGGCAAATGGCTGGTTGCTAACGTACTGACATTATGAATACAAATATTTCACAAAGCCATTATGAACAGGCTTTCACACTACTGATCACATTATTCCTAACTGTGTAATAATTCAGATGTTTACACATTCTCCTTCTTTATACAGATTGGTAAGGCCTCAGTTGGAACAGCAGACATAGTTTCACATGTTGCACTTCTGGAAATATTTGCATTTATTGTTAAAATCATAATACAGCAACAAATATGGCAGAAATTTAGCAAGCTCATGAGGTAAGGACATTAAGTCAGCCAGGCTTTTGTACTAAGCCTATGCCTACTTTTTTCTTTATAGTGGAATCCCCAAAGAAGAATAAATTGTTCTTAAACTCACAAAAGCCAGGGATTATTAAACTATTAACTGGAATTCCTAGCTTTTAAAATACAGACAGATTAGAAAAATACAGGATTTATATGCAGTTACATCCTCCAGCTCACTGCTTCTTTACTTCCATCCTGTTGAGTGACTAAGGCACAGAAAATAAAGCCCAGTTTTCTGTGCTCCCCCTGCGACACCTCTGAAAATTTTCTTCTGCTCCCTATTTCTTCTCAGCAGCTCAGGTTCTCTTCCACCTGCAGACTTCTACATAATTCAAGTGATATCTCACTCTCTTCTGCTTGCCACAGCATGCAGTTTCCAGAAGCCCTGCTTTCTGCCAGCTTCTGTTGCTTCCTGAGAGGAAACATGTCTCTTCTCTCCACAGAGAAGTATCTGAATTAATCCCTCTCCTTAAAGGAGGATAACATGCAATAAGAAAATGCAAAGTTACCATCTGTCCCATTCCTGTAAGTTCCCATTAGAAATAATCTGTTCTTTATTGCAGATATGGAAAAGAAAAGAAATAATATTCTTAAATTTCAACAAGAAGGATTCAGGATAAAGACCAGACAGTGGAACAGATTACTTGGAAGACTGGCATCTCTCTCATCATAGATACTTTTAAAAAGAGTCAGCTATTCATTTATCAGTATAGATCACCACAGAATATGAGTATGAGCAAGAAGATGCCCCATAATTTTTTTTTTCCAAGTTTATTCAAATGTGTTCTGTAGATGCTGTCACATTGTTGGTTTCAGCAGAGGTTGAAGATGGAGTGCAATTTTAGGTATCCATCATTACTGGGGACTGGGTGAACCTTGGGAGTGTCATGAAAGCTTATGGGCAGAAAGAAACTACTTGGAAAATATATGATGGTTAAGTAAGAACTATTCTAAACATAATGCTTTCAAAGAAGTTAGGTTTTAAAGATTTGAGTGTGTTTGACTGATATTCATGGCTATGCCCAAAATCTTTTAAATTGTGATGAGAGAGACTCCAGTCTTAACAGCATAGCAACACTGTGCATAAAATATTAGATATCATTTAAATTCTAATTTAAATGATATCTAATACCATAATTATATATATATTATATATCTAATATCATGATTTAGGGTCTACAGTTACTTTTGTTTTTGTCAGAGGTATTTTTCCACCCAAACTTGAAAATGTATGAGCAACTCAAAAATTAGATATTTGTGTAGTGGCTTTTGAAAGAATAAGGAAAGATTTTATTTGAGGTTTTTCTATATTTGTCCAGCTTAAATTTCATATCACAAGAAAGCAACTGGAAAGCAATTTTGTTTAGGGTTGTTTTTTTGGATGGTGTTTTAATATTTTATTTCTCTGTTTGTTTGTTTTAGTTTATCAAGAAGTACAATCTTTGGTTGTTTTCTTGGGGGTAAGCTGTTTTAGTTCTGTTCTGATTGTTGATATTATTATTACTATTACTATTACTATTACTATTACTATTACTCCTCCTACTACTATTACTATTACAATTATTATTCCTGGGTCTTTTTTTAGCTGATACCAGTAAAGGATGCAAGGTTTTGAGCAGGAAAGGAACACTTTCCACTTGTTCCTGAATTTACTTGCTCTTTATAATTTAAAACAGGTTCAGTGCTTAAAAATAAGTCTCTAAAATAATGCTTTGACATTTGTATGCCGGTTTTACTTTAACCTTCTATATGACACATAACCTATTTTTTATGCAAAGGAAACAAAAAAACTCACAAAGTTGTGTTCCACAAAGCTCACGAGCCTTTTTTTGCACTTAAGGTATGTATGTTCAATATATGCTTAGAAAACTTTGTAAATGAGGCTTTTGTTGTTCATGTCAAATTACAACAAGAATGGTATTTGTGACATTTATTAGGAAAGACAGAAAAACCTGAAAAACAAAACAAACAAACCAAAATACTGATTAAAAAGTAATGGGATACTTGTAAGGCATAAAGCAATCTTATGGTCGTATTTAAACCAGACTTGTATGTTGTTCAGACAGCAGATGTGAAAGTTTAAGAATAGCTGTAGCATGTTAATTGGTCCAAACATACATGGTAATTTAACATTCTTTGAGGAGCACCTGCATGGTCAGCCTGCAAGGAGACTTCATTACCATCCCTCTGTCTTGACCTAGAGACAAATGGGATGAAATCAGATCCTATCATATTTGTATCTGTTTCATGCATAACCTTATCCTTCACAGCACCATCAAAGCAGGCTGGAATGCTCTCTCTGCTAATGAATAGAAAGAAGCAGATCACTTACACCACCTCTGTGCATTTTCCAGTCTTATTTGTTTGTAAAGAAGTTGCTATAATGGACTGACCTTTGCTTGGATGGGCTGGGTGAGCCCTGCTATTGTTTCCCCGATGGCCCAAGACCCATATCTTAAGCAAAGTGTTTCACAACCGCCAAGGAAAAAGGCCGACAAGCAGTTACTGTTGAGGTGGGGTCATGTTTTTTATCATGCCAATGTCCTCCTTCTTGGTAAGGAAAACTCCCTTCAGGGGAAGTATTGGGAGCTCACAAGTAAGCCTGAAGGCATTCCTCTCTTTGGTCATGTCCCTAACAGGATCCATAAACCCATCACAGAATCCAGAAGCACCCCCTTCCCCCATCCATCCACCTGACTCATTTTCAGTACTGCATTAGACAGTGCAAATCCCCTCCCATGGGAAGAGTCAGGACATTCCTGCAATCCTAAACATACATAACCTGTCAAACTCTATTGCTCAGGCTCTCATCCACACTGTCAGTGGATCAAGACTTCAACCATCACTCTGACCATAGACATCCAAAACTGCACTGATCAAATCTCTTGTCCTTTCCTTCTCTTTCTTTCTTTTCCTTATGTATTTTGTTTGTGGTATTTTTATACCTTCATAGAAAAGAACCTAACTAGCTATATACCTCCTTTCCATTTCAGCCAAGTTGTTTTAAAATGCCTGCCTCATATATAGACCAGTCACTTAGTGCTGTTCCACTTCAATCTGCTCCAAGGGATCCATTAACAAGAACTTCAGTTATCCAGCCTCAGAGTCAGGTTGTAACAGATGCAAAAAGACCATCAAATGGGTGCACAAAACAACAGCAAGCTCAGCATTCACATCACATTTGCAAGTTTAATATAGGAAGAGGGTTCAAAATTGTCACCCACACAGAGCTGAAAGAAGTTTCCTAAGATGGTGTGTATATGTATAATGATTGTTGTAAATTGCATAATAATTCTTTGTGTGATCTTGGTTACAGTGTAGAGACATCCTTTTGGCACAGTTGTTGCACAAACAGGATTACAGAAAGGGGAATGAAGTAGCTTTCAAGAAATTAGGTGATACACTTCAATGACAATTGTTCAGTCTCCCTCTGGAGTTCCTGAGTTGTCTCTTTGATGTTCAGACATGTGATAGAGACTGAAATCCACTTCTGGCTACTTTTCTTGAAGTAGGGCTAATACAACTTCAGGGAATTTAGGAGGAATCAAA
Organism: Zonotrichia albicollis; assembly: GCF_047830755.1. Taxonomy (NCBI): domain Eukaryota; kingdom Metazoa; phylum Chordata; class Aves; order Passeriformes; family Passerellidae; genus Zonotrichia; species Zonotrichia albicollis. Next base: position 76,089,571 of record NC_133819.1, read on the forward strand.
GTGTCTTTTTAAATAGAACGTTAAGTCAGAACATGCAATAGAAAAGGAACGGTATGATCAATGTCTGCTTTGGACTTTCACTGTGATGCTTAAGTTCCTTAGGGATGAAAATTGACTGACAGTTCAGTTGTCAAACTGCCAGGTGAAAGGGTTCTTTATCTCTTGGTGTTTGCTTCACAATTTAACATCTGTTGTCTTCTAGTATACATTTCCAGCAGAAGATTTAGGGTCAAATTATACTTTGGTTTGCCTCACCCTTGCTTTGGCAGATGGCACTGAGAAGGAGGTAAGGTGCTATGAGTAACTTCTCCATGGTATATTACAGAAATTTTTATTTCACAACATGGACAGTATTTGTATTCTTTAAATCTTTCTAAAATATCTATTAGGACATACTTAAATGTGTCAGAGAATCAAGGTTTTACTTTAACCCTTTTTTCCTTACATTATGCAATTTAAAAAAGTATATTTATCTATATATAGTAGATTTGGAAAGAAAATATATGTCACAAACTTATGTCATTTAACTGAAAAATTACTATCATTTCCTCAGCTACCCAGCATGAAAAAGGTTATTATTAACAGAAGATACTCAGTGCTCAGCAGGGTTATCTTATACACAGTTTAATGGACTTTACTGGATTAGTGAGCTATTCAGGTACTTATTCCTTTATGAAGTAAATTCTTATGTGGTTTTAGAGACTATATAATGTTTGATAAGACTCAGGACAATCCTTCTGGGAAAGAGGAGAGACCAGCTCCCTCAACTTGACAATTCCCTCAAGGAATTGTCCCTCCCTTGACAATTCCCTCAACCTGTGAGTTCCTGTCTGCGGAGCAAGAACTTGCCACGTAGAGACAGGAGGTTGTGTTTAGGCTGTGGAGGTCACTCTGGGCAATGGAATACTGGTCCCTCCATGCCTCTCTCTTAACAAAAAAGCTTTTGAATGAATGGAAAAGAGGTGTGCTAGCCACGGGAAGAAGTGCATTGCAGACATGTATTGTGTGCAGAGCTGTTAGGTGATTTCTGAACACCTCTGAGCTGTCAGGTTTTGCTTATGCACCCAACAGCATTTCCCCTGTACGCTCATCTTAGCACAGTAAAAATGCTATATTGTTATTTCTACTGAAGAGAGGGGAATTAAGATTCACAGCTAGATGACTGGTTTTCAGTTGAGGCCATAGGCAAGAAAAATGCAATTTTGTAGTACACTGCAGCAGGTCCTTTATTGTAACACTGTGAAAAAAATACAGCAGACTGGCATGACCACAGTGAAAACTGTGTCGAGGGTGTGTTCACTTCTCAGCAGCATCTACAAATGTGGAGAAAACCAGAGCTTATAGAGGCCTTCCCTCCATAAAAAGTAGGTCTGAAAGAAAAAGTAGGTCTGAAGGAAAATGCACACATATACAAAGCATAGGAGGAATTCCTTTCTTTCCATTTACACCATCCCACTGCTGTGGGGGATTATCCAATTTTCACAAAATTAGCAAATACATTACATACTACAGACTTAAACATAATTTTTTGTTTGCCTAATAAATGGTTCACAATTTAAAGCATACTAGAATTTTAGAAGAACTTAAAAAGAGTTCTGAGGTGCAAACAGAAGTTGTTTTTCATAATTTCAATAGTTTAATGTTGTGGGTATTTTAAAGTGATCTTTTTTTTATTCAGATGCTAATATAGACATTTCAAGGGACCATATATTGAAACAGAATAGATATTTTTCTGAATTCACCCACATGAATTTTTAGATCAGAGACTATTTTTAAATATAAAACTAAGCTTGCCAGTCTTGACTTTTTTTTGGTGATTTATGGATCAAGGCATTACTTGTTTGGATCTTTTCTAAGATCTAGTTCCTTTAAAGAACTTTCACAGGGATTATTTTGTGAAACTGGAGGCCTCCCAAGATGCCTTGTTTTGACTAATGGCCAAGATGAAACTGTGTTTGAACTTTAAATGACTACACAGCCCCTGCCTCAGCGTAGTTTAAGGGTTCACTCACGTAGTGCTTATGCACAAAAAGTTGCCATCAGTATTAAAGGAATGGCACAGATATAGAAACTTAGATATTTTTTTCCTTAAATTCAACATTTATCCTACCTTATACACCTTATCCATGAATAAAAGCAATGCATTTGCAAGGGTTGGAAAGAAATCTTTGCAAAATCATGTTCTTGTTTTGAATTGGAACATACCCTCTTTCTTCACAGTGCAGCAGAAGCAGAAGTGATGAAGCACAAGCAAACAACTGAAAAAACATTTGAATTTATTCCAGATTGTGGAATCTACAAATACAGATCTGCTACGGAGAAAGCTAAGGTGGGATGTGTGATAAAGAATTTCAGAGTGGTGAATTTCCCTTTTTGGTTTCCCAGGTACTGGAGGTTGTCTGTCTCTGGAGCCTGTACTCATCTCCTCTATTAGCTTGTCTAGAGCTAGTAAGTCCAACTGTCTCAACAAGCAACTGACATGAAGTTTCATTCATGGATCTCTGTCAGAAATATAAACAAATCAGCTAAATATTTCTCCACCTGGAGACTTAATGTTGAATATTGTAGGAAAGGCTAAAAATGGAAATTGCAAACTCTCAGTGAATGTTTAAGTTTATGTGGAACACAAAATATGATAAAGCAAAAGTGTCAAATGTGTTAAAATCATAACACAGAAAGCACTGTGCTATCCAGTCTTCAATTCTTTTATCCCTTCTCTCTGTTTAACACGTGAGTTGGCCAAAACTTTTTATTGATTAAATGCCTGGAGAAGTGAAGGTGTGTGTAGTGCTGTTCCAATTTATTGAGAGAATGTCTCTGAAGACTAAATCAGCATTAATATAATATGCATATAAATCTAGAATAACAATATCCAAACTCTTCAGATGAGGACTAGTAATCTTTGCAGCACTGAACATGTCCTTAAGGCAGTCTAAACCACACAAGTTGTGACTTTTTATTAGTGAGATATTTTCTCCCAAGATCATCATAAAAGGAAGTTTATTACACATACTAGAAGGACGCAGAGGCTTTTCAGAAATCTAATTTCTTTATAAAACATACTTGTTAAATGGTAGTTTCTAAATCTTCCAAGCTGTCTATCTTGACTGATTTTATTTTCAAAAACAACTTAATAGGGGTTGAATTTTCCCTGTAGTAATAGCTCCTTGAAGGCCTTTGGAGAGTGAGTAGTGAATTAACCAACCTACAGAGTGACCTAAATTATGAACAACCTCTAGGGCACCTGAGGCAAGTGAACTTTCCCTCACTGCATGCCGGAGCTGATGCACAACAACAACATCTTTTGTAAAACCTAGCTGCCATTGGCTATTCTATAATTACTCGAGTTCTCTAAAATAGTAGCTGCTGCTGCCTGCAAAATGTGGTAACTTGCTTGCTTGTTTGTTATCTTCTAATTTGCTCACATAAGTCTTAGCTATGTGGAAATTATACAATGAAATAAAAAAAAGACAAAAAGAGTATTTCATCTGTATTTTTGTATTTCTAATTGGCAGCATTTTTGGTAAGCATTTAAATTTGAAACTGTTGGTAAACATCAGTGCTTATATTTTTCCCAGTGTTATTTCAGCTGAAGTGAGCTAACCTTTCTTCACTGTCCTCTGAACTAATTGCTGAAAACCAATCAAAGCTATTTTCATTAGTAGTACATTCTAAGAGACATTTTTATTTTAGCTTGAATAACCAGAAGGGAGGTAAAAAATAATTTTTTTCATCAACTTCCCAGTAAAGGAATATATCAATAAAATTTCTCGTTTTTAGAAAACAGAAAAAAAAATCTCCTGTTTTATTGAACGGAAATATCTATTTGGTCACCCCTCCATATTCCCTAAAAGTGTATCTAGTCCTGTGAATTTAAAACTACATGTAAAGAGAATGAATGTTTTATACTGATGTTCTAAGTACCATAGCACTTGATAAAATAGTATTAATTTTTGGTTTATACCCTATTTTAAATGTAAGACAAAAATTAGGAGAACAGTCTATCTGTAATATAAGACTTCTAGGATTGTTTTTGGAGCTAAAAGGAATTGGGCGCAAAAATTTCAGTGGTTTTATTGGAATATGCTCAGTTCATGTTTAACATGACCTTATTGGCTTCATAAGAGAAGCATCAAATACATTTTTGTGTATGCCTCTGACATCTGCTTATGCTTCCCAAGCTCATTTGCATATTTCCCTTTATTTTCTATCCACTTTTTAAAATTTGTTATACTTTTATTTTAAATACCAATATTTTGTCTCCCCATTAGTGTTTGTCTTAAATAATTGTCTTTTTTTTATTTGGAGGTTCATAATTTACTGATATGGAGCCACAGATGGCATAAAGTATATCCACATTTTCTTCTTTATTCTTTCTTCTAGTTTCATTCCTTGATATTTCAGGAAACTGTCACCTGGGGAATGTCTTGAGATAACCTGTTTTTTTCCTCTGATCCTGACTCTTTTGAGGCTTAAACACGGGTGACTGTGGCGGTGAGATAGTTTGTGGACACATTTGAAGGAAATATTTTTCATGCTTGTAACTATCATTGGATGGCTGGATTCTGTGACTTACATGGTCCTTGTGATTCCTAAGAGTATCTTATTCAAACAGAGATAATGCAGTACATTTTCCAAGATAATATAGTGTGAAATGTTCTCCAGATGTATTCAACAACTGTTTTCACATTAATTGTTCATATTTTCTGACTATGGCAGTGCTAACTTGGGACAGCAAATGTCATAGTAAAAGTAATTTCACTCTTTTGTTGTTCAGAAATGTAAGTTACTTTGAAAACAAAGCACCAACAAACATTTTACTGCAGGTTTTATATACCAACTTGTTGTTCTAAGAGTTCTATTCACTATTTTGGGATCACCATAACCCTCAGCTACTGCAGTAGTCTTCTTCCTTTGTTATAATTCTGGTCTTTCAAATAGCGGGTGTGCAATAAATATTTTTTCCCATCGATTTCACATTCTTCAATTTTTTTTTAGGCTGTTTTACTACCTGTATATATACTAAAAAAAATCAATCCTCTTTCAATACACAAATAGTGAGACTTTTTAACCATTAAATCTATTTTATAATATTAATACAAATTTCATAACATTGATATTTCAACAGAAGAGAAAAATTTTAACAATAAAAAGGAAAATGAAATAAGGGAAAAGATATTTAAAAGACAAAACTAAATTATGGACAAATCTTTCAAATTTATATCTTTATCTGTGGTTTCAGATACTTCTTTTTTGATGTATTTTAACAGTGTAGGTATTTAACTTTGGACAAGTTCATGCATATTAGGATATTTGGATTATAGACATTGATGAACCCCAGGGAAGCATTAGATTTTACATTAGGAAAAAGTTATTCACAAAAGGATTATCAAGCATTGTAACAGGCTGCTCAGGGAAATGGTTGAGTCACCACCCCTGGAGGTACTTAAAAGATGCGTAGATGTGGCCCTTTGGGACATGATTTAGTGGTGGATTTGGCAGTGATGGGTTAATGCTTGGATTTCATGGTCTTAAGAGTCTTTTGCAAAGTAAATGATTCTATACATAGGAGTAGCACAGAAGTGTGCTGGATAAAAATCATCTTAGGGATAACATTTTTGAAAGGAACATATGCTTCTCACCCAATAAAATTCTTTCTGGTAGATGACTACGCAGCATTTCACCATGTGACTTCAGAGTGTTTAGGTTCGTGTACAGAAAAATGTCTTTATGCTTTTCACAACATTAATGATGATGGCCCATAGACAGCAAAGCCCCAGTATTTTTCTTCCATACTATTTACACTTATTTACACTGTCAGAACTAACACCTTATCCAGAAGACATGTTGGATCAAAAGACCAGCCTGCATGACCTGTTTAATGGTTTCATTTTTCCTGAATTCTATAGCCCTCTAGTAATATTCATCTCTGCATATATTCAACTTAGCTAATTCACAGTAATAAAGGCCTGAATACAGATCTGATATCTAAGACCTCCTGAATCATAATTTTGGTTCTTGAAGACTGAACACTCTTGAACTGGTGTGTCACAATTTAAAACAAGTCTCTGGGCACAATATTTTCACAGAAATATTATGGTTTCACAGACATACTGATGGTATTTTAGACTTGTTCTGTGTATATGGTTTATCATGTTATATAAGGAATGACAACTTCATGCATATAAGTTTTATATCTTTTCTGAGATATTTGCTACCCAAATGTCCTTTATGGCACATCTGTGTTTGTGAAGGTGTCTGTTTCCATGCATATGCGAAAATAACTTTTTGTACCTGTACTGGCAATATTCCTGTGGCATTTGCTGATCATTCCATGCAAAACCTTTAAATGACACTTTAAAAACACACTTTTGGTGTGTTCCTTATTACAACAGCTGTGCTAAACATAAGAACTGTACAGTCTCTTTAGGGAGTATAGCAATTAAAAACAAAATGCCCACATCAAAATCTTCTCTTCCAGGGAAAAAAAACAAACCACAACAACACAAAACACTAAAAAGACAACTTATCATTGTTTAGTTACAATATCACTTAAAGAAATACAACATTCATACATTATGCACTTACAAACACTTAATACCAACCCAACAAATAAACTAATGATTTTCAATTAATCCTAGAGGTGCCCCATGCTGTTAATTGGACTAGTTAATTTACCACAGTGCTGTCAGACAAGTACCACTTACACTTGCCATTTCTCACACTGAATAAATTGTTTTATTTATATCAGCTCTCACAGAAATCCAAAAGTAATTTCCTCAAGTATTTAACTTCAAATGGTTCAAGATTAGCTGTTATCTCTTCCTAAAACAGGTGAAAGTGTACTTTGGTGGTTTTGCTTGTCTTTTTGATTTTTAAATTTAGACAGACTTGTGGCTATTGTTATTTAAATAAATACTGATAATAAAATAATTTAGTGTTGAAAAACCTTATTTTACTGGGTTTTTTGTGATTATTTCTGCTTCATTTTGTAGGATTTCTATAAACAATTCAAATTGTTCAATCAAAATTCTAGTTTGCTTTTCACAAAAAAAAAAAAAAACCAAAAAAACAAAACAAAACAGTTTTTTATTCTATTTCTTACTTTGCCATCTTTTAAATTTAAGCAACACAGCACCTGACAATGTCTCTAACGTTACTCATATTGCTTTTTTTTTTTTTTTCACCTTCTTTTTAGGCTAGTAGACAAAATACATCACTCTGTAAATTTGTCACTGATCAGGATAGGATTTAAAGTGGATTGAGACCAAAGGGAATGACATTTTTATAGGGAAAGTATAAGCTGCACACACAAGCAAAGCTAAACAAGGAATTCATTTACCACTTCCCATGGGCAAGCAGGTGTTCAGCCATCCCTAGGAAACTAGGGCTCCATCACACATAATGATGACTTGGGAAGAGAAATGTCATAATTAAGAACGTTTTCCCCTTCCCCTACTTCCCTCAGCCTTTACTGCTGAGCATGATGCTGTATGGCATGGAATTTCCCTTTGGAGAGTTGGTATCAGATGTCCTGGCTGTGTCTCATCCCAACATATTTTGTGTCCCAAGTCCGCTTGCTGGTGGGATCATGTGAGAAGCAGGAAAGACCTTTATGCTGTGGAATGTTGTTACCTTTTTACTTCCACTGTGTCCACCAGTTTGTGAAAAAAACAAAGTGAAAGCATAATGTATTATGGCTCATTCAAAATGAGTAATTTGATCTGCCTAATTCCCAGAGTATAATTTTGTTAAGAGTTCGAGAAGTTTTTGGACAATGCCCTCAGACAGCTGGTGTGAATCTTGAGGTTATGCAGGGGCAATAGCTCAATGTGAGAACTCTTGTGGGTCCCTTCCAAATCAGGATATTCTATGATTCTGTGATTCTGGGAGCTTTATGTTAAATTATGGTAACTTAAAAGTTTATTTATCCGGAAGTTATTTCCAGAAAAGAAAATACTTTCTGTCCATGATTCCTGATCTGCAACTGAAAAATGTGATTATTATTTCACTTCCTATTTTTGCAGATATCACAAAAATATTTCTTCATATGTGCTTAAATTGATTGCAAAGCTTTTGTCATCTCTGAGATGTGAGCCTTTGAGATGATAAAAGATCTTTTACACATAAACAACTTTATGTCATTTTTTGAAATAAAATGAAGTGGTCAAATGTCTCCACTTTATATTGATTCATTCACTAGGAAAAAATGTAGGACACAATTAATACAAATAGAAATGTAAGGTATAGCTGCATCTAATGGGATGAAAAGCTGAAAATACAATAGAAGGCTTTATAGCAACCTTGAATGTACATGATGAAACAACTGTAGAAATATTCTGCATTTAACAAATTCTTATGTAAAAAAAAGAGAAGAATTGCACCTATTACTTGTGCTTTTTCTTGAGGAATTATGTAGGTAGAAATGTAGATCTAACTTGTGGCAATATAGAGCATGCAAAAAAAAAAGAAATGTAACATGGTACAAATAGAGAAAACAGAAAGAATTGTGCTTGCATATTAAAAAAGTATATAATAAGGAGGAGCTTCAAAATGGCTGAATTATTTAATTAAAATCACAAAGTTGACAAAAGACATGATGAAATTAGATTCAACTAGTCTGCAAAATAAATGTAAGTTAAAAATAAATATAAATTAAAAAGATTTGGAATCTTCCCGTTAAACAAATTAATTATGGTGATAGCCAAAACAGGAATAAATGTTGCCCATTTTCTGGAATTTGCTGTCTTTAACACTTTCATTCCAGATCCACATTCAGCTATTTTTAAAATTGACCAAGGGAAATTTTTGTTTGTTTGCTTTATTTAACCAGGACTTGGAAGAGATGAGTTCAATACTGATTTGAAATGTTTCTTCAGAAATCTGAGTCCTTTAAAAATGGGAATGATGCTATCGACCTATCTGATACGAATTTACTAAGCATTTGTAAAGTGATTTAGAAATTCCAGGTCTTTGATTAATAGTAAGAATTACCTTGAATGAAACCAAATCATGCTGAACAGAAATAAATGTATGGGTGACAACACCAGGTTTTTATTTCCATGGAAAAACCCACCATAGCAGTAACTGACCAGGAAGAAAGTGTAGCCTTCACAGTAGTGTAGATGGTGAGTTATGTTTAAATCCCACAATAGAAAGCTTAAAGGTTTCAAAGAGGTTGCTTTATCAGTGACAGACTAAAGAATGCATAATTTAAACACAGAAGCACAATCCAGTGTTTTAAGTCTTCTTCAAGTTTAAAGCTTTGTTATACAGATACTCAACTCTTTGGGATTATTTTATGATAATGAAACTACATAGCTAATTTCTGAATTATATAATGAATAAAGTAATGTAAAAATAGTATTTTTCATTATCTAATTCCTTAGTCTTCAATCACAAGTGACAAATATTCTATCTTAAATCTTTTTGCCCATTATCAATTCTCTCTACTTATAAATAAAGCTGCAAAGAACTGAGATGGCACAAGGGAATACTGAGAAAAGCTAAATGAGTGAGGAAATCTGTGTTGCTTTAAAGCATATCTGAGGGAAGTCTTGGGTGTTTCCATGGTTATATTCTGTTCTGCCATTGCTTATGGAAATTCAGTAGATGAATCACATTTATGTTAATAGGATATTAGCATAAGCAACTGTTCAAATTATATATTATATTACTGGGGTCTGCAAGGAGAGGAAGCACAAAGAATAAAAAGGAACAGAAGTTTTGAGACATCTGAAGGCTCTAAAGCAAAAGAAGTTTTTTCCTAAGGTCTACAATTTTCTTGCATAGAGGTTAATCATAGTAATTTGTTACATTTTATTGTCTCAAAAATATAGAAAACCCTCCAAAACATATATTGGACAATGAGATGAGGAAACTTAGAAGATTTAATAATTATAGGCACATTATTAACATGAATAAACAGTAACTCATAATGAAATAACAAGATAATTAAGTTTTCTTTTTTTTTTTTTTTTTTTGTCTTCTCCTTCCTTAAACTGCTGTCAGAAATTGTGCTTCAAAAGATAATTGATTTTTCTTTAAGGATACAAAAAGAGGAAAGAGGGCAAAAATAATCTTTTCTCAAAACCAAAATAAACTTGTCAGAAATTCTAGAAAGGACAGGTGGAAAAATATGAGAATAAAGAAGTCTCTAAAACACAGGATCTGAGAGCTTTTGAGTCAAGATCAGGGAATAAATAACAGTGCAATGTTGTGGTAAGGACCCATCATAAACCTCCACAAGACAAGGCAATTGATGAGGCTTTTTGTGAAGAACTATCAGAAGTTTCATGATTTCAAAACTTGGTTTTTATTTGGGTGTCAAACCCACAGTCATCTATTGGGAAGAAAATACTGTGCGAGCAATTCAAGAGGTTTGTAGATTACGGTGGTGATTATCTGCCAAGGCAAGAGCTGGAGGACTTAACAACTCTAACATGCTGCTTGTCCTGGTGCTCACCAACTGGGACTTCACAACTACAGACTGATGGAATTCAGGATCTAGAGGAGGGATCTGGGAAAATAAGCAGTATCATCTAGACTCTGGACTGATGCCAGAGAGCAGCCTCCAGTTTACTGAAGGAATTACAAGGCAGAATACACTGAGAAATCACCACGAAATAAAAAGGTGCCAATGAGAGATGGCTTGTACTATTTAAAGAGAGAGAGAAAAATAAAAAGCAAATTATTTCAGAGGTCAGGAAGAACAAGGATTTCCCCAGAAAATCCCCCCTACTTTATAAAGAGCTTCAAAGAACTAAAAAACATCCAAGAATTGGAAACAATTATAAGCAGTAAAGAAGCATGAAATTATTGCTTGGACAAAAATTATTATTTTCACACTTCTGCATGAAATCAGAAAAGCCAAATACTTACTGAAGTTAAAATCAAAAAAATGTCATGAAATGTAATGAGGGAGAAATGTTCAAGACAGACATAGGAAAAGAAAATTGCAGAAGGAGATGGATCTGTTACTCAACAGGGGGCAGAAGTTAGTGGCGGATGATGTTGAAAAGGCTGAACTGTTCCATGCCTCCTTTTTTCTGTTTTCAGAGATAAAGTCTGATCACAGAGTGAAAGTGGGAAAACGACAAGTTAGGGATACATTCATATCCATGAGGCCAGGAAAAAATGTTTGACCAACTTTATTGCATTTTATGGTGAAAAGAGTGTTTGTGCAGATAAGAAAGATTTGGTAGCCTCTACTCCAGTAAGGCTCTTGTCCCCTGCAGTGAAAAAGAAGTAAATACATTTTTATAATCTATGATTTTTTTTCTTTTGGTTTACTTTTCCATATACCATATAAACAATTCAAAGCAAATTTGTGATAGGAATAATAATTTTACCTTTTTTTCTTGGTTATTTTAAACTCATTTCCTTACTTACAGGTAAAATATTTTCATTGTAGAAACAAATATTTGCAGATATAATTAAATGGAGAATTTGATATGTTCATAACTAACCACATATCACTTGTCAAATTAAGCACATTCTTATATATTTATGAATTATTAAAATACTATTAGCTAATTTGTGTAACACTGTTGAAATGAATATTTTCAAAAATTATTTGCGGTAATTAGTGTTCTAAGTACTCCAACTAAATTATATTACCCTACTACTGTAAGTAAAGTAATTATTTTCTGTTTGTAAGGTCAAAACTTCAATCAATGCAGAAAAAATTATTAGTCTGAAATAAATTAATGTGCTGAGGACTCAAGGAACACTAAGATTCAATTAAGCAAAAAACACTTCAAATAAAATTATTGAAATAAATCAATTTTCTGTTTATTTAAAATTAATATGTTTTCATTTCAATCTCTAAGCACATATTCATATACTTTTGCAGTTTAAATTTATAGAAATTGATAAATATATAATTTTATTTGCTTTATCCTAAAAATGAAATTTCTCTAAGAAGCTTCCTGAGAATATATGTAGCTTTTCTGTCCCTGGAATTAAGCAACATCTACATTTGATTGTCCAATATTAAAGACTTAAAAGTAATGAAATAATTTGTGATACTGCTATTAAGAGAACATTAAAGATTTAACAAAACAGTATGGAGAGATGATATTTCTCTAAAACATTCTCACCTTATACATACCCAGTTGTATCTACTCAGACTGTTTGCTGATTTCAGGAGCAAAAATACATCTGCATAATTTTTACTCCTTTTTATTCACAGGGTTTTTTAAACACACCTAAAAGAGTACAACTTCAATTTTGTATTTCTTCCTTCACCAACAGACATGTCCTGCAAGTTCCAATTCTGTAAAATCCATTGAAGTAAATAGGTTTGCAGGAATCGTCCTGCTAAAATAACTCAGAAGATAGCATTTCTAGTGACATAAAATAAGGAACCTAACTGTATTTGACTTCTCTATACATTGTTAACTGATAATAAAAAAGAACAGTTTAGTCCAGAAGTCAGGATTTTTTTTTCACTGATTTAATTCCAGATTTTTATTTTTAATGGCTTTTGAAAGTAGAGTAGAAAGAAGTACTTGCATATTATAGGCTTAGTTTTATTTGGTGCAATTTCTTAATCTTTTGTATATTTTTCCTAAATGCATTTAGATTAATAAGTGAACTAAAGACTTTTTGCACTTTAACCTCGGCAAAATAACAGATTAAAAATAATGAAAATATTTTTTTTAGCATTTAGGTCTTTGAGTGATGTGATGTCCATCTATATATAATTTTTAGTACTTTGAATGTGGCAGCAACAGAAGTAATAGAAGGCATGATCCTCCCTTAGTCCAGGGAACGAAACAAGCAAAACAATCCAAGATGTGAAAATATAACTAGAGTATGTGACAGACTAAAAGAATCAGAAAGGACAAGTGTCTCATTGCAGACTAGCAAGGAGCAGTGACAAAAAATAAATATTCTCAATTTCTACAAGGTAACTAAGCTCACTATTCTCACATTCCAGCTCGCTGTTCTCACATTCCTGTAATCCCACTAAACCGTTTAAGGTAAACAGCTCGATAGCTACATACATCCTGCCCTTCTGTCCACCTCTGAGGTTGCTCAAGCTATGATTCATTGCAACAAGACTACTTCATCCATCTTTCTGTCATTGCAAATTCTGAGCTAAACATGAAGGAAATTCCCAGTGGGAAGTTGATGACTGACAGCAATGACTGGGTAGGGCTAGATATCCCATATGTGCTACGAGTGGATTAAGTTTCTATTTCTTGAGCTGGCATCTTAAAATGTATATTGCTATAAATGGTATATTGCTACTTAAGGTCCTGCAACAAATGTCATGAAAATTAATAAATTAGTGCAATATATCACCACTCTGTCAAACAGTTATTGCAACCAGTAGGATCAGGCTCAGTGTATCTATGATTCCATATAGAAAAAAACATATAGAAAAAAACTAGCTCAGGAATATGAGGGAAAAATGCATGTTTGACCCCGATGCTACCATGTACGCTAAATTAGAGGTATAAGACTATATTCCCCTTCCCCAGCAGGTATTTAAGAATATTAATCTGTCTTTATGTCATCAATCACTTGAACTCCTTCTAGGTGATGTGTCACAGACATCTTTTCATAAAAATCCTTTCTTCGGGATTTTTTTCCTCTTCTGGGAAGCTGAGGCCCCAGAAAGAGAATGCAAACAATAATTATCTGCTGCTGTGGAATGCAATAGGTGCACCTGTGATTGGCTCCTGTTCCATGTGTACAATCAAGGGCCAATCACAGGACCAAGCTCTCTGGGACAGATTCACAGAGAGCTCTCTTGTGGGCATAGCAGCTTCTGAACTTTCCTCTCTATTCCTTTTAGTATAGTCATAATGTTATATATATCATAAAATAATAAATCCAGCCTTCTGATCATGAAGCCAAGATTCTCGTCTATCTCTCTCACCCTGAGGAACCTTTGCAAAGCCATGTAACAGTGATGAGGCCAGCAGAGACCAGACGTGCTGGCAGGAGCTGTGCCCTGTCCTTTCCAGCAGGAGCAGTGCTGTTGCTTCCCAGGGAGCAGAGCAAGGCCAAGATCAAAGCTCCCGAGGTGGCTCATGGAGGGCACTGCTGGAGCCTCTCTCAGCTCATTCCCTCCTGGCCCCTGCCCAACAGCTCCATTTGGCACCCTGCTCTGGTGCCTGGCTAGGATGGATTGAGAAATGTTGGTAGCTTTGAAGTGTTAACTCACTGCAGATACTGACAATAACACAGTACATATGACTTTTTTTTTTTTATCACCACCAGAGGCCTGTGGCCCTGCCATGCCCTGGGTTTCAGGGTCTGGGTCCTCAGCCTGGGCCTGATCTGGGAGGATACCCTGTGTGTCTGGAGAAGAGTGACTGTCACCTCCCTGGGGTGAGCTGGGGCTGTGTGGTACCATCTGTGGCAATGGTGTGAGCAGCCACCGTCCTGAGTGACAAACTCTGGCCTTGAGTGTCCTTGTTCGGAGGATCTGAGAGAGTGGGTCTGTCGACAGACAACCTATATTGTTGGTTCCTCTGTAGTTACTTGACTTTCCTGAACCTCTCAAGCAGAGATTTAAACTAAATATCAATGCCATGGTGGACATCTGCAGCCAGCTCTGAGACAGATTGGTCCCCAGATGTCAAACATCAGCTCTAACAGCTCTCAGGTTGTTCAACAGCAGCAGAGGGCACCTAGATTTTCAGTGCTCTGACAGCTTGTCAGTCACGAGCAGATCTTAGTGGATCGTGAATTATGAAGGTGCTTGAGGTATTCTCTAGGAAATGGACAGTTCCCCATAGAGTGACAGCAGCTACCGCAGCCCCAAACCAGACCATGACTACACATTTTCAATTTACTACAAAGAATTTCCCACAGTAGCATTGCTATGATCTATGTCTTTTTTTCTGGGCACTGACATGTAATCGAGGAGTCCAGGAATTGTTTTCTCCCTTTCTTCCTCAGTGCTTTTCCTCCTACTCTTCTGCCCGAACTCATCCCAAGAGAACTCATTACTTCTCTGGTAGGAGTGAAAAAAATGTCTGTGCCAAGTCCCTTCGTATTTTCCCATCCAAAATATTAAATTACAGCTATCCCTGCCTAGATTTTTTTTCAAGCCAGTTCCATGGTGATTTACCATACTCTCAAAGCTACCAGGACACCAGCCATCAGCAGTGTGGGTACTCTGCTTCAACTGCTGTGCAACTTTCACATTACAAGCCACGCGGCTTTTGAGTTTTCTTAATCATGCAGTTGTTTGGATTAGAAAGGACCTTAAAGATCATCCAGTTCCAAGCCTCATCTCCCTGTGGTTAAGGACAAGATTCCACAAGACCAGACTGCTCAAAGTTCCATCCAACCTGTCATAGAACACTTCCAGGGATACACAACTGCTCTGGGCAACATGTGCCAGTATCTTACTGCCCTTACAGATGCACGTAGAAATTTCTTACTCCTTCCTTATAGCTAATCTCAAACTACACTCCTTCAGCTTAAGCCAATTGCCCTTTTTCTATCACTACAAGCTCTCTTAAAAAGTCCATCCACAGTTTTATTGTAGGCCCCTCCTTAGGTAGTGGAAGGATCTATAAAATCTTTCCAGAGCCTTCTCTTCTCCATGATGTACAACCCCACCTGTCTCAGCCTATGTACATAGGAAAGGTGCTCCAATGCTCTGATCATCTTTGTTTCCCTCCTCTGGACTTGCTCCCCAACTTTCTTATACTGGGGACCCCTAAACTGGACAAGTCCTCCAGGGGGTCTCTTGCAAGTGACCAGAGTAGAGGAAGAGAATCACCTCCCCCAACCTCCTAGTCATGCTCCTTTTCCATCAATACCAAAGTCCATCTTTTCAGGGTTACTTTCAATCCATTCTTTGCCAAGAATGTGTCCTGTGTCTGTGCTTGGGATTGTTCCTACCCAGGCACAGGACAGCATGCCAAACACACCACGCAGCCTGGTGTCAGTAACTTTAGCCCAAAACCCTCTTCATCATTTTGGCAAGCCTGTTACCAAAGATGCTGGTAATTTCTTGGTAATACCTCCCTGACAGGTGGACCCCATCAGCCCCCAGTGGACCAGATTTCTCAAAATGGGTGCCATGGCTTAACTAGCCTAACCTCTTGCTGTGGCACAAATCTTGTAATCATGATTTGCCAAACTTGACTGGCCATTTCGAACCCATATTCAGAGAGAAATTTTAATTCTGTATCTATCTGTGCACACTTGAGTACACATTCCACACATCACAGAAACAGAGATGGCTGATGTATGCAATGGACAAAAGTAATAACTGAACCCTGAGCTCTGAAAAGATAAAATAACTGTTCTGTAATTTTTGAGCAGGTATAATAGTGTTCTGAGGTGTTAGAGGAACACAATTTACTGTTGTTTTGGTTTTTTTCCCCTTAAAGAGAAAAATGTTGGTTTTAGTCTGTGGACCAGCACTGAATTGATAGCAGCTCCTCAGAAATTACTAAGGGTACACAATGCATGTAGATAAATGTATGTATCTAGATAAATTAAACAATTTAGGGGAAAAGTTTCGGAGTGTTCATGGATTTATGCAAATATGTTATTTCCTCAGGTCATCTGGAACTGGAAGTTTAAAATCCAGAATAAATAAGAGGCACCATATATTTTCAGTATTTAAGTATTACAAAACTATAATGCATGAAATACAGTATTGCTATCATGAGAGGAAAGAAATTCAGTGAAATGGTTTTTCTTCTGGTTTCATTTTCTCTTCTTTCTGGAGTTACTGCTGAGAGGAATGGAACTGACTTCCCTGACAGAGTAACAATTTGGGTTTAAGAGGAACATGGCTGGTTTTCTGAAAAGTTTATGTTTTGCAAGGATGTGTCACAATCTGAACAAAGGAGCAGGAAATTGTACTTTCTTTCACGTCTCCATCTTTTGCTTGCAACTCACACTGTTCTGAGGTTTTTGATCTGCCAAGATTTTTTAGTGAATATCTGTCATGTTGAAAAGTCTTAAAGCCCCACTTTAAAGAATCAAGTTATGAAAGAATATACAGCTTTTTCTTCCTAACAGTGCTCTAGTAAAACTGAGTGTCATTGCCTCAGGGTAGTAGAAGTGTAATTCCTGAGGCATTCATATTTCATGTTGAATACACATTGCCATGAGTTTTGTGATTCTACTTGGAAATAATTCCATTTATTTACAATCACCTGTGCTGCCCTTCAGGAAGATGAGAAGGAAATCATCTTGCAGGCAAATCTGCTAAAAGAAGTGATGTAAACTTTTAAAAACTTTTTAAAATATTATGCACTCTTTCATAGTGAATATTAATTAATTGATATATGTGTTAGTATTTTTATATTAATAGGGTAGTTCAAAAACATTTTTAATAAAAAGATTTATGTTGTGAAAGAAAAGTCCTTAAGTCTAGAAATGTATGTTAGTATAATATTATCTGGCAGGAAATTATCATACTGCTTGGCTGTGTGATATCAATCTTTTCAATGCCAATTTGCAATTACATAATTGATGGCATACAAACAACTTTATGAAGGTGTTAATGATGCACAGCAGACCAAATAAGCTACTCCCATATGTCAGGAAGCAGTTCTAATAACTTTCTCATACAAATATTTGCTCCTATGAGTAATTCTTTTAGACCTCTTCTACAGGGAAAGAGGAAGCAGATACATGTTGGTATTAAAACAGTGCTTCCATCATCATTCACAAAGACTTATGATTATGATCCAAAAATCATAACTTTATGGCTTTATACTTGACTTTTGGTGCATTCATCCTGGTGCCAAATAAAGTCATGTGTCTGAATATCATCATTCTGCCTTTGGAAAAAAGGATTAACTTCCCCGATGACATTCAGAAAAATTGCACTCAGCAACATGCCTAGCTTGAACAATTTTCAGAAATCAGAACTGATTCAATGGTGAGATTATTTAACACACAGTGCAATATGGTATTGCTGCATAAAGAAATAGATTCATATGCTTATCAATTAGCTCCAGTCCTATTTCCTTGAATTAGACAAACTAAATAATTTAGAAATTTCTGTGTTCTGTGACAAGGAAGCTCAAAGATTTCTTTTTGTTTTCCCTTGAGGAGTTTATGTTAAATGGGAAACATTCTTGTAGTATGTACACAGATTTCATTGTAGTAACTTGAGTGTATTACATATTTATATAGAATCCATTTGTTCCCAGAATTAACAGGCTCTGTCTCACTTTCATCTAGATGAATGCTTGCATGTAAAGTGGTCACTAAAGAATAAGGCTTCTGGAAGTAAGTGGAAGTCGGGAAGCACCATTTTGGGACTAGTGAATCTGAATTAAATTATACCATAAGCATTTAAAACCTGGTACAGCACTCATCAAATCTGGGATCATAATGAGGTAATTCTTCCATTTAAAATATGTGGACTCATAATTCAGATATGGATTGAAGGATAAGGTTCTTTGGAAGAAATTGTATTTCCAAACTCCAGTATCCAAAAGGAAAGAAACACCTTTCTCATGCACAGACTGATTCAGTAGGATACTCACCTGAGGCTCAGTAAACTCCATTCCACAGCTATGCAGGTCAGACACTGGGAAACCACTGTCAAAAAATATAGCATGCAATATTTGAATTATCACTATTTCAAAGCTTATGTCATCCTAGTCTTTAGGTTATGTGCTGTCTTGCAAGACAGGAATTCAGCAGAGTGCTATTCTACACTTACACCTAACTTTCCAGTTTCTTTTTTACCTGTAGGCTTCTGTCTATGGGCTAAAATCGTATCTAGCATCCATCTATTGATGGATGTCAAGAAGAGGAGAATATAGCAAACTGCTGTGAGGAATTATACCAAGGGAGGTGTTACTATAGACTTGACTGCTCTTGTACTTTTCTGCTGAAATCACTTTTGTAGTTCAGTCTGGAGAAGAGAAGGCTGAGGTATGACCTCACCACAGTCTGTAATTTCTTCAAGGGTGTCAGCAGATGGGAGGCTGCTGATCTCCCCTCTCTGGTGATCAGTGATAGAACACGAGTAAATGGAACAAAGTTGCTTTAAGGAGAGCTCAGATGGAACATTTGGAAAAGGTTCTTCACAGAGAGTCACTGGTCATTCAAGCATTTCTTCATGCTTTGAGGTCCTTCTGGACAATTACACATCTGTGGGGTGTATCACCAGCTCCTGCTAGTTTTGATTGATTTGCTGAGGATCATTTGCAGTCTGCCCCACTGTCTAGTTCTATAATGAGAGTGTTGAACAGTTTACACCCAGTATAGACAATTGGAGTACTCCTTTAGTACTCCTGGGCTCCACTGTGCTGAGTTCCAACAGGCCTGCAGGTGTGCACTGATCAACAATATTTGAATCTGGTAGTTTAGCTGGTTTTCAGTCCGCCTCTATGTCCATATACCTAGTTCATATTGCCTAAGTTTGTCTGTGAAGACTTCACAGAAAACAAAATTAAAAGGCTTTCAAAATTCAAAATAAACATCCATTGCCCTCCCTTTGTCCACTAAGCTAGTAATTTCACTGTAAGAGGCTACCAGGCTATTTAAGCATTATTTTCATTTCATAAATACATAGTCGCTACTCAATCTCCTTGGTCTTCACATGTTTGGAAATGGCTTTGAAGAGTATTTGTTCCATGACCTTCCCAGGGATCAAGGACAGGCTGACTGACCTGTAGTGTCTCGAATTTAAATATTTGCACAAAACACAATAACTTTAATTGAAACCAAAACATTTAGACACTGCCTGCTCTGCCAGAGTAGACAGTCATATGAAGATGATATATGAAGAGAGCATTTGAGGAACAAGAGACAAAATTGATAACATGAATTAGTTATTGTGAATTATCCTTGTGATTCTAAAAACGGTGAGAAAGATGTCCCATTGTTTGAGTTGTTAAAAGTTAATGTTTTCTTTGGAGAGAATGACTTTTATTTAGTCTCATTAGCATTTAGGCAGAAGGAAGGATATCGGGTTCTGCGGCTATACAAGTGGAGTTTGGTTTTCAAAAGCAAACCGGAACACCTGTCCAGATTCAAACAGAAGCTGAAGTGAGACTCTATTTTGGACTAAAATGTACCTTAATAAGTGGAATCATGTACTTAAGCTAACTGTTGCTTCAATGGGTTAATAAATAAATTAACTCATTGAATTATGAATAAATATTAGAGATTGACATAGCATTATTGGTAGTTTCCTACATTCTTATCTTATCTGTGAGGAATAAAATTAAAGAGATTAGAGGTTCATCTACAATACCAAAGTTTTTCACTGTCATACTTTACTGTGTAGCATAAAATTAGCCTTCTCATACAATTAGGACATTTTTCCTTCTGGAACGAGGAAGTAATTGTTTAATGACTTTTGTTCCAGAAGGAATGGAGTTGATTAATATCTGGCTTTTTAAGTATTGAGTTTCTATATTTGAGGTGGACATTTACATATAATCAATTTTATTGTCTGGGTGGAGTTTCTGTTGTTTAATGGCAAAGTTCAACAACAAAATCTTCTTTAAATCCAGTTGATCACTGGTGTTAGCACTCTCTTATCATACCACCTTTCACATTCTCTTTCTCCAATTTCATTAACAGCATGCATTTGAATTCCAATTGGTCATATTTTCCTCTGACAGATGTTTCAAAAAATAAATTATATGCTTTATCTAAATAATTATGTGATTTTTTTTCACTCTGAAACAATACTAGGCCTGGTTAAAAGGAAAAAATGGAAAAGTGTGGCTGAGGAAGAAATAGAATATTACTAGTGTTCAATCCCAAATAATATCAGTTAAGGCCAAATCCTGGGATATGTTGATTTACAATGCAATTTTTTTTCAAAGTCTGTATACACATAAAAATTTCTCAAATTCCTGAGTGTTTTCTTTAAACACATCAGTACTTATCGATCTTTATTAATAAGGATCGTTTGAAAATTGATGTCTAAACTAACTTAAATCTGTGTGAATTAAGCTAAACATATAGTGATGTTTTAAAATGTATAATGATGCTTAAGTCTTTGCTTGTGTTACACTATAGGAACACAAGCACTCAATTTCTCTTAAAAATTTTATCATCAAACTAGCCTAAGATCAAATATGAGACGAGGATTGTCATTTTCCTACTTGCTCTGCAAGCAAATATATTATGAATAAAATTCAGTTGGATATCCTTTCAAATAAAATATAGCAAAATGTATTTCAAAGCAGAAGATAAATGCTGGAAGAATTATACTAACTAATCCATACTAATAAGTCCTTGTCTATTGTTTCCTTTCAAGGCTCTTGAATGCATTGTGCAAACAAGGTATAGGTTTTTAAAATTATGCCATGATCTCTTAAATAAATAAAATATGAAGATACTAAATTAGTCTTTTCAATCACTGATTGTCCAAATAACATTAATTAGAGAAATGGAATTGTGTCCTGTCAGGTACACAAAATAGAAGAGTTATGCCAAGAAATGATTTAATTTAACACTTAGAAAAAGCATGTCATTTGAACAAATTTAGAAGACTGGGTGGAAGAAGGGATGCTGAGTGTTTTGTTTAATGCATAGTTAAGTCAGAATTTGCCAGTTTCAGCAAATTCTGGATGCTCTTGTGTTTGCATCTCTTCAGCATGGTAATCTTATGAGTGTATAATCAGCAAGTTGTTATTTGGTATGAGCATCATGTGGTTATACTGAAAGAGCTATTTTGTGGAAAAGAAAGCACATTTCACTAAACTGCAATTTCCCTCTATCAACAAAACCCACAATGCAGCTTTGTGCAGCAATAACAAGTACCAAACAGTGGGATCTTACAGTCTGTCAAATCGTTGTTAATTACAGAATGTTGTTAAAGGAAAACATACTATGCAGAGCAGAGTAAGCATAACAAAGGGACATTTATAGGCCAATACAGCTGTCATTGAAATAAGCAGGAATTTTGCTGTTAACTTCAATCCCAGTAGAATCAGCTTTTTTAATTTAACTGTGAACATAAAGTGGCAAGTCTTTTGCAAGCCATCTCTCTCTCTGTCAACTGCAATAATATGATTCTGTATTAAGGCATAGAAAATTTCTAGGCATGTGCTGAATACACGCCTTTTAGTGAAAGCACAAGCATATTCTACACATTCTTTCTGACTGCCTAAAGATATTCTCCAAATCTGTGGCTGCTTGTCCCCAAACTGGTCCTGTCATGAGGATGAGATTTCAGTCCATGTTACCAGAACACCAAACAGTTTGTGCTAATTGCTGAGTGTACCATTTGATGCGAAAATACTGCTCTCAGAAAAGCAGTGTTCAGCACTCTCTCACTTATACAGAGATATCACATATAGAGGAGATTTAGGAAGAATAGTAAAAAAATATATAGAAATGTCTCATTGCAGCATTTGTATAATATCACAACAAAACAAAAGGTGTTAATTTATATGTGAAGACTTCATTCCATTCTCAGCAGTCAGCCAGCGATTTCTCACTCAAGTTTTTTATCCTCCACCTGAAACTGTTCTGCATGTTGCAGAGAGCAACTTGTTTTGGTTATGATGCTTATTTAGGCTCATGTTTTATTGAATGTATTATATAATGCAAATGAAATATCAATATTACCTTTCAAGACATCATAACTGTTCTTGAAGTTTCAAAATTCAGAAATTGAGACATATATTCTCTCTTGTTTACCTGCTAACTTATTAAATTACTTTATATGCTGGCCTTCACCATAGTGGAGGCTGCTGACAGAGTGTTCTTTAACTTCTTTTGGAATAGATAGCTCAGAAGATTAAAGAGGAACCCTGAAATGACAGTTACTTTTCCTTTGTATCTTCGATCACCAAAGTAAGTAGGTAAAAAAGTACCAAACTGTAATCATAAATTTATGCCATGACATTTTACAAACCACACATACTTTGGAAGCGTTTAGGTATTCTGAAGTGGTTTTTTTTGTTCCTTTCTGCTTCAGTTACATAAATTAAAATATAAGCCATTTCATTGTTTTGTGATTGAAATTTAAAACATTATATAAAACACCATTTCTGATAGTCTGCATTTCAGTGTATTTTGATTTCTGTAAGGATCTCACACTACATAGTAAGGGAGCAAGTAACTTGTTAAGTGTATAAGTAAAATTTGTCTCTGCTTTGAGATATTTCACGAATAGAAGTGCTTGTTAATGAGGAAGATTGATTACAGGCAATAAATAATAATTTTTTAATTAATAGAAGATAAATTTAAAAGGAAAGTTTTTGTTAATAGAATTTTGTTCAAATTGTACTTTGAATAGATAGCCTAATCCTGACACCAAAATCATGAGTACATAAATAAGTATTAATGTAAGCAAAAAAAAATCTTCCTGGGTAAAATGCTGCTTTGGATCATAATGAAATGAAAAAAAGAAATATTTCTTTCATTTTACTACCTCTCTAATACCTACATCAGATTAGAAAAAATAATTTTCATGAGAAAGAATATGCTCAAAGGAATTCTTCTTGCTTTGATACACATATTTTTACATCAAGGAGGGATGGATACATTAGATTAAGTGTATTTAACAAGACTGAAATAATTTCTCATAATTAGATACTAAATTTCTGAGTTAATTTATTAAAAAGCGTTCTTTAAAATATTAAGTAGAGCTATCTGTATGGGTAGTGAACAAACTGATTTCTTTTTTAACCTAGGGTGACATATGCTTAAATTATGACATTATATATTTCTTGGTGTTTTGTTTTCTCTATTTCTTATCTAGAAGAGGTTACTAGAATTAAAAGTATATTCTTTTTCAGTTTTGAAATTTTATTCAACTTTTCAGAGTACTGACATCCTTCATCACCTTGGAAGATACCCTAATTTCTAACTTCTTAAGTTTAATTTTGCATTGTTTCCACCGACAAAGGCACCTTTCTCCAGACACCTGTGGGTCTCCATGCATCCAACATGTGCATTTCCAGAAACCTCTGACATAAGTCTGGCTGAAGTTACTACATGAAATATTGCTGCCTATTTGGCAGAAATGCCTCTGAAAATATCAAATGAGCTTCTGTAAGCACAAAGACGGAAATAATAGAAAAATGGCTAAATGTCAAGAGAACAACCAGAAGATTGTGAGCACTGAGAACATTAAATGCACCCTGGACAGTGAACAAATAAGTAAATGATAGATACAGAATTGTGCCTGGAAGTACTCTATTGAAGTACCTTGAGGAATGTTTTTGGGAAAGGCTTGGTAAAAAATAAGGAACATTATTTTTTGTCATAGTGCAAGTATGTGTGTGTGTGTATGTGAAAAAATACTTCAGATTTTACAAATGGAGTTTTAATGTAAATATTTCTTTCATTAGGCAATGTTATCACCAATCAGACAAGTAGGTATAATCCTTTCACTTTTGAGAAGGATCAAAATACTGTTGTTCCAAGGTTTATAGGGGTTTAAGAGAACATGATTGACATGTGTGTAGCTAATACTGTAATCAACCAGATGAGTTCTCTATTGACCAGCAGTTTCTTAGATGAAATGCTCAGTCTACCTTTAAAGGATTTGGGCTCATGAGACTCCTTTATTACTCATCCTTCTTTGCTAAATTTCAGGTGAATTCAAAGATCATAACTGTTTGCACAGATGGATAATTACGCTGCTTTGACTGTCTAAGTGCTTATATCAGAAGTCCAGTAGAGGCTTTTAAGTATGAGTATGGGGATGATCACATGGTTCAACCTTTCTAACAGGCCTCTTAGGAGGAATAGGACTGTTATCTGATTTGAAAAGTAACCAGGCAATTAGAAAAAAACTTTTGAATCAAAGGAGTTGGCCCCCAAAGCGGAAGCATAAAAGAAGAAAAGAAATGGAAACAGTGAGACCAGAGAGTGAAAACAGCAGCCCTGAAAACAGTCAGCCCCTGGTTTGTCAGTGCTGGCAGTCACCCTACAAGCATTTCAGCCTGTCTGAGGGCTGATGGTGCAGCCCCTCTGAGAAGCACTGGGAGCAGCCTGCATGCAGCTAGAGCAGAGAGTGTGGGGGACAGCAAGCTCATCTCAGTGTGCCCGTGGGGATTCGTGCAGTCCTCTTTTTCTGGTGGGTGAATGGTAGCAAGCAGCAGGGAAACACACAGAGCAGGATCTCCCCCATCTCCTCCTCCCTCCGTCAAGGAGGGGTGTGTACTCAAGGAATCTGCCCTATGCCCCAGCAAACAGGGTACGCTGGTAGCCCAAATTTAGCTTCACCAACATTACAGAATCATAGAACACCTTGGATTGGAATGTGCTTTAAAGTTCACCTAGCTTCAACCCCACTGCCATGTGCAGGGATAACTTCCACTAGACCGGGTTCCTCCAACATAGCTGTGAGTACTTGGGGCACCCACAACTTCTTTGGTCAACCTGTTCCGGTGCCTCACCACCCTCACAGTAAATGACTTTGCAAGGGATAAGAACTGTGTGGGGTTAGATGTCCAAATATGCTTAAAATTTGTGGCTGTATTAACATTTTGTAAGTTTCTAAATAAGACTGTCTATCTATTTAATTATTTATACTCCTGCATGTATAGTTCAGTAATTGCCAGCTAATTACTTGTAAATAAATCAACAAACCACTTCTGCCCTGAACTGAGTAGGTTTTTCTCTGATATACTGACAAGCTGTTACATTCTAACCACCAAATGTGATCATTACGGACAATAGCTAAGATACTCTAGTGCACATTCTGACAGGTAAAGCAACACCTATTTTCATGAATTTATTTTTTGTGGGCAATTTTTCATAACTTTTCCTCAACAGATATTCAATAAGCAAAAGAGAGACTTACAGTACTAGACATGAAATTTAGGCCTGAATTCCCAAGGGCTTTGTTCTAACTCCTAGCAAACCTCTGTACAACCCCAATATTGAGAGAAGGAAACACTATCATGCCAGTGAAACATTATCAAGAGAGATATCGATGTGAAAGCTAAGTGACCATCATCATTAAGAATTTTCAAGCCCTATAAGAAAAAATGAACAAACCCAGAAGGCTTGTGTTTTTTTCAGCAGTGAAACCCCTAGCTACCAAAACATTAAATTTTCTTTTATTCACATTTACTTTTGAAATTTTCAGAGTACAAGATTTTGAGGAACAAATGGAACTGGAGACTCACCTCCCTTCTTCATGATGCTATCCAGCAGCACCTTCTTGTTTTAATGCTTTAAGAATGATTGGAACAGGGTGTAACAAAGAGAAAAAAATGCCACAACAGAATCTTCAGTTCATTCTTCTTGACTTCATTTCAGTTAGTAAAAAGGTTAATTAATAACAATTTAATAATAATAATTTAATCTCCTTTCACTAAATCTCATAACTCTTTTTGGAAATACATTATTAGTGATTTAATTAGAGTTTACAGGTTTCTTCAGAAAAAAGCATAATTATAGAACATCTGTCAATCCAATACAAATCCATTCTATTAATAGTTTTGCTGTGTATATATCTTGCTATGAGAAACAAGAAATTGCTATGGAAAATATATAAAAGCCTGTAGAGAGCCTGAAAGAGATACATTCAAATGATGACAGCAGGTGACTTTTAGATGGATCCTTCTGCTTCTGCCCTGGGCTCTTTGACTCTCCTCAGGTAATGACTCATTTCAGAGTTTTTTCAAATGTGCACAATATGGCTATTCATTTAAGAGTTGGACTTGACCCTTGTGTGTCCCTTCCAACTCAGAATATTCTGTGAAATAAAAAAAAAAAAAAAGAAAAAAAGAAACTCCTTAAATTTCAGATATGACACAATAAAATTCCTTACCTTATGAGCAAGTTGACAAACAGCAAAGTTTTGAAAGTGTTTATAAGAAAAAAGTTGCTATATACATTAAGTACAGGCTTCATACTCACTTTCTATAAAACTTTTGGAAAAATCTGATTCAGTGTTTGAAGGCCTTTTTTCTACTTGTTAACAAAGATATATTTTACTATCCTTAATTCTTTCTGGACCTAAACAAAATTAGATACCTAAACTTAAAACACATGTCCACCAGTACAGTAAATTTTCTTAGCACCTTCCAATTCCAGTTCACATCATCATGCTTGGTTACATTTTTCTTTAGCAAAATATTTTTACAAATATGGATAGTGATATAATTCAAAGTCTGTGTATATATATATATTTATAAATATATATATATATAAAGATACTAAATCTTGAGTTTTATCATAATAGCATAGATAACTGAAAAATTGTGAAGATAATAAGTATCTTGATATATGTGATGTTTAAGTCAATTATGTCTTGCTGGAAGGACATATAAACTTTAAAGCATTGATTGAAATAATCAGTTTCATTCTCTTATCAAAATAGCTGTCATGAAACAAAGGAACTGATTCAGTCAGCAGCAGAAAAATAAATAAATCATATATTGTTTCAGAGTAAAAGACTTTTCAGGAATTAGTTGGGACTTACATTGCAATTGAAATTAATAGATTTATAGAATATTAAATATTATAGAAATAACAGATTTGTTTACAGGATTTCTTCTCAGAATCATGTTTTAAATGCAAAATCATGAAACTACATTCCAGAGAAGATCCTGTTATTGTGTACCAGTTCATCCTGGCTCATAATTATGACATTTTTAGTATCAAACTGTGGGTCTGAGAAAGCTCTATCTATTCTAGTAGGGATAGATAAGTCTCAGGAAGCTGTACCAATGGAAATTCAAATGGGGTATGCTGACAGAATTGGTTTGATTTTAAAAATGAAATTTACCACAAATTCTGATCTCCTTTAGAGATCATGTGCAGGGTCTTGGACCTAGAGAGAAAAAATTCCCATATATCCATACAGGCTGGGGGATCCCCTGTTGGAAAGCAGCTCTACAGAAAAGGACCTGGGGGTCCTGGGGGACAGCAAGCTGTCCATGAGCCAGCAGTGTGTCCTTGTGGCCAAGATGGCCAATGGGATACTGAGGTGCCTTAGGAAGAGCACTGCCAGCAGGTCAAGAGAGGTGATCCTGCCCCTCTGTTGAGGCCACATCTGGAGTCATCTGTCCAGTTCTGGACTCCCCAGTGCAAAAGAGATGTGGAGCTCCTGGAGCAGGTCCAGCAGAGCACAACAAAGATGATTAAGACACTGGAGTACCTCTCTTAAGAGGAAACTCTGAGGGAGCTGGGACTGCCTAACCTAGAGAAAAAATTATTGAGTTGACACCCAGTCATCATTTCCAGCCTTAAACACTCTCAATCCTCTGATTCTGTGAAAAGAACAAAGTCACTTATTCATTTAAAAGCAGATTGCATCTTATTCGTTTAGTAAAAACAGGTTAAAAAACCCATTTCTCCAATCCTTTCCTCACTTGCTAGGTTGCCCAGTCCTTTGATAATTTTTTGGCCCTTCTCTGGACTTTCAGCAGCCTGTCAACATTTTCTTTTGATAGTGGGAACCAAAACTGAACACAGTATTCCAAGTGTGGCCAGACAAACACAAGTCAGGTAGAGTAATGACTTTTATCTCTGCTGGTGATGTCCTTGATGAGGCAACCCAGAATCCCACTGGACATTTTTTCTTCAGCAGCACACTGTTCACTCATAATAAGTTTGTGCCCACCAGGACTCCCAGGTCCCTTTCCACAGAGATGGTCCCCAGCTGGGTAGATTCCAGCCTTTGCTTCTCTCCTGGATGATACTTTCATATGTGCAAACCTTACACTTGTCCTTGTTTAACTTCATGAGGTTCTTGTTATCCCACACTTCCAGCCTATCCAGGTATTGCTGTAGCTGGGTCTCTCTTCTTCACTCCATTTGGTATCATTGAAAAACTCCATCAGGATCCACTTGATCCCATCTTCCAAGACAGTTATGAAGATATTAAACAATGTTGGGACCAATATTGACCTTTGGGATTCCATTTGTGACAGATTGCCCATTTGAAAAGGAGCTGCTTACCATTCCCCTCCAGGTTTGTCTGGTCAGTCTGTTCCCCACCCACTGGTCCAAACTGCAGCGCACTGTTCTCCCCACAAGCAGAGAAGGTTACTTTGTCACAGAGGATGATCAGATGTTTCATACACAATTTACCCTTGGTGAATCCATGCTGGCTTTTCCTGATCACCTGCTTCATCTGACTTGTGATAGTGCTCCAGAGGATTCATTCTGTAACTTTCTCAGAGACAGAAGTAAGACTGATGGGCCCAAAATTTTCTGCATCCTCATTTAAGCCCTTTTTGTAGATAGGGCTGTTTGTAGTCTTCTTTCAGTTTCTTGGGACATCCTCTGATCCCCACAGATTCTAAATTATTATGGAGAATAGCCCCAAAAAATGTCAACTCGTTCTCTTAGCACTCCTGGATGGACATTTTTAAGTCCCATTATGTTATAGTGTTCAAACTCCTGTGACAGCTCACACATCAACACTTCCTTCACTGGCAGTGTTCTGTGTTTCCATCAATCTGGATTTTCATTCCCAAGGCTGAGAGCCCAGCAGTGCCAGTAAAGGCAGGGTTAAAGAAAGTATTGGGAACCTCTGCCTTTACAGCTGTGAGGTGACTAATCCACCCTCTCTTTGACAGAGAACCTTTGACAGGTTCCTACCAATATTTGATACAATATTTTTCTTATTGTGCATTGTGTTCTCTGTTTATTTTGTCATTTTAGTGGAAGAATCATCACGTAAGTCAGTCTACTGAGAGAAATAACTCATTTGTCAGAGTATCAACAGTTTGACATTTGGATTGAGGACAGAAATATCTATGAGAATTGCAGGCATTAAAACCATAGAAATCACAGTTCTGTAGTGAACCAATTACAGTAAAGACTCCTGAGGTATTACCTGAGCTCAGAAAGTACACAGTGAAGAAGTATTCAAAATACTCAGTATGAATATCAATTTCGTTAGGTACACAAAACAAGTTTTCTAAATTTATTTAGGTCGTTTACATTCTGTATAGCAATAGTCATTTATTGGAACATAGACATAAAGCCAGCCTCTGCTCTCCAGTGTGAAAGGAGGAAACTTTTCAAAAAGCCAAAATCCTGCTGGCAGAGATTGTGATAGCAAGACACAAGACAGCTGAGAGCAAAATATTAGAAATGTTTATTTAAAATTTTCCAGCTTCTGACAAATTATGTCAAAACAGCATAACTGGTTGTTGAATTATGCAGCTGCTTTTTACCACTATCACAGAAGTTTGTGGGGCTTTTCCCCCACTTTATATACAACAAACAAATCACACTTCATCAGACTTACCATATATACTCCTTCAGAAAGAGCCATTTACAGAAATATTGAGAGTGACCTCTTCTTTGTGTGGAGGTCCTGAATCACATAAGCCAGATATTGCTGAAGTCTGAGAGCAGTGTAATTTCATTCTGCTCCCTACACAGTGAAATATAGAAGCACTGGTGTCATGAAATCGAAGAAGTATAAAAATGAAAGTTCTTACTGATAGAAGCATGTGCAGTGTATATTAAATTAAGAAGGATGGAAACAGATCTGTGACTTTTGACATACATGAAAAACTACAGCATCACCAAAGCCACAAGCAGGTCAAGGGTGTAAATGGAAATAACTACTTTAGGGACAGACTGTTCAGGACCAATATTGAAAACCTGTGTGTCGCATATTTTCACAAAATCAATTTATTTCCAGCAACTTGGGAGCTTTAGAGTTTATGAAATATAGTTATAGCCCAACTGTCAGCAAAGAACAAGTTTTCTGAAAGTAGAAAAGCTTTTGAAGGCTGTGCCTCTTTCAAGATAAACAAAGAAACAAATAAATAAAATTCAAAACTATTTCCTTCCAGTCGAGTCTAATGTCTCTTTTATGATATTTACCTCTTGCAAATAAATGGTTATATTTTTATATATGTGCATGTGTATTTATAGATGTGTGTGGGTGTATGTGTGCATACTTACTGCACAAAGCACATTTCTGTGGTCATAGAGAGTAAAATATTTGTGTGGTTTACTGAAAAGTATTTTACTTATTGTTCACAAGTTATTTTTAGAGAAGTGTCTAACATGATTGATAAGATTTTTCAGAAGGCTAGTTGTACCTAATACGTTTTGATTTTTCATATTTATTTCAAATTCGTTCATAGTAAATTTAAATTTATTTGAAAACAATTTAAAATTTAAAATAGTTTAAATGAAATTATTTTTATGAAGGGTACTTTTTAAGAAGTGTTGTACAGATAAAATTACTTAAAAATTAGGCAAACTGTATTGATCAATAGATATTGTTATGGAGGCACAGTCAACAATTAAACACTACTGAGTCACTGACTCACTTCATTGATAGGATGCAAAGATACATTAATGATTACACTAAAGAGGTCTCTCACTATTTCTTAACACCGTCTTTGATTCAAAAGTCTGAATCAGGTAGGAAATATTGACTATGATTTGCACAGATTTTGTTTTTCTGGACTGGCTAATCTCCCTATTTAGCATTTTTAAAGTCCCATGCTGTAATGTAATCTAAATTGTGTGCCTTGACACAAAACTCACTGACCAAATCAGTGCAATTTGTGCACTCAGTGAAAAAAAAAACCTTGAAAAACGTTTGGGAGTATGCTCACTCTTATTCTCCAAAACCCATTTAGAATACTGCCTATTACTGCAACATATACATCTACTCTCTTGCAGTGTATTTTTTTTTGTTCCTAATAGGAAGAGATCAAGGGATAGTCTTGCTGCAGCCTGGTAACGCAAAGGTCTGGATAATTAGAACCTTCAGAAGGAAGAATTTGCCAAACAACTCTTTGCTTTTGATGGTCTCTTAGGGCCGTCTGCATAAAATGGAAATAGCTTTTAGCTGCAAGATTTGGGGCACAGTGCAGCAGCTGAATTGAAGGTCTCAAAAATAGCTTATAAAGCCCTCTTTATGCCTGCCCCTTGTCTGCCTTGCTTGCTTCCTCTTAACCATTCAAAACATTTAGCAGTTAAAGAAGGCAGTCAATAAGTGCAGACATAAAGACTCAGAGGCAGTAGAAGTGTTCTCATGTACTGGCAGAGACTGGGATGGATTTATTTACTATTGAATGGTGCCTCACATCAGGCAAATCAGAGAATCTAATAATAGTTTCATTCCAGACTATTATATATTCTTTTTGGGCATTACGTTTTCAAGGAAAAGTGTCAGGAAACCCTATTTATTGCCATTTATAGCATAATGTAGACTCAGTTTCTACTGTTCTCTAGAATGGGACAGGAAATTGAAAACAGGGTCAAGAAATGTTTTCCAGCAAGGCTATACATCTGCAAGTGCCAGGAAAGCAAAGAACTTACTTATTTCTGCAGTGTATATTCTTACTATTTTCTGAAATTGCCTCTCTAAACTTCAATCTTACCTGAATCACATAAAATATGTATTTCTATAGGGTGTTGTGCTTAAGAAATCCAATTAACATGTAATGAATATTTATATTTATTTAACTACATGCATGCACACACACATGTGCACACATGTGCTAGCACTTTTTAAAACCTTTCCTACATGCAATTTTGACCTGAATATTATTTCATAAATGGGATTCATTTAATCTTATCTACTATCAAAATAATGCAAATAATAGCCTCGCCTGCACTTAATTCCAAGGAAACTGGCAGCTAAAATTTACAAGGTAAGTCAGACCACTATGCTTATGTCAGAACTATTTTGCCCCTGAAATCTTGTGTTCAGAGAGTTAAGAGTGTTTTCTAATTCCTGCATCTCTTTGGTAAAGTTAATCAATATCCTTGTCAAGATTTATTGTTTCTAATATTCCACTGAAGAAACAGTTATACAATGGAAATATTTATGTATCATATTGATCTGAAGAAATCTTCAATAAAAATAATATAACATATTTTCTTATAAACTAGAAGAAAAATAAGTAGCATCTGACATTCAGACAGGACAGTCAAAGGTATATTCTCATGAGCATTAGAAATTTTATGTAATTTTTCCTTTCCATCATAATCACAAAATTGATGTTTCTTCCCATTTAAATGTTTTGAAAGCATAGCCTCGATGAAAATGTTTCTTTCTTTTTAATTTTTATATTCTCATTAAAATAATTGCAAGAGAATTTTCTAAACTGCATGCATTTTTTTTAAAATAAAAAATAAAAATAGCATCCTGCAAGCCAAAAATTTCGTTGGATATAAGAAAATTAAATACTGTCAGGTTATAGAGAACTGAAGAGCAGTAAAGGCCAGGACTCACTGCTAAGCATCTATAGGAAATAAAGTTTGTTAAACCAGGTGTCATCTACTTTTAAAAGTGTTAGAGAGTAGAAAAAAAGTAATAACTATTCATTTTAAAAGATAAGAGAAAATACGAGGAAAACATGGAAATTTGGCATACAATAACAGGAAGTATCAATTGTGCAAAAGGCCTATAAAAATACTGGCATTATTCAAATGCCAGTTAAAAGAATTAGATCTATAAGAACATAAAACTTCCAAATAATTCCCCATTTGATAGAAGATGCATGCACCTTTCTATTTTAAGGCAAAGAAAATAGAAAACCCAAGCCCCAAATCTCTATGCAATATTTGCTTTCTCTGTGAAATTCATATTGATTTTCTCTTGCTTTTGTTTGTCTTTGTATTTTGCAATTGCATCTTGGATTTCTACTTATTATTATGGAAAGAAATAAATCACACAGTTATGGTCCTATTGTTTACAGCAACAACTAATTATCCTTTTCTGGAAAATAGCACTACTGAGGTTTCTTGCTGTGAAATTTCTATTCAGTTCCTGGCCAACAGATTTGAATGTTTCTTTATGACAAAGGAACTACACCTCCCACAAGGCAGTGGGAAATAAAATAGAAAATAGAGTTTAGTATTGCGATTAAATAATAGAAATAGAAATGTCTTGGTTCCATTCAAAGACAGAATATGCTTGGATAAGTCAGATCAATGCACAATAAAATAGTTCTTTTTTTCATTATATCCAAATCATCTTATCATAATTAAAAATGTTTTTAACATAAAAATGTTGAATTACATTTGGGTTTGAAATATGTTTAAGAGAGTATTCAGAACTTAGCATGACCAGGAAGGTTTTGAGTCATAATGAGAATCTGAAATACCCCATTAGATGTCCCTTAACCCTAGCAACATTAAAGAATAAACTAAGAATGAAAATGATGACAGTACCCACCCAAAGTTTTTTACATTTGTCACTAGCTGATAAAATAGGTATCTGAGGAAGATATTGGATTTTCCATTGTCACATAAACACAAAATCATTTACCTTTGATAAATTTCCTAGAGCTTTTTAAAGAGTTCATTTCCACCTAGGCACATATTTAGGGGTTACTGGTTTATTTGAAATCAAGGTTAACTACATCAATTACATGATCCTTTTTTCTTTTTGATTCTGATATATTTTCTTCATTGATTGCTGTTTACTAATTTCCACAGTTCCAGAAGTTCTGCATAGATAAAGAGGGTGGAAGTGGTGCTTTTCTTTAGTGATAAAGTAGTTAGTGTCATGATCTGACACCACAATACCTGCCTAATGTGAGCAAGCTGTCATTTCCTTTGATCCTAAGTTTGTCTTAATAGCTTCAAACATCTTTTTTGGTGTTCAAAATTACTTCTGAGAAATTTTGGTAGCCAACATAATTTTTATTCATCACATATTTCTTGTCTTCCAGTCAAAGAAGGCAGACAGAACCTACTTTAGACACACACTTGAGATCTCCATTGACATTCAAGTAATATGTAAAAATGATGGCTTTAATTCAGGCTTAAAAAAAAAAATCAATTTTCCACTGACACATGACAGAGCCTGAGTATATATTTGGCTCATGCAATGACAGAGTTGACCTGAAGCCTAAGTGTATTTACTGACTTTTGCTGCAATAAATTTTTTCACAGTAGTTGGTATGAGGCTGTGTTGTGGATTTGAACAGAAAGAGTCTTGATAACACAGGGATGTTTTAATTTCTTCTAAACAAGGCCCTTTCTGCCCCTCACAGCACCCCACCAGTGAGGAGTCTTGGAGTGCACAGGGAACTCTGGGAGGGGACACAGCAGGGGCCACTGGCACCAGCTAACCAAGGTGATTTTCCAGCCCTCAAGTCGTCGTGCTCAGCATATAAAAATGGGATTTTATATTCTTAAAGCCACAAGGGTTTTTTTCTGAAATTTGCCCTTCCAATTCTCCCCATGATCCCACCAAAGGGGAAGCGAGCAAGTGGCTGCATTGGCCTGTATTTGCCAGCCTGGGTTAAAACACAACAGAAGGAAGAAGTGAATTGTATCTAGCCAGGATGAGGTTATCTTTCTTCAAAGGATCCTGAATGATCCTGTGTTTTGAATTTGTGACTAAATCAGTGTTGACAGCACACAAGTGTTTTATTGGTGAACAGGACTCGCACAGAATCCAGGCCTTCTCCGTCTCCCACTCTGCTCTCACAGTGAGCAGGCTAAAGGTGGAGAAGAGATTGAGACACAGATGGAAAAGCTGACCAGAATTGAAAAAAGGAATATTTCATGCCACATGACACCATGCCCTGCAATAAAAGCTGGGTGGTATTCTTTTAAAAGTAACTTGCTTGCTGGCTGGCTGTGCATCAGTCTGCTTTTTGGACAGAGCAAATAATTGTCTGTGTGTCATTTGCTACAGAAAATTCTGCCCTTCCCCGTCCCCCCATTTTCCTTCACTTTGTGAACTGCTTCTGTTGTGACCCACAAATTTTTCTCACTTTTGCTCTTCTGGTTCTTCTCAGGGTTAGGAGGAGTAAGCAGCTGGGTGGGTGCCCACTACAGGAACAAAACCTTTCTAGTCAAACCCCATTTTGCATAAATTTATAGTAAAGATTGTTTGTGTTTCAATAACAAGGCAATAGAATGTCCAAATTACAGGTTAACATTATCACATTCCAGACATTCCAACTAAAGCTTCAAATGGAAAATATCTGACACTAAAATACTAGTCTAAGCTATAAATATGAGACATAATAGCATACTACATTAACAAGAAAGAACTTTATCACAGTTTAAAACAGAGTAGACCTACAAGAAACTGTTTCTTCCTCTTTGAAAACTGGGGGTTTTTCTTACTTTCAAAAAATTACATTTCCTTCATTTTCCCCATTCTTTCTGACTCAGAACTATTTTCACTGATGTACTTCTGTACACAAATATGGAACTTGTATCATTGGAATAGAAAGCAGGAATGAAATGCCAGTACTCTCTTTGTAACCGATCGTTTATTCCTACCATGTGTTTCAATGGGAAGACTAAATGTCAAATATTGGCAATTACACAATGAATTCATGACATTTTATGTATTTGGTGGCTAAAGAAGGGGGGAAAAACTCACTAAAATTATATTTGCATTGAAATTCTTGTATGAGTAAGAACATTGTTAGTCTCAGTTCAAGTAAAATTTCACATATTCAATACTTTGAGTATCCTAGTACAAACTTAAATACATTGTGCGACATCTGAGAAAGAATGAGTACCATGAATGAAGGGAACAGAAATGTGGCATTTTAATTTTTCTGCATGGATTTTTAGTGCTCAAGGAACTCGACTGACTACACTGGCAACTAAAGTCCCTAGTAATATCTATGCAATATATATTTTTAATTCAGCTGACCTATAGAGTTTACAGCTGTGGACCTCACATTCGTATTTAATTTAGATAATTTTGTTTACATTCATATACTTAGTACCAGGAATTCTCTGTCTCTATTTAATGTTCTAGTGCAGGTAATCAAGTAATTTTCATTTGGAGATAAGCAATGTGATAAATTGCCTTTTTGCACTTGTCAACCACATAAAATCACCTTTGATACTTAGTCACCAAATAAACTGCCACTTCCCAGAAACATTAAGCAGCTGCTCCAATTAAGAGTCTTAAAAATAAAAACGGAATTTTATTTAACTTTTTTAACTTTTCCCAAATTGCTATACTTTCCTTCATATGTGCAGTAAAAAAGTTCTATGACTGTGGTAAGAAGTTTTAACATTTGTACCAATAACAGGTTTAAGTTACAGTATTTTTTCTTGAAAAGAGCTGTAAACAAGTGTTTGTACATTAGACAAGGGTGCATTCTATCTACCCAGCACAATGCACTCAGCATTGTTACAGTGCCCTGGAGAGCCTGCAGTTACTGTGCTCCAAATCCATTGTGCTCGTTATGTAAGACCATATCTTGTTTTTTTGCTTTTATTTCGGTGCTGATAATAAAGGTTGAATTAATGGTACTAATGCCTTGGTTCTGCAAAGAGCCAATAAAACCTCTTTTAGTACAATCAGGTATTATGCTTTTATAAGTGGAAACTTGGAGAATTTTTTATCCTTTTTTTTATTTTTATCCTTTTTTTATCCTATTTTTTATTTTTAATTTTTATTAATATAGAAACAACAATCCTTATTGTTTCTATAAGTATTTTCCTAAATCCAGGTGAAAATTTCTCATATTAAACTATCTGATGTTACATGGGTGTACATAAATAATATTGGGAGTCTTGGGAAAACTTGCATAATTTACATGAGATTGCTGTATTTGAGTAGGAAGATCAAGTTTAACTTATGGCAATAAATTTTCATTATACATATGTCTCTGTGATGTACTTTCCAACTATCCAGCAGAAAAGCCTAATTCAAATTCACCTTTTCACACATCCACAGCTTTGGAACTTGGATTCTAACTCTTCATATAATTCATTGGCAAAAAATAAGTATCCTTTTCACATTAAAATATTTATTTATGCACCATAAGTGGAAAGCATTTACAGAATCCTTCAAAAATAGGACTGGATTTAATTTTTTTTCTTCTGATGCTTTCTTTGGTGAAAGCATTTTGACCATTTTATTTACATTTATTTTCTTTGGAGAAATTAAGGACATCATGCAGACTGCAATCCTTAAAACTCGTTTGATGTATTTTATTTATAGAGGATATATGCAATAAATATTTGAAATAAGATTGAAAATTTAATTAATCATTTTAATTTTGATCTGCTCAAAAAATTAATATTTGCTACCAATTAATTGGATCGCTGAGGTATAAAGATGATTGATGACTTCATATGTCTTTTGTTTCATTCAAAAAACATGTCTACAACATATAATCCATTTTAGACAGGAATACAGTCTGGAACATCATTCCCTGCATTTTAACTTATTGATTCATCAAAGTCCTTATGAAAACCTGTATTAGCATTCTAATTATGATTTTGTAAAAGTGATGGACACAAAACTGCTGGGTAATGCTGAGCACTGAAATTTCATCAGTGCTATTTTAATGATGGAGGGTACTATTATATAAGTGGAAAGATTTTTGTTAAGTGGAAGGAATTGGGAGTGTGTGTTGAATCCTGGGGACATATAATGGCACCTTAAATATCATTTATTTCCAAACCTCCTGCTGTGGGTAGACACCTTCCAGTAGACCAAGTTGCTGAGAGGCCCATCCAATGTGGCATTAAATACTGCCAGTGACGGGGCACCCCCAGCTTCTCTGGACAACCTGTTCCAGTCCATCACCACCCACTCAGTAAAGAATTTCTTCCTAACATCTATTCTAAGCTTACTTTCTTTTACTTAGAAGCTATTCACTCTTGTCCTGTCATTACATGCAATTGTAAAATGACCCCTCCATCTGGTTTGCAGGTTTCCTTCAGGTACTGACAGCCACAATAAGTTCACCAGGCAGACTTTTCCACACTGAACAATCCCAATTCTCTCAGCTTTTCCTGGAAGGAGAGTTGCTCTATCCCACTACTCAACTTGGTGTCCTCTGGACTGATTCCAACAGGTCCACGTTCTTCCTGTGATGGGGACCCAGGAGCTGGATGCAAGACAACAGATGGGGTCTCACAAAGACAGATCAGAGGAGCAGAATCCCCTCCCTCACCCTGCTGGCCACACTTCTCTGGCTTCAGCCCAGGACACATTTGGACGCTTTCTGGGTTGCAAATGCACATTGTCAGATCACATCCAGCCTCTTATCCACCAGCTCACCCTGGTCCTCCTTGGCTGGGCTGCTCTCCACTCCATTAACATATATAATAAGTGTGCCATTGGCACAAGATAGACTAGTCAATGGCTGTGACTGTCAAGAGTTTCAGATTAAGAGTATCCAATATAAGACATTTGAATTAAAACATGAAACTGCATTATCTACTTCATTTCATCTCAAATAATTCTACAGTTTTGGCTCCATGTTAGTCTAAAGGTAGTTGAAATAGTTCATAGAAAATTAGATAAATATTAGATGTGCCTTGAATTCCTGCTATAAAATAGTTGAAGGTTGCACATACTCAAACATTCAACTTTGTTTCACTGTGAGCTCAGTCTTGCCATTCAAAGCTGTCATCAGTAAAAACTAACATATTCTGTTTGGTTTGTGGTCCAATTTATGCAATTCCAGTAGACTTCTGACTGTTACTGTCACAATATGGATGAAAATACAATTCACTTCACTGAGAATGGTTCCTGTTTTTTGTTCCTAACCTTTCCCATAACCCAGTTGCATTCCTGCTTATACATGCATAAATGTATCTCATATAGCAAGTCCTGCTTCTCATTATGAATAGAAGCATGTTTTACAAATAATTTAAATCTTCTCAGACTAGCACATCATGCCACAGGAGTGTAAATGCTACAATTTTCATGGGATGTGGAAATTATTTGTGGAACCTTTATATGTGTATGTTCTAGTTAATACAGCATGATTCTCTACTTTACTGTATACTTGGGAAGAGAAGGAAGAGGCTATAAACAATAAATGGGTAGTTAGGGATTTCAGAGACTAGGATAGTGAGGAAATGTGGTTTGATAAAAATGGGATTATACTACAGAGTTTGAAAAGTCAGGTCTATTAAAATGCTGATTCCTAGCAACAAAATGATTAATTGCAAATTTATGATTTTCAAAAACAAGGTAAATGGTCAATTTTTTTTTCTCTAGGAAAACTATACACATTCTAGCAAGCATTTTTAAAATCTTGCTATATTTTACTTTTGTCAAAAAACATTTTCTTTTATGAAGAAAATCTTGCTTAATAGAGTCCTACCATTGTGAATTCTTGCACTAATTTTGGAATACTTTCTGCTTATTGCCAATCAACAAATTTCTGACATAGCCATGTAGGCTGTTGAAGTCTTT
Source organism: Zonotrichia albicollis (assembly GCF_047830755.1). NCBI lineage: Eukaryota > Metazoa > Chordata > Aves > Passeriformes > Passerellidae > Zonotrichia > Zonotrichia albicollis. Next base: position 76,129,589 of record NC_133819.1, read on the forward strand.
TTTATAATATATATAGACACTTCTTTTTTCATTATTTAATCTTTGAACAGATCATGTAACTGAGATCATATAATATACTGGCTACAAATGCATGGTCTGTTCATGCCAGAAAAAATTATACATACTGTTGGAAATATTCTATGCCTTAAAATAGCTGAAGCTGTTGATGGATAAGTAACTTTTCATAAATATTATACAAAGCAACTGACATTATATACTTGTCTATTCTCACAGCTCTTTGTTCATTACTGAAATGAAATGACTTGCTTTTATTTTTATTTGTATTTGATGCTGATCTCTTTAAAAATTATTTCATCACCTTACAGATGTTTGAAACACTCATCACTCAATTCTTCTTTGCTCAAAAAAATAATAGCCTATTATGAAAATCAAATTTTTTTTCTATTTTTCAGTTTCTTTTTAGAAAATATTATAACATGTTTCTATATCAGATTAATTCCTAACTGCTTTTGGTCGTGGCAAAGATGAAATTTATAGCATTCATACCTTTTGGGTTACTCTGTTTTTCTCTCTCTTCTTTCTCCTGTGTGCTTGTCAGAGACTGAAATGTTAATGATTCATGGCTTAACCATTGTTATGAAGAAGTTTTGGCCACTGTGGAAAAACTGTATAAAGAAGCTACAGCCACCAAAGTCCTCCCCTCCCTGAAGACGCTTCTTAAGGAGAACTTAGATCTGTGAGTTAAGCTACCTAAGGGAATACAAGATAAGACACTGTTGCTCAATCATCTCAGGTCCGGTCCAGGAGAAAACAAACCAGGCTGAGGAGAATGCCAAACAAGAAAGCCAAACCCAGCAGCTGTGCTGAGAATCATCTCTGACTGGGTTTGGGGTAGGGGGGGCCACAGCCCACAGACCCATTTGCTGGGGTCTGTTTACACAGACTGCCCCAAACAGAGTGGAGAGGAGGAGGTTTCAGGTGTGTGGTATCATCTCTGATCACAGGCAGTGAACACCCATCCTCCCTCCATTACACAGACTGGCTCAGTTGTAAATGCCCCCACTCCAGGAAGGCCACATCCATGGGACATTCATGTGAGAGGCAGTTGAGGGGGTGTCACAACCCAGCAAAGACTCCCCCAAAGCTCTCCCCAGAGGCCTTGCACCGCAAGATGCAAAGTGATGCAACAGATCCAGACTCTGGTGCAAGACAGTGTTGAACTTGCCTCCCCCAGGGGAATAACCTCAGCATTCCGACGTGGCCTGAACATATATTAATCTGTTGGAGTCTGTTTTTTAAGGGACCTTGACCACCAAGAAGACCAGCTAGAGAGGATCAAGGGAACATCGTTAGGATTCGTGGAATGGCAATATTTTCTTTAATCTGTCTCTGTCACTATCTTTCTTTTACCCACTTCCTTTATATTCCTTTCTCTTCCTTTTCCTTTCTCTCTCATTTTTACTATTTTATAAAATCCATAGTATTGACTCTGGAATATGGTCTCATTTGTACCTTAATTTGGGCAGAGACATTTCTAATACTTTTAATAACCAAACTGTTACAATGCTTCACTAGTATTTGTTGCTCACTGTTAAAAATCATGAATAGTCATTCAAAAATTTGACATGTTAGCCTAATGAAGTAATAGAGTCATTTTTATTAAGAGTGTCATTCTTTCCTGCCACATTCTGCAACCTCCAAATTCTCCCCCGAGTAAGTTTCATGCTTCTTCAGAGTAAAATCAACCTTCAGCTTCCAGAAAGATAATCAAAGAAATACATAACAAAGGTAAATAATGTAAATAAATGCAATGACTCTCTGCAGTCTGACTGGAAATAACTGCAAGGTGTTATTATTCCTATTTCAAAAATTCTATTGTTTTCATATACCTTTTTTCCTATATGATTAGATGGTTTGCTCTTGGCATTCATTCCACATCTCCTGTACTCTAAAAATATGTATCACAGTTTTCAGGAGTTGAATGACTTGGAGCTTTTATTTGTCATTTACGGTACAGTATCTTCACACAGTTTATTAGCTTGTGGGGGTTTCTGAGCTCTGTGGTAAATTCTGGGCCCAAGATTACTTTCAGTAGAAGACTATCCCTTTCATTTGTGACAGTATCAGCCTGTTAGCAAGACATACAGTAGTATAAAATACCCTAGGATGCCTATTAGCCCTCAGAGTGAAGACATAAAGTTGACATGTGTTAATTTTGCCTGCCAGTTTGCATCAGTTGGTAATGAATGGATGTGATATATTGTGGTGACATGAAGACAAGCATTGGAGTTTTCTATCAATAGACACTTAATCTGCTTTTTAACGGTTTAACTGAACAGATCCTCCTTCGCTTTTCTCATCTAGGACCTGATAACATGAGTGTTAACATCACTCAATAAATAAAATGCCATCAAAATTCAGAAAATATGGCATACAGGGGAGCATTTCTTTTTCAGTTCATGTAGGCCATTCTGCCCAGGGACTTCCTAGAAAAAACAACAGTGCAGAACATGACCTCTTTATCGTCTCTCCCATATTTTAGATCACTTGCTTCTAAAGATATACACTGTCTTGAAAAGTGCTTTTTAAAATGTAGCCACAGAAGGTTACAAGTACAGCTCTTGTTTTCTACATGGCATCTAATTTCTTTGACACCTTTCCAACGTTATTATAGATGTATATAAATATCATTACATTTGTAAGTACCTTTTTAGATTTTGTTTACTGAAATATTTTGACAAAGAGTAGATTGAGCAGCTTGTGAGATCTGTTTATTTTCCACTGGATGGCTTTTCTAGCCCAGAATCGACTAAAACCTAACATAATTTTGCCTTGAGCACAAAACTTTCATGAATTCCAGCTAAACCCAGGCCCCTTTAATTCAGGACATTGTCTCCAGCCTTTTTGTCTTGTTGATGCAATTGTAAAAACCCATCATATTACCACTAAGGCCTTTGACTGTGAATAATTTTATGTGTTTTATGACCTTTATTTGCTTTCCACTTGCAAGATTTAATGGACTGTACACTCCTATTTTCTTGTCTTTTCTTATTTTTCATATCCACCCTCATTCATCTTCTGACATCTACTTGCTTCAATGCCTCCTTTTTCCTAGCTATCACTTTCATTCTTCTGTAGACTATTCCTTCCCTTTTGTTCCTTCCCTATAGTTTTGTATGATAATTATGTGAATTCAGTAAATTTTGGGCATGTAATCCAGAAAACAGAAGTTAATTATTTTCAGCTACGTAATTTTCATGCCTCAGTTTCCTTACAGTAAATAACTGGGGAATTTTTGATCAAATGTTCACATCCACTGCCTGCTCACGTACAGCTGTTCTTGAGGCATGACAGACTTAAACAGTATGTGAACCTTCCAAAAATTAAATCTGTGAGCAAAAAAATCTAACAAATATTTCTTCCCTGCCCAAAGAATTATTCCATGAATTCTGATGATCTGCAGATCTACATCTTTATTTAACAATAGACACTGAAGCTATGTGGCACATGCTGAAATATTCAGTGAAATAAAAATTGAGTTGTGTATTTACTCAATGCTGAATGTGTTTATATTCCTGTATTACCATCTGAATAGTATTAATAGAATCAACCATATTAAATATTACACGATTTTGAAACTTAGACTACATTTAATACCTAAAAATATGCAAAATATTGTAAAGGAAGTCTTATACTGTAGACTCAGCTGTAAGTACCTTTAAAAAGCTAATACATGTTTCCCAAATAGGTTAGGTTTCCTGAGTCAGGTAGAAAAAAATGGACAAGAAATCGTCCGGTTCTGAATCCATCTTCAATATTAGATACATATGCAAGATCCTCCATTTTAATTGAAATATTTCTCACCAAGTTATAAAGGTGAGTTCTGTGGTATTATCGGCAGAGAATATGTACTCATGAAGGAATATGTCTGTTTACCTCTTTTAGTTGCCAGACACTTTTGTGGATAAGCAGATTCTTCTGGGAAAGATCAGTCCTAAAACTTGGTCTTTAGTATTCTGTTTCTCATTACTGTCTGATTTAGCCTCTGTGACAGAGAGACTTTTTTATGGGGGTGATCAAATTGTAAAACAATGTAACTGATGTGAACAAAAATGAATAAAGCAACATGACTGCAATAATCATAAATGGAAAAATTGGGGGAGTGAGATTCACTTTTTTTTTCTTTGTAATTATAGTCATGGAATTCAAACAGATTTCTCCTCATATTTACAACATATTCAAATTTTGCAAGAATTGCAATTTGATTCAAGCAAATGTCTAGAGATCTCTGATCTACCTCAATATTCAACATTAGCATTTCAGTTATGTTCTGGGAACATTCTACTAAATTACTGCCACTCCTCTCTCCTCCTCCCCTGTCATGAGTTTCCACGGAACCTTGATGGTCCTTTCCATGTAAAGAAGGCCAGGAAGGACTACAGACTATTTCCCAGTGAAAATCTGAGATTATCAGCAAAGAAATGGATCCTAGAGTCCTGGAAGGAGTGTCAGGAGATTGTCTTGCTTATCCAACTGTCTCAAGGCATGAAAACAGCAAACTAGTGAATTCTGAAAGATGTTTGTGTAGCTTGTTCTTACTGCTGAAAACATTTTCCTAATGTCTTACCTAAACACCCTCCCTGCACATCAGCCATGCATACAGAGAAAATATTTTTGGAGATCTAAAAACTGTTCACATTCCCTTGGTCCCTTAAATATTCAGTCTTAGATATCTTCTTCAGACTTCTGGATAAATTAAACACATTTTCTGTACTTCTCATTATTTAAACTTGCTGTCCACTGGACCTTGCCCAAGCAGCCATTGTCTTTTCTAAAATCTAAAAACTTCTAGAAGATTAATATTTCTGGTTTATGCTTTCCAGTGTGCTCAACTTCCTAACAATGTTATGACCCTTGTTTAGCTTGAGGTTCAGTACAGCTCATGGCTGCTACCTATCTAGACAATATTTCTTCTGTATTCAGCTGATTAATCCTACTCACACATATAATTTTTACTTTTCCCTCTTGGATTCCATCTTAGATTTTTCAGTTTATCATTTTAATTTGTCAAGATAATTTTCAATTTTAATCTTGTCCTTTTATATACTTGCTGTCCCTTCTAGCTTGGTATTGTTTGCATATTTAATTGGCACACTCTCATTTGTCAATTTCTACTTCTAGCCACAGTCCTGTGGATCCTATTCCTTATGTCTGAAATCACAAACTAAACACCAAAAATATTTCTAAAATATCTCCTGTGGCAAATTAGACTCTTACCACAATATTAATGCATATTGAGGTCAAATATAAATAATATAAAGGAATCACTTATGCATTTAAATCATGTTACAACTTTACACAGCGGGCATTTATAAATACTGGATAGTGCTAGAAATTTATTTTATAAACTTATACCAGTATTGCAAGGAAAAATATTAAATTATCTTGTCTATTTATAAAGCTTATGAATTGCATTAGAGCATTCTAAACAAATAGTCATAAAATATTATGTCTTTATCATTGCTGCAAAGTGGGTGGTGTGAGTTTCAGGTATAATTGTCTATTAACTGGTTCTAGGAGAACATTTAGTATTTACTTTTGCGTCATATTCCCCTTAACAGTGAGAGTGCAAAGTGAATACAAAAATGTAAACTCCTTAATTGATGGGAATGGCAAAGACATTTTAGAAATAAACAAATTATATTCATCAAGCATCTTGAAAGTATCTAATTTTTCAACTGTTTGTTTATATCACACAGCATCATACGGATGCTCCAATGTTATGGTTTAATTTAGTCTTGTTTTTTCCTTTTTTTTTTTCTCTAATAGGCTGTTTATTTCAGTTCTTTGTACATTTGTACATGACATTTGTACACTTCTAAAATTGCCAGTTATGTTCACATGTATCATATATATCTCTAATGTGATATCTCTTGTCTGAGATTTGCCAAATTCCCACCCTCACAGAATTTACAATAATGTTAAATAATGGAGTCATCTGATTTTAAGAAGGGTTTTTTTTTCTTCCCCATCAATTACAGTGTGGCGTTTCTTTAAAGCATAAGGTATCAAAATAATTTCTAATATTATCTAAAGGACCTTTGGACATTCCCATCCATGTAAAAGTCTAATTCTTTTTTCAAATCCTTATAAAATTTTGGCTTCAATGATATCAGTGTTGATCTGATCCACAGTTATGTTATGCATTTCCTATTTGTCATATCTCATGGCAAAACACCTCTGACTGAAGTAGATGATTCTTTAGAGCCAAGGAAAATAGTCTTCTCTATTTTATCCTTTCTATCTTAAAATCTGTTTTTGAGCCATATCAGTTTTTATCCAAAGGTACTCTGCTATGTAAGTGAAGTCTCATGCAAACCAGACACTGAACTGTTAACAACCAATTGCTCCAAAAAAACAGGCTCCCTTTCTTCTGACACCTTCCTAGTACAATTCAGGTCCTGGTCTGTGCCTAGTTTGCTGTTCCATTAGAAGAACCTTTAATATAAAATACAATAATGCAGTAATAATGGCACTCCTATTCAGAGTATACAACAGTAAGGGATGTTATCCAATTTTACAAAAACTCTCACACTGGAAGAAATAACAGTATGTTTATTTTTCTAGACATCAGGAAAATGGTGACCATTAGAGAATCACATAATAGACAAACACATAAATGTTTTTAAACATGTAGTTAAGTGTTCCTAATAAAAATGAACTGTTTTTACTTGAAGTCATGGAAACAAGATTATATAGAGTCATAATGAATGTGCATGAACTTTAATCCAAATCTGTGAACTACCTGCTTAAAGATAGGAAAGAAAATGAGTATATTAAATTCAGCATGATGTCTGAACTAGTGATAAGTACAATGAACAGCCAGAGTCCACAGAAGGGTTATTATCAATGACCTAAGCAAATTAACAGCAGACATCCCCCAGGGGAGAAGACAAAGTAATCACTTGATTGCCACAGAATCTGGGTGAGTACTCTTTCCATCTTCAGTGAAGGAGGACAAAATGAAGCACCCAGTCAATAAGCCAGACATTTCTGACAGGAAAATGACATTCTGAGTAGCAAAAGACCCCAATCAGGTCTGCCAAGGTAACTACCCAACACCTCTTTCAGAAATCACCCACAATAAAAAAATCCACAAAATGGCAGCATTTGTTATGAGAATTCAGAAAGATAATTGGAAAAATAATTTTCCCTGCTGTGCACTGTTTCCTCTAGCCTTCAAATTACTTTAAGCAATCCAATCTACCTTTTAGCCCAACATCAACAACATATCTTGCCATCATTCTGTTTATTTCTTACGCGTAGAATCCCACATGAAGTTATTTCAGTGCTCCTGAAGTAGGGATAATTTTCCTTGTATTTTTCCCTTTCAACAGAAACTTGTTATGGCTACTTTTATTTCCAAATAGTCACACTTAGTAAGAGAATTTACTGTAACTGAAGTTTTGTACACTTACCTTTCTGAAGTTGCATTCCAAAGACCTATTCCTCTTATTTTTTTCCACCACTGTCTATAAAATTCAGTAGTATACCATAACATACTAATTGAATTGATGCTCATTTCAAGATTAACTGCTGTGTTTAAAACACTAGCAAAAGTAATGAAAAATTTAATGTAGCTTAAAATTTTGAATGGATTTCTGTGCATGTACATGGTTATAAGCTGCACTGCACTAAAGAGATTTACAGGAATGGCTTCCACCTATATTAGTATATCCTTAATACAATTTCTTGTGTTTCTAAACCTTGCATGATTGAATTTTTTCAATTTTCTTTCAAGGAAATGAGATGGACTTCATGGACTCTGCAGAGTTCTTTTCTTTGCAGGTTTTACTAAGCATATTTAGGGTCAAAGTTTTACTGTTGCTCTATAGCATATAGTTTCATTAAGTATGAGCATGTAAGCATACAATCATAGATGTCTCTGAACAGAAGGGAATGAATTTCTGAGTTGTTTACTTTTATGTAATCTTCAGAGGTGGAAAAGAACACCTGAATTATTAGCAGTTGGTACATCTTTTTTAAAAAGTTAGATGTTTAAAGAAAAAAAAAGTGAAATTTCTAAATGGCATGATTAGTATAGGTGTATTTGCACCTCATTCTATTTCCTGATAATCCCACATGCAAATATCTTATCTAAATATGTTGAAAGGCAATGGATGGCATCAGCAAATGCAATAATATTGCTATCCCAAATGTTCCTGAAATCTGGAATGGAGAAACAAATTTTCTCATGGACTAGGAGACTGAGGAGATATCTATTTTTTTCACCATCTTGTGTACTAAGGTGTTCTCCTGCTAGACTCTACGTGGTGCTCTAACTGCAACCCTCATAGTCACATATTAAAAAATAAATAAATTAAAAAGTGGACTACATATCATAGGTGTATCATTTAGGATTTGCAAATTTCTTAGCACTTTTAAAAGTAGCAATTCAATAATAAACTCAGCTGGAAACCAGGCTCCGAAACTCAAAAACACAAAAACAGAATAAAGGAGAAAATTACAGCTCTCTTTCAAACTTATAAACTATTGCAACATAGCTCTTATCTTAAATTGTCTGGTTTATCTGCCTGCCATCGTGATATGAATCCTCCAGAAATAGTAGAAGAGCTTTCCAGCATACTGAGGGCTTATGAAGTGGCATAAAGACTAAGTTGTAAGGGAAAAGAAGAGGGTTAAAATATTCTGGTAATTAAAGGTGGGAGGAGGAAAACTAGCAACAAATAGACAGTAAATTATGATGTAATTTCAGGTTTTAAGTTCTGACATTGATCTATGGCCTTAAATAACTTGCCTGAATAACTTGCAGTAACAGAAATCTTAAACCAATTTATTTGCAAGAACATAATAGTGGCTTGGGATAATAATTTCAGGAAAAAAAAGAATTTTACAACAGCTATAGGAAAAAATTAGGAACAAATCATATGCATGCCATAGGTCTTGAGTTTATTTACAGGATGATGACCTGTGTCAAGCAAAACAGAGATCCACCTCCTCCAATCAGCTTCTTCAAGGGGGTTTCTTCTTAATGAGACAGAAACTTCAAAAGAAGATAGTGCATTGGTGATGTAAATGAAGATGGTGTATTGATGATGTAAATTCTTTCTCCTCCCTTGCTGAAGCATTTTCTTAAAACTACAAGTGGGATATCATCCCCCTTGTTACTGTCCTTACTTTTACCAGAACATTTCTGCATGGGATGATACATTTTAACAGACTTAAGTTCTGACTACGAGTTTTATGAGTAATGTTTCTAATGATGAAATGTGTGACAGGGAAGTTGCAGGACTTTCTCTTTTTCCTCCACAGTTAGATGGTAACTACAGAGCATAAATGATTATGACCTCACAGCTGTGATTTCTCTCTCTTCTACAGTTAAGCATGTACAGATGTCTCTCACTGCATTATAATGATACAAAAATTAACTAAAAACTGGAGCAGAATATTTTTTTTTCAGTTTGAGTCATCATCTTGGTGATATTTTTCTTAAACACAGACTGAAATTAGATTCTCAAAGATCTTAGTGTAACCGTGCATCTGCTCTTTAAATTTTCCCATCTCTTGCTACTTTCATGAACAAGATTTCAATCTTGTTTTCCCCATTAGTCAACTGAAGTTAATTTCCTTCCATATATTTCAGAATACATCGTAGTATAAAATACAAATTATATATAGCAAATGGATTTTAAAATGTTTTTGAAGTACACAAGCTGTTTTTAAATGGAAATATTGATTTGTGTCTATTTTATGTAGCATACAAATAGCGAGGCCCATATTTCTTATTGTTTCTTTGGCCTTTTTTTGCTGCTGAGAATAAAAGTTAGAGGCTTTACATTAGGCCTGAATCACCAGATGCAGAAGCCAGCCTTAAAATGACTGCTTCTACAACTCAAGTAAAATGCTATTGACAGTGGCAGTCTATATTATTTACCTAGGATGGCTTGGGGAAGAAGTAACCTTTTATCTGCCAAAGTAAAGGATCTATATTGTGTTGAGTTTCTCAGCCTTAGTATTTCCACAGCTACATTCTCCAGTGGCTAGGCATCATTTATTTTTGCGTGTATGAAATGAGAAATCAAAAGTTCACTAGAGCACAGTGGAGAGTGGGAGTAATCAAGTCTGCAGCCAGGTGATTAAGCTGCTCAAACGGGAGGTAAGGAGGGGAGGCTGGTTCCAGACCCAGCTCTACTCTTTCTAAATATGCCCAGTATACACCTGGAACTCCTTGGCACTGAGAGAAATTGCCAAGATACGTGCTATATTAATACTACTGAAGGTTCTCAATCTTATTCAAATCACCTTGGCCTCTTCTATCTTGCCAGATGGCGCCTTGGGTTGTCTTGGGTCATGCCTTCGTCAAGATTTTATCAGAACAGATGATGGACAACAGCAGCCAGAAATATTTTCTGACACTCTCCGATTTATTGATATTAATTGAGATGTAGTATTTAAATATTTAATCTAATGATTGTTTCAGGTAAAATTAATAAAATATTCATTTAATTAAATCACATCCATATAACTGTTGCAGATTCTATTATAAAGGGTAAGCAGGCAAGTACATGCTTAAATAAAAAAAATACCACTAAGACAAGAAAGAAAAGTATGATTACATTAAGGTTTCAATTAAGATTATATTAGATTCAAAATATTTCACCATCTAAAGTACTGGTAATCAAAACAAGTCATGACACTAAAAGAGATGATTACAACATACCCTCAACTTGGGAAATTTGAAGAGGAGATTTCAGTTTATGAATCTCATGAGGTTTAACAAGATTAAGTGCAAGGTGCAGCAGCTGGGTCATGGCAACCCCTGGCATCAATACAGTCTGGGGGATGAAGGGATTGAGAGCATCTGTACTTAGAAGGACTTTGGGGTGCTGGCGGATGAGAGGCTGGACACAAGCCAGCAATGTGCATTTCCAGCCTGGAAAGCCAAAAGTGTCCTGGGCTGCAGGGCCAGCAGGGCAAGGGAGGGGATTCTGCCCCTCTGCTCTCTTCTGGTGAGACACCACCCAGAACACTCTATCCAGCTTTGGGCCCTCAGCACAGGAAGGACATGGGCCTGTTGGAGTGAGTCCAGAGGAGGAACATCAAGTTGAATAGAGGGATAAACCATTTCTCCTACAAGGAAAGGCTGACAGAATGGGGTCTGTTCAGTCTGGAAAAGGAAAGTCTGTGGGGTGACCTTATTGTGGCCTTCCAGTACCTGAAGGGAACTTACAAGACCAGCTGCAGAAGGACTTTTTGCAAAGGCATGTAGTGACAGGACAAGGGGGAATTGCTTCAGTTTAAAAGGCAAATTTATATTAGATGTTAGGCAGAAAGTCTTAACACAGTGAAATTATGGGTGTCTCATCCCTGAAGTGTTCAATGCCAGGTTGGATGGAGGTTAGTGCAGCTTGGTCTAGTGGAAGGTGTCCCTGACCATGGCAGACGAGTTGAATTAAAACAATAGTTACTATCGCTTCCATCCCAAATCATTATGTGCTTCTATGATTTTTTGTCCCTGACACCGTTATAGCTAATGCAGCCGACTGATTTAGGCAAACACAAGCAAAATTATCTACAGATTGCCAGCATCACTGTTTTTTCTGAATGCCACTATTCTAGTTTGCTCAAGGCATCAATTGAATCTCCTTTATTTTGGAAGAAGCCAACCTGCCCTATGCCACATTAGAGTACTTTTGTTTGCCTATTTTCTTTCCATTCACACAGGTATACAGATTATTGTCTCACCCTGAACTCAAGGGTGACTGTTGATTTTATGTGATAGAAATCTTTTAAAAAACACTATGCTTAATGCATAAAGGGCTACTGACATTTTAGTGATTGACACTTAGTGTTCATCTTGCAATACTGGATGGCCCACATCTATACCCTAACATATCCTGCACAAAAAGAGAAAAATCAGTATAACTGTAAATTCAATCAGAAAACAAGTTAGTTTTCAGGACCTTTAACTCCCAAAGTTATTAGTTACTAGATTTTGAAGGCTTAAAATACAGGTGATTTCTTCCATCACTGTTTGGATGGCCAAAACTTCTGATATATGTATTTCCTGATTTCCCAACCTGATTTGTGCTGGGACTTGCTGTCCCAACACAACTTTAGAGAATAAAGAGTTCATAGGTGCAGCTGGCTTTATGATATGGAAAAAATGGAGAAAAGAAAGTCCAAAAACTTTCACTGCTGCAATTTTCCAGGGATTATTTTTGGTTATTTATGCTTCAATAATAATAATCTTCCATGAATTTCTGACAAATTAGACTAGTTGAAATAATAACTTAGAAGAAAGTCTTCCTCTTAGCATATCACATAAGTTTGTAACAATAAGAATCATCACCATGTGATACCACTGCAAAATATCTCTCTGCTCAGAGTTCCCTGCTGATTCTTTCTTTCTTGTATATGTCAGTTGGCTACTTCCTATACCATATAGTGAATATATACCCTATACATATAGTAAATTCTATAGGTGTGTCCTTTTTTTTCTTTTGGTTGGGCTTTTTGTGTGTTTGATTGTGGGTTTTTTGTCTCTTTGTTTTTCTTCCCAGTTTTTGGCACTTTTTTATTAACACGTTATATAGTACAAAGTCATAAATCTCAAAAAATAACTAATTGATTAAGTGTAATCTGTTTCTTTTATAACCTAGAAGTTTGCAGTCAAAGAAGAAAATTCATCTGGAAACAATTTTTTAACATAATATTAAAAGTCCAAAAGTAATTACATTTTTGTAATTTTTTTAAGATGTTCTAGAATCAGATTTTTCTTTTACTGTTCTGTATGGAATATATATAAAATAGCCAGAATAACTGATGTTTCCTTTTCTTTTCATTTTAAAGTGCTCTCAAATTTGTCACAAGTTTTGTTTTATGATCACTGAATCTAACACTTCAGTAGTCCCTGTGGGACTGTTTACCTTATAATTTTGTAATCTTTACCAATCTCAGATGCATCTATATTTTATATTCTGTTCCCAGAAGACAGGATACCATTCTTTTTTATCCTTCAAATACTCCAACCTGCTTGGAAAATACAGAATTACTGATGATGACTGCTAAATAAGTTTCTGAATCATTGAAGAACATTTCATGGCAGCAGCTTTTTTTCATGCTTCAAGATTATCAGATGTGTCCTTTCTAGCTTTTTCCTTCTGTAAAAGACAGGCTTCGTGTGACTGATTTGCTATTTCTTTTTCCTGAATTCCATATTTAGAGAATAAAAAGCAAAACCATTAAAGGATTCTGTAGACAGTGGTGCAAAGACCATTTTACTTGTTTAACTACATTTACTATTCTACACATCATCTCTGTATCCATCTAGCTTTCTTTGTTTTTCCTCCTAGAATCAAAGATTTGTGAGGCAGCTTTGTTTTTTCACAGTTTTATTTTAACTTTGAATACTTTTACAGGTTTCAAGAGCATTACCTTTTGAGTTCAGGGCCTTTAGTTGCAGCAGTTTTTATAGCAAAAACTGAATTAGTAATTTCACAACTCACACTTGCTTTTAATGTGAAACACATGAAAACTAAATTACCTTACTTGCACTGAAAATTGATAGTTATATGATATACAGATGACCTTCTCTTTGCTTAGATCAGCCTGAGAAATATGTCAACCTTTCTTTTGTTAAACATTGTAATTTCCAATGGATTTATGCCCAAAACTTATCCACATACTTCCTGATAAGAGATCATTTAAAAAAATTAAAAATATATCCCTTTTTGCCAGAGACATTTCAATGTAGTTATCTTTGTCCACTTGAAATTTCTCCTTCATTTCTAGTAGGACAAAAAAATGCTTACACACAAGTATACACATGCTTCTTAAAGGCTTTATATAGTTCTACATTTCAGTGTTGTCAAAAGGGATACTCTGTTGTATAAAGATAAGGCTTTAATCACTGTTATTAATATATATATATAATGTTTAAAATGGTGATGTAACCTACATATATGTGCAAAAAACCAAAATTTCACCCACTAACTAAAATACACATGAAGGAACAATCAAATCAAGGGGTTTTTGTAACTATGCTTTCATATCCTTCAGAATAGAATATATGGAAAATTTTAAGCTACATGAAACAAATGTTTAAACCTCTTTCTTTTCTAAAGATAATATATTGTTTTTTGTGTTCAGCTCGCCCCACAGGTATAAAAGGTTTCTGTGTTTAAAATTAAAACAAAAGTAAGAGCCAAAACATAATCACTCAAATCTTAAAGACTTCTATAATTTCCATTTAATGAGCTTAATCTTTTAAAACATCTTTATCTGGACCTGGTTGTCACTCTATGATTTGACCACAGATGTATCACCTACATCATATTAGTATGTGTGTGATCAAACTAGTAGTTCTATGAAGAGGTAGTTCTTAAGTCAATCAAAGGACATGAAAAAAATTTTTATACAAACATGACATTATGAAATATAAATAAGTAAAAAAAGTAAGGTAGTAAGGACAATGGTGAAAGTAAGTTTAAATGCTATTTGGACATCTTTATTAAAAATTAAAAAGAAGTGGCAGAAGGAAGTATATTAAAGCTAAACTTTGTTAGGGTCATTTTTTTCATTATTCAATTCTGTGTTATTTTTTTGTTTGCTCATTTAATCGAATACAAAGAACTACAGCTCTCAGCTTGGTTTGGTCCATTTAACTATGGCAACATGTGCTAGACCAAGATTTAAAGAACCTCTTACAGATTAGTACAAGTGAGACTGTTTCTTATCAAATGGGTCAGAATTCCAAAATACGAGAGGTTCAGTATATACTGTTCAGATTAAAGGAACACACTCTTCATTAGTTCTGCTATTTTCTTGACCTGAATATTTTTATAACCATGCATTTTTTATAGGCCTGGGCTGTATCATTGTTCAGAAATCATATACAATTTTAGTCAAGCAATGACTTATATTCCTCATTTTTCTTTCTAAAGAATTATTTAAAAATATAATTCAAGATACAAGGTTCACCTTTCTCCCCCTCCTTTAAACTATAAAAATATTTATAAGGAGACAAAAATACAAAAAAATGACAAGAGATTTCCTATTCCTATGAGTAATGAAAGCACTTAATTTTCTATAGTAGAGAGAGGAAATATATGTGCAATTTACAAGAACTTGAGTAGAATTTGTATACAAGGCTTAACATGTTATTTGCCTCACTTTAAATGCAAAGCAATATAGACTACATTTGGTAAGTCAGAGGTTTGACAGAAAATTGACAAATAGTAAAAAGCAATGCAGGTCCTTGGGCTCCATGAAAACAAGTAATAGTTAAAGCCAAACCTTGGAAGGCAGCAGGTACCCTTTTAGAGCAATAAACACTGATATGGCAAATAAACATGCACAAATTCACAGACTTGTGTATTCCTGTGCTTACTGGGTTTGAGCATTTTGCAGAAGCTCCTCAGCACCCCGCTGAAGTGCAGCCTTGGTAGCAGTGATGCAGCTGTCAAATGCAGGAGTTAGATGATGCCTGCAATTCTGTGCTAAATGCCATGAGAACTTGTGCTAATGTTTACGGTTGTGGACTCCTTTCTTAAGACAATTAGGGAAAAAAAAAGTTGAAAAAAAAAAGGTAGAAAATTGATTCATTATTACTGTAAAAATTGTAGCCTTCCCCATAAAAATCATATAAGATCAGTTACTTTTTCCTTCCCTAAAAAATTGTGTTACAGGCCAGTATTCATTAAATGCACAAATGAATTCTCAAACTAGAATTTGTTCTCAAAGACAAGCACAAGACGTTTTTTATATAACAGCATGAGGCAAATGGAGCTCTGGTAGATTGATGGAGCCTCAGCAAAGGAGTAGATGTGTGTAGTTCACTCATTTGTCTCACTTGATACTGTGCTGTTGAGCTATAATCAAGCTTTTTATCCAATTTGAGTCAATCAGGATCACAGAATCACAGAATGCTCTAGGTTGGAAAGGGCCTCACAGATAGTTTAGTCCCAACCCCCCTGCCATGGGCAGGGACACCTTCCACTAGAGCGAGTTGCTCACATTTCCATCCAATTGTATATGGGAGGAAAAGAGATCACCAAGGTAGTAATCTGTGAGCAGAATGGGAAGCGCTTGAAAAGGTGATAACTTAGGATAGAAAGATGGATACATCATGATCCCGAGTCCTCATAGGGTCCAAAAGCTCATGACAATGCACAAGCAAAATTAAGTTTAGGGCATCTGAGGAATGAGACCAGAAGAGCAAGAACAACGGTATCCTGAGTATTTAGGAAAGCTAGGATAAAACCAATTCCCAGTGATTATTCAAAAATTTAGGAGGAGAATTGAGATGTCAGATGTGAAAATACTCTTATGAAATGATGAAAGTTTAGAGGAAGGAGGTTTTCAGTGGTGATGAATTAAATCAATAGAAAGGTTTCAGGTCATCTGCAGAAATACAGACTAGAGCATCAAGCAAAAAAAAAAAGTGCTAGAATGTGCCATAAAGGCAGATTGAGATGGAGTGGATGAAATGGGAAATTAAACAGTATGATCTGAGTACAAACAGAAATACAAAAGAAAGCTTTTTATTTAATCCATCATTTAGAAATGGAAGGAGTGTGCTTTGTTTGTCCTGGAGCAAAGAGGGTCAGTAGTCATATGTGAGACAGGAGAAATATCTTGAAATTATTGACTGCAGATGCCTCTCTGTTTCTAAAATTAGTTGCCTGTTCTTACATGCACAGTCATACAGCCTGAAGTTCTAACCACTTTCCTACATTTTTAACGTTTTATTGCCAATATTAAAGATTAATATAATGCAACCACAGTGCACTCCAGAATTTTAAAACAAAGGAGTAGTGGTCATATTCTATTATATTTTATTTTCAATCAATTTCACAGTTTTTTTCTGTTTAGCTTGAGTATTCCTTGAAGCTTATTTTAAACTGGGATGACAATGCGGTATACAACTTCTTGGTCATCCTACAATGGTGATTCTTGCTTTAGTTGAATTTATCAGCTGAGTATATTTTCTCAGCTTTCCCTCAAAGAAACAAAAATGTTTCTAATCCACAGATAATTTACTCAATGAACTGATTAAATCTTACTGGTGGTTTACTTACACAGTAACTTTCAAGTGCGATTTTTCTAACAAAGCTTCAAAACACATATAATACTAGCCAATATTTTAAAGGCAAAAATTATAGGAATAGCCATCATCATGAATGTAATAATGCTCCTGATGAAGAACTCCAGATCCTGACCACTCAATGCAGTAAACTCCCCCACTAACATTAGCATGAAACCACTGGCTCCATAGCCTAGAGGAGAAAGGGTGATTACAACACCAGGAAACGTGCTAGAAACTAGGAAGTGAGTTACAATTTTAATTGCATTATTGCTATTATGATGACTTTTTCTGAACATAAGTATTCTACCTATTTTATTATTATTCTTTTTTCTCCCCTGCAATAATTGTATCTCTAGACCATTAAGATTTTGCTAACAGTAAACTGTTGGCTTAAGTTGTATATCTATAAACTGTTCCTATGGTTTTGCCTCTAAAAAGTACTTTGAATGCAGGCACAATATCTTTGCAATTAAGTTTATAAAATTCATATGGGAAAAGAATTCTCTTAAATTCTTCATATTTACCGGAGGACTATACAGTAATATTCTGAGTGGAATATTGGACATTGTTTCCATTAAAAGGTATAGGAATAAAGTGTCTAAAGCTCTAATTGACCACTTATACATAAGCCTTCCTGGAGAATTTGCAAATTTCAGGTGTGAATTTGTGGCTACTTGCATTTTCCCGTACTCTTTTTTCCTCACAAAAAGCTGCAGTTTTAGATTGTCATATGATATTGATGTAGCCATCTGCATGACTATTCCAGTGGAGTTTCTGGACATAATTTATTTTCTGTTTGGTTGTCAAATCACATTTTTTATACACTTCTGATACAAAAGCAAAAACTAGCAAACTTATGAACAAAAAGGGGATTAATTAATATTTCATTCAGCTCTAGTTACACTTTTTTTATCCTAATTTTAAGGTTATTTGTCAAGCTCTCATGATCAGTAGATATGTCCTACCATGTATTTTCAGTGCCACGCTTCTTTTGGTCAAGAGCCTCTGTAGGCAACTTCAAATATTTTTATAAAACACTTGGTATTCTTAGGATTTTTCAATTTTGATCTTTTAGATTATAAGGATGTTTGTCAAACTGATTAACAACTTTTTTGAAACATTTTCTGGTTTTTAAAGCTAAATAAAACAATATAAATTAATTTTCCAAAGAAACAGAGGGAAATGGTGTGAGGTAGTATTTGCATTCCAAAGTTTTTGATCTTTCCAGATGAGCAGCATCCCACACAGACAAAAAAGAAAGTGGGCACAATAATTCTACAACTTGCTATGAAAGTTATTTCTTCCAGTGAAAAACAAGGCGAAAAAGGAATGCAGCATTATGTTAATATCTGTACACAGAGACATAGAAGAGGGAGAGGATAAATTGAAGCCAATCACAGGGAGAATGTATCATTTCTGAATGTATGACCATTGCTTTCAGAAGAGGAATACCGGATGCTTTTTAAATTCACCAGAATTTAAAAACAGAAAAATACAATAAGCAATCCATCTTTACCTTGCTTTTATTATGTTAATAGGATATGAATTACCATAAATCTTTAATAAAGAAGCTACCAGAGTAAAATTTATAGCTTGCAGTACAGGGACCTCCAAGCCCAGGGAGAGAATGAGCAATGTTTTATGTCTGGAAAGCAGTATGGGATTAGTCTAAAGTGGCACACTTTCATTTTTCTTCACCATTTAGGAGACAGAGCAGTACATCTTATATCCTGAACCTGTAGGTAATAGAATGCACAATTCTACATATGCACAATTCTACATATATATGACTTATTCCAGGAAGAAAGTTCCTCTTCCTTTAAGACTGCTCCAAGCGGAGTTTTCTTACTGAAAACTTGAATCTTCATGGGTACTTAATATAGCAGGTTAACAGATCCTCTTCAGCTGGGCAAATAAAACATAAAAAACCTTCAGAGAACTGCAAACAATATTTGACAATATTTCCTGAGGAAAGTATGCATTCTCTGGTTTTCTTTTCCTGCCTGCTACATTTCAGGTGTCTGCAGCAGTCTATAAATATTATGTGTCTTAGTGAAAAATTAAAAAAAAAGGTCATTTACAGTGATTAATGTTAACCCCACAAAACAAGAGCAATCAGCTTGCCTTTTTACATAACACCCATATCACACAGCTCTATCTCACAAACACTGCAGCTGTTCTGTAGGTTAGTTAAGGCTGATTTAGATATGCACTTAAGCAGTAATCTCTAATTCCTCTCAAATATTTTGATTTAATCCCTGACCACATACGGATATTATTTTTTGAAAATAATTTTTTGCAGTCTTAAAAAGAGAGCATACTTTGTATTTATTTTCTGTTCCATTGAGATGATATATTTGGGTGCCACAATCACAGCTGCTAGAAGTCACATAAATATCTGTGTCTGTAATCACCACTTTTTTTTTTTTTTTTTTTTTTTTTTTTTTTGCCTCTGCTTAATAGTTTTCTTGATATTAAATTTTCTTTTGGGTTTTTTTTTGTTTTATTTTTTTCTGATGTGTTGTAAATTTCCTACCCAGCCTCAGACAGCTCAGCAAAGAAATCTGAGTTAGAGGGAAGTATTCAGGACTGCCAAGAAACATGAATGTCACCACAAGTAAATGGCAAAACTGTTGGGGATGACATTCTTTTGAAAAATAATCATGAAGAAAACTCTGTTTTCATCTTGCCTCCCTAACAAGAACATGCAGAACATCACATAATTTAAGGTTCTCATGTTTGCAGGTGATATTCTGTAAGTGGCCTATGGTAGAAACTACAACTTCGTATGAGTTATTTTTATCATGTTTTGGATGCATACAGCATTTTTCTTCTGTATTGTATACAAAGTTATTATGAAAAGAGAAAAAATTAAATATTTCAGCACATCATAACCAAACACAAGTTAATTTATTTTAGACTAGTGATTTGTTTACTTTTGCAGTTTACATTCATGAAACCTGATTCTTTTGGAGTGTTTTTCTACAGCTATGGTGATTTTATATATCTGCATATGTCATGTAAATAATCAACTACATCTCTGATCTATACTGCTACTAAAATATCATCATGAGGACAGTAGTTCTGTAAGATATTGAAGTAGAGATTACTAATTTGAATATTTAATGAAATCTGAATTATCAATATTGTCCCCTAAGTAACAAATATAAAGTAGTGATGTTGATACACTCTTTTTATATTGTGTTAAATGTCCTTGGCTTAGTATTTATATTTAAGGAATATTCAAGATTATGTAAAGGCAGATTTTTTTTGTTTAATTTTGTCAGGCAGTGGTATCTCCTGGAGTTTGTATCACATTAATCCCATGGGTGTTTCTTTTACCCAAGCATGCTGTAAAAAGGAAAAATACTACCATGGAACATGGTAATGGGGGCTGGAGCACCTCTCCCAGCAAGAGAGAGATGGGGTCATTCAGCCAGGAGATGAGTCAAAGTTGTTATTGATTTACCTTTTGTATATTAAACACAAACTTGTCCAAACATGCATCATGAAAAATATTTTAAAATATATTTTTACTTTCAAAAATTTATCCAGCTATGCACAAATTGCTTCCTTTTTTCTTTATTCAACTTATCACAACAGTAATTCACATTGTTTCATTCCTCTGTCAAGAAATGGTCAGTTCTACAAATCTATGATGAGCTTGTCTGGAATAAGTGCTAAAGTCTTCTGAAACATTTACAAGAGTAAAGCATATAAGTGAAAACATGCCCTACATCTACATATTTTGCTGTATTTAAAATTTAACTATTACTTGAAAACTTGATCCAAAAATTACACTGAAGAAACTTGTTCTCTTGACCACATTTCACCTTGCTTCACATATTTTAAAATTATTTCTTCCTGATGATGATGATGACGACCACGATGATGATGATGATTATTACTATTTCTTCTGACTGAATGTAAAATATCCAAAGTCTTACGTTCCCAGATTTAATCTATGCTTATATGTTGCCGACATCTTTTCATGAAAATAATTTCCTTAGGATTTTTTCCTCCTGAGAGGCTGTGAGGCCTCAGGGACAAAATGTAAACAATGGTTACCTGCTGCTGTGGAATGCAACAGGTGGATCTGTGATTGGCCTCATGTGGATGTTTGGAATTAATGGCCAATCACGACAGAGCTGGCTCTTTCTCTGTGCAAGCCACAGACCTTTGTTATCATTTAGTTTCTATTCTTAGCTTAGCTAGCCTTCTGAGAAAAAACCTTTTCTTCTATTCTTTTTAGTATAGTTTTAATGTAATATATATAATAAAATAATAAATCAAGCCTTCTGAAATATGGAGTCAAATTCTCATGTCTTCCTTCAACATAAGACCCCTGTGACCACTGTCACACTTATAGAAATTAAATCTCAGTCTGTGTGATCAAAGGTTATTTGTACATTTCTAACTAGATTGTGGTCTGACTTAACAAGCTAATGTTTTCCTGTGAAATATAAGATAAGAAACTGTGCCATTGATTCAGTATGTGTTGAAAAAGACAATAAAATACTTAGAAGAGCAAGAACCCTGACTGGAATGTTTTCATTATAATTTCTATCTAGATTGGTGTTTCAGATATGTCTCACACTTTTCTTTACAGTTCAGGTACAGTTCTGCAAGTCGAACACAGCAGCTTCATATTTCAGTTCATTACTTAAGTCAAACCCCACGGTAACACTACAAAGTAGGTTTCAATTTATTTTATTCAGTTGATTTCACCTGTCTGGGGAATTCTCTTTGGAATTTAAAACAAGCCCAGAGGGCTGTCTTACTGAAAGATAATAACAAAAAGAGAAAAAGCAGAAAGTTCATGTGCTGAGCAACAGTCATCATTTACCCTTTCAGCATATAACAATATAGTAAAGGAATACGATAAACTGTTTCCAACTAGCAGCAGAGATTTGATAAAATTTTAGAGAAATATGATATTGCAGTCTTCTTAAGTTACTAACATTTTTATGGCCTAATTCTTTTTGACAAATGCAAGGCAGAAACTCTCCATTAAATGGGAGAGTAGTCAGAGGCGCTACTTTAACAGTTAAGAGTTTTCTGATCTCGCAGGATGTTAAAACCATGTCCTAAGAGAAATTTCCTTGACTTCTCTATCTTTTCTGGTCATTTTACCATCTCATAGAGACCTCTGGCAATTGCAGCAACTGATGCATGAAAAGCTCATGCTAAAATGTCTTTAGTACATTTTGTTTTCTTGGCTTATAATTTACCTCAAAGCAAAGAGAAGCAGCAAGACTAGGACACTCTAGCTCTGTAAATCTGTGTGTTGTAGATTAACCAGGTTTCCTAGAGCCCCGTTTAAAAGCATCTAACACAATGCTCCTAGAGCTTCATTTGCTCATTCTGCTTTGAAAAGTAATAGAAAGTTCTGAAAGCATGACCATCCTCTCAAAGCAGCATGAAAAACATAACACATAATCTTCACATCAATATCTGTAGCACTGAAGTTTCTTCATACACATACTCCAAGAAAGAATATTCATTTTCTGATATTCTTTTAGAAAATCTGGATGTAGTACAATTTCTCATTTTAATTCAGTGTAAATGTAATAAAAAGATTTCTGCTCTTATATTTGTTAAACATCTTTATTAACAATAGTATCAGAGGCCATCCATACAGGTATAGTCACAATTATTTGTATTAAACAAGAGAGCAAAGCTATTTTTTTAGTTTTTAAAAATTTCTTTATAGGTTTGCTTAACATTCTGGACAGCATATCAATGACACCCCATTCTTTCTGGAACTTATAATTAAAGATATGATGGGAGTTTAGATAGCAACAGCTTAAATAGAAAAATTACTTTAGTTGCAACTGTTTTTTCTCAAAATCAAGAAACAACCAGAGCATTTGAAGTACTATGTCTATAAAAGAAAAGAATAACAGAAGTTCATAATATTTTTTCTTTGAAGATAACTAAATTTTCTCCTTGATTTAAAAAAAAAATGCTCAGATTGAGATTCTCAGAATTTCTAATTCTTAGTAGGACTGCTGCCCAAAACATGTTTTTGAACAAAATTTATGGTAATTTATTTCTGTAGTGTTTTGTGAGCAGGAAAGTATATTTTATATGTTGCTAAGAGCTAATTAATTTACATATTAGTGGCAATAGCAAAGAACTAAATTATAAATAATTATGTACTTTTCTACCTCTTCATTCTAATATACCTGGATTTTTATTGAAAATAAAGGAACAAAATCCCAGTTGATATAATGTACACTGAATCATGAGTGTTTTCACGTGCAGTCTTTGAAGCTCATTAACAGAACTGTGACAGCAGAATTATAGTAATGATTTTTTGAAACCAAAAAGCTGGGTTTTTACCAGTAACCAATGGTCTGTTCAATAAAATTAACAAAGTTTTACAGAGCCAAAAGACAGGAAAAATTTCAGGGAGATACCAAAATGTGTCAAAAAGTGACACAATAAAAATACTTTTACCTGTCAAGTTTCATTAGGAAGGACTAGATTTGCTCTATTGTTTTGCATGTGGTATGTCGTTGGTATTGGGTATTCTCAGCACTCTTAAAATGATAGAAAGTGGTAAAACCTTTCTATTCAAAAAACCCTAACCTGTTTCTTATAGACAGAGGTTTTTCATTTTTTCCTCTGTGAGTGAGAGGTTACCAAATGTTTTTAACCTTTGAGTGAAATGTCTTGGATATTGGGTTCAGCTTGTAATGAGTCAAAGATACCAGAAATGTGACCAGGGAAAAAAGACAGGAAAGCAAGCAAAAAAGGAAAAGAAGACATAGAGAAAAGAAAGATAAAAATCAAGCCCAAAGTTCAGTGTAAAACAGACAGGGATTAACAGTGCATTACACTGAAATTATTTTGAATGTACGTGACAATAGGAAATAAGATGGATTCTTGTTACCTTATCCCCTCAGAGACTTCAGTCTGAGAGTCGCCCTGTCCAAGAAATTATGACCTCAGGTGTATGAATTATAAAGACATCATTGGATAAATAAGAACTTACAGTGGTAAATTTCTTATTGCCTTAAGGTTCTTGTACAAAGAAGGAAATTCAGAATTGTACCATTTCTAAAGTGTTTTTTTTTTACAGACCACGCTTTAAATATGTCATTATGTTATTATTGCCAGCATTTGACTCAACAACATGTGCACATTTCTCAGACTAAACTTTTTTCTGGTTTATTTGGCATCTGACTATGTTTATAAAGAAATGATAAGAGATTATGAACTTTTTAATGAAATAGAAAAATACTTTAATTGAAATTTTGTTCATAACACTCATTTTCACTCCAAATGTGCTCATATTTCTGGTAAACACAGGAAAAAAACTGTTTATAACCAAACATTTCATATTTCTTTAGGCTTTTAAGAAATAAATAATGAAAAACACTCCTGGGACCTTGAACATAATGGAAAAGATGTTATTTTGTTTGGAACACATTAAATAAGTGCGGTATTTTTAACCAACACTTAAAATTATTCTTTTTTTTTTTTTTTTTTGGTTTAGTAGTGTGGAGAATGAACAATCTCAGGCAACAGAGCCACTTCTTTACAAGGGAGGCTAATCTAAAGGTCACCTCTTATGGAAAAGAACTTGTGAAGGTCAAATTCAGTATGAGAGAAGAGTCCAAATACAATGAACCTTAGGCAAATATAAATACTTCCTTGGACATTTATTACAGAATGTTAATAAAATGAAAAGCCAAATACTGAGCAACGTTTGAGGTTAAACTTTAACGGGCATAGGGCATAAGGACTTCACTACTCTCAAAAAATTTCTGAGGACTTCGTCTTGAACATAACCAAAGTTTTGCTATTTGATTTAAAATTAGAAGGGAATTCAGAATTGACTGAAGTGTACTAAATGGTGATCTGTACCTTTCTGCATTAGATAGCAGAGTTTAAACACACCAATTCTGTCTTGGGGGAGTTTCTAGTCCCATAATTTTTTGTGGTTAGAAATACGACACCAGTTTTACTCATGTATCACTTAAGCTTAGTTGGAGGAAGAGGAGAGATGTTAGACATTGCCCAAAAGAAAGATGGGATCCTGAGACATGTTTAATTTCTGCTACTAAGAATATATCATTCTCCATAAAGTAGCTATTTTTATGGTATTTTTTCCATAGTGTTATCTCATTTATAGGGAAAACATTCCACCATAATACTTGTATAAATCCTAAGTGTTGCTAGATTGCTAAATGACTCTAAAGCCAGATGTAATTGCATATTAAGAATCTTGTAAACACTGAATTCTCTGGAAAAATTCACCCAAGGGGTTGGTTTCACAAACTCCAAAGCATCAAGTATTCCTTGTAATACAGGCAGCTAACTGCCTGGGAGTAGTACTTGTGCTTTACAGCGATCACCAAGAAGATATCTCAGGTGACACACATTTATTTAATAGACTTTTTTGTCTGGATTTCAGGAAATTCATGCCAGTTTTCAAAATGGCTGTCACTACTTCAGGCATTCACACTAAATTTCAGAACAAGAAAGTACCTAAGAGTTTATTTTATTTTGTGAATATTTGTGTGCGTACACCACATTTTCACTGTTTAATGTTACTATTCCTCTAAAAAGTAGGTCTTTCATCGACAGAAAAAGCTGATTTTTCAGAATTCAAGTTGCTGACAATGACCTGTTTTTTGCAACCATACCTTCTTTTAATAATGCTCATTTCTCTGTGCTTGTTTTTAACAACTAGCATTAGCCAAGATAAGATCTCTAAAGGTTTAATTCAGTTCTTATCTTCCTGAGACTAACTTTATAAAGTCTACCTATAGGCGATTTCTTCTTCATTAGAATGAACTCTTTAATAAAACTAATTTGCTAAATTGAGATTTTTCCTTATGTTTACTATTTGGATGTAATATTTGCCATAAAGACATCAAAATAATTTAACAGAAATTATTTCTGGGAATCAAATCTCTGTCCTGTATCATCAAAATGAGTGAAATCTTGCAATGTGTTACTCTCCTGTCTGCATTGTATTATATACGTAGCAGTAATACTGTAGCAGCACAGTGCTTAAACTCCCTGCTCTCCTCTGTTGTGATTTCAGGGCACCTTGGAAATCAGCGGCAGTACATGCAAGGCATGATAGATTTTCATAAGCATGCAAGGAGGAATTTGCATTAGCTAGCACAAACACCATTACACATTGCTTTTGGGCATACACACCTGTCTTTTCAATGAGCACCATGTCCAGCCTGACTTGTCACATGCAGAGTTCTGCAAAGATTCAGCTAAGCATAAGGTTTCATTTCACTGGAAAGAGACATCTACCAGAGATAGAAATGCCCCCTGTAGCAGGGGAGACAGTACTATATTACCTCTCAGCAAAAATAAAAGCTTAAGTTAATTAAAAATAGGTATGGTGGCCACTCAAAGAGACATGTTATGAGGTGGCAAAGACAGAAATGGTAGCAACAAGAAAATAATTTACTCAAGATTGTTGGCTGCTGCTAGAATGATAAATACTGCCCTGGTTAATGCAAGTCCAGGGACTGTTTAGTTATAGCTCACTGCACTAGCTCCTGTGGATGTGGTTAGTAATGGCTCAAGCTGATCATCCTAGCAGCATTTCCCTGCTCTAGAAGCTCAGCTGCCCTAACCACAGACAGTAACTGAATTTTAGGAGTTTTCTATCTTTGCCATATCACGTCACTTTTTTTCTCACCTTCTTTGGTACAAGATGCCAATCTTCTGTGCCAGTTAGAGCACAAAGCCTCTGAATTTGAAGCTAATACATGCCCAGTGCTATCTGATGGCTATTGAAGTTTCCCTGTAAAATACTGCACGAATGTTTTCCCTGTTTCCATTTTCTCTGTGTTTTTCTTGCCCATCGGCAACTCTGCTGGATGTCAAAATGTTATGCACTACATCAGAAGAATAACTCTAACCTTTCCATGAAATGACTCTTGCATAAATAGTCTTCTAGGACAATTCTGTCAGCAAAAATATTTGTATGTTTAAGAGATAGCATTGAACCCAACATTGGGACTGACAATTAAACAGTTTTAATTTTGAAATCTGCAACAAATTAATGCTATTTGCAAGTGAACTAAAACAAGAGCTTGCCTACAGGAAAAAACTGTAAACTCAAAAACTCTATCACCCTGCTTTAACTGTGGGAGAACTAGATTTATTACTGCAAAGGAACTTTTCAACCTTAGATTAAAAACAGGTTTTTTCCTCTTCTAATACTTACATGAACTGCAAGGGAAGGTTCCTAAGATTTTGAGCTTAGCCTTCCTATAGGGCACAAAATACTTTATTCCAATTCCTCTTCCTACATAAAGTTAGAACACTAACAAACATCCAGTTAGAGCAAAGGCTTGGACAGTCATAGTTCTAAACTTGTTCACCTTGAGTCTACCTAACCCAACTACCCTTTGTTTGTCTTTGCTTCTTTTCTCTATTTCATTGACATTATTTCTTTTTACTCCATGTTTGTGTTCCTCTAAACTGTGTTTCTATTACCCACTCATCTTCTGTTGGTTTTATCTACCACTGATGACTCCAGTGCATTTTTTTGCTCTCTTGTAGCATCTGTTCATGTTAGACCTACCATTCTATTTTATAGTCCTTCTTTAGCCCATTTGCTTTCTTTCATTTTGGAATATTATAATACTGTATTGACCCCCTATATCTACTACAACTCACTAATGAAAAATCTTTTTTCTTCATTTTTAATACCTCGTCCTTCTGCTTCCTAATTCACAAAATAATAGTGATAACATTTTATTTTCTTACTCCAGGACGCAGTCAAGATCTGAGGTGGGGAAGAGAGGGATAGAGAAAGGAGGGAGGAGGGGAAGGAGAGTGTCACTTGTTAGTTCTTCTAACATCTCATGGGTGTCAGGTGAAGAAAAGAATAGAAAATGGGTTGTACAAGTAAAAAAAATAAAAATATTAATAAGTCAGAAGCAGTTCCTGGGGAGCTGACAAGCAACCTTTCTGTACATGTTGGCTAGAAGAAGTAATTGCAAGTAGTTTGGGACATAAATTGCTCTTTGACTTTCTTTTGAAGCTTCTTTCAGTTACTGTTGACATTCATCTTGCCATTACAAACCTGAAGCTCTTCTTTGAGGTTAGTAGAAGAAATTCTGAAAACTGATGCTTTTTTCACACAGCTATTGCTCTACTTTTTGCTGCAGCTCTGGCAACTAATGTTCACAGTAGGAAACAGTAGAAGCTATTTATTTTTTCTAAACTTATTAGGTATTAGAAATAAACCTGAAGGTGAATCTTTCCACTGGATTAATTTTATTTAAAACTTGCTTTATATAGGAGAAAAAAAAAAGCATTTACTATACTTTGATCACATAAACCATTTAACTAAATGTTCTTTAGGAAGGAAAAAGTAGAAGCTTTTCATGATGTGAAAATTCACAATAGGTTTGAATTAAAGGACAGATGGTTCGGTTTATAGGCATTTTGGAACAAAAAAGAAACATATACTTTTTTCAAATTGCCTGAAATAGGTCATGATTTGTCTCATTTTGTCCAAACATTAATGTATTTGGCAGTATATAAAAACAATTCTATATGTACCTGACCTCTCTGAATAGTTAAATGACTGATTGATAGATAGATAGATAGATAGATAGATAGATAGATAGATAGATTGATTATTGGCCAGTCATTGGAATCTGATATTTTCCCTTGAATTTTTGCTGAAATGTCGCCTATATTAAAGTCTATTAAAAGCAAGATTACTTATATACATGGACTAATTTATTTTTTATTCTATGTTTTTTTCAACATTTTGTACTTGAAGCCCTTAGTTTTTTTAGATCATATACTGTACATTACTTCTTTTATTTACTTGTCATCCTCTATATTATGCTGTGCATAAAAAGATTTTGTGTGTGTGTGCTGCATTTCCAAAGTCTGTCCGTGCACTTAAGAATAGTTGTTATCTATGTAGCTCTAAAAACATACTGTAGGGATGATACTAATCTTTTTCCTTGTATGTCAGGCTACTTCAAAATGGAATCTGAAAAAAAATTGTGAATAAATTTTCTTCACACCTGTAAAATCTTTGCTATGCCTGAATGTGTAGATTCTTGTCACTTTCATGAACATATATATAAATAGACAAGAAGCATACATTCATCCAACAGTCACAGAAGTTGTGATACAATTGTTGTATTGGCTTAATCTTTCACACTGACCATAATTTTGATGATTTTCATTTGAAAAATTTTATGTTAAATTTTGGCAAAAAATTCACATTCAGATGAAAACTTGCTTTGTCATTTTTAAAAAAAAATATATCAGTCAGCTATTACACTGATTTATTTTTGAGTGCTGACGTACTTTAGACATAATCAATCCTCAATCGTTCAGATGCTGATTTACAAAATGCAAGGTTTTCTGGTACAATTACTTTAGGAAGATGTAGTTAACTAATCATTTTATAGAACTAAACAGAATTGTTGATATCAGAAGTTCTTTCACTGAAATACTGAATTTGTGAGTAAAAACAATGGACTATTTGTAAATTCCATTGGAAGCAAGATGGTATATAAGCAAACTGTTAAGTACTTGCATTATAAATAAAATAAATTATGTTTCAATGAGTTCATCTCACTTAGCATGTGGTTTCAAACTTTGATCAGCTAGTTTAGCTAAACCAAATTCTTGAACACTGTTGGTTATTTGCATGTAGTGGCTAAAATGAGTGGTTTTTTAAAGTCTCCATAATACTACCAGATATTGTTGATAATTTGTCTCTTACATTGAAATGAACAGTATGTGACATATTTGATCTGCTCTTTCTGATATGTGTTAAACAACTGTTTAAAAATCTGGTTGTAACTGAAATGTTAATTCCAAACAGAAACCAACAGAAGTCATTTATGGAGAAAGCATAGAGAGGAGTTCAGATTACTGTGGTGAAACAATTATTCTTCTGTGTTGAAGAGACTGACTGTTTAAATTTATTGAGCCTTAACAATTCTTGCACGGTATGAAGGATCGTCTGTGGAAATACTAAAATGCTGCTTTATATGAGGGTTTAAAAAAATTGATGTACCAAATTGGGGAATTTAAGAAAGTGATATAATTTGAAGGCTGATTTTTGGAAGAACCTCATCCGTTCCACTTGGAAGAAGAGTTCTGAAGAGGAGCCTATTTTTTTCTTGGTTTTTTTTTTTTTTATTCATGTGTATCTTCCTGTTAAGAAATCCTGCTAGATATTGCAATATGGCTCACTCTAATATGACTAAAAGAAATTAGCTTAAAACCAAAATGACACCTAACTAACAATGTCCTTGCCCAAGTTAAAAACAACAACAAAAAAAATAAACCAGATTTATGAACACTGAGCTGTTAATTCACATGTTATTTAATGACCAGAGCTAGGATAAGATTTTAGTTTTTTTAAGTATTACAAAAAACATGAAATCCATAAATCAAATTGCTGTAAAAATAAAACCTGAGTTGAAAAACAATTTTGCAAATTATAATTATTGAGGACATATTTTTTTATTGGATGGAATAATTTATTTCCAATTTTTTTCCCTCAGCTGTCTACCTTGTACTGCAATATTATTTGAGATGTAGTAATTTAGAACTGAACATGCTATGTTTATTTTCCAGACAAAAATAAATCAGTTTCTGTACCTTGTAAGATTCTTTTATAACCCTTATACATACTCATATATACCAGTAGGTATAAATATGTATATGTATTTAAAGATATATATGTGTACGTATATATATATATGTATGTATGTATTATATAAGCAGTTTGTTTCAGGTGCTAAAAATAAAAAAAAAATTAAGTCTTTGTATAAATATTGCCTAATTTGTGTTCTCCCCATCATAAGTAGTTCTGTATTATAAACTACATTCAATGTCATATAGTGCTTCTTACATCACAGCATGGTAAAGATTGTCTTTAGCTCTCACTTTTGAAAACAAGCAATGATTGGGAAACTTGAAAAATAATGAAAAGCTGATTACAGGTATTATAAAAAACTGGAGTATTTTCAGAAAAAAATGCAGTTAAAAATGTGACAGTTAAGGTGGGAGGTGTTTTTCTAAATGTACACATTCACCTTTGACTTTGGAAAATGTACTAGCAAATACCAAAAGAAATTGTTTCACTTCTAAGCAGTATTTTAATATTGCTGTATAAATTAGAGGGTAGGTCTACAGTTTCAGAATGGGGAATCTCAAGATAGGTAAAACAGGGAAAATTGTACAAGGAGAGAGTGGACCACTAGCTTAGCCACACTCTGGAAAAAAGGAATAAAAAGCCTGGGGTTGCCTTAGTACTCTGGAAATGTAACATCTAATTAAGACACAGATCTATTTTCAGTACAGGTACTTTCTGTCATTTATGTCTTTCTCCACTATAAGCATAAAGATGCCAGAGCTGACATGGGTGTAGGAAGTGAAAACCACCTCAAGGTTAACTGCCTTTAAAAGGCATTCTACCTAGGATTGGGGGTTATAGCAGCTATGAAGCTACTGTTTTATAAACAGCTCATCACGTTTTCCAAGCTGGCAGATATGTCCACAATAGCATCTTTTTGGAACCCAAAACTGTGATTTCTTAATTCTGGTAAAGAGAAGGAAATGCCGTATTGTCTAAGTGAAAAACAAATCTTTCATTCACTACCTATCAAATTGCTGAATTTATTCCAGTTTACTGCTGTTTCAGTCACAAGGCTCTAGCCATTTTGTTCATTGTGCAATAAATAGCAGAACACAATTTTCATACTAAATATCTTCATTTCAATTCACTTGAAACAACAAAATACTATGTAATACCCTTGGGTCTCCTGTGCCTTTTCTTTAGCATGAGGCCAGCCATTCTCCTTCTTTTTAAAGATGTGATTCAGAACACATATTAAATCTTTGTGTGTTATGTTCAACCTGCAAGTCCTGTTTTATGAGTTTAGACAGTGTGATGTTCTTTTTGCTACAGGGCTCTTAGGCACAGTTTACTGCTGTTCTGTGCACAATAAATATATAAATAATTTACTTGCTCTAGTCTGTATAAATGATTTGTTTGCTTAATGTGTTGGAAATAATTTGACATATTATAGTTGCTGTTGTTGTTGCCACAACATTACTACAAATAAGCAAGATCTATATCTTGTTCAGTCTCCTGGAAACAATTTTTGAGCTCTTTATTTTAATCTTATTTTTACAAGTTTTCTGCTAATAAATACACAGTGGTGTTATGCCTTGAGAAACAAAGGCTTAACAAAGTATTTTTGGAATAATCAGTCTCATTCTCATTTAAACAAGTATTTTTATACATACTCTCAATATTTTTATATGTATACTCAGTAACACAAAGCATTTAGAAATTAATCTGTGCAAAGTGTGTAAAAAATTCTTGCAACTCCCCCCCATATGACCTCAGAACTCTATAACACAATTTTTACACAATCTCTCCCTTGTCATCTTCATGCATCCCAGTCAGAAAATCTAAAATAAATCAGGAAACTTTGCCAGTCTTGCTTCTTATGAGTAACATGACAGAATTTTTTTCTTGCCAAAAGCCCAAGTCTCATTTTTACATTAAACATATGGAGACATGGAGATTTCTCTCATGATTATGAGCACTGTATTAACCTCAGGAAGACCAGAGAGCAACTTTGATGTGCACAACAGTTATTTAAGATTAAAATACCATTCAAGGCTACTAACAGCTGGACTATATGTAGTCTATAATTCACTTATAATTCATTTTCTTTACTCTCTTGCAAGATGGCTTCTACCTGTTTGCTTTCTCCCTTTCAGTATGTACCTCCTGGCCTAACTATGCACTATTTCAACTCTGCTCCAAGTTAGAATTATTCACTTCTGCATGGATTTTCTGTGTAAACGTAAACAGAACAAGGGAAAAAGAAATATCTTCATGTCTTCATATCCAATGTCACTTTCTTTTGTGTGGGAATCTTGAAATCAGAGAGGCAAATGCCTTTCACAATGTGTGTGAACAGATTTTCTCATATCAACAAGAAAGATGGCTTTGGAGGGCTGTGTTTAAACTTTGTATCTCTTTACTATTTGTCAAAAAGTAGCTTCTCAGTTGACAATCAAACAAACACTGTTTTTACCCATATCTTTTTTTCAAGAAGGTGACCATAAGTGACATTCTGGAATGTTTTTAGACTTTATTTTGGTCTTGTAGTCAGGATCCCCTCTTTCGCTGCAAAATCTCTGGCACAATTTTTTTCCTATTTTTAAAATCACAAGTGTACCAAATAGACACTTTGTCCAAACTTCTTATTTTCCATGGAAACAAGCAGATATTTTTTTTAAAGTTACTGCATTTATTAAAGGATCAGAAAGCGATTTGTTCATCTCTGATATGACTGCTCCTTATTTTTAAAGATGTCAAAAAGAAACTCTTACTCTGAGGTTATTGCTGAAGTATACTTTTTTGAATTATTTTTTACGTAGTTTGCATGTCTTTCTCTATGAAGATAAGAAATATTAAAAATATTTAAGCTCATCAGCTGTTTACTTGGTGGAAAAATTTAGCTTATGTCTCATTACATTACACAAATTTTCTCAGCTTACCAGATGAATGCAATTCATATATTTGAAGGGAGCCCAGAAGTCTGTAGAACTGTACAGCCATTCAGTTTTAAGTTCACACACAGCAAGTACTGCAATGAGCTAATACTATTTCTAGTCTAGCTAAAGTATTAATGACAGACATGCAAATGCTTGTCTGTGGATGTGTGTGTGAATTATTCTGTCAGGAAGAAGAAAAGTAAGAAAGGGACTATTGAAGCTCTGGAATTTTGAAACCTTTTTTTGGTCAAACGTAAAACTTATTTTTATAAGGCATGATAAAAATGCTTTGCATTGAAAAAAAAATACAAAGTGGATTGAGCACCCAGACAAAAGGTTAATTCATGGATATTCTACTCCCTAATTAAAATCTATTATCAAAACCAAAGAGGGGTAGCATGTTGCAAGTCTATTTGTTATTTGTTACAGCCTCCATGACACAAAATTTTTCCTCAGAATTTCTCTTATAGTTCCTGATTCACAAAGTTCAACATTGCAGAAATATGAAAGGCCACATACACATTATTTCCAGGTACAACCAGGGTTTTTTTCAAAGAAAAATACTCATGGGTTTTTTCTCTTTTTCTTTCCTATCAGAAGCTTAAGCTCAGACATAATTTCTTACTACCTGCTCTACTATGTTTGACACTTGCCTGTAATAAATTATATCCAAACCTATGGCCTTACTATTTCATTGCCATATTGTATGGGTCTTAGACATCAGTTTATCTTCTGCTATATACTCTTTCTTTTTTTTCTGGATTTTTTGACAGTAAATAGGTAGGATTTGAGATATGATGCCTGCTTGTTAGCTGTATTTTAGAAAGTTTTTCTCTAATCTTCAAATGTCAATAAACACTGAGAACAAGCCATATGAGTAGAGAGACAGGAAGCCTGAGCAAATTTTCTTCCACTCCACAGCAGTGGACAGTTGTCTGTCTCAGGGAGTTAAGTGCAGGTAAGAGCACTGGAGGAAAAAATGCTAGATAAGTTTAAAACAAGGGCAAAAAGGGCTGGGAAGCAGTATGGACAGAGGAATGTATCCCCCCAACAGGGACACAATCTGTGCCTTGATCTGCTGAGTATGGTGAGCAACCCTACTTTTTTGCTCTACCCACCCTCCTTCTCTCATGATACATGTGCTTTAATTTTTCTTTTTTTCCTCATGAAGAGTCCCATGATCAGCAGCAGAAAGGGAGAGAGGCAGAAGAGAAGCATAAGGAGTGACAGCCGAGTACAACAAGCAGAAGAGGGCACTGATTCCCGCTGTCTCAGGGATGAGCTACCACTCAAAGCTCTCAGCCTCCTGAATGATGCTGAGCTGCCCTTTGCCTTCCCTACCACCCTTCTCAAACTACTTCAAGACAGTATGAATTTCATGAAAAAATTATTGTGTGGATTTTTAAGTGTTTGGAACATTTCCCATCTTTAAACAAAATTACCTCAATCATCAAAGAACTAGTGCTCTACTATGATAAACTAAACTAGCCATGACTAATTCACCTAATTTTCACATAATATCATCCTACTTTGTATTATAATATAAGAATATAAGCCACACAGAGATAGAATGAAGATATGGAGATAAAAAGTGCCTGAGAAGGTAAAAAAAGAATAATGATAAAAGGATAGTGTCCATCCCCCCTCTCTTTAGTACTCCAAACTCCAACTATTTTCAGCCCAGGGAACTTTCCGAGCAGAACATGGTTCTGAATATGTCACCACTTCTAGAGATTTCCCTTCCATTTACTTGACCTGTCTCTGCTTGAATTCTAATGGGTCATGAGCTGGTGTCGGCTTGTGTGTTAAAAATAGAATTTGGCCTATTATTTTCTTCTGGGTGCACACACACTTGAGCAGCATTATACATGCGTTTTGCCTCCCAGCAGAACTCAAAGTGAAAAGGCTCTTCCTTTCAAGTATGTTGCACCGGGAATTTGAAATTCATAAAATGATAAAATTTAAGACCATGGCCTCTTGAAATGCTGATAAATCTGCACCAACTTGGTAGACTTAGGTTAATATCTGTGAGGAACTCTTTTTGTGGACATTCAAACAGAAGCATGAACAGTACAGAGAGTTGTAAAGGTATACCCTCATTTGCTATGGTTAGAAAACATCTGCTATTTCTTTCTTATTCAGTCAAAAATTCCCAAGTATGAATCTATGTATCAAGATTCAACCTAAAAAAAAGCAATCTTCATTAGAACCGAATGTAAAAATATTATCTTATTTATTATGGTCCCTACTTAAAGAGTCACCACGGGACAGAATATTGAAGAAAATGTATCTGAAAATATAATCATTGCTGATATTGTTTCAATTATATTCATTACTCAGAGAGGCTGTAGAAGTAAACAAGTTCAGATGACCTCCAGATATCTCTTTAAACTTGAATTGATCTATAATTCTCTATGTCTAACTAGAAAAATACCCCAGCCAAAAAAGGAACAACAAAAAGCAGAAAGAGACAGGAAAACCACAAGAACCTACCATCTAACCCCTAACTAAACCTAAAACCAAATCAATTTATAAAGTCCTGATCAATTTATAAAATTGCTGATAACTACTAAGACACTATCTTATATTCTAAATTAGCAGATTTCACTCAGGCAAGCCTGTCTTGATATTAAGTTGTGAAATTGAATATGAAGATATTCTAGAAGAAAAGTTTTATTTTTTATCCCTTATTAGTCTGCTCAAAAAAAGAATAAATAATTGTAGTTTAAGCAGGACACAAAGTGATGAACCGAATTAATCAAGCATTCAAAAGTAGAGTGAGTAAACAGAAAGACACTGTTTTAAACAATATTTCATGTTGAATTTCTCAGAAGACAAGAGTGTGTAGACGTCAATGGAACTTCTAATATACAATGTAAGTTTCCAGTTTAGGGACTACTGATTTTTAGACTGCAGAGTTATTCAGTTTCTTGCCCAGAGAAGAGAAATTATTTGAAATTTAGAATTATTTGTTTCACAGAAAAGCCACAACAAAATAAAAAAGACCGAATATTGAAAAGATGTAAAATGCAAAATGCTGATAGATAGGCTTATCAACCACATTTGCAGACTTATTTGCAAATTTCTCCTGGTTTGTGAAAACAAACTCAGTGTAACATTCAGCAAATAGCTGTGATGAATTCTGCAGTTATTCGGCATCACCTTTAATTATAATGTCTGATTTGTTAGAAGACATTCTGTTGGGCCTTCAAAATGGCTGAGCACTTTATAAAGAATACTGTATGAATAATCAATAGCAGTGTATGCTAACAAGTAGAAAATTACCTGCCGTATACATTTTTAGTATTACAAACTTGTATTTTCTGAACACTATTAGTTATCCTAATATAATTTGTTGGAGTGAAACTGACCTAGATTTGTTATGTGCCACTGCTCTCCAAGTTAAACCTTTTCTTTGAAACATTGTATGCAATTTATCTGGTGCATAACTTCACATTTACTGTTAATAAAGGTGTAAATTGCATGTGCATGTGCATACTGTTCTTAACACTGTTACCTCATTCAATTACCAGCTGAATTAATTATCATCTTCTTACTTTTCAGTTATTAACTTACTATTTGTCTACCACTGCTTCTGATAAAATGTTTTCCTGTCTAATAGCAGCAAACTTCATGTCCTTGATGGAAAATTTCTTGTTTAAAAGCCCTTCTTTGACACAAAAAAACTTATCAGCTTTAGTTTACCTCAAAACCTCAACTTCATTTTGTGAGGTTAATTCTTTTCAATTGTCCAGGTTACTGCTCTATAACTCTAGAGTCCTTTAACAGTTTTGCTCCTTTCTTCAGGTATTTACCTCAGGAGCAACAGGATTTTGGTTGTTACTTTTTAAATAGAGGGAAAACAAGCTATTTATGGAACAGTTCAAAAAGAATTTGTTGATATTACTTACTTGTCATGAATTAATATGTCTTCAGGGCTCTCTTCCCTCAGACCACTTTTCTGTATATGTGTAAGTTAAAAAATCATTCAAGATATTTTACATGATGTTTACTTATGTTAAAATGTGTGCAATAAATAAACTATATATACTTTTATAATGATAATCACAAAAAATATATATTTCAAAAACACTGGATGAAATTTCATACCTAATAATAGTACATAAGTTTATTCTCTCCTTCAAAATTTTTTCCATCATATTTACAAAGAAAGATGCACTGAATACTGTGAAATATTGTAAAAGGAAAGAATAACCAACCAAATTAAAAACAATAAAAAGAGAAAAGAACATTTCTGAGTGTTTTTCAAAACATGTTTTAAAATGTGAAAAACTTTAACAGTATTGAATCATTTTGAAACTAGGAGTTCTGTAAATAAAGCTGGTATTTTCCTTTCTTTTTCTATTTAAGTGTGATAAGTAAATAACCTCTGCTTGTTCTATTTACCTTGTCTGTCATTATGATACCAGTTTGTAATTATCTTTTTTAATTTATACTATACACATTCCAAGCAATGTTTCTTTGCAATTATATTTGTTGAATTTTCATAAAGAGATTTTACATTACTTATTATTAGTTATTAGAATGCACAAAACAGTTTCTCCTACAGAAGTCAATCTTTAGCTTAGAGCAGCAAAGTTCTTGCAACTTATTATGTAACATTTTTATGAAAGTGAGTCAGCTATAGCTATCAGATGTCAGCTACTGTCATATTTCCCTTTACAGATATCCTAGCACAAAAAAAATATACATATAGGTTATGAAAAACTAAGTCAAAGCTACTACTGAATAAAGCTTAAAACAGATTCTTTTTATATAAAAACTTAATGAAACAACTAAAAATTTAATAAAAGAACTAAAGGAAGTTGTACTATTGCTTCTTCAATATGTGATTTTAAGGGAATACTCACTGCAAAATTCAGTCATAAAAGCTCATTACCTCTTATACACACTTTGAATGGTAAAGCAGCATGATGCAAACTTGCAGCTTATTAAATGTAGAAAGTCTTGGCTCCGAGTACACTGTCAGCCTTCACACCCCCTGTCCATGTCTCTGTGGCTCCCCCCATCTCTGCCCACAGCCCAGTCTGGGATCATCAGCAAACTCATTAATGTTGCATTCAATTCATGCATCCAGATCACTGATAAACAGATTGAACAGGACTGGCCCTGGAACTGCACCCTGAGAAACATTGCCGGTGACCTGTCTGTCACCAGACAGATGTAACTTCATTCACCACAGCCCTCTGAGCTCTGCCCTTCAGCCAGTTCTTCACCCCATGCACCATGAAGCCTCACACACATCCGTTCGCTCCTTCAGAATGCTGGGATGAGTTCCATCAGTCCGCATGGACTCGTGAACTTTCGGTTGATACAGACAATCCCTTACAATTTCAGTGTTTGCAAGTGCAGAGTCACTGTTCCCACAAATCAGAAGTCCTCCAGCTCAGGACCGGACAGCCCAAGCTCTGCTACCATTGCTAAAGACTACAACAGAAAAAGCATTGAATGCCTTCATTTTTTTCTTCATCCCTATTAGTCAGTTGGCCATCTCCTACAAATATTTGTCCAATGTTTATATTCCACCTCCTCTTGGTATTAACATACTTTAAAGCATCTGCTGCTGAATCAGCAGCCATGTTGAAATCACTCTTCATGGAAAGATGCATTCCTCCTCCCAAGGTTATCTCAGACACTACAGGGAGATACTCTACCCATCCCTTACTGAGTGAGAGGTAGGGCTAGTGTCAGTCAAGCTCCACCTAAACATAAATAGTATAAAAGTGAATTAGGAATGGGAAAGAGTTGGGGAAGGCGCCATCCTAACTTCTGGGATCAGTCAACAGCCTAACCCTAACTTCTTCCTTGTAAGATCTATTGGGTAAGAACCACACTCTGTGAGTGTTGAATGATGATCTCACACCAGTTTTTATTGGGTATTAGAGCTTTAATGCACAGTGCTTTGAATTAGAATATTACTTTAAACAGGTTTTTACAGTCAGATGCTATTATCAGCAGTCTTTGAACCCTAATCTGTCACAATCCTATTAATTAAGAGCATTATTCTGTACACTGTTAATGCAAGTCCTTTAAAAATACTGGCAATCTCTGGCAGTGGGTAAAGGTGTGGAGACCCAGGAGGAAGTCTCTCTGTTTGGAGTGTGACTCCACACAAGTTGGTCCAGCCACCCTCTGATGTGATGAATTGCTCAGTGAATGGTCCCCACAGTGGGACATGGGCAGATTAGCTGGGCAGAAGGGTCTCAGATTTTCTGAGGCTCTGACAAACTAATCAAACACTAAGGGTTTGAATAAATCTATCTTTTTCATGTGACAGAGCAATCAAAGTAAACTCAACCAACTCACCCAACAAACTCAACCCTTTAGGCTCATAGGTAAGTCTTCCCTGACTTGAAATGAAGGATTATATTCCTCCATTCCTCAGTACTTCTAGCATTCTGCCAAAATCTCTAGTCTATCAACATACCAGTTCACACTGTTAAGTCATCAGGACTGTCTTGAGTAATCAGGACTCAAGAGTCCTGACTGAAACCTAGTAGCCTCTGCTCATAATTTTTTTACACATACTGTTCCAAAATTAAAGAGATTATTAATAACAACTCATACTGTCATAGAATGTGTGCAATCAATGAATATATGATAATCCAAAATATGTGAAGCTCTCATGTAGTAAATCTATTAAGCTCTCTGAGAAAATATACTCTTCCACATTTCATAAAAAACCCCTTGTCATAGATCTTTTCACATTCAGGATGCAGATAACCTGTAAACCAACGTAATTCAGATATAGTACTCTCAATAAAGGTGATTAGACAGCCATAACTGTTTCAAGAAGCTCCCATTCTTTCTTGCTTTTCCCCTATTTTCTGCTACAAATAAGCATTTCTATTAATAAACACTTCCATTAAAATGAAACATTACTATAACAAAGATAGCAAAGTTTAGATATGTTTCTAAATAATTTTTATGAAGATTAACAATGTCAGTATCAAGCCAGAGCACTGAATTTTTTCTGGTAAATATTTGCACAAGGGTCAGCATCTACCACCACAAGTATTAAATTCTTCACAATTGCATTATATATATTGCATTTTAATAGAAAATTCACAACATAAAAGGAAGAGCTAGAATTCTAACCTTGAACACATACATAAAATACATTCATTGAACTCATTTGAACTCCAAATTGATTTTTGCTAAACATCACTCAAGGCTAAGTGAATTTTAGTTAAAGAGTTAGTGTGGCATCATCTGTCCCTCTAACAAGGATGTCAAAAATAGCCTCTGGTCTGCTTCCAACTGAGCTCTTATCTTTTGCAGAAACCCATCTGCTGTCACATCAATGAAGATGATTTTTTTTTTCCCCAAGTATTTTTCAAATGCATTGATATTTTTCTTAGGTACTGTAATAGGTATGCGTAAGGTAACTGTAGACAACAAAAAGAATATTTTTT
The DNA here is from genome assembly GCF_047830755.1 of Zonotrichia albicollis. Classification (NCBI taxonomy): domain Eukaryota; kingdom Metazoa; phylum Chordata; class Aves; order Passeriformes; family Passerellidae; genus Zonotrichia; species Zonotrichia albicollis. The sequence continues at coordinate 76,170,647 of NC_133819.1, forward strand.
TTTTAAGGTCCACATTGTTAATTTAGGGAAGATTTGTAAACCGAAGCTATTTTAAGTATTTCTTTCCTTTGACATCTGAATTCCTTAATAGAGTGACTAGCTTCTCTAGTGAAGATTATAAGGGAGGAAAAGGATGCTCCTGGAGATACTGGATCATATTTAGACCAGCCGTAAGAAAACATAACTTCATTGGGTATTATGTGCAGTTTCATCACAGCTGAAATGACCTATATCTGTGAAATTTACAGTTTCTAAACACAACAATAAAATAATGCCACTGTCACAACCAGGGGCAAAGGGCACAAAATGAAACACGAGAATCCATCTGAACACAGAGGAAGAGTTTTAATGGTGAAGGTTATAAACATACACAGGTTATAGCAAGATATTTAAAGGAACTGAAAAGCCATCTGGATGTAATCCTGGACAGCAATCCCTAGATGGTCTTCCCTGAAAAGAAGTGGGGTTTGAACAAGATGATCTTGATGACTTTCCAGCCTCAACCTATTCTGTGAATAAAGCAATGACCTAAGATGTCCACATAAAGTAAGGTAGAGTAAAAACTGGATGAAGATTATGGCATATTTGTCAGTTACTTGGTTGTGCTCAAAGATCAGCAATGTGTGGATTAAGCTCACTTTTTTCCCTAAGCTTCATGAGTATCTTTTTAAATGAAATTGGTTCCTTGGCTATTCAGAATTATCATCTATAAAATATGAAGATTTTTGTCTCTCTTACTGGCATGTTGATTAATTAATGCACCTGAAGATATTTTACAGAAGTAGCTAGAAAACCACTACATTTATTAATAATAAAATGAATACAAAGTAATTCTAGTAAAACTGGAAAAGAAGTTAAAATAAGGGAGATCGAGTGGGAACAGGGATTGTTTTGAAGATTTGGTTGTACAGCTGAAGACTTTTTCTGCACTGCATATTTGAAGTATAAATATTCCTTATTTGCCATTGTACATACATAATATATCAAAACAGGTCTGGTAAGAGAAGTTAAGCTTTACTTCAGGATGAAGTACATCTAGTCTCAGTGTTGAAAAAATAATGAGTCATGTAGTAGCACTCCTAGGGAGGTAGGAATAACCATTTCACCTTCAAGAAAGACCTGACCACCTGTAGCATCTCTCTTTGGATAATACAATGTCTAATTAAACAAACAATTATTCTGTCAATAAGCAGATCTCTAAATGGGATGGCTGATCCATCCTTAGTATCCTTCTTTATACAATTAAGACAAATTCAAAGATAGCACCTTGAGTATATTTGTAACCATACTTCAAATATGCAATGACACCACATGCTTACTTTTAACTATTTGTTGATTTTCTGACTTAACTTTTAGGTTTTTTAACAATTCAAGTTTAGGTCCAAGCAGTAGATATTTATTAGGGAAATTAAAGGGATAAAAACTCCCTCCTCTCATTATTAAATATATTTTTTTCATATTCAAGGGGAGAAACATCTACACAACTTCAACATGATTATTCTTCAAGTTTTCTCAACATTAGAAGTTCAGATAAAAGACACATTTCAGATCAACATTTGTATCTAATCCATGGCAACTGTCTGTTTGCCATAGAAAATGTAGTGCATTTCAATTTATCTTAGTCTGATTCTCACCGAGAGAAACTTAAACTGGCAGCTGACTGTAAGGGACCACACAGTCAGAAAAACAGACCAGAGATTAAAAACAAAACAAAAGAAAAAAAAAGCCTTTCTGAAGGAAAAATAGCATTATAGAAAAAAAAAATGTTTCTCAGATTAAGACAAGAGGTACTTGGGGTGGGATACTTCATTTGGGTGAGGAACAGGTGCACAGGAGTGCCTGAATGCTTGGAAGCAAAGGGAATCTGCGATCCAGCAGGTGCGAAGTACTTAAGCTATTGCTACCAAGAAAAGGAATGGTACTGGCAAGCCACTAAACCATACTGTTTGTAAAATGAGGGTGATCACTTCATCATTTTTTGCTATCAAAACAGTAAAAGTTAATCTAAGAACAATCCATCTGCATTTACCTGTGGAACATATATCCTATTCCATCCTACCCCCAATCATCATCAATTGATTGTTGGAGAGATCCAGCTAAAAGGGTTAAAGGGAGGTGAATTCTCCTTCATAAATAGTTATAAAATTTTTATAATTTCACTGCATATTTTTAAAAAGTGCACCTTGATGTTATGAATTATATAAAAAAAAAAAAACAAACATAAAATCCTGTTCTATGCTTCAAATGAAACAACTCAGGAAATATTCCTATCAAAAAAGCATGAGAAATAAGCTGAGTAGAAGCTTGTCTCTCAATATATTGAATACAATAGGGATTAAAACAAAATAAAGTTAATTTTATACTTAATTAAATACAGCAGGACCAGACTGCCAGGGACAGAGATGCAGTATCTGAATAATTTGACTTTTTTTCCCTATTGATCTGCAAGTTTTCTAGATACTGCAGCCTATTCTATCCAGTTAAACCTCACACTCTGAGGAAACACTTGTCTTCACTTCCAGTGCCCAGTCAACTGTTTTACAATGGAAAAAGACAATTTGGAATATGGATAACTCCAGCTGCATGAGTATTAATGAGCCATTTGCTTTATGTTCATACACCTATATTTCCTTTTATGACATCAGAAAGGAATGGGTTTTATATGATTGAAATTGCAACCATATACAGGAACATAGTAAAACTCCTGAACTAGGGATAAGGGAATCATAATGATGAATTTGAATACTTCCATGCATACAAACTCAAAGCTTCCAAACTACAGATACACAAAATCCCTACAGAATACTCCTATAATATTTTTAATAACTCAAGAGATTGAATGGTAAAAGGTTTTACCTCCCCAGATAGTGGGTACTATGTAACACAGTGGAAAAAAAACAGAAATGCATAAACCACATAAACAAACTTACAAGTGATGAAGTTTATATCGGTAGATAGAATACATAATCTATTGAGGGCAGCTCCAGTAGCTGCTGCTTTCAGTAACCAACCGTCTTTATTGCTACAGGAAGGCAGCACAAAACTTCTGTAGTAACAATGAAAAAAGTCTCATAAAACACGGACTTAAAGACTTACATCTAGTAAGATTATGAAGAGATATTTTGTGAAGAAGATGAATGGTGCTTTTTCAGTAATATATTGTGGAGAATATCTGTACTGTGATAGGTATGAACAGCAAATAAAAATCATAAAAGCAATGAAAGTAGAGAATTTTTTGTCATACTTAGGTTGGGTTTTATTTTCCCAGTGCAACAAAGCTTTCCAAATATTGCTGTGGAACCAGAATTGGGCTTTTATATCCCTTTTGCTCAAGGGGAGCATTTGATTTTAATAGTATATTTTGCACTTCTTTAATATAAATTCTATTAAGGATAATTCAATTATGTTGGCCATATTACCCTTTTTCTCAGGTAATCATCGAACTTTCATAATGCAAAACTGTAAAGACCTGCCATCATACAATTGTGTTGCAAAAGGTGGGGTAATGTTAATGTGATTGATATTTTTTTAAAATTCTTTGAGGATTAAAAATAATATTTTAAAATATTTCGCATTCACTGATGTGTTTGTGTACATTTTTCAAAAAAGTAGCAATCTTTTGTCATCTTTCAGTTTTTTAGAAAGCACTTAAACAAGTAATTATGAAAGCAACATTTTCTGACATTGACATTAGAAGCTATTTAGTACTCACAAATGGAACATCTGTAACAGTTGGAATAATTAAGGGACTACAAGAGAAAATGAATCATTAACACCACATACTGCTTCTTCTGACTTGTTTTCAGTTAAAGGCATTTTACACTTAAAAAAATTTAAAAATCAATTATGTATTTTCACCATTAAGTGAAAGTGTCTATTAAGATACTTCAAATATTAACAGTCACAATCACTATATTTCCCTAAATTTTGCAATAAGATCTCTCATTAATTAGAATAACCTCAGCTTCCTTAAAATGGGCTGGCCAGTGTTTCTTCCCCTGTGTGTTTAGCTTCTGTCTTAATAATGTGTCCTTTTATCAACTCTTTAAATAACCATTCAGATATACAGTTGTTGATTCTGAAGTTACCTTAATATTTTTCTCAACCAGATAATAGATTCCAGTGACTTGTTGCTGTTGTTGCTCCAGGTTAAGATTTTGTTATTTTGTTTTCTTTTCTCTTTTTCCTTTTGATATCAGGTTATCTTATCTTTAGGAATTCTTAAGTTTCTCAATTTTTTTTTCTATCCCCCTCACTACACTCTTCTTTATTTATAAAGCTGCTTGCAATATCTACCTCTTTAGAAACTTGCTGTTCATTGGATAATGACAAGCTATGAAACTTAATGAAGGAATAATAGTATTCTTAATAATTCTATTTATTGCCCCTATGGTTGGGTTGTCACAGGAAATACATTCATCTCTCTATAAAAACTTATGAAAACCAAAACTGGACTCCTCATTGTGGCCTAGTGACTTATGAATCCAATTCAACTGGTTGTTGAAGCTAACAGCAGAATATTGCAAAGTTTTAATTACAAACGGGGAACTTCAGTATTTTTTCCTATATTTCCAAAGGTATGAATTTCTGTCCCTGTAGAATTGTAGCTTCAGGAGTCATCTACAATTAAGGTACAACTCTATCACTGTGGTTTAATTCCTTCTTTCATACTTTATCTCTCCTGAGTTGCATTTTTTATGGAATGCTTAGTACAGATAGCCTACTTATTAGGTTATCAAAATTATTAATAGGAAATAACACACCACTACATTAAGCAGCAGTCCATAGCAGTAATTAGTAAGTCAGTGTAAATAAATGCAGTAAAGACTGTATCCTACCATGAGAAATCTCTTGGACATTGACTACTAATGTCAGAACAGTTACAAGATTCGCATGTAGGGTATTCAATTTTTTAAGACATCTAGGCTTTTTAGTTTTTAAACAATTGTCTTGCCAATCTTTACAGTCTGTATTCTCAAATTGTCTCTTTCAATATAGCCTGTATAGGTGCTCCGAAGTCAAGATTTTAAGAATTTCTCCTCTTATGTAGATGTCAGCTATTTAATATACTCAGATATCACATTACTGATATCTCTGTTGCTAGAATATATTTTTTCATAGTATTGCATACTCTTTGCCATTTACAAAAAAGATACCAAATTAAGGACTGCTTTCTTCTTTCTTGGTGTCTCCCATTAAAAATCAGACTCAAAATGGAACCACCTTCTTACCTTTAAATAAGAGTATAGTCTTATCATCAAAAATGTTTTGAAAGGGAGATTAATTTGCAATTGTAACATGCTGCTTGTACTATATTATCTGATTCCCAAAGTCTTCTTTCATCACTAGATTGCAGTATTATTGAGTAACAAAATTAAGGCACTTCTGAGAATAAAATTTAAAAAAGAAAAAAAAAAATTGAGCCTTCTAGGTTGGAATGACTATTGAAATCTCAGAAAGGAGGACAGTAAATGATCTACAGTTATTAGCTGCCTCATCCTAAGAATGATATATCCTCATCTTACTTTTCTTGGAGATTCTTTTATTCTCAAAGTCTTAAACACAGTAACACCAGTGGAGTCATCTGTCAAGCTGAAGTCCCTGATAAGTATGAAGACAATCGTGAGACTTCTGCCAGACTCCTGTAGAGTTAATGATCTGCCTGTTCATCCTAGTTAGGTGGTCCATAACAGGCAGGACACCCATCCTGCTGACCTTTCCCTTGATCTTTACTCACAATCACTCAACCTTATCGTCATCACCTTTGATTCCAATATGATCAAAACACTCCTAACAGACAGGACCACCCCATCACCTCTCCTGCTGCACCTATCTCTTCCAAAAAGCTTACAATTATCCATTGAAGAACTTCAGTTGTGAGAGCCATCCATAACATTGCTGTGCTAGCAACTTCTCTGCCAGTTTCCTGAGGAACCATGGCTTCTAGCTCCTCCTGTTTATTACCCATGCTGTATGCATTGGTGTAGATGCATATCAGCTGAGCTGCCAGTTTCAGCTCCAACATTGGCATGACCCTCAGCTCTTCTCGAGTGGGCCTCTCTGTATTACTTCTCCCTTTCAAACCTAATTTAAAGCCCTCTCAATAGGTCCTGCCCTCTGGTGCAGGCAAGTGGACCACATCCATTATCAGCTCTCATTGGTGCTGATCCACCTTCAAACAAGCACATTTCCACCTATAACACCATCACCTAAACTGTATATTAATCAGTCCAGTTACCTTTGCTTTCAATACTCACCCCTGAAGGAATTGAGGAGAACACAATCTATGCATGGACTCCTTTGACTGGGTCTCCCAGTGCCCTAAAGTTTGATGAGCTTCAGTTCATTTTATGGATGATTTGTTTTTCAATGAACTTCATTTACCTTGTAAGCAGTTGTAGTTAGCTCAATGCACTGTCTTAATTGGTATTTTATATTGAAATTTGCTTATATGAAAGTGCCACAGTGACAAATTGAGTGAAAATTTCCTAGGAATAGGGAACAGTTTCTGGAGAACAGGAGACTGCACAGAAAGGTGAATATGAATGTCTGGAGGACTGTAGTCAGCTCCTGACTGAGAAAAGAGGAAGCCTGGGATGAAGTAACAGACCTTTTGATGGCTGCTGATGCTTTAAACTCCTACTATTTAAAAACATTCTTTCTTAATTGGGAGGGAACCAAAAATTAAGAAAGTCTCTATTGAGGTATAGTATTGTTAGACTAAGAGTCAAATCACAGTTAAACATCTTTAGTCACACAAATGGTACCCGAAAGCTCAGTAATGAAGACATTCTGGCTGAGCTTTGTCTTTACAAACAAATCCTTTTGCATAACATAGTTTTTGTGATTGTTGGTAGTTGCATCTCTAGCTTTGAACACAGGCTGCACAGTCATCAATAAATTAGACTTTAAAGCCCCTTTTCATGTAGTCTTTAGATGTAACTTTCTAAGTGTCCTTGTCAAAGGAGAGAGATTTTTTCTGCAAGGACAAAAAATATGTAAATTAAAGCGTCTTGGATGATCCCGTGGATGTCACTGGGGCTGCATAATTTTTATGCATTTTTCATTCTATTTCAAGCTAAGTGTTATAACATTTCTTTGTAAAAATGCTTAGTTTAATTTTGAATACATTATTTTCTATTTGGTCAGCACTGTCTACCTTTCTGGGATTTAGCACAAAGGCACCTGAAAAAATAATGGAGCCTTTTCTTGAATCCCTGAAACTGTAACACTGCTGAGCAAAGTGGGACAGTGATTCAATTAGTGTTCTTTTATCTAATACAAGTCAAGTAAAGGACAAGGAGGTTTGAAAACCAAAACAGTAAACATGAGTATTACTAATTGGAAAAAGTTATTGTTGATAACATAAAGATATTCATTGAATCTTGTGCATAATGAAAGCCACAATTCAAAAATCTGTTTTAACATTCTTCCAACTACCCACCATGAGATTTAGTATGAAACTGTAGGGAATGAAGTACCAATTTTAAATAAAAAACTCCAAATATCATAAATTCAGAAGGTGCAAGACTCCAAAGGCAAATTTTGAAAAGGCAGTGCTATCCTAGTATCCTAGTATCCTATTAAAAAACAAAAAATAAAAATCTAGCAAACTGCCAAACAGCATCATTTTCATCTCTGTAGAGGTTCAATGAAAACACTTTGTTTGTTGCAAACACAATTTCCGGTCAAAATAATTTTTGAAATGGAAAATGGTCACCCCTTTTTACTTACAGCTTGAGCATGCTTTCTCTGCTGAAGGCACAGAAGTATAGACATTGCAATGCTAAACACTGAAAGGCTGATGTAAAGGAGTTTCCACATTCCAAAGGAAATAGAGGGTGGTATCTGGAAGACTAGCAATCCAAAATCATAGAATCATATAATCATAGAGTATCCTGAGTTGAAAAAGACCCAAGGACACAAGGATCATCAAAGTTCAGCCTGGCCTGGCACAGGAAAACTCAAAGAACCGCACCATGTGCCTGAGAAACACTGCTTCTAGAGCTCTGTAAGGCTGCTGCTTTGACCACTTCCCAGGAGAGCCCATTCCAGTGCCCAAACACCCTTTGGGTGAAGAACATTTTCATAATATCCAAGTTACACATTTCCTGACTCAGCTTCATGCCATTACCTTTGGTCTTGTCTCTGGCCACCAGAGAGAAGAGATCAGTGCCTGTGCCTCCACTTCCCCTCAAGAGGGAACTGCAGACTGCAATGAGGTCTCCCCTCAGTCTCCTCTTCCCCAGGCTGAACAGACCAAGTGACCTCAGCCACTCCGCATACGGGTTCTCCTCAAGACCCTTTGCATTCTTTTGTGCACTCCTTTGGAATCTCTCTAATAATTTAATGTTTTTCTTTTATTGTGATACCCAAAACTGCCCCAGCACTGGAGGTGAGGCTGCCCCAGCTCAGAGTAGAACAGGACAATCCCCTCCCTTGCCCGGCTGGTGGTGCTGTGCCTGATGCCCCAGGACAGACTTGGCCCTCCTGGTTGCCAGGGCACTGCTGGCTCATGTTCCACTTGCCATCAACCAGGACCCCAGGTCCCTTTCTGCAGGGTTGCTTGCCAGCATCTTGTTTCCCAGTTTGTATGTAAATCCAAGGCTGGATGTAAATACAAAATGTACAGGAAGTACAAACATAAAGAATTTAATCATTCAACTCTCCAGACCACGACTATTTTCCTGTCTTTAAATTGTATTACTTTAGAAATACTGCTAATATATCTAAGGTTTGTGAGATACCATTGTCCTAAGCTTCACCGGGGAACAACCCATGTTGCCCTGTCTGAAAGTTAACTTCCTGCTTTATAATTAAATGTGATTTCAGCATTCATACTTAAAAGCAAAAAGACATTAAGTTAGAGGAACAACCTCTATTGCATATCTTGGAATACTTTTAAAACTCCTTCTTTTTATTAATGGACTTCAAGTTTCAATATTTCATTTAGAATTGTCAGTGTTTGCATTAAAAAAAAAGTAATTACATGTATTATGGATAAATAATAACATGGAAGATGAAAGATGGCTATATTTTTACCTGAAATGTATTTTATTTTAAAAATTTACAGTACATTGTACATTATGTTACTGGCATGATATTTTATCTTTAGTTCTCAGGTCTATTTGTGCCTTAACAATAAGTGTAAATTATTGTCTAACACGTTTCCTACACCAAAAATATTGAGATATTTAATATTAGCATTAATGTGGGGAAAATATGCTCCATTTCTTATTATTTAGTGTTATAAAGTTTAGTTTCATGGAATTGCTAAAAATATTTCCTCAACTGTATGGCAAACAGCAGCAAGATGGTATGGATGATAACAGTGACTGCAAATTTTAACCATGGAAAATTGCTTATATTTTAATTGTTAATATTTGCAATATTAATTAGGTTGGAGTAGATCAATCAAAATTTTATTTCCATTTTTCTAATCTTACTTTTTAAATAGGACAATTGAATATAAAATGAACAATAATTTCCTGCCACAGAAAGCATACAGTCAATTGGTAATAAAAATGCACAAACCTTGAGACTGGGGAGCACTCACACTACCCAAGTACCATCTGATAGATCCCCCAGACATCCTAAGAAACAGCAATGAATTTAGATATTTTCTCGTCCAATATTCTACATGGGCTATAGAAGATCACAGATCATGGTGTTCATCATAATTCTAATAAAGTAATTGACCTGATTTTATTTTTTTCTATATTTTTCTTATTGGTGAATACTATAGAACTGATTATTTTAGTGATATCTTAAATCTATTAACAGATTTCATTTTCTTTTTCCTCAATTTCCATTTGGACTTTCTGCTTTTGGATTCTGTATTCTTTCATACATTTTTATATTCTGAATAGCTTTGAGCCTCAATTTCAAAACATCTTTCTAGAACTAGTACCTAGAATTATATTAAATGTTCTACGTGGGATTTCATTAGGCTTTCTTTCACTGATATTGCCTGTTTCAACTCAAAATACTGATACTGATGCTTTGCCTTTTTAACAGATTAATCAAAGTTTTATTGCAGTTTTGCAGTGATCAATTCATCCGTCTAGGCTCTTTTCCAAGCATATAGTCAATTTTCTTCCTTTTTTTTTTGTTTAGTCCCAAAACACATGATTATGATTTTTTTTTTCATTTTTACACTGCTTCCCTTTTCTATTCCTCTTTGTAACCTCCCTCCAGAATTTTTTCTACTTTTAGTAGCACTCTTTATTCACACTGTTGTGAATCATAGAGTAAGTAAGGGGATGGTATAAAGTACTGCTAAAAGTACTCTTTATTGCAGTAAAAGTACTACTAAAAGTACTCTTTATTGCAGTACTCTTTACTCTGGTAAAGAGTACTACTCCTCTGTTAAAATAAGTTATTCACAGAATCATGGAATGTTCTGAGTTGGAAGGGAGCTGCAAGAATTGCCGAAGTCCAACTCCTGGCCCTGCACAGTGCCATTCCCAAGAGTCATTCCATGTGCCTGAGAGTTTACTTGAACTCTTCTAGGCTTGGTGCTGTGACCACTTCTCTGAGGACCCTGTCCAACTGCCTAATTATCCTCTGGGTGAAGAACCTTTTTCTAATATCTAACCTAAACCTGCCCTGACACAACTTCAGGAGATTCCCTCAGGTCATGTCACGGGTCCCCAAGAGAAGAGATGAGTGTCTGCCTCTCCTCTCCCTTCATACAGACTGCAATGAGGTCTCCTCTCAGTCTCCTCTTCTCTGGGTTGAACAGGCCAAGCGACCTCAGCTGCTCTTCATAGGGATCCTTTCTGTGGACTGGTGTTTGACTTGCTCTGTTTACAAATATTCTCAAGAGACCTGCAGTTTCATGTGCCACTTTCTTTATGCTCAGAAGTAATATAATCATCACCATTTGGGTGCATTAGGACATAGGCACATCCTCAGAGTGAATGAAAGTCCTTGAGCACTTCCCCACCACATTCTTATCTTTCAGATGTTTGTCTTGTTAGCCACAATATAAAGAGCAGTTTATTGCACTTAGCACAATTTAGGGAGCAGTAGAATAACTGTGGGGCAGATTTGCACAGGGGATGAAGCTGTATCTGAAGATGGAGCTCCCTAAGTATTTCATTCACTTCAAAACTGGAAATTTCCATGTTCAGACTTCCATTTCCATTCTAAACTTGGCCTCTGCTCATGCAGAAGGTTCAGAGTCCTTCACAGACTTACGTATAACATTTACTTTGCTTTTAACACAAAAGTCTGTTCTTCTTATTTCAATTTTTACCATCAAAACTCCTCTTTCCCTTACCTTATCTGGTTGCTTTTTGTCACTATTATTTTTGTCATCAGTGAATTCTTAAAAATTGTCAATATGTTTTGCAAATTTTAATTGATTGTAACTTTGGCAATTCCTATTTCACTTTGACTTTGAAGATTAAAGTGTTTGTTTTCTTTATTCTTTAGGGCCCATATTCAGATTATGTGGCATCAGACTAACACAGAAATATCATCTAACTACTCAGTTTTTCCTCTGTAAAAGATTCCAACCTGAATGAATATTTCTGTATTTATGAACTCCACAAAATGGCAGATGACTGTAAAAAATTCACACATTATCAGAACTGTAAACATTTAGTTGAGAAGTTTCCTATATATTAACAATGTCCCTGCCTGGGAAATTTAGCTTTGGGAAGACATGCAACATTATCTATGGATATCCTTCCTTTCTCCCCATTTCCCTGAGGCTATATTGCTGAGAAGGACATCATATGTTATGAAATATCCTTTTGGTCAATGTGAGCATCTGTGTCAGCTATGTCTGCTCACAACTTCTTGCCTTTCCTCAGTCCTTTTGCCTTGAAAGCAGAGTGGGGAGAAGGCTTTGATGCTGTGCTACTCAATAACAGCCAAAATACGGTGTGTTATCAGTGCTGTTTTAAACACACATGCGAAACACAGCACCATATGGGCTGCTATGAAGGAAGTGAACTCCATCCAAGACAAACCTGGTACAAAAGTGGAGAATATCAGTTTTTATTAAGATATAAACTCCTTTCAGGCAAGAAAAGTTCAGATGATATATTACCAGTGCATCCTATCAAATAATAAGAAAATAGCTATAAATAACCAGATGCATATCTTTAATTCACTACAATATCCCTTAGACTTGTTTATAAATTATACAGAAATTGTCAATAGTAGACTAGAATTTCAAAACCATGTAAAAACAGCTAATTCCAATGGTGTAATGACTTCAGGAATTTTCAGTTTCCTTTAGAAAACACAGCATATGCAATTCTGTAATGAGGAATAGAGCGCAATAGAATGTATTGCACAGAGTCTGCCCTACTTAGTGATTCTTTCTGAAATCTCTTTTCAGTGGCACCTGTACAACAGTACTACTCCTTATGGTTTGCCACTGTGAAGCTGTGAAGTGGCAAATCAGAGATTCCATGTACCACCACACCGACTGGACAAATAATTTGGCACTACAAATTCAGCTGGATTATCTGAAACATCACATGTTTACCTCATGATGTTGAAACTCAGTACATTTACAGAATTATAGAATGTTGGGTTACACCATTGAAGAACTACTTCACCTTCAAAATTTTTTCCATTCCCATGGCCTTTTCTGATGTGGTCATTTTTATTCATCTGGCTGTTTCTGTTGGATTGCGGTATTTAATTTTTCAAAATCTGTGTTTACCAATTTTTTCTATGCCAAAGAAAGATTCTGCATGAGAACCATGACTGAAGAGTAGAAATAAACCTCAACAAAACCTCAAGATTTATTGTTAAGAAAGGAAAATCAGTCTCTTTAAAACAAAATTCAGAAAGTTCTATGACATCAATACAATTGCACATGTACTCAAAAACTGTGCTGTTATGAGAAAAATTTAAGAAACACCTTATTAATGAAAAGCTAGACCATTATAAAAATGAAGCTCTCTCTCTCCCTTTTCTCTCCTTAAGCATGCAAGTGGACTTATGAGAGCAACCACAAAAGATCAACCAGAAGTTTTACCACTCTCTATAGCTTTTTGATGAACATCAAAGTACAAAAGCCTTTACCAGAGGGCTGCAAGATTTAGCTGAAAACATGTGAGACTAATAATAATTATATCCAATATGCAAAAAAGTTCCAAGACACATAAACAAAACAGATTTTTTTTCCTCAAAGTTATTCTTTTTCCCCCTCAAGGATTCTATTTTTTGCTGCTCACTAAAGAGACAAAACAATATGACAATATGATGAAAGATGGGTAAATATTTATTCGTTTGTTGTGAAAATGCCCATTACAAGCCTGACTCACACAGTTATCTGAAAGAAATAACGTTACAAAGAAATACCTAAATTTTAGGATATCTAAAATCAGAAGAGGAAGAAGATAGTCTGAAATAAAATTCCCTACATATGGTATTGCAGAGCCTTGATCCTTGATCTTCACAGGGTTGTTAAGTGTCTTAAACTTTTGTACCCTCCAGATTTTGGAATTATTTATTAGAATACTCAACATTTCAGCTAATGCAACCTTCCATGATGTCAACTGCCTTTTTCACAGCAAAGCTGCACTTAACTGTTTCTGCAAACTGGTTGCATAACACCTTCTGTTTAATCTCATAGTCATACATTTAATGTAATTCCTCCAATAAATTTAAATATATTTCTTATCATTCTGAGGAATATTGTTTTATATTTCTCACTAATTTGTGACCAGTTAATATTTACTGGTTCTCGTGACAACATTGTCTTCTTTTCTGCTTCTGCAACTTCTTTGCACTCCATGTAGTGACAATCTTAAAAGAGTTTAGTAATTTTTCTACCCTTCTTACACACTTAAAACACATTTACAATTGAGCCTAAAATCTCAGTTATGGTAACAATAGTAAATGTAGGTATTGTATATATGTGTTTGAAAGTGGATAGAACAGCTAGCTAAGAGGAAATATCCTGGGCTTTGAGAGCAAGGGAAGAAACATTAATGGATTGCTCTCAAAATTCACAGCCTTTGACCTCACCTTGCACTGAATTTTATGAAACCCCTTTGCCTGCTCTTTTTAGCATTACAGTCCTTTCGTTTTGTGTAATCTAAAAGGAAATATATTAAGGGTATGAAGACTTTAATAGAACAAAAGACTTTATTAGTACAAATCTAAATCAAACTTTCCCTAACAATTAACTACATAGACTGGAAATTTAGGTGATTCTGGTTCAACATACTACTTTACCCTTCCTTTCATTGGGAGACATGATAACACTGGTGTTTATCTACCAGTATCTTTGGAAAACACCTGCAGGCAATAGAGCAGAAGGTAGGAAGGGCTTTAATTCTTGCTCATCTATAGAGAAAAGCTGTTTACTTCACTTGCATTTATGTGAAGTTGAGTTAAATTTAGCATTAGCTCAGGTTAGTCATGGGTAATTTTGTTGTACATCTGTCCCCATGAATGTTTCTGAACTGTCATTCTCAAAGTTTGCTTGTTCTGGTGTTAGAGTAGGTGTTTTAAATCACAAGTTTACAGAAAACCAGGCAGCACAATTAAAGTCAGATAGTGGCAAGTCTGGCATCTACATTTTATAATTAACAAATTAATTCTTGATTTTCCTCTATACTGAAAGGCTAGTTTCCTCAATTTAAGATTTTACTTAGACCCAATATGCCATGTCATTAAAACAAAAGTGTATGTTGTTTTTTTTCCATTTAAGAGCTATGAAAATATTGTTAAAATGTCATAGAATCAAGAGGAAATATTATATTTTAAAGCTTCATTTATTATAATGAATCTCTGTGATGTTTTTAAAAATACTGAATCAGTTTCAAAATTCCATTATTGGGTAATTTGTTCTTTATGACTTCTCACCAGTTTATTTTATATAGCTTTTTCTATTGCAACAGGTATACTCCCCTGAAGACAAATCTGTTAAATATTAAGTTGCCTACAGCTTTCTAAATGAAAAGAAACATATATAATATGACTGTGTATAAATTTCTGATGTGCCAATAAATTTCTGACGATTTGATAACAGAAAAAATAAGGAAGAATAAGGTCAATTTTCTAACCAGGTGAAAAATTAAATTCACTCTTCTGAGTGAATAACAGAATTTGTGCTACATACAGTGAGAAAAGCCCTGAAAGTCTAAAACTAAACTCAGTATTTGGGTTGAATTGATAGTAAGGAAATTGTGCACATAATTGTGAAAAAAGTACAAAATTTTAACATTTCCAAGATTTATCTCATACAAATTTGAGTATAAAAATATTTGAAGTCCATACACAAAATTATCTCTCTATGCCAATGTCCTTCCCTATCTTTCTTATAAAGTGTATCTTGTATTGTTTTCCTCTAAGAATTATTTTGTAATGTGAGGTTCCTGTGACATTACTTGAATCTTTGTAGAACAGTAGAGTAAACCCAATATTTTATACCAGTTACAACAAAAAGCTTTTCTGTTGTTACACAGAATATATTCCTCTTCGCCTTCATTTCCCTAAACTAGCAGCATAAACCAAAGCCATGCAGAGCCATCAGAGTTACCACATTCATCCTTTTGACAGTGCATTTGTAAGATGAAATCCTTTAATATTTCTGTTTTGAGGCTGTATTTTTAAATGGCCTGAAGAAGTGATTCATTGCATGAAAAGAGAAGTCAAGTTCAGTGAGGAAATAAAATATTTCAAAAGGAAGAGACAGATAACTGAGTTACTAAAAAAAAAGAGGGCAAGAGTGAGGGCAATTTGCATACATTTGTAATTGATAAACAAAAAAGATTCTTTTCTTTATTCTTGTCAAGTTGTGAATGAAGACATTCAGCTCCATGAGAATAAAGGAATTCCAACAAACTGGTCTCAGCTGGAAAAATGCTGTCTCGATTCATTAAAAGTAGCAGCTCTTTCCAGTACATGTGTACCTAACAGATGTAGTGAAAAAGATTTATTAAAGAATGTTTGGATTAAATAGGTACAGTAAGTAACTAAAATCTGAACATTACACTTCTAGAAAAAGTTGTGTGTTCTTATCCTCATAAAGTCCCATATGTGGAGGGTTCCTTTAATTATAATCCTTTGTAAATACACCACATTAAAACTAAAAATAAAAGGGTTAATAATTTATCGGTCTTAATAATTTCCATTTATCGCCAAAAAAAAATTTTGAAACAATTAAATTAATACTGGTTGTTGCCAGTTTATCAATATACATGGGAAGCTTTTCTTAGTTTTCAGTATTATGTTATTCCAAAATATTTGTTCAATAAGACTTTATTATTTAAATATCACTATCTCTTTACCTGAACATTTACTTTAATAAGAAACAACTCAAGTAAAAATATTAAAATCTGTTGCAACCAGAAAAAGAAAAATCCTTTTTTTTAAACTATCTTTGCCTGCATAAATAAATTTAAGTGAGAATACCTTCAATCTTTTGTCATATACAGTAATGTTCTTGTCAGTTGTTCAAATACCAGTAGAGGTTCACAAACAGCAAATGAATGTTAGTATTCAAAAAAACCCTGTGACTTTGTAGTTTTTAGGCTAATGATAGAGAAATAATGTTTGATTAATACCTTAGGATAGAATAGAGAACAGTGTTCATTCAAATTTTGTTTTGTTATTTCCTAGAGATCTATAATGTGATTCCCAATATATTATCATCTTATTCACCAAACTGTTTATTTGGCATTGTTTATTAGTTCCAGTTTTATTTATTTATCGGGTATATTAGCTCAAATAGCACAGTCAGTTTCACAGGTTAGGAGTAACAACATCTATGTACCACAATTTCATCAATTTTTTACATATTCTAATGACATTCACAATATTTCTTGTCTGTATATCTATCCCAGTTGTTTTCAAACAAATAAGAGAAAACGGTAAAATTACTAAGTTCATAAAGAAAATGGTGCTTTTACTGAAGATACAATTTTATTAACAATGAAAGAGGTATAAAGCAAGAGTAATTATATTTAAGACTCTTTTATTAACAGTAATGTTAATTACAATTTGGAAGAATAGAAAAGAAATTTTACTTATTCAGTCTAAAAATTATTTTAAATATCTTATTTATGTTAACTGTATTCTACCAAAATTTTTGACAGAAGACACAACTTACACATATCTGCATAGCAGTTCACAATATCTTTCCCTAAATCTTGGCAAATAAACCCTACTTTTCACTCTCTAGGTATAGAAACAAGTGAATAAAGTTTGAGTTCCAAAAATTTGAAACAAATAATGAATAAACTCCCTTCAAAATGTGAAACTTAAAGCATCATCTCTGTGGTTAAAAAAAAGAAAAAAAACAGATGCACAACATTAATAGTTTTTCTATGCAAAAGAGTCCCAAACTAAATAATTTCATCTTTTTTTCATTGTACAAGACAATGGAAGCAAACTCAAAATTCCCTTTCTCCATTTCAAAAAACAGCAGTAGCATGTGGAGGAAAAAAAAAAAAAACAAAAGAAAACACAAAAACCCCAAAACAAAAAACAAAAGAAGCAACAATCAAACTGACAGTAAAGGACATTACCACCAGAGTTAACAATGTGCCATTCTCTGTGAGCATGAACCTTCAGGATAAAAAACAGTTTTAAAAACAAAAACATTGCATCACTTTATTGTGGCTGTAATATCAACATAATTGAAGACAGAGTATAAAAGATAGATAGATATATATATATCCAATAAAACATAAGTAAGAATTAAACCTCATTTTTCTAGAAGGGCAGGAAAAAAATGTCCAGGTTTTTTTCTTAGTGAATTGAACAGGGAAATCATAAAATCACTTGTAGTACATCTTCTGCTCTACTGCCCTTACTTTACCATTCAGCACTTCAAGTTGGAAAGTTACAGCTTCTCTAAAGTTGTAACATATCCCCACACACCCTAGCAACACATCTCAATAACCAGAAGTAAAAATGTGACATATATAAAGGAGCTATGGAAATATTACAGGCAAAAAGTTCTCTTCTCGTAGGGACCAGGCACAAGCATTACAGTATTTGTGCACTATGTTAATAGCTATTTCCCTGAATACATACCTATTGTCAGAAGGCATTGTTGGAACTGGCCCTGTGTGTTTGGTTATATGAAATGACATATGTCTGAAGCCAGAAGGCTGTTCAGCCAGCAGTGCCCTGTCATATGATATGACATATGTGCGCACCCAGGCTATGGAGCCGCCACATTAATAAGGGCTTTTCTGATTTAACAGATGAGCTCTCTATTTATATGATACCTATAAAAGAACATTTTCTGCTTCTTTAAGCCTGCTTGTAACAGGGAAACAACAAAAAACTGAAAGAGTAGAAAGGGAGCTCTCTCTTACTGCTGCCTGCTTCCAAGAAAACGCATGTGATACTTAACATGTCTGAATTTAATTCAACAACTCTCTAATTATGGTTTCCTAAGAGATGCCATTTATATGGTACTCTGCCATTTTCTGAAGTGATGCAGTTAAAAAGTTAAGTGTCTTGCAGAAACTTCTGGTAATGCAGGAGCCGTATGAGCTAATCTTATGCAATTCTATCACTGCCATGGAAATACATTTCAGTGCTGTTAAAGTATGGCAGAGAATATTTATTAAGTAAGCAATGACTGAAACAAAAGAGAACATTCTGGGTTTAAATAAGGATGCTTTCTCCCATCTTTTTGAAACAAACTAAACCAAACAAGAGTAATTTTAGCAGTTAAAAATGTAATTTAAAAGTAACAAAATCATGGAGAAGCACTTATAGCACCTATTAGGGGCTGCATACTCCAATAGGCATGTGTAGCTTCCAGCTGTAAAGTACTCAACACACCCATAAACCAAGCTTCCTACAAAACAATTTAGTCTTCAGTGTACTAATTAATTATTTGGAAGAGAGTAGAAAAAGCATCTGTTGGTATGTTTACTGCTGGAAGGAAAGGGTTAAAAGTGGAAGAATAATGAAGCAGATAGTAAATTTGCTCAAGTGGCTTAGCAGATGGGAATGGCTAAGAATACCAGGGTGGGAAAACTCCATTTCTTATGCCTAGTGTTGTTCATCCTGTGCCTGTTTTGAGAAGTGGAATTCCTGTGTACAGATATTACACTCTCACAGACACGCTTGATCCTCCTGCTAGGAGAGAAAGAGATCATGAAAGCACAGCCTTGTGCTAAACTGCATGTGCACAAAGCTCTTGATTTACTGCAGACCTTCACAGGTGTAGGATCTGTATCAGCATAATTTTGCACACACAATTGGAAGTGCTTCCTTTAGCATCAAGAAGCAGCATCCAGAAATCAAGGTCACATCAAAGTTCATTATTGTTAGTATTTTTACTAAATATTTTTAAACAGAATAATGAGAGAGATTTCCCAAAAAAGTCTGATATATATCAAATCAAATGCATGGATTGAGTAGTATCAGAAGAACACATCATAGAAGAAGTAAAGAAAAATTCAGCAGGGAATGGGAAAAGAATAAATAAAATGAGTGTAAAACTAATGTTGATTGGTTTGAGATTTCTTGGTTTTTACTTTTTTTTTTGCTATAACTTTTGCTATATATTTTTTTCATGCTCACACTTAGAAAGTGCAAGTGGCCAAATTTTAGAGAGTCAAGTTTCAACGGCTGTGGAAAATTCTGCTTTAACAAGATGTTAAACGTTGAACATGCTGAAATTCGGATATTCATTATCCCATGTATCTTATGAGTAGCCAAGACCTTTTCCAGGACAAATCCATTGATTTAAAATAAATTATTCAACACTTTAAATTGTTTCAGTTGATTAATTACTTTCAGAATTATAGGTGTTTGCTTCAACTACATTTGAATCTATTCAGTTCAGAGTCCAGCTATTGCATTTTCTTATATATTTCCATGGTAAAGGGCAAAGATAACTGGGACTGTTCAGGATGGAAAAGCAAGGACTTTATGAAGACCTTACTGATATCTATATGTCTCTACATGTAGGGAGGGGATAAGGACAAGAGACATGGACTTTTTTCATTGTATCTGGTGACTGGAGCATGGATGGAAGGAGCATGAGTGGAAAAACATGAAATTCCATCTGAACAGTGAGTACAACTTTGTTACTGTGAGAGTGGTGAAACACTGAGAGAGGTTATGGAGTCTCCATTCTTGGAGACACCCAAAATCCAACTAAACACTGTCTCTGTCAATCTCTGTAGCTCACTCTGGTCAGGTAGGAAAATGCTGGACTATATGACACCCAGAGGTCACTTTCAAGCTAAATGATTCTGTGATTTGATGAAATAGTTTAGGGGAAGTATTATGAAAATAATCATGTCTACATGGTTCATATGCCCCATAGCAGGAATTTCATAGTCCCTGATTGTCTAGTGAGATGGTAGAAGAAGAGAAAAAGGAGAAAACAGAGAGAGAAAAGATTTTAAAAATGAGGAAAAGTATGAGTTAGGAAGGAACTAGGAAAAATATAAGAGAGGAGAGAAAATGTCAAGAAGAAATAATGTAGAAACTCCTAACAAAGACCCGTTTAATTGTACTGTGTGATGCTTAAACAAGAGAAATGAGAGTAATCAGGAAAAGCAGGTTGGGAACTGAGTATTTTGGAAAAAACAACAGGAACTTTTCAACGCATACTCCTCAAGTCCCAGAATAGGCTGTTATAGACCCTTATGCTTCTAGCTCCTGCAGAGATAAACCTCATTCTTCTTACTATCAGTGGTTTGGTCTCTACATGGAGAAACACAGATGGCACCACATCCTGTCTTTAAAATGAAGGGCAGAATATAAAGCAGACAGCCGTCCTCAGAGAAGAAAATACCACCTTCTCTCTCTCCACAGATATGCAGGCAAGATAAATAAATAGAGGGAAAATAAGAGAGATAATGGAAACTGAAATAATCACTGCCATTATAAACATCCTGTTTCAGTATGTTCTCATTTTTCAGCACCTCTAATTCACATTGTTTATGAGTGAAAATTTTAAAATAACATAAAAGAATAATAATTTCTGTGGTGTACTACTGGTTCTATTTAGATTAAATCTGAGAGTAAAAGTGTATAACTACCAACTCAGGATAAAGGTGATCACAAGCTGTGGGTCCTCCTTTAAAGTGAGAGTCTGTCTGGTTTCTTTCTGGTATGTTGTGGAAGGAATCGGGCATTTTTACCATCACATTTATGAAGTCTGCTTAGGTGGTAGGAAACACCTTTCATAGAGTTTGAAAATCATTTGTTTGGTTAATGAGGCATGAAGATAATTATTCATCCCTTTATTTTCTCCTTCCCCTCCTTATTTTATCAGTGAATTTATCATTGAATTTGAAGTGAAAAAGATTTATTATGTATGTTACATTATGCTAAGTTCTTATTAAAACCTTACTGCTGTTTTCATGCAGATGAATAGCTATATTGCTGTTAATAGATATATTAATCTAGCCATGAGTTTCAAGGAGCCACAGTATAAGCATCTTTCTGACAAAGGTCTGCCTTACACAATGGCAAGGAAGCTAATACAAATGCCTGAGACAGTAAATAACTTGCGCTTCTTATTTTTGAGTCAAATGTGTTTTCCAAGGACAGTTTATTTATGCATAAGCTAAATTTTTAATAGTAGCAAATATCCAAGGTTAGCTACAGATACTTGAATTTCATGATCAAATAAGCCTTGAGTCATACCTTGAGTATAAATCTGATGAACACTTTATTTGCTGTATCATGAAAACTACAAGTTAAATGAAAACTGTAAGATGTTACATAATGATCAATTCACATTCATATACTCACAGTAGCATTCATCCCTTTGTTTTTGTCTGGTTGGACTACATCATTAAACACAGAAACACAAGATATCAGGTTGAAGGCTGAGGTACATACCACAAAGGGCAAAGCTCCAGTGTATTGTAAACATCTCAGTAAACAAAACTCTTGATGAAAAATTCTGGATATCACAGGCTGCAATATGAAAAAACAGATCCATGATAGAGTGAGTAGTTTGACACAGTTTTAATATGTTCTGAATATTTTCTTTACATTATGCATGTTTTACTGTTTATGACCGTATATACTAAACCATAAGCAATAGAAACAGAACAAATAAACAAAAAACATACAAATCCCTTTCATGTTAATTTTTAGGAAATATTTTAAAATTTTACCGTTCTTTAATGGCTTTGCTGACATTTCTTTTACATTTTTCTGATTTCTTAATAGCAAAAGGAAGCCATATAATGTATTAATTAAAAAAAATTCCTAACCTACAATTTGTTGTTCATCAAGCAACCCTACTCTTCTATAGTCACATATGTCATAGTTGAATGTTAGAAGATGGCTTTATAGGCATATTAATTAGAGGAAACTTATTTCAACATCCAATAGAAAAAACACTGAAAGTTATTACCTAATGAGAACATGAGTAGAAATTTTTTAAATCATGCCATATTCTGTTACATTAGAGTCTTACTTTAAAGGTTACTTCCTAGCTAGAAAATATATAATTGCTCCATCTGCCAACCCTACCCCATTGCAGTACTGTCAAAAGTGCCATATGTGGAAAAGTCAGACTGTTGGTCTGTTTATCTAATATATATATATATCCTGTAGAACCAGTAGAATCAAATGGTAACATCTCTCAACAGATCTCAAAATACATAGTGAATGTTTGGTTTCCTTTTTTTCTTTTAAATAAATGTAGGTGATATGGAATTGTTAGGATGAGTGAATCAAGTTTATTGTTGCATCCAGGAAGACAAGCTGATTCTGCCTACCACTACTACCACAGATCTGACTTTTCTGAAGAGATACACACACTGAAAAAAAGTAATTACAAATTTATATTTTTAAATCAGCATGATGTTTGGATAAAATAATATATGAAAATACCATACCTTTTATTTCTGTCTTGTAAATATCTGGATGCAAAATTTGAAATTTATGAAGTTAATACTGGAAACTGGTAACAAAGACTGTATGACAAGGATGGACGGAACAGAAATGATAACTTTATTTGTTCTTTTGTCCAAACAATGAATAAGGAGCCTTTATGTTCATCTTTTTGTTGTCCTGAATATATGCTACTTGCCAAGTGAGCAACACCAATTCACACCCTGAGGGAAGGTATTTCAATGTTCAATTCTAGTTTCCATTAATTAGGGAGCTGGTGGTACCCCACAAAAGGCTGGTTCCTCTATCATCAAAGCTTTTCACTATTTACACACTTTAAAAAACTAAGGCCTCAGCATTCACTGCTCATTTGAGCCTGGATTCCATTTTGAGGAGGTGGTCTGTGAGACAGTATTTGTGAACTCCCACCACCGGGAATACTTTTCCCCCAGTTACTGCTCAGTTCTGCTGACTTCATTCCTGGTGGCTATCATCCAGATTGCCCATTAATCTTGGGATTGTCTTCCCTTCTCCCTAAAACAAAAGATTAGCTAAACCTGTAATGATCACAGTGCAATTAGTTGTCATATCTGTCCAGCTAAATCTACTGGTTGACAAGTGAAAACAGAAGTTTGCAAAATTTGATTCAAATCTTGAGGGTATCACATAATTTTTAGTGTACAAGAGAATACAAAGTAATAAGTAATTACTATCTGAAAGCATGATATATTTCTTAGATTTTTCATCCAGCTTTACTGCAAGCCAAATTATTAGAACAAAGTGGTATTTGCAGAAAGGAGTTCTGTTTCCAGTCTGTACTCTGGGGGTGGAAGGAAAAGGAAGGAAAAAAAAAAAGATTTGATAAAGTTTCCAGAACTTCTACTCTAAGTAGCTGCTTTTCTGTGATTACAGTGTCTTTTCCTCAAATACAACCATTACAGAAACACGATGTCATTTATTGACAGCATGTAATGCTGCATTATAAGTTATAATTCAATCAAGCTATTCACTCAACACAAATATTCCTTCCTTTAAAAAATGGTTTATAACCTAAGGCAGCAAGTTAATACATATTTGCCCTGCTAATATATTTACAAGCCATTTCAACTACTTTGTTCATGCATGAGAGAGTCATCTGAATAATAACTTTGTTTAGAATGACATTATGAAAAATGCTTAGTTAGAATCAAAGCACTTTTAGAAGACATTGAAAATAGAATCAACTCTAAAATTTTATAAGACTGTCTCCAAAGCAGGAAAAAAAAGGGCAGGTGATTGTTTAAAGTTTCCTTTCTTTCTTCTGTTAATTCATTCCTTTTGCTTGTCTCTCCATCTTTACGAGCTGGTGTGGATGGTGTGGGTAGCTATGAATCAAAAGTTTTTATAGCAGTACAAATAAAAGTCTACCACTGCTCTGCAGTTTTTAGGATCCTCCCAAAATGGACACCTGCAGTCCATGCTAGTGCATATTCCCCTGAGTCCTCTAAGAAATCAGAGTAAGGACAAGAAAATTTGTGCTTGGTGTTCATCCCAGTGTCTAGTTTTTCTGGTGAGCACCTACTGCATAGGTATTGCACTTGCTAGAGGACTTGAACTAAGAATGCACATACGACTGTGCATGTGGTGCTAAATCAAAAGATGCATGAAATAAAGGAGCAACATTCTCTTGATTTGCTTACCATTCTTTTACATCTATTCTAATAACATTGTTATTAGAGAAGAAATTCTGCATTACAAACTGACTGAGGAAGTATTTGTGAGACAATTTCATGGATTTATATTTCCTAATTTTCCATCAAGGTGTCGATGGAAATGCACACAGGCCTACACATATAGAGAGGAACAATCCTAATTCTTTGATAGTAGAGGGAAAATTTTTCCACTCTCCAGTTACCAGAAAGTATCTGCTTTTTAATGCATCTGTCTATTTTCCCCATAGCACAGACTAACTTACTCATAGATATTAGAGATGATAGTGATTTCTGCTGTATGCTTATGAAAAATAAGCAAGCACTTTCAGAACATTCATAGTGCTCATGGTGTATCATGGTCTATTTTCTGTTCCAGGCACTATTTACGAAAGGGTGGAAAGAATGATTTTCTTTATTTTTCTTCCCCCAGTCTATTGTTTTTTCCTCCCCAAAGATAATCATGATTTGTTGTCAGTCTTGGTATAGAAACAATAAAGCACATGAAGAGAATCTGGCCCATCCTCTCATCCATTTTATGATCAGATCCATAATTCCTTACCAGCATAACAGGAATGTATTTTTCAGTGTACAACTAATACATCTCTCATTCAAAATATGTTGTTTAGAGCAAAGATTCTATTCTGAAGTCAGAAAAGACAAACAGGAACCTCTGAGTAATACTTTGGAAGTGACAGTGTGGCTGTAGAAATAGAAAAGAAAGTATCAGAAATTCAAACATTCTGTTTCGCACAATTCACATGCAAATATACAGTGAGATAAACAGAGAGAGTTATATCACAATGAAGATCATGATTTCCCTCATATAATACAAAGATCTGTCAGTTTAATAAAACAAAAAAAAAAAAAAGACAAGTTTGGATGACATCAAAAAAGTCCTTTTTTTTCAACTTCTTGTAATTTTTACTGGGTCATATATTACAAGCTGCTTTGATTTTTTTTCTCTAAAATTAAAAAATCTAGTGCCTTTTACCTCTCTGGTGACAACATTTCATTTCCTTTGGGATGTGACTTCCTCTATTCGCATCTCTCCTGACATGTCTTCCTTCCAATCTAGATTTTGATAAATTATCACATGGAGAAATAGAAAAAAACAATTGCATAGAGTAAAACTTGGGGAATAGAATGAAGAGATATATATTGCTGCTGACTCGAGCAAGATGAACAAACATTAAATACTCATAAGACATAGCTAAAATAAAACATTTCTCCCACACACAAAGAGGAGGCTTACTAAATCAAGATCTGAAACATCACAGTGGCAGGAACTGGTAAAAACTTGTTGGTCAGCTTGCATAGCTGGGATGATCCAGACTGCTAGCCAGAATTTACACATGGTTCATCCACCTGGCTAAACTCATATCCTTCCTAAGTGATTCTGGTTTTTTTTTCTCCAGAAAAAAGCATTTTACTGTTACGTCTCGTAAGTGTCTCAGCAGATAAATTTTCTACGAGTATCAATTCCTTCCTCCTTCTGCTGCATGGACTTTCAGGAAAATTCTTCTAGGGAAAAGAGAAGTATTTAGAGACCTTTACTAGTTGTGTCCCTGTTTTCTGTTAAGTGAGTCCTTGAGGAAAGAGCAGGGAGATTTTTCATTTGATTCTTTGTTTTACAGACAATGTGCAAAAAGAAACAGGCAGAACATATTTCTGTTTTCCCAATCCTCCTGCGTTTTTCATGAGGGAAAAACAAAACAATCAAACCCACAGACACTGGGCTGTTTCCAAACTGTGACAAAAGCTGTTTCCCTGTCTCTCTGAAAATGTGTGCAAATCCTACCTGTTGCTTTGATTTGTCCTCTACATAAATTTCCCATACTATCCAGAAATAAGATCAATAATTATGTCTGTCATTTTTCTTTACTTTTCAGAGAAAGAAAGGGAAGAAGCAGCCCTCAGCAGTAAAGCAGAGAAAAGCTTTAACTTTCTGCAAAAATTTTGGTGATCAAAATAGATTACTAACGTGGAACAAATTTTTCACTTCATGCATTTAAGCATGCCACAGATGTGGTCCTGCAATAGGCACCAGGACCCCTCCCCTCCTTCAGCCAAATTTCAGATACAGCCCTTCCTCCTCAGGCAATCCAAAAGAAGTCATGGCAGAGTCAGAAACCATTTATTCTTTGGAATAGATTGAGAAAGGATAATTCTCATACTTCCCCTGTCAGCCAAATTTATTTTATTACTGTAATGGCAGGACCATTCAAATACTTTCTATCCCATTAAGATAAGATATCAGCATACAGGAGAACACCTTTATTACCATTATAGTCTAGTGACTGTAGACTGCATTAAAAACTTGCAGGGAAAAGTTGCCATAACAAATGGGACTTTTCAGGTTTTGACTTACACTTTCCCCCTATTCTCCTACTAAACACAGGGCAAAATTTCTTCCATAAATAAAGTAAACTTAAATAATTGAAAGACCTGTTTTTCAGAACAAAGTTTCCTCAAGGCTACCTTCTAAATTTTGTGTGGCATGAAGAACATTTCTCCTGTATTTTCAAGTCAATATATTTTCCCTAAAAATCTTTCAATAAAAATTTACTTTTTGAAAAACAGTAGTATTTAAAGATTTTTCTTTAATTGTTAACATTTTTCTTGGTTAGCAATTATTTATTGTTAACCAAGAAAAATGTAGAATAGTGATGTGAACATCAGGTAAGTGTAAAATGGCTACTTCAATCATGTACTCATGTTCACAAATTTATTATTAATTACTTTCTCTCCTCTTCTCTGCAAAAAACAATTTTGGCAATTTGGAACTTCTAATGAAGTCTTAATAATGGAAAAATTTGCTAATCTTTCTTCAGAGGAAATAAATACATAAATGAGTTAGTTTAATATATGTGGTTTACCATACCATCTAGTATCCCCCCCCCACCAAGATTTTATTATACAATGTCAAGTCATCATGAAGTCAAAAATTATCATGAATAAGGGCATGCTATAATATGGATTGTCTGCAAGGCAATAATTTAATACCCCTGTGTGTGTCATTATGACAATTCTTCAGATATATAATTACACTGTACCTTATTTCATATTATTTTATATAATTCTTGCAGAGGAAGGACTGTACTTGGTTAATGATCAGATAGTCCCGTTCAGCCCTAATCTTGTGTGAAGGATCACTTAATGCACAGTATTCAACCCCTCTTCTGGGGTTCTAGAAAACACAGAGTTGCTAGTTTTTTCATTAATTTTTCTACAAGGATTATCCATGTAACAGAAGTGCATTTAATAAATTGAAATTTTTTAACATTATTTCCTTGTGAGTTAGGAAGGTTATATAGACCAAGGGACTGAGACTATAAAATCAAATAATTAACTATATTCAGATAGCTAATGTAAGAGATGCAGAACCTAACTTTCCATTTTGACTTGCATTTTTTAGATTCATGTATAAAAAAAAAATGCTTTGAATTCTGTTGTATTTATTAGTTCCTTCAAACTAAGCAGTCAGAAAATTAGTAATACACAGCTAAAAATTGGCTTTGTGTTACTGAATGTCACGGACCCTTTGACAGTAGTGTAGACAGACATGAAGGTCTTTGGATCAGTAATGAACTATTCAACTGGACAGTCTTTTTCTATACTTGCCACTGTAAGAGGCTAAGTTATGCACCTGACTTCCTTCCAAATTCTAAAATAAGAAGGAGCTATGAGACTGTGCCACTCAGGATTTCTTTGCTCTCCTCTGAGCCTAGGAAAAATTGCTTTCCTAGTATCACTGGCTGATGGGTGTAAATATTCTTTACACTCCAGGATACTTGTTGTTAGGGATGGCAAAGTTGTTCCTGAAACATGAATCTGAATTTATTTAAAACAAAAATTTCAACTGCTTTTTCTGTTGTGTATCTACCATGATCCCAATACCTCCTGTGAGTAGTCCATACCCAATAAACTTGCCATGGTGAGTTTTCAAATAAAGGAAATCACAGAGCAAGCAATGTCAAAGTCCAAAAGGATGTCTGACTTTAGGTAAAAGGCCAGTGTAAAACCAAGCAAGGGTGAAAAGACCTTTGGCTCGGAATTCACCATTTGTCTGTTTTATAATGTTCCTTTGAAGGTGGAATAAGGACAAAGCTTGACACCAAATTCATATCAAAGGCATTTGCATAAAGAAAATGGGACATCAGACTCTCTGAGTTCCAGTGATTAGATTACAATACAATTTATTTAAAAGGTAAACTAAAATTTCTGAATATTTCCTGTAAATTTTATTCTAATAGAAAATGTTATTAAAGTAAATATTTGAAGAATTTTTACTTCCAGGCTGAACTGAAGAATTTTTTCCTCAATTTGGAACTGAACTGAAACAATAATTTTGAAGTATATATTGAAACTTGTGAGCAAACAAAATATTAGATTATTTTCTTTTCTTTTTTTTTTTTTTTACATATTCAGAATAGATATTTTTTAAAAAGTATTATTTGTTTAATTATGTATTTATTCAACACATGGACCATTTGCAGTTGTTAAGGACTTCAGGACAGCAACAAATATCAGAGCCTACCCATGTCTTGTTTTACTATCTTTACTTTGCAACATGATTCATCACTTGAGGTCCATATGTGCTTCAGCATCATGGCTCTGTTGTTCACTCACTATTCTGTTGATTGGAGCATGAACTCTTTAGAAAATTAAATTTGTATCCATCTGATACCAGCACTTGCTAAATAGTTACACAGCTCAATAGATCCAAAAAGGAGGGTGCTGTCCATAATTTTCGGGTTTGTACCTCCACAGTAATCTCTCTGTTACTCTATTGGTGATCCTCCCACATGCATAGGTGCTGATATATCTCTCTCTATGTTATACACAGATATAGAAGAAGGAGAATAGAAAATATTTCTCATTAGTCCCATAACATCAGCTGCACTGAGGAAATTCTTACTGCCAGGGAAGTACATCACTGCAGTCTCTTCCCACCTTCTTATCTGCATATGACAGTGCTAGGGTATTTGGAAAGAAATTGAAATGACGTGCTAGAAATGCAAATGATGTGTAAGCGCTTACATGGCCACAAAAAAGTGAGATTAAATCCTTTCACCAGCTGTTCCACACTGTCAGATGACCCTTCCCATTATGAAATGTGGTCTTTTTGAAATTTGTTGAAGTGGTGCTGGATGAACCAAATCAATTTAATCTGTAACAGCTAAAAATAAGTTGGTATGTTTTTCTGATTTATACAGACCATTGTTCTGATCATTCCTTCTCCTATAGGAACTATCAAGGTAAAATTGCAAAAAAAAATCATCCTGTATTCATAACAAAACAAGGTACATTTTCTCCACTGAAAGTTAAAGGAAAGCTGAGCATTACAAACAAGCAAAAGCAGTGTATTATTTACATTTAAGATAATGCTTTAAATAATTGTATTTCAAAATATTTTATTAAAATGTCCACTAGTAAGTTTAAGAAAAGAGAAAAAGGGTCCTGGACAGTGACCATTTTTGCTATTCCTGTGGTGTTTCCCTTTTACTACTTTAGTGATTAAGATGGAGGAATGCACTCAGTCTACAAATTTTTTATTCATATGTTGCTATGAGAGGAAAAAATAGACTATGACAGACAAATGACTTCTTCTCATAGGTCCTGAGGTGCACAAAATCCAGTCTTAGTTCCTAATGTGATGACATGAAATGACCTCCATCTAGTTGCTCCTACTCACCTTTTCCAATATATCTTTGAAGAACAGTGCAAGCATATTTAACATTACTCAGACCTTTACCATGCCTGATACTCTTCTCATCTGGATTGGTTGTATCACTTAATGTACTGGAGGCCCTCTGTAGCAATCACATCCATAAACACACGGGAGTCTGAAGAAAATAATTATTCTGAGAGATCTAGGGTAAAACTGAATGTCAAGAGAATTATTTATTTTTTGCATTGTGAAAAGAAAAATACTGGTCTTTTGGAATCTTAGTCTGAAAGTAAAAAAAATTACCAATATCCTATCAGATAAAAATAAAATATATTCAATACAATGCACAAGTGTATAACTTAAGGCAGAAGGAACCGAATATAACATATCTCTCGATTTGTGCTGAACTATTTTAAAAATTAAATACATAGCACTACATTTCAGAAGAACATTTGTTTTCATAAATAATAAACCATGGTAATTTCTTTTTTTCTTTTGTTCAGTGTTTCAGTTTGTTTGGATTTTTAAAAAATAATTTATAGTAAGTTCTTGCTTAGGTCATTAGTTGACATTAGTTTTTGCTTGACATTATTCTGCATATTTGTAAAAATTATTTCATAGTTCACTTAACAGGAAAAATTTTAAAATCCATTAAAATCCATTAAACTGTACTGAGTGTCAGATGAAGACTTTGAAGTGCTTGAAAAGTCCCTTGATTTAGAGATGGGATTTTCAATACTGTAAGTGAATTAGAAGCACAAGATTTCATTAATGTATTTTTAAAATTCTGCATAAGTTTCTGTTCCTTATGAAACATGACATGAAAATTTTCCATATTTACAAAACTTACAAAACTTACTGGTCCAGAGTTGTTTGCACAAAGTCAGTCACTATCTGATTGTGAAATATCTTGCATCTTGTTACAGGAAAAAGACAGATAAGCACACAGGTGAGCCTAAGAATACATTGTTAATTAAAAAAGCAAAAAAAATAGTAAGTCTAATATACCCAAACTGTTAATTATGAGAAACGAGTTTTGCTAATATAACAGTTAAAAAGGGCATGGCAAGAACCTCCTCACTGTCCTGCTGTTTCCCTCTTCCTTGGTGTTAGTGCTCACCCCTTGGGCATAACTCTGGCTGTTGAGGTAGACAGTTTCATTCTCCCTTGGCAGAAGAGGAGGATTACAAGATTTCATGCTCAGGGCTTCAATAAGAGGACTCTGTTGCTCATGAAGGGGGTCAGTTTTAGGCCCATTTAAGTTTATTTTCATACATTTCCTCTGCACAGCCTATATCCCTGTCACTGCCTCACATCCGTACTGTGCCCTGGGGAGGTAAGAGCCATTCACCTGCAGGCAGCCAGGTCAGCCAGCAACACCTGGAGTTGAACTGGGACAAGGACAACCCCACAGAGTACAGACCTGCTTCCCAAAAGCACCCTGGGACTGGAGGGCTTCTGTGAATAGTGTCAAAATCACATTAACTTGGTTACACATCTAGGACAAGAATGAAGGAATGTCAGATTTACTTGGTCAAAGCTTCAAAATAAAAAGTGACAAAAGGCTGTGCTTCACAATGGGTGACAGTGACATTGTGGCTACAAAAAGTAATAAGGGTTCTATAATTGTTTAGCACCATGATTCAAGTTCACAAAAAAAAAAAAAAAAAAAGCAAACTATTTAGCCTATAAATAAAAGGCACCATTTGGAAAGCAGAAATTCAATGAGCTATAAACTAATGAAAGCCAGGAAAATGTCTGTATATTTGCACACTGTGCTGCTGTTCTCTTACTCTTAACTAAACATCTGCTGCAGACAACATCTGTCAAAAACAAGGCTGTTGGTTTGGCAAAACATGAATCTGACCTATATCATTCTGTTCAATCTTACAATCAAAACTTTAGCATGTTTTGCAATAAAACTGCTATTATTATCATAAGCCTCATAAAATAATTGGAAGTGCAAAGAAAATTTGGTCCTTACAGGCACTCTTCACGGTCTTTGCCTTTGCATGTCTGGATTTACAGAATTCTGTAAAAGTAAAATATTTTTTGACAATATGCGACTGTCCACACTAATATAGTGGTGAAATAACTAATGGGACAAAACTATTAGAAGTAATATGATGTTTAACTATGTGGTCTATAATAAGTTTAATAGAACAGAAGAATTCTGAGAAAAATAAATCATGGATCCTACTCACCCTAGCTTTCTACATTAAATTTCTATTGACTAATGGAGAAGAACAATCTGCTCCACATACTTCAAATGATCAAGACAAAACACTAAAACTTGTCTCAATTTACACCACTGGAATCCTTAATATCACAATGCTGAGGAATCAGCGCAAGTAAGACAAGAGTTGGGACAAATACTTTAATGTTATTCTCAGTCTCCAAAAGGAAATTTATTTTTGATTAACTCTATTCCCATTACAGCATATGCTGCTTGTGTGCATATTAATTGGTCTATAATACTTCAGATTCACGAAGGCTTCCACTTGTCCTGGACTTGGGAGAAAAAGACAAGATAAAAGGATTGTGGTTTAATTAGGTTTTAGTGTATTAATTCATCTGAGATCTGTCTGGCAATAGCTCATACAGTGCAGGTCATGGTTCATTTTTGTTTCTATATGGTCAAGAGGTTCTCATGAATTGCCTTTGTTCACCTGCTCGCCATTTAAATAATCTCTTCATATGAGGGCCTGTCATCACAAGGCACTTCCAGAGAGAGAACTAGTCTTTTACCTAACTGTCCAAAAACTTTTCATGTTATCAATTTCCCTAATAATATGGGCAATATATATATATTCAGTTCCTAATAAGAAAGCATGCCCATTAGTTCTGGAAAAATTAAGGCAACAGTTGACCTTTTTCAGCATAAAGAGATTTTGCCTTCACCCTACAATTCATTGGATTGTCAGTGTCCTCCCCCCACCTCCCAAATTAATTGTTTCCCATCTTAACATCTGCTGCAGCATTTCAGAGAACCTAAATCTGGGAGAATTATTTCCAATGCCCTTAAATCCTTTTGTCCTACAGTGATTACAGGCATGTTAAGTGACATGTCCAAAGCAAGGCATGCACAAAATGGATACATACGAAATGAGCTACAATTAAAATTTACTGTCTTGTATCCAGTGAAAAGTGCACATTTGGTGATGGTGTGCAAGCATTTTACAGCACTTTAACATAAAAATAGCATTTTCTAACACAGCTGAGACATAACTGCAAAGAGGCCAACAGAGACTCATGGCACAGTTACACAAGTAGGGTGAAGAAAAGACATGCAAGACATGAAATATGCAGGCAGGAAATATAGCTTGGAAAGCTAACACAGTTCTGCAGATGAAGCAGGAAGGGTCTATGGTAGAATTAGAAGAACCCTGCAAAAGAAGCAGGAAAGACACTAGAATCCTATAATCAGAAAATTCTAGTTTGGAAGGGCTCTCTGGAGACCATCTGATCCAACTTCCTGTTGAAAGTAGAGCCTTAGATTAGTTTATCTGAGCACCCATCAAGCTAAATGTTTCCAATGAGAAAGATAACATTATATTTCTGGGCAACCACCGCTTTACTCTTCCCACAGTGAAGAGTATCCAAGAATGCAAGAGTATGAGAAGAGTATCCAAGTATACAAGAATGCAAGAGAATCCAAGATATTTTCCCTGAAACAGATTGTGAACATATCTTCTTGTCCTGTCACCTAATTTTGTGAAAGGAGCACATCCGTCTTCTCTATATCGTTTAGGTACTGGAAGGATATGACAACTTACATCACATATACATTTCTCCTTTCTAGGCTGAACAAATCTAATTCCTTTGACCTTCCCTCATATTTAAGATTCTCCAACCCTCCTGTCTTTTTGATGTTTCCCCTAGTTGCTCCTGACCCCCTCCAATTTTTTAATGCCTTCTGAACTCGGGGGGCCACAACCACGATATTGCAGCTGTGGACAAAAAATTTTGTTTCACTACTCTAAGGGTGCTTTTATAATTCATATTCAACTTGTCAACTAGGATTCCCAGGTCTTTTTCTGCAGATGCACCACAGTCAGTCAGACTCTTGCCTTTATTGCTGCTTGGGGTTCTTCCATCTTAAATTCCTTGCAGCTCCTGCTGATCTAATGTCTCAGGCTGCTTAGGTCTCTTTGAATGGCGATCTCTTCTTCTAGTGGACTAAATTATCTCCCCATTTGCTGTCATCCATAAAGCTGACATAGCTGGGGTTCTTTCAACCCTGTCATCCAGATCCTTTATAGAGATATTAGATAGTACCAAGCTTCTAAGGGACTTCATCCATTACTTCCTGCTAGTGCCTCAAAGATTCGATTGAATCAGAAGAATACTGAAGAATAAGGGAACCTGAACAAGCATTGACTACAAAATTGGATTGTCAGAGGCAGATTAAAATCTCCCCCTGTGTTCCACAGGGCTTCATGTTGAAGCCAGTTCCACTTAATACTTTTAGCAATGATCTGATTGAGAGTAGAAGGGCACCCTCTGTCAGTTTGCAGATGACATCTACTTGGATGGGAGTGTTGATTTGCTAAAGGATAGGAAGGTTCTGTAGATGAAATGTGGACAGGCTGAATCAATGTGATGAGACCATTTATTGACGGTTTAACAAGGCCAAGTGCTGAGTTTGTAGCTGGGTCACAACAACCCCATGAAATGTTCCAGACTTGGGGGAGAGTAGTTGGAAAGCTGCCCAGCAGAAAAGGATCTGATGTGTTGGTCAAAAGCCAGCTGAATATGACCCAGTGTGTGCCCAGGTAGACAAGGAGTAATCACAATGACTGTGGCCAGAAGGCCTAGGGCAGAGATGATCCACTTGTCCTCAGCACTGGTGAGGCCTCACCTCAGATCCTGGTGAAGGGTCCACAGTACAAGTCTTATGAGGAGCAGCTGAGGGAGCTGGAGTTTTTAACCCAAAGAAAAGGAGGCTTAGGAGAGACCTTATCACTCTCTACAGCTACCTGAAAAGAGGCTGTAGTGAGACAAGTGTCAGTAACAAGTATTTGGAGGGAATTGCCTCAAGCTGCAGAGAAGAGTAGGCTTATATTAGATACTAGGAAAAAAGTCTTCACAGGCAGGATTGACAAGCATTGGAACAGGCTGCCCTGGAAAGTTGTTATGTGACCATCCCTGGAGGCGTTTAAAGATGTTTAGATGTGGGATTTAGGGACATGGTTCAGAGATAGACTTGACCATACTGCATTAATGGTAGACTCAGTGATCTTAGGCACCTCTTCTAACCTAAATGATTCTATGATTTTCTTTTGGGAATGGGGCTGCAACAGCAATGATGAAAAAGAAATAAGGGCAACAACAGAATGAGGCCTATTTAGATTCTGACTTCTCTTATCAACAAAATGCCAAGCTTCATCACCTTAACCTTGGGCAGTGAAGGGCCACAGACATCAATTCTAACTATACTTCCAATGTTTCATGGTATTGTATGTCAGCAAGTTTGGGTAAGTTTATGGACATCAATTGTTTTGATGCAGTGATAAAGATTGATAGCCATTTGGTAATGTACTCAGTCCAGTAAAGTGTAGCTTTGAAATCTGATTTGTTGGTCTTTAACACTTCTGTCACAGTGGTATCTAATTTTGTACCAGATATGCAGAAATATGTATTCAGCTGAACAATCATCAAACACAATTGTGCAGTGTAGTTATATTAGAGGGGAACTGAAAAATGCAGGCCTTTTTAGCAGAATAATTTCCAAGCAGATCAAGAAGCAGTGTCATTTCTGTTTAATTGCAGAAAGGACAGAAATGCTATATTCGTTGCAGACATATAGTGTCCCAGAGAAAATTTTTATATTATTTCCAGACAATTCATAACTATTCAACATCCTTTTTGTCACAGATTTTCCTCACCAGTAAGACCCAAACTTAAATTCATTAAAGCTTGGTCTACATGTCTGTGGACCCATTCCCTACAGGAAAGTTCTTTTTAGATCTTCATCTGTTTGGCCTTGTAATACATTCTTTTAACTGTGCTTAGTCAGAAGTGTGTCACCATTTAAGTATGGGTAAAATGCAAACAAGCCTCTATATATGTTCATCTATTCCTGCAGTCCTACTCATGTTCATAACACTGAAAGCAAAGGCAACCAAAGATACATATGAATTCTAATATATATAAAATATCTAAAAACAAAATTGAGTAGAAATTTCCCTGCATTTTATGAATGTGGATGTTAATGTCTCTAGATGCTATTTTAGGGTGTACTGGGTTGCAATTAAACTAAGTGTGAACAAATAAGATCCTACTTCACCAACAGTAAAAGCTTGCTTTGATTCTTACTTCAGTTTTAATTTCGTTTCCCTTCCATTCCCTGTTTAAAAGTGTGAACTAGCAGTACCAGCAATCTCTTCAGATCCCAAAGCTAATTGGTACTTGCTTGAACAGGCAGATACTAACATCTTCCTCAGTTTCTCAGACTGTCCTCCTTTTGCCATTTCTTGATGATTTTAATTCTTAAATATCAGCTCTCATTCAATTATCACAAATTCCTGAATTTCAAGATAAAGATTCCTCAGCAAAGCTGAATTTACAGTGCATCAGATGTTCTGTGCTAATCACAGAAGTATATTGCAGCACTTGTCTCAAAGCAGTAAAGCAAACAGCTGCCTATCCATCAACTACTTGGAGAAAGCACAAAGAAGAGGTGAAACAGATCATATTTATTCTGAGGTGCTATGAGATGGGAGCATGCATACATGGATGCGTGCAAGATTTGAAGAGAAGCTAATGCACAAACATCATACTAGAATTAAATATCCCACAACATGTACTTTTACTGACTAACTTAGCATTGTGAAACATAAGTTCTAGGAGCTTCTCTCCCAGTAGATTGATTGAAGAGAAATAAGCATGTGAATGATCTTTTGCCATACATTCATTCCTCACAAATAGTTAATTCTCTTGTATTTCAATACTCTTATGTGCATGCATGAGAGTGGACACACTGTCTGTGCCTTGGTTAAGTCTCCAAGTATCACTGTCCAAATATGTTCTGTCACAAAAACAGATACACAGTGCAACCCCAGGTTTGTGGCTGAGCCTATTTATGGTAGAGTAGCTGGTTATGCAGTATGTATTCCCAAGTTTTTGGTCGAGGCAAGTGGAAAAGGCACTCAACTCCTATCCCAAATAATAGTAATTTGACCTGGAAAGCTTAAGGCAAATCTCATTCTCCAAACTACTTTTTCATGAGCTGTTCATACTGACCATCTGTCCCTATACTAGCAGACCTGTTCAGTTTCAGCATCAGGGTAGAGAGTTAATGTCACTGCAAAAGGCTCCTGCTGTTTCCAAAAATCTGACTATACCTTAGGGCTACGTATATATGAGAAAACATCTCATTTCTTTAGGATAACCTTCCCCAAAGGCAGAGTCAAGTCTTTCTTACATATTTTAGTCTAAATCAACCTGCAGTATCAGGAACTGCCTTGTTGAAAAGCACCTTTATTCGGTTTGTTCACTTGCCTTCAGGTTCTTCCAGGCATAAATAGGAAAATCATTGTGTTCTCAAAAAACCTCTTATCCTGTGGTCGCTCTTTTCTTGTTTGGGCCAAAAATGCATTTCTTTTAAAAATAAAGACTCTTTGCTTTATTTCAGTGGAAATTTTGTCAATGTCTTCCTATTTTGTTTTTCCTCTCCCAACTTGTGGAATTGTCTTTTTGATAACATTTTGCTGCCAT
Source organism: Zonotrichia albicollis (assembly GCF_047830755.1). Lineage (NCBI taxonomy): Eukaryota > Metazoa > Chordata > Aves > Passeriformes > Passerellidae > Zonotrichia > Zonotrichia albicollis. The sequence goes on from NC_133819.1 coordinate 76,208,540, forward strand.
TCCTTAATTTTCCTTCGTTAAGGCAAAGGTGCATTTTGACTACACCTTGAGATAATCACAGACAGGTTTCCGTACTATGTTCTTTGCTGAATATTTTTCAAGTTTGTGGATACTTAGTGGATACTTACTTTTTTCCTTCTTTAAAGAGATTTTTCCATTCAAGTGTCCACACAATTGGATAAAACTGTAGTAAAATTTGCCCACTCAAGAAATTAAATTTTTTAAGACGAAGAAATGAAATTGAAAAGTGGAATGGCCTTTGTTTTGTCCTGATAAGTCACAGATCCTCTGAGTTGTAAATCATCCTGCAGAAAGTATAAATGTTTACTGAAGACTAAATTAAACAGTATGATACACGTACAATTGACTTGATCTTGAGAAACTTACCTAATAAAACAATCCTAAAGTAATTTCCAAAAGTACAAAAGACATTCTCCCTTGCTTTCTCTTGTGAGTATTCTTTTTGCTTAGGCACTGGGTTGTTTTTCTTTTTGGATAAAATTTATTAAAGAACAAAACCCTGAAAATAAATTAATAATTTCTATATAACAAAAATGATAGAGTGAATATTCTTTTTTAGAGTAAGGTACATTCTTCTTTTTATTTCAATCTATCTTAAAAATAACACAAAAAGGAAAAATAAAAATACAAAAGAAAGATCTCCACAGTTTTCTGGCAATTGCTATTGCATAAATGTTCTTTTAAGCAATCATGGATGGGTCTGCTAAAATTGTGTGGCAAAGACTATCACATGTCAAGAAAGAAAAGAAGTAAAGTTAGGCCTTAAATCTGATCCTGTAATGCAAAATAGTATTTACAAAGAAATATTTTTTTTACATTCACTCATACTCTTCCAGTTGAATTTTATGGTGAATAGAAATAAAGAAAAAAAACCAAAAGGGACTTATTAATTAAGCAGCCCCTTGCCCTTTCCTGCTGCTTATAAGCTTTATTTATAAGCACATGATTTTTTTAATTTGAAAATGTGTTCAAGACATATTACTTGAACCTATTAAAGGGAACCAGTGTTTATTAACACCTTCAGATAGATCTTTCTCAGACTTACTGCATGTTGAAATAAGTGATGGGAAGGAAAAGCATCATCGAGAAGATGAATGCAAAAACTGAAAAAAATAATATTAAATATGCCAAAAGAAGCAGTCTTCTAATGTAAGAGAAAGCAAAATTGAGTATTAATCTTGTTGCATACCAAGAAGGAGAGGAGATGGGAAAATAACAAACCATTACCGGCCTCTTCCTAATGCACATTTAAGTAGCTTTTCAATTATTTTTAATCTTGCTTTTAATTAGAAATCCCTGCATTCATTGAGATACTGTAATTTGCATTTTTTTTTTGTTCTTTTTGGATACAAGCACATAATCTATATCCAATATGGAACATAAGGATGCCTAGTATGAATTCACATATCTCCAGGCAAATGTAGCATGAAACACCAGACATGGGAGAAGGAGCATAAAAGCTATGACTCTCTTCCAAAACTGAAAATATGAGTTATGTGACGACATACACCAGACTGATTTAGATATATCAAAGGCTGTAATGCAGCAGCCCACCTAGACTTTCTGTGAGGGAATACTCTTTGACTCAAATCGGAAAGAAAACTTGCAAGACAGCCCTATTCAGGTTCTCCCAAGCCTTAAACCTGCTGTGCAGTTTACATGCTTCCCTCCCTGCTAACCACCGGATGAGATATATGCCGCCATCTGCTTCTAATTCGCTTGACATTCCAAATCAGCAAGATGCTTGAACTGACAATATATATGCTTAAGTCATTCCATTGATTTTAGCACTCATGCTCAAATATAGGATTGTTTCTAAGTACCTCGTTGAATCAGGACCTGAAAGTGCATTTAAGGAACTCATAACACAGTTAACAGTCAAAGATTTTATTAAATGCATCAGTAAATTGGAAAAGATCAGATTCTTCCTTAGTATCACACTACAGAGCAAAATATTTCTGCAAGCTTACTTGGCCTTCAGAGGGGATGGGCTGGAAGAAAAATATGTTAAATAGTAAAAAAATTATAAGCAATTGAATTCAGTCAGGGAAGCTGCGCTGTCAGACATGTATTCCTTGAGCAGAATAGGTGTAGTTTTATTGACATTAACAGTTAAAATATTGCCCACTAATGTGGTTTCATTGCTCATGAAGAATCCAATTTCTATTTATTCCTCATGGAGGTTACAAGAGGTGTGTATTTACTGAAGCCAGTTCAATAACTGAATGCAGAAACGTATATTTACATTTACTCACAGTAATCTATCATTTACTTGCTTGTACTGCAGCAGAGCCCTCCTATTGAAATATATTGCTTTTTCTCTATATAATTTTCTTCTGTCTCACTTCATGTAGACTTTCTATTAAATTTTTTTACCAGCCCCTACTTCCCCTCTAACTTCTTTTCTTTCCGACAGACTCAGAGCTTAAAACTAAGTAAACTCATTTTGGTCAAGATCTGTTAAGAGATTCTGCTTTTGCTCCTCACCTTGTTAAATATCTACAGACAAAAATGGAGAGGGGGAGGGGCTGTAGAAGAAAGACATAGCTAGCACAATAAATAATGCTGTAGAAAGACCTTCATGTAATCTTTAAAGCAATGTTTTATATCAGTGGAACATTATGAGCTCTTCATTCTCATGGGTCAGGATCCAGCAAGTACCAAATCAGAATCTCACCAAGCAGGTTTCAATCCTCCCTGGACTTTTTGACTGCCCACAGAAGGCAGGAGAAAATCAGGGTTATCAGGCTACACTCACAGAAGAAATCACTTCAATCATGTCCTGCACACACCTTGGGATTTGAGGGGGCAGGAGCAAAAAAGGCTTGCCAGAAGAGCAGCCAAACACTTGCTGCTTTAAGTGCTGACTTAAGTGAAGGAGGTTACCAGGTGTAAACATACTGCACCCTTACAGTTTCCTACTCTTTCTTTTTTAAATGATAGCACAGCACTCTCTTCAAGCCAGTTAAAACTATCATAACAATGTATAAGCAGAAGTTATACATTTAAGAAAAGTATAGCATTAACCATTTTAACTGATTTTCTGATAATTCCATAACTTTTTCATATAGAATTGTATACATGTATATATATATATATATTGTTTTTCCTCATGTGTTGTTCTTTTATGAAAAAAAATTAATATTTTAAGCACATAAATGTAGGGTATTCTCACAAGTGCTTTTATGTTTTGTGATTCAGTCACTTGATTTGTGAAATGAAAAGTCAAATTGATCTGAACAAGCAAGAAACATGGTAAAGAAATGAAATTTACTTCTAAGGTCATAATATTAATGTCTAAAATTCTGCAGCTGGGTACAAGCAGAAATTGCTTTTAACCTTCATTTTATATGTTTGACCATTTCCTTTGCTGATTTTTATTATTCTATTAAACTTTTGCACTTCTTGTTGCCTCTAGCTTAAAGATCAATGAAATTTAAAAAGAATGCATGTAGATTTTGGGCACAAGAAGTGGTATTTAACTTGTACTTTTTCTGCTTAATGGGATCAGTTTTGCTATTTTTGGAGCTAGGCATGTTTACAAGGAGAAAATCCACCTTTGCCTGGGAAGGGAAAGTGTTCAATTACATAACCATATTTCATATAGACTAATTATTAAGTTAATTAAATTATGATGCGTCAAAGCAAGCCTGGATTTTTCAACATGTTGTCAGTGATAAAGGAAAGAACTCTGGAAAATGGTAAATTCTGTCACATTTTTCTATGACTACTCATTGTTTATTTTCATCCAAAACAGAACTAACTTCCTCCTTTCTCAAACTGGTGTAAATTAGGAAAAATTCTACTTAGTGGAGATAATTGACAGAGAAGCACTGAATGCCATAGCTTTCTGGCTAAAATGTTGTCTTTTCATATTTCTAAATTAACAGTTCTAAAAAGCAAAAGGAAATAGGGCTAATAAATATAAAATTAAAATTAGGATTGTTTTTTATTTGAAATGTTTCTACTTGGTGATTGACATTTTGACCTTTTCAACATTTTTTTTTGTAAAATTATCCTATAGGTTCCAAATAAATGTGTGTTTTACTGACCCAAAATGCCAGCACAGTAATGAGTTTTCAGGCTGCTCTTAACATATTCCCATTTGATTTTCCTTTGGCTGTTAAATTAACTAATAGTTTTCTTGTACTATGGGTTTCTGGCTTTGAGTGTGTGTTGATTAAAGATCAGCATACATAGTGGCTGATCACCTGCTTTGTAATTACATCTCTTGGGTTTCCAAGTTGAATGAACAGAGCCTGCTTCTAAATATTGCAAGGGCTTTTTATTCTTCCTCATTGGTATACAACTCTCAAGGACTAATTGACATCCAGAGACAGATGTGGTTTGTCTCTAGCAACAGAGTGGAGGAGTGGTTTTGGCAAGAATCAAACTCTATGGACAGGCAAACAGGCAAATTAGGCTCAACAGCATAGTAAATAAAGGGATTTACATCTACAAGAGCAGTGTTGTAGCATGTCTTACACTGCTTGCAGAGCTGTCTGATGAAAGCTACCAGTTTTGATGATAAAGTCTTTTTTTTTCTACTAGCTGCATAATTTTGTGAATTTGAAAGTTCTCTTCTACACTGAATCTCCTTTTTTCCCCACTCATCAATGCATCAGCATGCTTTTCTTTACTACATTTACTGTCATGACTACTTAAGAAGCATAAATTTTAAGATTTTTATCTTTCTAAAATTTTAATTTTTATTTACGAGATTACCAAGTGGATTCTGCATTTATTAGAACCAGAAGAGACTGGAATATTTGTAAACAATATTGTTCATCCCAGTCCAATCTGTGCACTGTACACCAGCTGACACTCACTAGCCAAAGTTTTAAAGTGAAGAACAGTCATAACTTGTAATGTTAATATACTTTTCTTCATTCTGCTTAACATCAGCAACACAGGATTTTCTTCCTCTCAGTGCAGGTTTTAACTTTGGGCATTTTTGTTGCTTAAGGAGAATTCCTGAGTTCAAGTGCTTCATGATAATTTGTAAGAATGCAAATTATGCAACTAATATCTAAAACTGTGAGGCTGCAGACACTTAATCCAATACTGAATAGATCTATCCAAATAACATCTAATCTCACTGTTATTTCCGAAGAAAAATAAAGCAAAAACCATTCTTAGTGCCACTGGAAGGACAAAATCCATATAGAAGGCCTAAATCAGACAAGACACATTCCTTAACAAACTGAAACTCAGCAGTCACCTCCAGGATCACTTTAAAACAGGAATCAGGAAAAGCGTTAGACTTGCAGCATTGAGGGCTTCCAAAATGCCCATGACAATTTGCCAGATTTTACTGATACTCCATGAACTGCTAACTGAAATCAGCACACCTGGCAGGCAGAGAGCATTCTAGTTTTAAATTAGCAGACTGAAACTTAAAAATACATATTCAAATTTTTAAAGGGAAAAAAAAGGATATTCAGGGGTGAAATTCATAATAAAATGGAAGAGTTTCAATTCACTCAGAAGGATAACACTGCTTTTGTCATGGTGGAGTGAGGGCCAGCTGCTCTGGAAAGGAGGGCAAGCTTGTCTGAATGCTGCTGTGGCCAGCTCTGTTCTACAATGACAGCGACCTCAAGTTAGAATTTTAAAAATGCTGGGATCTAATTTGATGCAGTTTGCCCTAAATAGGAAATCAACACATGAGTGACCATCTAATAGTAATCATTTTCAGAAGGTAGATATAAATATTTCTATTCTTTCTACTATAACTCTAAAAGATAAATATACCTGAAAGTTACTCAGTATATCCACATTATGATTTAAAAAATCTAAACAAGACTAGGCAAGAAAGACTTGAAGCCCACGTAGACATCTCTACAAGATATGCAGTGGGATTTTCTTTCTTAAATGTTGCCTCTCAACTATTATATGAATTGCTTATGTTCAAAACCATACATCCTTTCTTCTAGCACTTACATATAACCTGAAAACATGAAGGTGAACTTGGCACAAACTTTGTGCCACTTCCTGAAAATTTCATATCATGATAAAAATTCTATAAAATGATAATTTCTGTATTTTTCAGTCTTTTTCTTATCACTTGCTATGTACCAAGTATACAACAATGAAACAAATATATCAAATACCATCAATTTCTGTTTAGGAACAACTAGTGAGGCACTGCATAGGCTTCAGGTGAATCTCCATTAATTCTGCAATTCAATTTTGTGATTTTACTACTCTAGGTTACTTATGGAGAATCAACAAGACAAATATAGTCTAAAAGTAACCGAAAATGTGATTTTTCCCCCCTAATTAATCGTGTCCTCTATGCAGTTGAGGCATCTCCTTTATCAACTAATGGGAAAGAATGAAATGATGCCCTAAAGACAGTGGCTCTTTCTTGAAAGTTTTAAAAATTTACTGTTCAAGTATTTTCAGAGTTATTCAGCTTGTAGTGTTCTCATGCGGCTGTCAGATAAGAGATAGAAATATATGACAAAATAACAAAAAACATCTCCATTAGGTGCAAAAATAAGACCGAAATGAATTGACTAGTAAAGTGTTGAATGAGTCTCTAGCTATCAGCTCATGATGACAGCTTCCAAGGTGTAAAATTTGAAAGAAAAAACCAACACACAATTTTAGTCTTCATATTGTAAGTCCACTGATTTAAAAATGTGTTACATTATATTGTATGATACTGTGATCTTGTTTGGGGCACTTAAAATCTGAGAAACTCACTGATTTATGTGGAACTCTACCAAACATGCATAGACCAGACACTGCCTCACTGATATGAATGAACATTACTATTTATATTACAAATAAAATCCTATGGGTACTTATAGTTTCTCTATTTACTGGCACATTTGAGTGCATTACTAGATATTATCAAAATATTAAAAGAAAAGCTATACTTAAAAAGTTCTGAAATTACATTCTTTATTATCTGACATATGTAAGGCATACTTTCAAATGCCAGAGGTGAGAAAGCATATTAAATCTTTTCCTTTCAAGGACTGAGTCTTAGTCTAGTAAAGTCAGAAATATACATAAAACCCAACTTCAAGAAAATAACTGGATTTAGACAAAGAAACAAAAAGAAAATAACCTGTGGAGAAAGATTAGCTACCTTATCTAGAATTAAAATTACATGGGGAAAAAAATACGAAGCAGTACTGCTCTGTAACTACTACATTAAAAAAAATCAAAGCATAATATATTTTTTATAATATCAAGATATCACACCACTTTTAAGTTTTATTCTGATAATTTAATAAACACTGAAAAAAGATTTCAATTAACTTCTTGAGTTATTTAGAGTACCATAAAAACTTGTTATATCTAGACTGAGTTATAATATAAGCAATATAAGTTACCTGAAATAACTCTTATTTTGGATGCAAAACAAAAATTTCCAATATTATAAATTACTAGAGAAAATTATTGTATCAGAATCCTTGAAAAGTGCTTCACCGGTCAACGTGTGTTATTACTAAGAATCTGCATTTCATTAATAGTTAAAATTTTCCAAGCTATGTGCCATCATATCCCTGAGTGTAGAGGGATTTTTGTTAATGTAGACTTACTGACTTCAACTGTACTGTATGAGTGAAACTAGTTTTATTACAACAAGGTAGGCTGGTTTTCTATATTGCAGATGCTATTTCCTTACTCTTTAGAGTTAATTGATTATGTTCTTTCTTTTCAGATTACATTTCATCTGGAAGTCATCTGAAATTTTTTTAATAATTTCTAGTATGTTTTATATACAGTATATATCACATATTTAATTCTATATGCTCATTTATTGGATTGTACAACCTCATTCATAGATCTGTGTAGAATCTTAATTTAAAGCATACATTAAAACTATCATGATTGGTGAGGAAATCTCAAAACACATTAAAAGTAACTTTGTGCATAGAAAGATTTTGGTTTTGGGAACTTCCATGGCCACAGCACATCGACCATTTCCTTGCCAGTTTGCTATGTCAGCCTCAGCCTCAATACAGGTGATACCAGAAGCAGCTCTTATGTACTCAATTTTTAGAATAGACAAGTAATGCACAGTCAGTGCATTCAAAAATGGTATATGATGACTATCAATAATGAGAATTCAGTTAAGATGATTTAGTGATTCAGGATATTTTCTCCAGAATATTCTCTCTCATATACTGCCATATTCTGCTATTGTTTGAGAACTGATCTATTCAAGACAGAGAGCTCACTTTTGTGATATCATGGGAAAGGAACCAGAAAGCTTTAATTAAAATTTAAAACCCCGTGGGTGTTGTGGGAAAATCTCATCCAACAATATGCCAACAGGCAGGACAGAGTGCATGTGGTCATTGGTGCTGGAGACAACAAAGTATTAGTTTCTTCTCTCTAATTAACTAAATTTTCACTTTTAATTTATTACCTGGTAACTATTCAAACAAACAATGAAACAAACAACAAGCAAATTAAAAATAAAGTGTCTCACATACCCTGCTAAAATTGACTGATAGTTTCATTTATCAGTTTAAACTGGGGGGACACACCTTCATGTCTGGCTTTCCATCAGTACTGAAAAGGTGGACATTTTGGACAAGGTTTGATGCCTATTATACGCTTTTCTGTGTGACTGGAAAGGGCGGAATTTGGCTGCTTCTAAATCTGTTCCATTTAAGCTTATTTTACCTCTTCAAATATTTAAAGAATAACTCAATCCTCAGATGTAATGACGCTTTAATAATATAAGAATCCATGCTGGATAAACACTAAGAATGTTCACTGTACTAATGAAATCATCAAGCTTCAGTAGTTTTCTGCTATATATAAGATGAAAACCTCCTGCTTGAGAAGTAACCTATGCAGAGTGTCCAATTATCTTTTGGCAAAGGGGTATTACCTTTCAAAATTTCATTTCACTGCCAATGCTACATAACCTGCTGCCTGACAGTTTTTGTGTACTCTATTGTGGGAGCAATTCCGATCTAGATCAGGTCCTAAATTTTAACAAATAGAAATCTATCATTTTTCCACTTTATTAAATTGTCAATGTAAAGAGTATTTTGGTAGCAAGTTATCACAGAGTTTCAAAATACTTTCTCTACAATTCCTGATTAAATTTGAAGTGACTCACAAGTAACGTTTCTCAGCTACATAGAAAAAAATAGCTACAGATTTTCTTATTGTATGAAATATAGTATACTTGGGGGTTCTCAGATGGCAAATGAACAGTTCTAAATAAATTTAATATGCCATACCAAGCAAGTTTGAAAATGGACCAAATAAAGTTAGGGTTCTGTATTGATATTTTCATCTACAAGACACTAAATACATACTCTTGTACCAAACTGCTGAGCATAAGAAGTTTGAATTTAAATCAGTTGCAAGAGCTGAGCACTTTGAAAAAAACAGACTTAAAATACCTTTCCCATTAAGTAGGCACAAATATATTGCAGTGCAATTAAATATGTATGAATCTAACTTTAAACAAATTTACTTTTAAATTTTTGGCTGACATTTTCTAACACAAATACATGATTGGTATATTTAACATTCTTTTGATTAAGGTAAAAATCAGGAGATAACATTTAAATTAAATTGTTTCTCAAATATTACTATTTCTAATGGACTCACACATTATACTAGCTGGCGCATATATTTTAAAGCTTAGTGCAAACATCAACAAACTAATGTCTTGCAATTGATGCACAGGAAAGCAAATCCTTTGGGTCTTATATTCTTATGCAAATCATAGGATGAAACTGATGATTCACTAAAAAGAACGGAGAAAAAAATCTCAAAAATACGACGTATATATATTTGGGTTTGTGAAAATCATTCCTCTGATTTAGTATTGAATTCCTCACTGAAGATGGTAACATATAATATTTGGCTCAAGGATAGATGCTGATTAATTAAATTTATTTACTGAGGACAGCAAGTAATTTCTGAAAAACTTCACATAAATGCACATACACTATCTCCAGAGTATCCTGTTATGTACCTCCTCTACATAAGCTCATACATATAATTTTTCCTAGATATCTATTCCTTATGCCTATTTACATGAGAGTTAGTTTTTCATAAAAAACAGCCAAATCCAGCTTTTTGAAATCTGGTCAGATGTCCAAGGTGGCCCACTTTCCCAGGCCTTGCCAGTCAAGAGGTAAAGTTCAGCTAAGGACATGAGCTCAGTTGGATATGACAGATCAGGAGAAGGTAGCAGAGGATGCTGACAACACGAGGGCTAAGGGCATAGCATGAAGAGCAAGGCAGAAGTGACAGTGACAGGATAAAGCCACAGCACATCTTGGGGGCTCTGCAATTAAGCTGGAGAGGAAGTGTTGCCTAGGATTACACTATTCGTGACAAAGCAGAGACTGAGAAAAGCAATTTCCATTTTCTTTCTCACACTATAATTTTAACCCCACCTTGTAGATGCTTGTAGTGATCCAAGACAAGCTTCAACGATCTTTGGTGCCCCGTGACACAGACAAAAAGGCAAGATTTCTACTTGTCTGGCAGTTCTCTGTTGGATTCCTCTTATCTTTCTTATCATTGTCTTCCATCACAATCTCTTTCAGACTATGAGACATTGCACGGAAGCTCAGAATCAATGGGATTCCCAGACACCAGACCTACTCAGAATTTGTCAGGAATTACACCTTCCTAGCATAACCTCTGCTCTGCTGTTGATTGAAACATTTTCCCTGGAGGAGAAAGGTTAGTTCCCTTGAAATATGGAGGTAATGAAAGTGGATTTTCATGACATTTTTATTGGGGTCCACAGAGAAGAATCATATACAGGGAGCTCAGGACTGGAACAGTAAATTTGGAATTGTGATGTGAGGGCCTGATTCTCTGCAGTGAGGTAAGTAGCACCCACAGTGGACTGGACTGAGAGAAGCTCTGCAGTAGGGTGACTGGGGAGTAGTGATTTGGGAATACTACAAACTCTGTGTTGGAAACTTAGCTCACCTCTCTACTTAGATGCAGGTTCAAATAAGGTAACTTTCAGTGGAAGATTAGGATCAAAGTTAGAGAGAAGTTATTTTCCAGAACTCAATCTATACAATTCCATGGGGCCAAAGGGAGTGCATCCATCAGTACTGAGAGAGCAGGAAGATGTCATATCAAGTGTTCTTCTATCTTCATTGTAAGGTCACGGAGATGTGGACAGGGTCCCTAATGTTTGGAAAATGTTCTAATGTCAAAAATCCAGGGGTATACACACAATTCAGCCTCACTTTTGACTAAGAGAAAATCATGGAACACTCTGGCAGTGTGTTTTTGAGCACAAGGAAGACAATAATGTACCTGGGAACAATCAACATGGATTTGCCTAGGGTAAATCATGACTGACAATGTAGTTGCTTTCTGTGATGTTGTCTGGGGCTGATGGCCCTAGTGGTGCTGAAATGGGTTCCATGGCCAAGCATGGGCAGCACGAGCTATCACTGCCCTCAAGGCCCTAACATATTCCTTCCTTCCCATAGTTCTACGCACCAAGGTGAGGTGCATTTGTGTTCCTGTAATTTATTTTCCCTTTGGCTTCATTGTAGCATTCCAATTTCTACTGCACATTCATTTCATCTTTTATCTTGTTTCTAAAACATGTGCCTAAACTTATGAAATTCTGTATGTGTCATCCTCTGTAAATAATGAATCAAAATCAAAAGTCACTCACCAATTAAATTTTAGTCAAAGAGGTAGAAGAAGATATGAGGTTCCATTTTGCTTCACTGCTACTAAGGAAGAAGGAACATCTTTATCATCTAGATCTTTTCACAGAGAAGACTTGAACCTTTGAAGGACATTCATTAATAATATTTATAGTTTCACTTATTAATATTTATAAATATTAATTATCATTTATGTTCACATCACTGCTAACTAAATCTGATTGACCTTAAATGGAACAGGCCTTTAATTTGGTTTGTATCATGCTTTAACTGCTCCTCTGTACATATTTATTCTAGTTAATAATCTGTTCTTCAGCTGAAGATGATGTGATGCTGACAAAAATGCAGTATTGTATTTTATGTGAAGGCAAAGAATGCAACACAGAACCTAAACATTGTTTAAAAAGTAATTGTATCCTTTTAGTCAAAAAAAAAAAAAAATCACTCTGGAATTGGGTGTGTGTTGCGTGCATGAAAATACATTTTGCCAGCTGGAACACTGAAAATGTTTACAGTATGTTCACAATGTGATTTATTGGAGTTTACAGCTCTGGGATGGGTACATTCTCTAAGGTACTAGATTGCCTGGAGCCTACACATTTCTCCATGTTCTTAAATCACTTTCAAACTACTTTTAAAGTGTATTAGCTATACTTGCTAAGCCTTCTTGTTCTATGACAGCCAGAACCATAAGCACAATCTGTGGAATCTATGTGAACAGATGGATGTTTAAAAAAAAAAAAAAAGAAAAAGGAAAAAAACTTAAAAGAAAGCAATCTTGCCTATGTAAATTCACCCCAAATAAATGACCAACGACTTGTAGATATTACTTCCTTAAACAACATGGGTGGGGAACAATTTAAAACACCATTTTACAGCATTTACGTTGTTCATTGTTTGCAGCATTTAAATTCGATAACATTTTAAAACAGTATTAAGGTCATGGCTACCCAAGAGGGTTTAAAAGACATGACCTTGAAATTAAAGTTATTATTTGGGTGAAATAGCGCAGTAGTGTAAACAGACAATTCTGGAAATAAGCTTTTGAAAAGTTTTTCTGATAAATGAAATATTTTAGTACTCTAGTACACTTTCTTCACAGATATATTTTTATATTGCAGCTAATATTTTCTTGAAAAGTTAGAAACTGTTTTCTGCCTATCCTTCAATGAAGTTTCTTCACTTAGAGACTAATTTTCATGGCACTTTTATGTATCACCTTTTTTCAACACTCTCTTAAACTAAGGTTACTGGAAATACACTATGCCCCAAAACACATTCCAAAGATGCATGGGGGGAGAAGGGGGGGGGTCATCAGTAGGTCAATAGATCCCTACACATAAAGCTAACTTCTCAATTTTTTTTTTAATATCACATTATCACACAAAGTATTTACTATGACATGTTCAGGTTTTTTGTTATGAGCTCTACATTCTCTGTAGAATCATTGTCACTCCACACTCAGGCATTGTAATATTACGCTGTGTTTTATTCCCAGGATGCACTATAATAAGGTTTCTTACAGAATGAAACCCATCAGAAATAGGTCATTTGCACAGACACTGAGACTGTTCACAAGGTGACTGTTCAAATTAGATAGAAACTATCCTTGTCACAAGGGCCAAATGTCACACAAGATGAGGTAAGGAAAGAAATGCATGGCCCCTCAGATGATTCCAAATAAAATAAAAAAGTATCATATAATTGTGGTTTATTTGTTCTAGCATACACCAAGCTTGTTCTAGTCCATCCTGCTGTACCAGTCTCTAACAATTCACGGTTTACTATTACATTAATGAAACATTTTACCCTGCAGATGGTCTACAGAGCCATAAACTCATTAAGCTGCATCAATGAGTTTTCCAAATCCTTCTAAGAAACAAATCCTCCATATAAGGAGCAGTCATTCATTGAGTAGGTATGACTTGCATTCCATCTTTCGAGATTTATAATTGTAATATTGCTGCACAGAGTAAATGCTATCTAAGTGCATCACTTTTCAAAAAATCCAGACAGGTTTTTTCTGAGTGTGTTTTCTGCATTATGTCTCATTCCACTAACTTTTATGGCACATATAAATCTTCCCAGGGATGGTTTTCATGTTTATTTCCAGATCATGGATTAAAAATATTGAATCTCACTAGTTCAGATCCTATGGAAAATGTTTGAAATAGACTCATTTGATTATTGCACACTTCAGCTAACATTTCTAGAGATTTGAGAATTGCCCAGGTCTTAATTAATTTAGTAACAACCAATGAGTTCTCTAGTCATCAGCATTCACAAAAGAAATCCTAGTTCCACTGTAAGAAAATGTCAAATTCCTCTTTTTGTCATGAGGGAAGTATGACCCATTCTTACACAAATTACTACAAACCTTACTATAATATTTATCATAGAAACACAGAAAGGTGTGTTTTGGAAGGGACCTTAAAGATCATCTGGTTCCAATCCCCCTGCTGTGAACAAGGACACATTTCACTAGACCAGGTTGTTTAAAACCTCATCCAACCTGGCCTTGAGCAGAGGGGTGGGACATCTTCACCTTCCCTGGACAACCTGTTCCACAGTCTCACCACCCTCTCAGTAAAGAATTTTTCATACCATCTAATCTAAATCTACCTTTCTCTAGTTTGAAGCAATTGCCCCTGTCCTCTCACTGCATACTCCTGTAAAATATCCATCTACAACTTTCTTGTAGGCTCCCTTCAGGTACTGGATGGCTGCTAGAAGGTCCTCCTAGAGCCTTCCTTTCTTTGGGCAAAACAGCCCCCAATATCTCAACCCATATTCACAAGAGAAGTGCTCCAGTTCCCTGATCATCCTTGCCATTCCCCTTTGGACTTGCTCCAGCAAGTCCATGCCCCTGTGCTGTGGGCCAGAGTTGAATGGAGCACAGCAGGTGTGGTTTTGTGAGTGCAGAGTAGAGGGGCAGAATAAACTCCCTTGAGCTTCTGGCCACAAATCCTTTGTTGCAACCCAGGACAGAGTTGGCTTTCTGGGCTGCAAGCCCACACTGATGGCTCATGTCCAGCTTTTCATTCACCACAAACCCCACATCCACCTCGTCTGGGCTGCTCTCAATCTCTGGCCAACCTGTATTTGTTCTTGGGATTGCCCTGACCCAAATTCAGGACATCAGTTACAGCAATCCCAACTACTTTACATGTGTGCACAATTTGTAGTAGTCTACACTTAGTGTACTACTCAGTGTAATGCACAACAATACTGAAACAATGAGTAGAAAAAAGAATTTTAGTCTTCTACACTATTCATTGTTATGTTATTTTTCTCACTACTTTTCAAATTTTTATACTCTACTTATTATTATTTATTCACTACTTATTATTCTACCACTTTGCCATAAAATCATGGTCTTTAGCTGTGCAAGTAATCTATGTCTAGGCCATCATGGTATCTGAGTTCTTAAAGATCACCAGTGCCTTTGTTTCCTTCCCTCCTTCCCAGTTGTCTGAGGAGCTGAAGTTATCTCACAGTAACTTGGAAAACAATTATAACTAGGGATTTAGAGAATTAAGTCTTTCATTAATTTTCATTTTTTATATTTTATCTAGAACAATCAGCAGCTGTGATCAAAATAACCGTGTTCTAGGGCATTACATTTAAGTGCAGTGAGCCAACAAACCTAGGAAACTGAAAGATAATCATATTTCTAACATTTTTTTAAAGTTTGATTTTTACTTCCTGTGTCCAGTTTGATTTCTTAGAACTGTGTCATAATTATGACATACATCTATACAAATATTTTTATTTAAGGTGAAAAGAAAAGATCATGTCAAAAGTGTCGTGATAACCAATTCAGTATTTAGCACCTATGCAGTGATAAGGAATTTGAATATTTAATTCTTCATTTTAGAAAAAAAATCTTACAAAAGAAACATGCATTTTATATGACTATAATACATTAATTCTTTTTTTTTAGTTCTTCAGGCCAGTGATTGTAGCACGAATAACATTTCAGATTCTAGTAATTCTTATACATATTTACATATTCATCTGTCAGCTACAGTAAGTCAAATAGGTTGACATTTTTCTCAAGGAGAGATTTGATGTGAAATTCAACTTGTGACCCTATAGGATACCACAACTGACTAAATCTTCATATACTTCCCACATTCTGTTTTGCCTTTTCCAAAGGCAATCACCTTTTCTCAGAAGGCAGTATAGCCATGGGCTGGCATTATAGAGTAGAATAATAAAGTTACCTTAGGAAACATGGATAATAGAGTGAAAGTACCAGCTGTTTACACATTTGGTTTGAATTTTTACATTTCAGTGCCAGGTGGTACCTTTAGGCATAAAAATCAGATGGAGCATAAGGGTTTTGACCACTTGATATACGTTATCATTGAAACTCAAGGTACTTTCACTGAAGAGCATGAATCTGGACTTAATTTTAGGAAAGAAGTAGCTAATAATTGATACAGTTGAAGCACACATAGCCATTTTGCTAACTTGATTTTTCAAATGTATGTAGAATCATTGAATAATAAAATCATTAAGGCTGGAAAAGACTTTTTACTCCATCAAGCCCTACCATAAACCTAGTACCACCACCGTGTTTGCCACTAAACTATGTCCCTAAGTCCCGTATCCAGCCCCAGGGATGGTGACCCAACCACTTCCCTGGGCAGCCTTCTCCAGTGCTTGACATTCTTTTCCACAAAGAAATTTTTTAATCAATCCAAATCTCCTCTAGCACAACTCAAGGCCATTTTCTCTTGCCACTTGTTAACCAGGAGAAGAAAGTTATATTAACGTTATTAAAATCTTTTTTCAAGTAGCTCTAGAGAGTGATAAGGTGTGCCCTGAGCCTCATTTTCTGCAGCTAAACAGCCCCTGCTACCTGAGCTGCCTCTTATCAGCCTTGCACTCCAGACTCTTCCCCAGCTTTTTGCCCCTCTCTAGACACCCTCCAGCACTCTCATGTCTTTCTCAGAGTGAGAGGCCAACAACTGGACACAGGATTTGAGGTGTGGCCTAATAATAGGGCCTTTACTTACAGGACAAGGACTAAAGGTTTTAAACTAAAATAGGATTGATTCATAGCATATAAAAGGAAAACTTTTTTTTAAAGTGAGGGCTGTGCAACATTTTAACAGGTTGTTCAGAGGTGCTGTAGATACCACATCCCTGGAAATGTTCAAGGTAAGGTTGGATGGGGTTTTAACTTACTTGATCGATTGGAAGATATTTTGTCAAATCATAGAGGTTGGAACTGGATCTCTGAAAGTTCCTTTGAAAGTTCCTTCAACCCAAATTATACTATGACTCCGTGATTCTATGATATATGTTGTTTTGTTAGATAACACTTTGTTATTTAATAATTTTAGCTCTCTTTATAGCTATTTTATTTTCGAACTAAGAGAAGAAAATCACGTTATTTGAACAAAGAAATATGCCTATTAAATACTATTCCAGGATGGCTTTATGAAATTCTTACATTTTAATCTTTTTGACAGCCTCTTCAAAATAATCTGGTTATTGGTAGGATATAATCATATCAGTCTTCCATCAATTTTCACATACACTGCTGCAGAGCACCAGAATTAAATGGATTATATGTGATCATTAAGAACTGCTACATTTAATGTCATATTGGGAAGTGAATTACCTTAGTAATATTCTAAACCCTGAGATCCTTAGAAATTATGCAACTATTAAACTATTCAAAGTATTCAAAGCATTGGTGATAGCTCAGTGTTTTTACCTGTAAATATTACTGGCTCATTTTAATTTGGTTTGTTTCTCAAAACTGCCTGTGAAAATATCCTGACTCTTGCTCTTTTAAGTTATTTTAATGCCATTTTACTAATCTCACTTATCTTTTCTTCCTTCCTTCCTTTCCTTCTTTCTTTTTTCCCCTCACTTTTCCTAGCTGCTTACAGAGTATTTTTAACTTGATTCAATGAGAAAATTGAAAAGACATGTCATAGGGGAAGATGTTGCAGTCCTTTTCTTCAGTA
Source organism: Zonotrichia albicollis (assembly GCF_047830755.1). Lineage (NCBI taxonomy): Eukaryota > Metazoa > Chordata > Aves > Passeriformes > Passerellidae > Zonotrichia > Zonotrichia albicollis. The sequence continues at coordinate 76,226,193 of NC_133819.1, forward strand.
TTTTCAGATAAAACATACTAATCTCTTTTAGTAAAAATAGTATTCTCATTGAAAAAGATTTGTCATCTGATTTCAGCAAGGAACCCTATTTCTATATGAAAGAAATGACATTTTTTATTCCTGCTTTACAACAAAAGTGGATCTTCGGCTAGGAAAAATATCTCAGCTTCTCTTATTTTACACTTTTGTTAGAATAAAATTATCACGATTATTATGGTCATGCTTCATGATTTCACAAGCATAAATTACTATGAACATAAACTTTGTCTTTTTACAGACGTTCTGTTACAGAAGTGTAATTAATTAAAACCTTTTTGTGAGTTTTGTTGTAATTTCCACTAGGTCTGTAAAATCCTTTAACCTACATATGGAAATTCAACGAGTAGAAAGACTGAAAAAATGTAAAATTAGAAATCTAAAAACAATCTTACATTTAAATTCAAAGATATTGAGAGTAAATAACAGTATTTTTTGGAGAGAAATCTGCCTTGGCATTCTAAAAGCCTCCCTGTGTTACCTGCATTTTCTTCATTGACTTGCATTCTTGCAAGACTGGGATTCAGAATTACAATTTAGCCCAATGAATTGGATCATAACATCATATCTCAGTTCTTTGCTGATAGAAACCATTTTCCTTTTACATCTGGCTTTATCATTTTTTCTAATTTACTAATAAAGAAGTATTTCATTAATTTAAGTTGGAGAGGGCCTTATATGAATAGAATATATAATATTTGAAAAACACTTGTTGATGCATTATTCTAATATCCTGATGCTAGAAAAATTGAACTGTGGATTAGTACTTTACTAGTTGGGTCTTAATGTTAGCAGTGCTTTCAGGCTGTTTTCCAATAGTCTAATATGCACACACTGAAAAAATGCCTTTGATGAAGTGTAATGAATTCTCTACTGGATATTAAATAAGTTCAGTGACATTAATTATTGATTTTGGATCATATAATTCAATGTAATATACTTCGAGTTAGTCAGCTAATTGATATTAGCTGGAAATGCTGAAATAAATGATGAAATACTGTATAGACTGATAAAGAAAGGATGTGGATTTAATGATTTTGAAAAAAAAGAAGGGAAGAATTATTTGCAATTACAAGCTAAACAAGATGTAACATAATGTTTCTGAAGTATTCCTTAACTTTACTATATATTTCATTACTTTTAATATAAATGTAACATGCATTTTGGTTAAAAACCAAATTGAGACTGTCTTGTCCCTTAATAATTTTTAATAGTGGTGGAAGAATTAAAAGAACATAGAGGTACTGAAAGAGTGCACAGTAATTGGACAAACTTAGGATGACTGTCTGGTAGAGGAAGCTTGTATGTGCCTCTCACACAATTTTTGTTCCAAGGCCTAAAGTTTTTTAGTCTAACATCCTGAATGAGATCACAGTCAGTGCTATTTGAAGGATCTTATTCCAAAGCTGCAGAGAAAGAGAAGACAGCATGTTTTAGGGCAAGGGGGAAGAAAAAATATTCAGAAATGGAAGTACTGCTGATTAAATGGATTCTACATGTCACCACCCCTAAACCACACCTAGTTTTTAGAACAAGTCAAGGGCAGGCTTGATGAGAAAACATCTACAGACTCACAGTGATGTCATGTGACTTCAATTTGAGTTATATCACTTTATGAACCCTTGTAGGGATTTCTTGTAATAATTCCACTATTGATTGTAATCCATAAAATGCACCGTGGTTACTCAGAGTGGCTATTTGTTTAATATATATTTATTTTACAATTTATAGCCTTTATACCTTAGTCCCAGAGAGAATTTTTAGTTTGAACCAATCTGTTTCCCACCAGCACTCTTAATCCTTAAAAATGGACATGGGTGTCATTTACAGCCCTCCAAAATCCTTAACATGCCCCCAGAGGGACAGAGGTCTGGAACAGGTCTTCAGCAGGCTCAGTACCAGTAGGAAAGGTGTAGCTGTAGCCCAAAACTAGGCTCTTTTAGAGCACTTTTCTCTCTGGACAAGCCCTACTGCTGAAAATTTACCTTGTATTTTTACATATTCAACTGGAATAAAAGGGATTTCTCAACCTTGCCAATGCTTTTCTTTGATTTTTCAAGTTGTTAAATGTCTTCTCAGGTTGAAAGCTTCCTATAATAGTTGAAATAATATATACAAGGCAATAGAAACTTAGAAAGAAAAAAAAAAAAATTAGCAACACATAAGACAGCAGTTCTCCAGAGAAGTTTAATAAACACACCTCCCCTGATTGCTAGGACACTTTTACAATACTGAATTAAAAGGAGCAGCAGCACTTTGAAAAAAGCACCTAGCTACTGTTTGTGAAATTTCCAGTGTGCACAATGCCATTTGAAATCACTTTTCCCCCAACATTTTGCCTACAGATTGGCCAGTAATCATCATTTCTTTCTGCGTAATCTCTGAACTTCAGAAATCATCAACAATCTGTTAGCAAGGCAATTAGTGTAAGACCAAAATCAGTGGGTGACAAACAGCTGTTGCTTGTAGGTGGAATTATCCTATAGATTTCATTCTAGCAAAATCTTCTGCAAAGTTTTGGTGTGTCTCCACATGGATTGCTCTGTCATTTCAGGAAAGCTGACTTGGAACTTAGAGGCCAAGGCAGTGACCCATGGTAACATCCCCTCATGAGCAGACCATCAGTGAACTATTAACAATGTAACTGTCTACACCAATGTTAAAAATGCACATTAGAGATGGAATTTTAGCTTTGTGCATTATTTTTTATCTTTTGTTTAAGGCTTGCTGAAGTTCAGAAATATTCATACTTTGAAATTTTCTGCATGATTTGAGCTTCTTTGTGCTCATAGACAAAAACTCTAAGGGTCTGACACTCATGTAGTTACTTCAAAATTGTTTAATGATGCTGAGTGGAACTACTGGCAATAAGGACAGCTAGTTTATTTACTCATAACAGAATTATTCTCATGCTTTGAAATTGGGTATATTGCACTTTTTTTGTGATAGCTTACTGTTTACATTAGCAAATGTCTGGTTTGTTTCTGCTATTTTGAAAATGCACTAAAATGTTTTCTGAAATTAGAAAACTCATTAGAACCTTGGCAGGTAAAAAAGCGAAGTGTTACTATAGTTCTATGCTAATAGCATAATGCAAACTGTTGCAATAGGTAAAAATTTGGTCAGTTTAAGACACTTGTATTTGGCAGATTTTGAAATGTTCTAATTATCTTGCCCATATGTTTAAATGTTTCTTGGCTTAAGGCCAGAACAAAATACATTGCAGCTGAAATACTGCTAAGTAGAATGAACTGAATATTCTTTATAGAAAACTTGAGCCAATGACAGTGAAAATTTAAATTCCATCTCTGCCAACTGACAGCCCATCAAAACTGCTTAAGGATAGAGTCTGTCTATATCTGTGCAGAATTGCAGAATATGCAGAAACAAACAAACAGATAAAAAGGACTGATTTTTCCTTAGTTCTTAAGAAATCAATATTAAGACTAGAAAGGTAGCTGTTCCTAAGATGAGGCATACTTTTATGTAACTAATTGTACTTAAATTTCTCCATTTCTCCAGCTGCGGGTAAACCAAAAAAGGAAAACACAGGCAAACACCAATTTGATTTTTGTTATATATAAGAAGGAAATATGCTGTATTTTAAGTATGCAGAAGGATAAAGACATATAAATTAACATATGAATATTCAGGGATATTTTAAAAGCAGAATGTTGTTTACCAAACACATAAAAAAAAGAATTACTACTCAGTTATGAAATCCAATGTTCTATATTTGTAAGAAACTCTTTTTGCAGTCATTTCTTTCATATTTGTGCTTTGTTATTACAATGTAAATCAAATTTATTGAAATGCAAAAAGGTTTTGCTAGGAAACAACATTAATTTTAACTCAAAAGCAATGTTGTTTCTTTTGTTTGAAATGGTACTAACTAGACCTCATGAGGATTGGGACTTTTTAGATTGTGTTACTTTTGCACTTTTTCCTCCAGCAATGCCCATTACTGCAAGAATGAGATTTTTAATTCAACAAACACTGTGTAAAAAGTGAACAGTATAGCGCAACTTTGACCTTTTCAGTGTTCTTTTTTTAATGGCTGCTCATGCTGCCTGCTATCGTGGGTATTACAACCTCTGAGGATAAAAGAAAAGATGGCCAACAAATCAAAACACGTTACATCTAAAAAGATAGAGTGTACATGAAGGTTTTATGGCACATTCATCTTCTAAATGTTCATTTTAAAGAAAATGGAAAACTGAACAAACTCTCACTAAAAAGGCTGTTCAGGTTTTCTTGGCTTCTTGCACATAATTCCAAAATTAAGATATATGTTCTTGCTAGGAATGTATTCATTATAATGAAAATATTAATACCATGCATTTGAAGAAGAAATAGGTACAGAGAATATGCAAAAAATTACACATTGGAGATTACAAAACATAAAATGGTAAAGTGAATTTCAAAAGCTTGTGGTCATGATTCAAATTCAATCTTTTAATAATGGCCTTTCTGTTGGCTTGAAACACAATTAAATTATATGCTATTTCTGACATTATTTTGTTACTATAATGTAAGGAGGAATATTTAATTACTATGCTTTGCATTTTTAAGGTCCTTGTTTTTTTACTTTTTAAAAATTAACTGATTAGTAATAGAAAAAGTGTGATTTTTTGAGACTGATTGTTATTTCCTCTTAAAGCAGACATTCAAAGTAAATAACATTAACTATATTTTGAAAGTGCATGATTTAGTCATCAACTGAAAAAATATTTCATATTGTTAGCTTAGATATAGATTTCAATATCTCTGGCATTAAACATGGGCCTAAAACCCTAGGTGGGACAAATCCTAATTTTTTTTTAAAGTTTAAAATATAAAGCACAGTTCATCAAGCCTAGCTGCATTTTCATTCATACACCTTGCGATAAGAAAAGCTAAGTTTGTTTCCCCCACATCTTTCCCTTGAGGTGTACTTCAGAAACTCACTGTTTTAATGGATATGAGACATTCTTCTCATGTCCTGCTTGTATGTTTTTCTCGACCAAACTTTTTCAATAAATTCTTTTACAGGTACCATCTTTTGTCAAATTAAATATCAACACATGAAAAGCCTTGTTCAGGTCAGCAGCCTTTGCTCTTTCTGCTTCTAACAATTGAACATACTCTGAAGAGTCTTTACATTGTACTTCAGGTGCAATTCAAAAACACCTCTCAATAATGGTGTCTTACAGCATTAAATATAAACATTTTTTGTCAATGTAGATTCTTCTTAGTGTTCTTTTATCTAAACTTTTCTAATGTAGATAAAAGAACCACTGCTAGCTCATTTTAAAAAAGTCTGAAATTAAATTCACAGTATTTCACACAAGTTTCTCTCAATACCTTTCCGGATTTTGCAACATCCTAGGCACCTGGCACTTCTGATTGATCACACCATCCATGAATGAGTGGAGAGATCATCCTGAGTGGAGAATTCATAAATGTTCCTGAGAAGAAAATCTGACAAAAAAAAATTTTATTGTCGCTAATATAAAGGGATGTCCTATTTAATGAAAAATCCATGATTAGAGGCCTTTGATCATCATAATATTGCAAGGAGTCTGAACTTTAATTCTATCAGCTATGATGCATCTTTATCATGGGGTAAAGGCTCCAATAAGATACCAGGTGGTTGTAGGCCTTTACATGTATCTAGCAAAATTTTAAATGTCAAATGTAGAAGTTCTACGAAATGTATATTCTACGAAGTTTACCACTGGAAGTTGTAAACATTCTCTTTTTTGAGCACTTAGAAATTAACTGAAATTTTTAGACTTTTGGGAAAAAAAAATCTTAGCCTATCTACTTCTCTTGATGTAGAGGTGTAATTTAATCTTAATTTCCATTTTGAAACAACAGTGAAGTCATGTAAACTTTACACATCAAAGGCTCTTAAGGTCATTTGCAATATTTACTTTGTTCTAAGACCATGTTTCCTCATGGGAATTTAAACTTCTGTTTGTTAAGTGCATTGAGCTTCCCTTAGAACTACCACCAAAATTTTCCAGGATTTATCTTTTTTCAAGTGTTTCTGGCAGCATTACCTGAGTCCTGTGATAATTTGGAAAGAAACATTTAAATTTAAGATATCAAAAAACCATAAAAAGATCATACCTGTTCTCCTAAAAAGTTCAGTTGAAATCAGGGGTAGCATTGGAGAAATGTTATCTTCATGGAAAATATTTCAAGTGTTACACATATGAGATGCATATACATGTGTTATTGTATCTATCAAAGAGCTACAAATATGCTGCAGTTAATAAAGAACATTCCCTTAGAAAGCCATCTCATTTGTAAGGGATAAAAAAAAGAATTTATTATGAAACAATGCCATGAAGTATTTGAAATTAAAAAAAAATTAAAAACTAAAATAAAATAGCATCTCATTAAGTATGGTACAGTACAACACAATGCAATAGGGTGCTCAGATACTGGGATTCCAGTTTTCAGTTAAAGATGAATTTTACTTTCAATTTTTACATTATAATGAAATTTCAAATAATTTTAGCATGCTTTAGTCTTCTGAAGAACAATAATTGCTTAGTAACTGCAGTGACCTCAAACAGATATAAAGTTGTCTAATAATAAAAGATGGAGAAAATAAAATGAAAAAAGAGTAATAAAAAATCAGCTAGAAAATAGCAATTATGTTCAGCTTTCACTTTAAAGTAAGCATACAGGAAAAAAAAATTAATATGGCAAAATACAACATTAAAAAGGTATTCTAAAACTATGTTTTGCATGAGCTGTTTAGTCTACATGAAGACAGCACTGCTATACTTTTAATGGAATGTAAGGTCAGTTAATTTTTTCATTTATTAGCAAGTAGAGTTTCAGCTTTCTTGTTTCTCTCCTTTATCTTAATCTGAATGTAACAAGATCAAAGCTCTCTTAAAAACTCAGTGCAGGTTGTGAAAAGAAAGGCAAAAAAGCCATCTGCCCAAGTCCCTGTTTTCCTTCTGAAATTCATTGGCAATTACTCATATCAGAGGTTCTTTGAGTCAGGCTTCAGACTAGGGTTTGATTTTTGAAATTTACCCCACCACAATACTTTATGTCAAAGTCACTCACAGATGGCGCAGTTAGGCTTTTTAATTCCCATAGTGTAAACTTCGAGGCAAAATTGGCCTTAAGGAAAAGCCATGGACTTAAATTGAAACTTCCTAGGACTGGAATTCAATGGCAGCTACATTTAGTTCTTTAAATCATGTCCATAATTAAGGTTAAAGTCATGTCAACATGTATTTTCAGGGACCACCAGTTATTTTCCCCCACTGTGAGCCAGTGGTTACAATATAGATTTCTGTATTCTATTGAGAATTACTCCATTAGAGGTGATGATATATCTGCTGGCTTTATGTTTAAATGGAAGAACTAAAGGCTATTACACTTATTAAAGTGCAGTGGAAGAAATAAAGGCAGTTTGACTAGTCTCTCACCGAAGCTACGCCTGTGTATTTCATCGCAATTTACAAAATGTATCCTTAGAATGTAAAGTGACTCTGGGGTGGATTATAGCTGATATGGGCAGCCTTCACAAATTACATTCAATAACTAAATAGGAGGGACATTTTCCTCTTACATTGTCCTCTTATTCTCTGTATTTGTTCTTTAAATTTATTTTCTTTAGATACCTAGACTTAAAGTAATGGTTTAGATTACTCAGGACCACAGAACAGGGACAGCACATGTCCAGTGTTCTACTAAGCTAGAGAAATAAACCCCACCTATTAAGTTTGATTAAACACTGAAGCTTTAATGCCTACTTTAAAATAATTTAGATAAGTATTTTGTCTTATAAGTAATTAAAAAATATATTTTTCAGACAAAATAATTTTTGGACTACTGAATGACACCCAAACTTTCAGCATTTGAAATTATAGTTAATGTTGTGCCAACTAACTAAAAGCTCAGTGAATGTGTTATTGGTTGCAGTGTAGTTAGCTAACATATGTTAAAATGACAACATGGGTTTGCCTGTGATCACTTTAATTGAGATTACTCTGAATGTTTTATTTCCTAGGCTTGATATTAGTCTGCTTTGTCTTTTGCAATTACAATTCAAGAATGAGAAGCTTAGGTATAACAATAATAAAAAAAGGATTTATTATATTTTATTATATTTTTATGCAGTGCTGAAAGGAAGTAGTGGAAACTTGATCTATTTCTTGATGTATGATATGTAAAGATGATAAGTAATTTAGAATAGGGAAATAATTGAATGCATTTTATTATCTTTTTTTTCAGGAATTGCATGGCAAAAAAAAAAATTATACACAGCTTTTTATTCTGCAGCAGGTAATTGATTGTGTTTGGGGTTTTTTTCCAGCACACTCAAGGAGAAAATGCATAAGTAGAATTTCAGGATCTCTTTATGATTTCTTTAATATTATTTCTTTGATAATAACTTTCAATTAGCTTGCCAGATGTTCATGTATGCCTACAACAGTAAACAATAATAATCAAATAATAAAAATACTATTTATGGTTTTCCACTGTTAGATAGATTTGGTAACTACTTAATTTTTAACTTGATTGTGGTTTCATAATAAGGGGGATTAAGTTATGATGCTACATCAGAATAAGCCATGAAAGATGGCACGATTGATGACATCTGTCTCCTTTTCTGCATAAAAGGTACACTATCCTAAGGTAGATTGCAATACAATTTTTAACACCTAATTTAGAAATCATGCATTTTATCATTGGTAGACCATAAACCTTGTGATAAACCCAGACGAAGTAACTTTCAGAACAGCAGAAGGGAGAGCTTGAAAATGATACATTAAATTAAATTTAGACCTTAACATACTCAGAAACCTTTCCCTTCCTTCTCCATGCCACTTCCCAATGCTCTTTATTAGGACATTTGATTGTAAGGGGCAGAAAATATTATTTATTGAATATTACTTTTTGTACTGTCTGTTAAACGAAGATGGAAGTATAACAGAGAGGATATCACTGTCCTGAGTGAGTGACTCACTGTCATGGATGCTGTTTATAAACCTAGTGAAAAAAAAGAATGAGATTCTTGAATTCCATGTTTTTAACTGTCTCTGTTACCCCAAAATGGCAGAAAGGTTGACATTGTAAGGGACCACTGGAGAATATCAGGCCCATCCTCTAATATGTCAAAACACTTCTGGCTATAGTGTTTTAGCAATAATGTACACATGAATCCAGGTTTAGTTTTAGCATCAAATGTTGTGTTTTTCTACAAGAGTTTTCCTACTCTTTTTTCCCAAAGGAGTAGGAAGTTTTCTTCAAACTTCCTACTCCTTTGGGAAAAAATATCTTATGCTTTTAATTAATTTGAACTACTAATTTATTAATCCATAATTAAAATGAATAAATTATCAGTAGAAACTAATGAAAAATTATACATTATGTCCCAGATTTTAAAAATAGCTCTGAGACTTTAAATATTCTATATCTCTATGTAATACTATGGAATGGTTTTAAAACCCTGCCTGGTTCTGTTAGATTGTGTGTATAATTTTTAAAAGAAATTAGTCACATTGGTAAAGATATTTCCAATAAAGGTCTCTTCATGTCAAAACTCAAAGGAGAAACTGTCTGATTCTCCAGAATAATCATAATCTATGTATTTACTATATTAGTGATTGGTGGATAACTCTGAAACGGTTTTTCCAAAATTCACATATCATATTCATTTTTCTTTTGTTGCAAAACGGAGATTAGCTGCTAACAAAGTTGTGCAGAGAATTTACTTATTATTATTGTTATACTTTATTACTATTTATTATTATTACATTACTTATCATTAACATTTCTATTATTATTTCCATTACTAGGCTGTTTTATCCCAAAACAGCATATAGTCAAGTGAAGGAATATCTTCTTTTATACAACGGTAGTAATTTACCTTATTTGGCATGATCTGTAGTTCACCTAAGTGGCCGAGTGGATCAAAAATTTTGATCTTGTGCGTTGTAAGAATTTAGACAGACTTGGGTAAAAATAGCTGAAGTTCCCACCTTGTATTAAAAGCTAAGGTTGAAAGGACTGAATACACTACCATGATAAATTTGAAACTGGAAAAGAAGAATAAATAATATTTATAACGGTTGTATCATGTACTGGATTAATACTTATTTGGATGACATTTCTAATTCAATACTCCTAGAAAAATAAGATTTTTTTTCTTGAGATGTCCAATTTGTATTTCCTTGAAAAAATATTTTTGACCTCATAATAAAGGGTTTTTTAAGATCTTAATATCCTGTCAAAAGTGAAAGTGGATTTGAGATAATATGATGTTTTATTTGAAATCTTCTTTTAAAAAAGTATCTCCAAAATTTGCTTCCTTTAAAAAACATTTATTATTATTACTATTATTACTATTATTACAATTATTATTAATAGTAATAATAATAATCATCATCATAATCATTTAATTCCCATCCAAAATAGTATTACATTGTAGGCCTCTTGGTTTAAATGGGATAAATATCAGCTTTGCAGACAATTAAAAACCTCACTTATATACAAAATAGCAAACTAGTTGTGTCCATCTTTTATTGCTTTTGGCCACCAGAATGTGACATAAACAAACCGATCACTAATTTCCTGTTTGATGCTAATTGGGTCTGCTGGTTGCATCCAGACTCGGCATACCTTGGCATGAGCAACTGGAAGAGGAAAGAGGGCCAGCAGTTAAGCTGCTGAAGGCTCTCAAATCTATGCCAAAATTACCACTCACACTTCTTAACTTCCCAGCGCTGCCATGGCATGACTGCAAACATGAAAACTGCCTCTCCATGCAAATATGATGACACCATCTGCCTAGCAGAAGAGGATTAATATGGTAATAGTTCCCGTGGTTTTTTGCACTGGTTGCCCAAGTCATCAAAGCCATCTTGGTTTTAAATATTAGTGTATTTAATTTGCTCTTGAAACGGGACATTGTTTATCAGTACTTCCCATTGGTAGGCAACAATACAATGCAAGTAAATTTGAAGCAACCATCAGGAAAGAATAAAGCTTTTCATATTGAGTACCAACATTTATTTAGCCCCAATACAAGACACACTAAATGGCTTTGATGGAAGTTACACATCTTAAAGTTAGGCATAACTAATTGTTAGCTAAAGCATAACTATGACAAATGTGAAGACAAATTATGTTATTACACAAGCAAATGTGGCATGGGACTTTGAACAGGCAATATCATTTAAAGTATTTTTAGTTTGCATGCAAAGGTGTCCATTTGGTTTCCTTCAAACATTTTTTATAGGTGTAACAAATGAAAAAAAAAATCTAATTAAATTCCTTTAGAAAAAGTCCTATTGATTTCTTTAAAATTGTAATAAGAACATAGTAACTGCCACACCTATGTCAGATCATGAAATGTTAATTTAATGTATCTTATATTTCTTGTAGGATTGCAAAGTGAGAAACATTATATGTTGATATCTGATGCCAGTTTGAATTAGTTTATTGATCTGTACTTCAGTTCATTTTAGAACTCTATTTCTGTTTGTTCCCTGGAGGGTCAAATGTTTTTCCATCCAGAACTGAAAAAGTATTAATGTTAAACAGCATTGTGGTCTGTTTTACTGCTCCAGTATGTATTTGGTATGTCCTACCTATATCCTGTATAAGAGGCAGTCACTTCTATGCAACAAAATATTAATGTGATTGTATAATAGCAACAACATTTTTCAGCTTTCAGCTGAGAAATATGCTTCAGTGGTTCAAATACTGTTTTGAAATTCTTGTAGAGTTACTTAATGTAATTTAGCTTCACTGCTATATAGAATATGATAAGAAGTATCTCCTTGATTAATGTTTCTTGGGAACATTATTTCTAAAGATGGTCAAAGTTTTAATGAATTAATTTGGCCATCATTATGGGTAATGTGCTGAAGACACATTAATCTAGGTGATATCTTATAGCCTATGCAGATCTAATTCATCTGAATGGGAATTTGGCAAATTAATCCCAGTTCCAATATGGAAAAGGAATTGATGCCCTGTTTTGAATCAAACAATGAATGCATTCTGGCATATATTTTTCTGTTAAGGATTTATTAATTTGGGAGGATATATACCTCACAGACCAATGTAGTTATGTCCCACAAGAGTGGAGTTGTAAGGGAATGTAAGGGAATGTATGAGGCTATGAATTTTAATGTGTAATAAATTACTCTTTCACTAGAATTGAAAAAAAAAAATCTGCAGATTACAAAAGATAATCATGTCTCTAATTATGTAACACTTTCCAAATCATAAATAATGCTGTATGTGTTGTATTCAAACAGAAAGCAATAACGGGATTTAGAAGCGTCTCCTGAATTAATGGTCTAGCACAAAGTTCTGCTTTTGTCCTTTCCAGCAGATTGGGATGTTTCACCCATTAGCTTGCTAACGGTATGTTAGATTTCCCAAGCTCACAAACATCAAGGTCTTTCAGCTTAGAGGTTTCCTGTAATGTAGGCTTTGTGATGGACAGAAAAAGGGCATTTTATCAGATACTTACACATTTTTTTGTATTTTTTTTTCAATCTTCTGTGACATGTGTTAGCAAGCAAACAATGTGCAATTCTCCAAACCATGGAGAACTAAATTCAGGGATATGTAGGAAAATTAGTCAGAGATTCACAGATTCCTTAGTGAAAACGCCCACAGAGCATTACTGATTATATACAATGGCAGCTTTTATCTAAAAAAACTGCACAAAATTATTAAAGATTTTCAGTATAATCTAATTTGCCTTACTTTTATATATGAAGCAAAGTATAATACATCTCTATTACAGGACATAAATGTATGGCAGGATTATGTTAATAATGTTGAGTTTGTATATATAAATAAATATTCAAATAATGAAGATCTCAGAGGATGTATGACAGGAATAAGACTGTATTAGGACTTTTGGACATACTTTTACATGTTTGAGAGCCTGGGCAATCTGTGACAGTCATTAGAGTGAGCAGATCATTCATTTTCCAGCTTCCTGTTTTCTCTTGTGCTCCATATGTGGAAAACGAAATGGGAAATTAAAGTTCATTATGCCAAAACAGTGAAAATTTCCTACTTCAAATAATTTTAAACACCAATGACTTTGCTGACTCCATCAGAACAAATTGACAATTGTTTTTTATAGGAATCATGCTCTTGTATGAAGAATTGGCAGAAGGTTTAAAACCCATTTTCTGAGAAGCTTGTTAGAGTGCCATGAATAGGAAGGATGATCAAAAAAGAAGAAAGTAGAGGAACACCAAACTTGCCAAATATCAGTAGCCTTCAGGCTTCTGTTGCATTCTCCAATCCTGTGTTTACTATCTACTGTAAAACCAGTGACAAGTGCTGCTGCTCTAAAGCAGGGATTTAGCAATTTGTTTGCCCAAACCCTGAGGGCACCTCCAGCCTTCCTGTGCCTGCCAAGTCCCCGTGGCTCCTCTCACCCTGCCCAAAGCCTGGGCTCCCTTTTGGTCCCCTGGAGCTCCCACCCCATCCCACCCAAGGACCAGGACCCCAACTCACCCTCTGAGGCCCTCGGTCTCTGTCTTGGTGAGGTGTGTGTAATGTGAGCAATGTGTAATTCCAGCTCCTCCATGATCTCTAGATACTGCTTAGAAATTGTGATCCCTCTGAAAATCTGACATGTATCACTTTCAGGAGAGGTGAACCTGTCTGGTTAGGTCAAAAGATTTTCAGCAGAACATGAGACCTGTATTCTTGGATAACCAACTAAAAATTTACCAGCTCAATCAACAGCTTCTTGGGTGTGATGAAAGACCCCATGTTAAATGATAGTGGTTAGAGATCTTTTCTTTCAAGCTCACAAAAATTAAAATCTCTCTGTACAACTATATTGATTACTTTTACTAACTACTTGGCATATGTGCATGTGTCTTTCAAAATCTGTTTACCGTTCTATTGAGCTTGCTTATAAGTTAGCAAAAAGATGTTACATATGTTCTAGTAGTTCAGTAATGCAAAAAAAATTCCTTATGTCACTTACAGAAATATAATACTCTTCCATTAAAGTGTGTATAATTTTCAAAAAATATTCATTTCCAAAATGGTTCTTTACACCAGAAGTATTACAGCTGATACAAAAGAGTTTTCCTGATCACTTGCCACAATAGTTCTGGCTGAAGATGACAGAAGTAAGAATGTTTGCAAATGGAATGGAATAATAATAATATAAATAATAAAGAAATGTTAATAAATATTAACTCAAGGAGAAAATGTTGCTTAAGAATTAATTATGATAAAGAGTAACAGAGTACCTTTGTAGATAGCTGCAGATAATACCTTTGAATTTTAATCTCAGCATAATAGCTTTCATCTTTTTGAAACATGCACTGAAATATCATTGACATTATATATTGTATTTACTTCTACTTTAAATTGCACATCATTCAGTTAATAATCTTGGCAACAGCATAAGGTCAACCAAAGAGGCATACGTTACCTCATCAAAGAAATATCTTACTTGATTTCAAAAGCAAAGGGGGGGAAAATAGCTAATTCTGAAGAAATTATACATGTAGAATGAAGTACAATTATAGCCTGTTTTAATTTTTATATTCTCAAGCATTCAGTCTCTGGTTCTTGTAATTATAATAATGTGCTTCTAACAGAATAAACTGAGGCTAGAGAAACTTTCAAGAGGGAGACAGGTTGAAGGACTGTTTCTCAGGAGCATGGAGACCGCAGCCCAAACCAACAGCAGGCCACTCTTCAAGTACAACTAAGGGAAATAACTTTCCCAAGAAGCTTGGAGAGACCACAGTGGTGTTTGTTTTCATAATAACACCACTGAAATTGGCTGGACATGGAAAATGAAACTTATTTTCCCAAGAAAATAAGGAATAAAACTAGTTCAAGAAAAATCTGTGTAAGAAGAAGAGTATATAGGCAGTGCTACAATGTATGCATAACTCCATTATTGCAAACATATGAGAAAGCAAACACATAAGTTACAAGTAATACTCTTTATATATTAAAATAACTAATTTTCTACTTGGATGGGACTAAATTAATTGTTTTGGAATGCATCCTTATCAGTTGTTCATACTCTGGAGCACATACCAACACAAACCACCAGAGAAATATTTTATGTAATAAAACTTTCTCCAGCTGGATACTACTGTGATTGGAAGAGCATATATAAATCTGTGTAATAGGCAGTGGAGATGGAGAAAAGGACATGAGCAGGAATCCAATTAAGACAGTTTACAACAACCAAAAATTGCAAGGCTTTTTTAAATAAAGTAGTTGCAAGAAGAATTCTAAAAAAGCTGCAGGTTGTAAACTGATATAATGTGAATTTTGGAACTTAGAGTGAGCCATACTTTTAGCTCATGCAAATTAAATTTCCAAAGACAAAAAAAAAAAATTTCATGCCATCATCATGAAACTCTTAAAAGATTGGGAAGTTTCCCAGAGTGAGTAGTGGGCATATTGTTAAATCCTCTTATATAATATTTGTTTCAGTATCATTAGAAAGCAGAATATAAGCTAATACCCAAATTGTTTCCCTTCAAATCCCTCACCAATGAACCCTAATTGTAATATTTAGCAATTAAAAGGAAATAATAATTTAAAGAATCACATTATTTCCTTTTTTAGGAATGAAAGTAGAATTAAATTTAAGGTTAACTTTGAATTCCATTGATTAATGCTTTTGTTCAGTTCAAAATAGATTTGAACTGTAATTGTTAAATTTGTCAAAAAATGCTAGATGATGCACCACAACTTCTCAAGCAGAAACATGTATAAAAAGGAATTTTCCTGTGTATTTGAAGTCTAAATAATTTTATTCTGTCAGATTGTGATGTCAACTTTCCCTGAGCCCTGATTACCTAAAAGTCTATATGATCATGTAGATTTAATGTAAGAATCAACATCCCCTGAAATTTTCACACCATAAATGGAATCTTTTGGTCTCTACACAAGTTAATTCATTATTTATCAGTTTATAAGAGATATTGCCTTCCTAAAATCCAGTGATAATCTCAAATTTTTCTCTTGTACTATAGTAATTTCTTTAAAATGTACGTATGTGAAGAGATAAAATCTAGTCATATTTGATGTAATTTACTATGTTTTGACATTTCTATGCACACATACAAATACTCATTTTAGATAATAGTGATAATAGCTGTGTCTTGCTCTTGTGTTTATCTGCTAATAATGTCAAGGTTTCTTTTACACATTACTGCTAAATATATTTTCCTCCATGAGGCTAAGCAACTGATGCTGTATAATCTGGATAATTGTAAACTTATTCTTTCAGTTCAGCATTTCGTTTTTATAAATACTTCCAAGCTATGGAAGCATTTGCTGTCATGAAAACAGCAGAAGTGAATGACTTGAGTATAGACTGCTTCTTCCAGTCCTCCTATCACTAAATGACCAAAGTGAAATTTATAGTCATAGGTTCAAGAGATGTACTGTTTAGGAAAAAATGTCCATTTAGCAGCTTTCAAGCTCTTACTCCTCAGAGGTGAGAAATAAATACTCAGGTGATGTGCACTGCCCAATAATCGAATTCTTACCCTGTGCTTGTAAACAGGCAGCAGTTGCAGCCTGATTTGTTTGTCTATAATCAGATAAGAGGGTCCTGCACTCCTGGAAATATACAGCAAAGATACAAAAATCTGAGACTGCAGATGATAGGGAGAGAAAAGAAGTGAGACTGTCACATTTGGATATTCCTGCTTTCTTAAATGAGTCACCTCATTTAAGAAAGCAGGAATATGCAAAAGTGAGTTACTTGCTTGCAGATTTTAGTGGGTTGTTTTTTTGTTTTGAATGTGGCTTTTTGTTTGGTTGCTTGGTTTTTCATTTGTCAGTGCAAGTATTTTGGTTTTGGTTGCTTGGTTAGTTTGGTCTTTGATTGGTTTGGTGTTTTTTTGTGGGATTTTTTGGTTGTTGTTTTTTTTTGGGGGGTGGGGTTTTTTGTGGGTTTTTTTTGTTATTGATTTTTGTTTTGGTGGGGTTTTTATGATGGGGTGTGATTTTGTGTTGTTGTTGTTGTTTTTGTTGTTACAGACCTACATCAGCGTGCAGCAACACAAGAGCTCCCTTAGATATTTTTGATGAGGTTAACTTAGGTAGGGGAAACCATCTGCTGCAGAAACTGTTTAAAACTTCATTGGCACTAGCATACATTGCTTTTCAACCTGTGTAGGGTTGCACAGTCTGCAAGGTAGGTTTTGGCCACAGATCTTAGGGCAGAGGAGTGGGGTTTAAAAACAGATTTAATCTCCTACTATGACAGTTAGGACTGGAAAGGAACAATGTCAGACACATATTTTTCTTCCACTGAAAACTCATAAAAATTTATCCTAATACCTTTACCTTCTTGAGCTGGCTCTGTATTACTTGGTCATATGTAAAATGTGCTGGTCCCAGAAGTAAAAACTTGCACTAGTTCAGAAAACCTTCTGTTTCTGATGAGAAGTTCTTTTAGTTTGCTTTTATTCTGGCTAATTTTCAGTTAGTCTCCTGATGTTTCTGTTTACTATGGTCTTATTCTAATGATTTTCCTTTGCTTATACACTAATTTTTAAAAGGAAATAGATTTAGTCTCATACAATAGTTTGTCATATTATGTGTTGCACTTAACACTATTATTTTAGTTGCTTTTTTACTCCTTGTATTTAGAAATCTACTTAAATAGGATGGTCTCATAAGGAAAAAAAACCCTAAATTTTTAGGTTTCTAACAGTAGCTGATAGCTACTAAAGTTCACTGCTGATATCTCGAGTCTTTAAAGAAAATAGAGGGGACTTGGAGCAATGCTAGAATTGCAATATTCAATATATATATATGTGTGTGTGTGTGCATAATTTCTGAGGCAGCTTATTCAGTATATTTAATGTTGTTTAGAAATAATACTATGAAATATGTCTTACAATATAAAGAAAAATATACTAATTAAATTGGTTGCCATAAAGTTTAAAAATATATAAATAGCTCTGATGCTCTTTTCTGTGGCAAATCATTAAAGTTTAAAACAAATATTCTATTAAGCCTTTTGATTTATGTGTTTATAATTTTCACATTTATATTGTTTGACTATTTTAAGTGATAAAATGAGTATTAGCATATTTCTACAGAGGAAGAAATTTGTTTCTATAAGTCTTTACTGTGCGTGAAATATTATAGTGCTGAAGAGCTTAGGGATAAGGTTTGTGTTCAACAGAGAAAAGTTTCTAATGGTTTACAAAAAATTTTCGAAAATATAGGCATACTACCTACTGCCAGACAACTTTTTCATTGTAGATGTTTAACCTGGTTGTACGTAACAAAATATTGAATGTGATTTCGGATGCCTTGGTTTCATTTTCACCATGCAGAAATATAAACACTGCACACATTGCTATATATACAGAGAGATCTAAGACAATGAGAGCCATTTTTATCTACTCCTAATTCTGCCCACATTCAAGGGTCACTTATTACTACTCCAGGAGTTTCTAACCACCCTCAGTGTGCTGACAGCAGAGGTCCCATCTTCTATCACTCTTGAAAAACAGTACTGAAAGTGCATTTTAAAATTGCTTACATCAGCTGTTAGATTGTATGAAATTAATTTAATGCTGCTCATTAATGGCACTTCCCACATCTGTCTCCATAGACTTTTTTTTTTTAATCTTATATGACAATGTCATATTGTGAAGATTGTGTAGATTCAATCCCTGTTCCAAACAAAACGTGTGATCCCATAGGTTACACCTTTACTATCCTTTTCTCAGAACACAGGATATTATTAGTCCAAGAATAATAAGAAGATTTAAAAAAAAAAAAAGCTTCAGAAATTTGTTTCACCAGAGACCAAGGAAAAAAGTTATAGGATTAGGGTTTTTTTCCTTCATTCTGGCTATAAAAAATTTTATCCTTATAACAGGGAGAAAATCGTATTAAAATCTTTAAATAATTTGGTTTACAGTTGACTAACTTAGTGAACTGTCCAGAAGTTAATCTCAAATTACACCAGTACCAAGAATTTCGTGTATGTTTTACCTGTTATTTGTATAATAATTCTAACTTGCATCTCTGTGTGTGAGGCCTGAAGCCAAGAACATTAAACTATTAGTTAGATTGTCATGTTTTCATCTACAGTTGCTCTGTAGTTCAAATTACATGGAAAAGGAAGAAAGAATGAATGTGATACCAAACAGATTGTTCATTAAGACACTTCCATTGGATAAAGTCATTCTTTGGACAACATCTGAGTCCATGAAAAAAATGACGTGCCCTACAGAGAACTTAGCAAAATCTAACAAAGACACGAAATGTGCCTTATCCATAATGTATCCATGCACTATGAATTGCAGTTTTTTGAAACACACTTGCCACAAAAAGGAAAATACTGCTATATTTATTTAACACATGAAAATGTTTTTGCAGCTTTTGGTCAGAAGAGGATATATTCCCAAGAATGGAACACATGAGAATTAGGTAGACCAAGTATAACATGTCAACAGTTGCTGTTTCCTCTGTTTTTCTATACAAGTTTGCAGTGTTCTGAGCATTTGGATTTCTTTGTGGTATAGGTATTCACTTCTCCCTTTCCATTTTTTTTTTAGTTGAAAAAAGACACAACCTCTTACTTTAGAAAAACAGCATATGTTTGTGCGAAAAACAGAATTTAAAAAATTGCAGAAAAATATTACAGAGCAACTTTAAGATGTTTTCTCAATTAACAAACCAGCTGTCAGTGTCTCAGAAGGCACATTGCATTCCACTGAATGTTTTGCATAAACCCCAGTCATTTGGAGTCACCACCATTGGAAGGTGTCACTGTATTGAAATGAATCTTCTATTTCCTTTCTCAACAGGAGATCTTGTGAATAAAATGAATCCAAGGATACATCTTGTAGCGTGTAAGGTTTGGACAAAGTTATGAGTGACATTCTCATGAAATATGAAAATGTGGTTAGATAAAATTTGACACTGAATCTGAACTTGGAGTTTACATTAAGGGTCTGATACAGAAGACTTCTAAGATGAATTGAAGATGATGTCAATATTGGCCAATAATATAATTTCAAACTATTTTAGAAATACTGTGGGAAATCAAATTGAAATTCAGTGAAAACAAATGGGAAATATTATATTTCAAAGGAGATGCCAATATAAAGTGGAAAGTCCTGAAAACGCAACACTGCAAGGCAGACTTGGAGAAATATAGAGTAAAAATATGTCACATTTCAGAGTAAAAAGGTCAGCTGGAGCATGGCATTCTAATATTTTTTACAAGAAAGCTTTGGATTACCTTCCTTTTTTTTTTATTTTTCTTTTTATTTTTATTTTTCTTTTTTTTTTTTTTCTCCAGAGGTGGTATGAATGATTTGAGAATACTGTGATCCTTTAAGGGCCTTGTTTAGACACAATATTAAGAGTGTAAAATAAAAAAAAAAAAAAAAACATTGAATAAGAGAAAGCTACCCACCCTTCTAGTTATGATGAAAACCTGCTTATAACAGCTAATGCAGAGAAAAGAGAAAGAATCTCTTTCTAATTCAGAAATAAAAGAATAGTTTTTTCATGCATTTCTTCAGAGTTCAAAAGAGCCAAAAGCACAAATACCCTCTGTTAATAGAGAAAAAATGTCTTATTTCTGCCCACTGTCAACCTTATTTTCCAGCATAATCGAAACATAGTTATTGAAACCTTTAACACAGTATAACATCACACTTGTTTATCTTAGCCTATAATGCTAGTAATCCTTTTTCTAACCCTAAAATTAAATATCCTTTAAGATATCCTCATGGAAATCCATAAGTAACTTCAAAGGTTGTGAATATCATTAATAAATATTAAACATTTATAGCATTTCCTTTTGTATTCTGTAATGGCTGAAACTTGTTGAGAAAAACAAACAATAATGTAAAATACTTGTAAATGTCAGCAATATTCAGTGTTTAGACATATTCATACTATTCATTCTTCAGGTACTGGATAAGACTAGAATGTGTAGATGGTCAGGCTTTATGTTTCATGTCCAAGATTAACAAGAGCTCATTCAGTTTATAGATGTTGCTCTACAGATACCAAGTAGTTTCATGGCAAGCTAAAAAGTCTCTTTAGGTAGAGCATTGTTATTTAATTTGACAAAGCAGTCACACAGTTATATTTAGATTTTCTGATAGGCAAATTGAGTTTAACCTAGGAAAATGGATTATGCTGTATTAATCAAGATACTGCTATCATTACTCTCAGAGAGGTTCTTTGTCCCAGTCAATTTTTTTTATGCCTCTGTGGCAGGTGAAAAGGAGCAAAACTAATCTGCAAGACTCCCCTCACTATGGAAAATTACTAACAGAATAGACCACTGCTTCTTCTCTCTCCACAGTACTGTGCACAGGGAGATCATCAGGAACCAATTTCAAGTAAGTGTATTAAAACAGGCTCAGGCTGATGTCAGCTGCAGCTCAGCTGGGGAGATGCCAGTCCGGTGGGGAGACATGAGTCAGCTGATATGAATTAATGCAGGTCCCAGAGTCTGAAGTGCTACAGCATACAGCTAATGAGCTGTAAAAGGAGGAATGGAGATAAGGGAAGGTAGCCAGGAGCGTTAATTGCAAGCAATTTAGGTCTACCTTTGGAAAGTAGAATGGTATCAGCTTTTTGTTTGATAGACTTCCACATGAACAGCTTATAATTGAAAAAAAGAACATGTTTCAAACTGATTTTATTCTGACTTCATTCTTATTCTCTGATTTTTAATGTTGATCTTAAGGGCTGTAATTTAACCACCGGTCTAACGTTTTAAGTAAAGTAGCTTTGATTGACCATATTGTTTGATCTGAGGATCACAGTTGCTTCAATATGACTACAGAAAACACTAGCTATTCACTTTAGTATAGATGTGGTTCATTTGATAATGTCAATAGTAAATTTCCAAGCAACTTTTGCAATATATAAATTTTATATCGAAATATTTTGCAGAGTATTTTGAAGTTCTAAGACACAGAAGTACAAAAGCCTTGCAATAGATATTTTTGTGCTACTAAAATGAAATAATTTGTTGCAATATATTAATGTAGGTATTATTCTTACGACTTTTATGGCAATAACTAAACTTTTGATGTCATCAGATTTGGGCATTGCTTATGAGTATGAGATTAGAATTATTCTTTGTACACACAATGCATTATTAAGAAATTAATCCACATTTGTTGAGTAAACTTCTAAGAATAGTAGGTATGTGAACAACAGAGTGATATTAAAATACCAAGTAAATCTAACATAATTCTATGCTCCCTTGTGTCAAGTATACAGAAATAGGGAACATGTGATCTCACAGGAATTCAAATGCATTAATTACTAAAAAAACACAACAGAAAATAGGTCATGATAGCTTTGCTTTTTCCTGAAAATTGCACATTCTTTTCTACATGCAGTTAGAAGTACCCTTCTTGTTTATTACAATTCCTTGCCATGTGCTGTATATTATACATAATTCTGGCTTATTAAATTCCTGAAGCATGTAATACAATGAACTTAATAGATTTTATGCAAATCATTATATAAAAAAATAAGAGCAGATGGTCCTCAACATATCAGAACCTTTGTATAGCAGTTTCATATTTTGTTTAAATTAAATAAAATATAAAGTTGCCTTTGTGACACCTAACTTATTTTAATTTATTCTGGTGTGCTGTGTTTCTCACAGATTTTCTTTCTTTTTATAACAGTAAAGTAAAATATTTATGCTCATGTTCCTTAGGTATTTAGATGTTTACCATTTGTGAGTTGTACCGTGAACCTATACATATATTTGCTTATTCCTACTTTCCCACAAGAAGGAAATCTCTTGCTATCAATAGAGCACATAATTCATCTCACAGAACTGCCTAAAGGAGAGAAGGAGAGCATTACACTGGGAATTTTAAACTAGTATCTTTTAAGCTCTTTTGCTCTACAACTCTATGACATTTTTGTCTTACAACTCACTCATTTTGCATTCTCCCTGACACCAGCCATGTCAGAAGATGAATGGTAGAACAAGTAAAACTAAAAGAAGTTATGAAAACTAAACAAAACAAAGAGCTATCAGAAATAATGAACTAAGATAAAATTAAGAATTATATTATTTTGTTGTTTCCTAAGAGATTCAAACAGCATAGCTAATAATGGTCTCTCTCCTGCTGCCATGTAAATTATGTATCTCATGATCTTCCCCACCTATCCCAGCCAATGTTCCAAAATCATGTCTGATTCGTATCCTTGTCTTTGAACTTATGCAGTAAATAATTAGCCTTATAATAAACAATGAACAGAGTAGTGAAAAGAGCTATCAAAAGCTATTGGAAAAAAATTCCGTCATATTTTGAACAAAGAGGGTTATTAAAAATAAATATATGGATAGTATAAATTTTGGTGTCTATTCACTTATTCTGTGAAAAAACTTTAAAAGAAAAAAAAAATCTTCCTTTCACTATATTTGCCAGTTCTGGAAGTGCCTATTTTCATGAGATTCTATAACCTTACTTGTTCTATCTTTTCATTTCCTCTGAAAAGCATCTATATAATTTAAGGAAATAAAGCACTGGACTGCATACTCTACCTGAACTGGTCCAACAGGTGCAAGAGTTATACCAAGCATAGTTAAAATTCAGTAACTTTCACCTCTTTCCCTCTTTCCTTCTTTCCTCCTTTAAAAAAAAAAATAATTCTTTAAAAGCCTTATCTAAGGATAGGACCATTCCAAGATATAGGATCATATAATAGGTGGGAAGAGAACAAAGCCTCCAGACAATGGAAAACCCTGTTATTGGTCTTGCCACCTTGTTTCATTTTTCATCTTCTAAGACAACTGTGACACAGCAACTTGAGTGAATTTTCGTGCTTTATTTCAATTTTTTACTGAAATGATACTATGTATTCTGAAACAAAAGTTATACATTTTTTTTAATCCATAGCAGCATAATTCAAGAATACTTTTCCAGAAGCTATTTCTCAGCATTTCAGGTTTTCTGAATATTGCTAGAAAATGAGAAAACTCATCACCAACACAGTTAACCAGCACAAGCTACAGAATTTAATTTCTCTTGTTTTTAGGAAAAAATAATAATTCTCTTATTTACTTAATATAAGACAATAATTTGTAGCAAGTTCTGAGAAATTAGTAATACCAAGAAGTAATCATGCTGTCAATTCTTATGAGACTGCATTCTGTTTGATCTGCCTGTGTCCCAGTAGAAACACTACAATCCTATTTCAAGGGTCACAGTAAATAGGAAGATAGATTATGGTCAACACAAAACTAACCGTTTTGGTTACAATAGAATATTAGTTTCCAGAATGGAGAAAAACACACTTGCAAATGGTTTTGCTCTTCAGCAGCAGAATAATTTTAGCCCTCAAATTAGGAAGAAGAGCCAAAAGAACCCCAAACAAACAATGTTGTCTATCTGGGTACTAAAAATCCTTATAATTTTTCTACCCCTAAATTCCAGAAAGCTATCATGTTTCCTCCCAGCCTGGATGCCAGAAGCTGTCCTCTGAGGTGGCAGTAGCAGTATTTTTCCATCTAGCTCTTCTTCTCATCCATTACAAATGCCAGATTTTCCAGCTTTCCCTTAAAACTGTCTGAGTTCAACTGATGGCACCTTATTGCGAAACAAATCAAAATGTCCAAAGTGATGTTAAATATTTCAGGAAAGTATCCAAAGCAATATTTATTATGCAGAACTTCCATGGTTACTTTGATGATTGGAAATAAGCCACACTTTTAATTAATTAGAATCCTGCAAACTTTACACACTGTGAAGAATAAGCAATGACATAGAATGATGCCTTTTCTTTTTCCTGTCAAAACCATGTAATTTTTCATGTCATCAGCATGTTTTGATCTATAAGAACACAAATAGTACAGCTGTGAAGGTGGATAGTTTTGCTGATGCTCGTAAAAATAAAATGAGACATTCATAGAGACTAGCAAGAGGAATAGTCTTATTCTTCTTAAATATAGCTGAACCTACCTCCTCAAAATTACCCCACATAAAAGATCAGAAATTTCAAACATGTTAATGGACTTAAGAAATAGTTAGACATAACTGTAGACACTTATGGGAAAATATGTTTCCCACATATTTTCTGTATTTGTCAGAAAAAGGCAAATGCTTCCTAAAAGTTTGCAACTAAAATGAACAAGACCTCAAAAATGGGAAGAAAAAGCTGAAGAGTAATGACCATACCTGAAAAAAAGAATATTGAAACTACATGCAAATATAGTGTCCCTTACCTTTTACTTACAAGTCTCTAAAGTTAAAGAAAAACAAATATTTAGTAAAAGAAAACATTCATTCCATTAACAATATTATTAACTTGAACAAGAGAAGAAATAGTAAGAAATGTTTCATTTTGAGGTGGCCTATTAAGTTCAAGTTTGAAGAACAAAGCAGAAAACAAAGCAAGACCCTTACTTGTTTAAACAAGTGTAGTTACATGTAAGATAACAAAGTAAATATTTCTGCAACAGTTGCACCACATAGACCTGAAAAAGGTTCGTTTCCTGCAGTACAGAGGGATTCATACTCAGAAGCTATCCATCTTCACTACTGAAGATGAAACAAAGTATTTACCTTTCAGACATGCTGATAAACACTTCTTGATTTCAGCACAAGTAGAGAAAGACTAACTGGGAATCTTTCTGAAGATTTCACCTCAATTTTTTTAATTCTACAATAACGATTCTATGCTTTCTCTTGAGGATCTGAAACACTTTCCTCAAACTTTAGTATTTAGCCAGTAGTCAAGTTTTATTACATTTCCTCACAGATTTGCTGGATTTTTTTTTCCTTTTGCTACTCATTAGCATCTATTTTTCCTCATGTTTTAATTCTTAAATATATTTCCTTAAGAAAGAAAGAACCTCGTGACCATGGGAAGCAGTGAATGAATTCCTTATTTTGCTTTATTTTTGTGTGCCATTTTTTCTTTGCTGATTAAAAGGTCCTTATCTCAACTTATCTCAAATAAAAGCTTTTTCTTAATTTTTTTGATTCTTTCTCCATTCCAACTAGGGTGAGAAGGGGCAAGGAACTCTGTGGTGCTTAGTTGCCAGCTGGGGTTAAACCATAACATGACTTTATGCAATGTGCTTTGAAAAATTTCAGGAAAACATATATTTCTTAAAGGACAGTCTGTATTTCCTTTAAAATTTTTAAATCATTTTGATAGCATTTCATGCAGCCTTATGTAATTCAACCAATAACACTCCTATTAATTAAAGGGAATTCTTTTAAATTTTTTCCTTGTAGATAAGTGACCCTGAGAAAGAGTCTGGTGAATTCCATTTATAAGTATTAAATTTTCCTTCTGTTCTCCAAATTTTAAAATTTTTGTACAAATCCATAGAAGTTTATGTTTTCCTTCTACTTATTTCTGCAATATGTGTATCCATTTAAATTTTCAAATAGGCAAAGAATGCAATAATCTGTCACTGTTTTGAAAATTATGAAACACACTTCTTCCAGTGCTTAGACTGTCCAAGGGTGTCACAAGAGCTCAGGATAAAAATTTGAGCCTAATTAGTTCTGCATTCACTTGCCTTGATTTGGCCAAGCTACATTAAATGATTTCTTTATCAGCCTGCTCTTGGAATTAGTCATGTATTCTCTGTAATTGTTTTGCCTTCTTAGTATATATGTCCTCTGCCTTGATTTAATTTTAATGTGTTTTTAAATTATATGCAGCAGTTTGCACGTGCATGTGTTTGTTTAAGTAGATATGTACACAAGATACATATAGAGATGCACAATCCAAATATTTTGTTTTGAACAATATGCATAGCACTAATTCTGTTTTATAGTTCCAAGACTTTACTTTTAATTTACTTGAAAGTAATCAAATGTACCACAGAAATTGCCATGATAGAACAAATTGTTCGTCACTTGGCATGGTCAATTGTATTCAGCTCCCTCTTGGTTCTTGTATTCACCAGATGAAATTTTTGCAACATTTTAGTTGATTAACTCTTTAAAAATACTGACTTTGAACATTTAAAGGTTACTGGTCAAAAAAGTCCCAAAAATCTAGCAAGGAAAATCAAACAACTAGAAACTAGTACTTCTTATGCGTCACAGTCAAAGGTGGCAATAAAGAGCAGGGTAGATTTTTCTAAAATCTCTTATAATAATTTTTTTTATCAAAGCATGGGGTTCTAATGATGTGGTATTGGTTACTGTAACTTATGGGCTCCTCCAGAGTGACAAATAAAAACAAAATTTTGCAGCAGCTCTCCATTCTTCCTCATCTTTCTACAATGAATGTAAATCTGTTCCTTCATTCTGTACAAACATGTAGCTGGAGTTAGTCTCAGCAAAGAGGATAAAAGTGGCTCTACTCTGTCAGTCTCCTAGCTTTTGTTTTCTCATCCATTAATGAACAGCAAAAGTTAACTGCTTGAGTCCTGCTCTTCCCGTGAAGGCTTTAAAAGCACCATACTTTGTCATTCTGCAGCAGTGGCATGTCTCAGCTATCTGCATACATAAGTTTTGGAGGCTTGCACAAAATAAATGATTTTATTGAAAAGAAGATCACTAAAGAGCCTTAACTTGGCACTGTTAGGCATACATAGACCGAAATAGTTCAAAGTTTTGTGATTTAGACAACTGTTTACTGTTTCAGTTGACCATTAAGAATTCAGCAAACAACACATAACTCTTCCTCTGCCAAAGCCTTGCTTCAGAAAGGCCTTCTCAAAAATTAATTACTTGCACACCAATTATTGCTAGTTATACAAAAGTGTATTTGCAGAAACACATCACACGTACTTCCTGTCCACGTACTTTTTAGTAAATACTAACACACATTCATACTAGGAAAAAACATGGAAGAAATATCAACTAAAATTTTAGTCTATGTAATTAAAATTTGTCATGTTTATCTGTAAATAAAGAAAACAAACCCCAAATTACCTATCCCTACAAAAAAAATCAGACTGCATCAAATAGTAATGACATTAATAAATTCATATCTAACGATGAAATTGTAGGTGTTTGTATGGCAAATAAAAAAAAGAGATAATTGACACTAAAAAGAAAAGAGTCATAAAACAAAAGAGTTGATTTACAATGCAGTTTTCAAAGGCCAAAACAAATTACATATGCAAAGAATAGATTGAAATAAAAATTTAACTAAAACCAGGGAGAAGTGAAAACAAATAAAATACAATGGCAAAGGAAACCAAAATAACAAAGTAACTACTCAAAAAACTCAGTATATAAACAAGATGACATGCAAAAATGGAATGACAGACAATAGGTAGCAAACTCATCTAATTATCAGACACATTATGAGGGAATATAAAATATGAAAAGATTTCCTCTTGACAGTTTTTAAATTAAAGCATCTCAATTGTTTGGTTGGTTGATTTGGTTTTGGCTTTGGTTTTGTTTCTGTTTTTTGAATCAGGAGTCCAAGACAGTTAAAATCTTTGAAAAGGAACTGCTTTGACTTTAAATGAGCATACCAAAGACAGCAAAAGTTTCCAATTTTCTAAAGTGTATTTAATTACAACACAAAGAGAAAAAATGTTACAAGTCATTCTTTGAAACAGACTTGCTCTGATAAAACATAAAAGACTTTGAAAAGTGATGTCTGCTCTGCCCACTGGGTCATCAGAGAAAAAGAACAATTCCCATGATTCCTCCTTTTTGCACTGATTAGTAGGTCTAAGAAAACAAAACCAACCTTTCGATTCTCAGTTTTCCTATCACTTCTAAACTGTGGCTTTTGATGTGGTGCTTGTTGGCTGCAACTTCTCCGTTCATATCAGGATCTTAGCTGAGATACTACAGGATCAGGGTACACTGAAATAAATCCAGTTGAACTCAGAGCATGCCCTTTATCCCTTCTTCCAGAAGATTGCCTCTGCTTTGTAAAGCAGTTTCAAAGACAAGGTGACCAATCATATGTTTTTAAACAGAAGATCAGTCACACAGAAAACACACAGTAAACCACAAACAAGCCAGTAAGTCTCCTGTCATACATTTCTACAAGCTATGGCAGTTACAGCAAAAGAAAAATCATAATAACAGCTTTACTTGTCAGGGAAGTACCCACTGTGACTTAAGTAAACTCTGCTGGAGGAGAAGAAATGCATACAGATAAACACAAGCTCTTTGCTGCCTAGAATTGATAATAAATAGAACGGTCTCACTACTTACTGAGACTGGTTCTGTATTTTGGGATGCACTATTCTGTGGCAATGATATTGTAGTAGGCCTATAAATATCACAGTATGGACTCTATTAATAAAACTATTCATGAGTTTAGACTCCATGCAATTTCTTGTGAGGTGTGTGCTTTCTAAGTAGAAGTCCTTTGCCACAACTTTTTTTTCTGGTCTACCAAGGGATTCCCACTATCCTAATAATACCTGCAGCACTGCCGTCTTATGATTTGCCCTCATCCTCACTTTCCTTCTTTGACTTCATAAAGTGCAATGGTCACTATCAGGAGTAAAAACTCTGAGGTTTTTTAAGAAAGAAGAGAAGCAATAAACAGTCAAACAACAAAATCAAAAAATATGTTCCAATAGAAGTAGGAACAGAAGAGTAGGCAAGACTCAACCTTAAAAGCTTATGGGAAGAAATTTTATTTCCTACAGTTGATGACATTTTCAGAACTTTTAAAGTCTTATAAGATTGTAAAGTATTTTAAGTCTTATAAGATGTAGGTCTTATTCAGTGAAAACTGTTCAATTTCTGCATAAATAATACATGGCATTATTTTTTTTTTAGAGTTAGAAGCAAAATTTTTTCTTTCTGTCATAACCAGGTTAATGGATTAATAAACCTGAATAAGTTTAATTCCTAATGCAAAGCTTTTCTCTAATCATTATAACCAAGTAGCCCTCTAGGACAAGGAAAATTAGAATTGATAGCATCTGGTTATATTCTTTGCATGGAATTTGCAAGACCTCAAGATAAAGGTGTCTTCATCACCTTCCTGTGGTTTTGCCTTACTTGGTTAATCTGTGACTGTTTTTCCTAATTCACTGGACATCTAGCACTAATTTGTTTTGCTTTTGTTTTTCCTTGTGTGATAGAGTCATTGTTTTATACAGATATTTGTATATCTGTAACAAGCAGGTAGCCTATGAGAATTCCATGTTTGGGATTAGAAAATAATGATGGAGAGTAGTGAAATGTAGGCCTGTTACAAAGGCAAAAGTTTTGAGAATATACACACAATGAAGTGCAGAGGAGAATATACACAGGAAGAGAAGAGACATAGGATCAGCAATGAAGACCCTGCAGCATTAAATAACTCTTTAATGGTCAGTTGAAAAAATATAGACCTGGATCTAGGCAAAACTGGTGTTATGGGCAAGAAAAAGAACTAAGACATTTTATATAATATACATAAAAGGGATTTGGATACAACATAGACCTGCATACCAAGGAAGAAAGAGAAAGTGTAAAAGCCTGTAAGAAAAATATAAATATGATCCAAGTACATCCTACAATAAGGATGTAGAAAACCTCAACATGAACATCATATTTCTTCTGGAGAAGGATTCACAAATACTGACAACTCAGCCAACAACTCCCAGCCACCCACCATCACAGTTGAAACAAGGCAACTCACCATTCAGAACAGGGCAATTAGAAATAACACCAGGAAAAAGAGACAAAATAAGGAGTATGCACATTATAATTTTAGTTGCACTACTTTCATTTCTTTTTCTCTGGTAACATTTATTTTAAGCTAACAATTTCTTGTGTTTACTTATATGGGGTGCCTGCTTCCTCTTTGCCTGTGAACAATATTTGCAATATTTTGAATGCAAAATTTTCAGCTAC
This sequence comes from Zonotrichia albicollis, assembly GCF_047830755.1. NCBI lineage: Eukaryota > Metazoa > Chordata > Aves > Passeriformes > Passerellidae > Zonotrichia > Zonotrichia albicollis. The sequence continues at coordinate 76,257,038 of NC_133819.1, forward strand.
GCTTTGTGGTTGGGATTCCCCAAAGGAGAGTTCTATTTATATACTATCTGTAATGCTGCAGAAAGTCAGATATAAGTATAAAACCAATGTATAAGTCACCAAGATTTGTTGCTGCTTCAAAATTGTTATGATTGGCTGGGACAGCCATACACCAGTTCAACAAGTAATACTGTAAATTGGAGTGGACACAGAGATTCACAGATCTCTACTTGGCTGTCTGTTGTAGGGGGTTGTCAAGATATCATGAATATTAAAACTCATGACCTGAGATGCTTTTGAAACAAGAATAGCTGTTCCAGGAAAGAGACTATCTAAAATTCTGAAAGAATTTAGAGACATTTTGGAATGAAAAATGGGATTTAAATTTTTTTTCTACAAAAGACATACTAACAAAAGTAAAAGAGATGGTTTAAAAATAAAGATGAGGTTGAAAATATAGACTCTGAATTCACAGATCAGACATAAGCCTCAGGGTTTTCTCATCCTGTGGCACAGCAATACAGAAGGCAAATGAGAAAAGAGACAGAAGCCCAGAAATCCGAGGTTTAGGAGCCAAGACTGGCAGGAACTGCAACTGTCTCTGTCTTATGAGAAGTTCAGCATGAATAATGCATTTTCACTCTTCTTTCACCCCTCCAAAATCATATAATTTTTTGAATGCAACCTGTGGCACTCAAAAACTTCCAGCCAACCCTGTTATACTAATACCTGGAATGGTACTTAAGTATTGCCACATCTGCCTTACAGTATTGTGGTGGTTTGGTTCTGACTGGACAGCAGGTGCCCAAAAAACCACTCTATCACTCCACAGTCTCAAATGGACAGGGCAGATGATATTATGTGGGTAGAGAAAAGGACAGGGAGAGATCACTCACCAGTTACCATCATGCTTATTGGGGAAATCAGATTAATTTATTACCAGTAAAGTCAGAGTAGGATTATGAGAAGTAAAACCAAGCCTTAAAACACCTGGCCTCCAACTCCTCCGTCCTCTCAGACTTAACTTTATTTCCAATTCTCTACCTCCTTTCCCTGCCTTCAGCGAAGCAGGACAGGGAATGGGATTGTGGTCACTTCATCACATGCTGTCACTGCTTCTACTTTGTCCTCAGAGAGAGGACTCCTCATATTCCTCTGCTGCTTCAATGTGTGGTCTTGTGGTCTCTCCCACAGAGGTAGTTCTCCGTGAACTTCTCCAACATGATCCCTTCTCACAGGACACAGCTTTTCATGAACTGCTCAAGTCTTCCACAGCATGCGGATATTCAGAAACAGATTCACAAGTCCAGAAAACCTGCTCCAGCGTGGGCTCCTTCAGAGACAGCAGGTGGATCTCTGCTCCATCCTGAACCTCCATGGGTTTCAGGGACACACCTGCTTACCATGGGCTGCACCAAGGGCTGCAGGACTTCCAGCAAACTGTTTTCCAACACCTGCAGCACGTCCTCCCCTCCTTTACCAACCTTGGTTTCTTGCAGGGCTGTTTCCCCTCTGTCTCTCACATATTCTCATTCCTCTCATCTCTGTTTTTTTCTGCATAATTTTTTTTTTCACTTCTTTAGTATATTGCCCCAGAGATGCTACCACTGTTGCTGATTGGCTTATCCTTAGCCAGCAGCCGGTCTGTCCTGAAGCCAGCTGGCATCACCTCCACTGGATATAGGGGAAGCTTCCAGCAGATGATCACAGAAGCCACCTCTGTAGCACACTGCTACCAAAACCTTGTCATGTAAGCCCAATACAAAAATTCTCTTTCTTTTCAAAATTGAAAGTTTCCCCTTGGCTATTAAGTAACTTTTATTGCTGACAAATTATCCATTAAAAGCTTTATCAAATAGTCCTTTGCTGTCTTCAGACTGATAATGCTGAGTTAGTAATTGCCAGATATATGTGAAGGTGTATAAAGGATAGTACACAAAGACTTAGTATGAAAGTTGTTTTAACACATCTGTTCTCTAGGAAAATCTCCTTACTTGTGATTGAGAGTATTTGTTAAAGCCTGCTCTAAGGAAAGTTTGTGACTGGTTTTGAAGGATGGTATGGGCTTTGATACACTATGGCATCAAGGGAAATAATAGTGAGGAAATAACCTGATTGTGGACAGTGTGTTCCACTAACAATAATCAAAAGTCTGTGTTAGAAGGGACCTAGAAGGGGCATTGAGTGCAACTCTCAGTCCGACACAGGATAGCCCAAGAATACCCATGTGCCTTACAGCATTGTCCAAATGCTTCTTGAATGTTTTCATATATAATTCTTATTCTAGTTTTACATGACACAAATCTCTTAGGAATTAAATTCCTTTATGTGTAACCCAGGCTCATGATGCATGTTTGAAATTTCCAAACTTATTCTTTCCTTCATCATTTTTGTACTTTGCCTACCAGTACTGATTCTGCCTTGGTGATACATGCAGATCAAGATCATTACTTGCTTTTATGTGAAAATCCCAGCAGAAAAAAAAAAAAAGTCCTACATATTCATAACTGTAGGTACACAGTTTGTGGTGACTGGGAGTGGGGCTACAGCACAGCCTCTTCCCTAATGGGCTACAGCTGTGAGAAGCAGGTGAGCAGCATTGAAAGCAAGGAGACATGGAGTGCGGAGGTGCACTGACCAATCATGAAAAGGAATAGAAGGCACACAGTGTAAAGCACATAAGATGAAGAATATAAAAGATTGGGCTGAAGGTCAAGAAGGGCAGGTGCTTGAAGCCTTCTGCAGTGGTGTGGTGTTACTCTGCATGGGAATGCTTAAAGCTTTCTGATATTGTTTGATGGTACTCTGTGTACTGTGGCCATCTCAACTGCAGCATGTGCTGTGATGTGCGCTGCAGCACATAACCTATTTGTGAGGTTTCTATATTAAGGTACTTTCCTCAAATTGTATTGCAAAATCTCTAAAAATGCATGTTTACTTACACATTTTTTTTTTGTCCCCAGTTTTGAAGTGTCCTCCTTATTAGTTACTTGGATATATTTCTTCAAGTGGCTGCTGTTTAATAAATTTCCTTTTCCTTTTTCTTTTTTTTTTTTTTTTTTAGTGTCTGTAATCCCCCTCCTCACTCTCCCAACCCAAATATCAATTTTCAATTAGTGTGACAGCATTTATCACAGAGTCATCCTTGAGCTCTCCCTGAGCCTTTTCATCTACTTGCTTTCCCCTTTCCTTTCTTCCCACTCCCATCTCTGCAGCTCTGGGGGAGGAGGGGGGGACTTTTGGAAGCATCAGGCCACATAGAAGGAACATTGCCACTGTTCTCCATGCCATCAGTGGCTTCTCAGTCCCAATATCCCTTAAGGAGAGGGTGCAGCCTGGAGTCATGCTCTCACCTCTCTGGCAGGTGAGTAGTCACAGATCAAATCAGTAGGTGGTTTCTAAAATTGAGGTCATGGATGTATGACCTACACAGAGCCATGTGAGAAAAGGAGCTCAGCAAATTCCCCAGGTAGTCAACACCACAAGAAATAATTTGCTCCTTCTCCTGTCACATTGGACCACAAGAAAAGGGGGTCAGGTGCCATTATTTGTAGTGCCATGGGGACCTGCTCCTCTCTTTCCCAGACCCCAGGGGAAAAGGTAGCTGACCTACCTCACCCAGTAGGAGGCAGCCAGCTCTGATGCCCTGACTTACCCCACATCTATATGGTAATCCCACTTGTGACTTGTCTCATCTCTACTAGAGACCCAGGGCCAGCACCAATCAAGTGCAATTCTGACATGGCAAGTGGAACAGAACCAGCAGATCTCAACAGACAGATAAAAAAAATGAGTAAATTGCATACTGGTGGAGGTGGATGTGTGTTTGTATCAAAGGTTACCTGTAAAGGGAGTGGTGAGGAAACACAAACACACACACACAGATTTAACAGTGCTGCACAGCCTGCCCTGCTGTTTTCTAGTAGCAACATTTCAAACCTGTTTTATCACTATACATACAATACGAAGGAATAAAACCATTACAGAGAAAGTGGATATTTGCATACAATACTAAAGCAATAGATGCCTCATATTCTAGTCTTGCCTGACATCATGACAAATGCTAACAGATGGAAAAATTAAAGTTTAGAGGAAAGGTTAAGTGTTCCCTTGTAAAATTGCTGTTTAAGTTGATACACTCAAACATCCTCCAGCTGAAAAATTTAAAACATGGTTGAATAGTTTGATATTCATAAATCAACAGTTACCTCACAGTAGACTGTATTTCCAAAAGGATCTGAGTTCTGCCTTTTTAATTAAGATGGCTGCAATAGACTACCAAATATATTTTGAAAGGGGATTTACTCTCTTTCCCACACACCAATACATTTGCAATGGATAAATATATGTTAAAGTACCTATTACTTTACCTATCTGCTCATCATGCAAAAGAGAGATGGGGTGAAGTGAATAAATGGTGCTGTGGATTTTTTCCCTCTAAAACTCATCTAATTTCCAATTAAATTAATCCACTGGGACAATATAACAGGCATTCTAACATGGAAATTAAATTCTAAATTGGTGTTTCTAGCTAAAATAAAATATATTCCTCAATTAAGTTATAGATTTGTTTTATTTTGCAGAACATATAGAATGATTCCTCACAGAGGTATTTGATGAATAAGGACTCAACACACAAAAACTTTAATCAAATTTTATATACTTCTTATGGCTTTTGCTATATAAGAAGTTGTAATAATGACATATGTTGTCATACTGCAGAGGAAGAATATCTCAGTATCTTAATTCCAAGCTCACCTAACAAATGCTTGAGTTTTATCTAATGCCTTCAAACCCCTGCTATATAGAATCTGAAGAAACTGTAAAGTTTTCTACTTGGCATGTTTCTTACTGGTGAAAACAATGTTCTGATGACTTAAAAACAATTAAACATATTATATATATATATATATATATATATATATATATATATATATATATATTACACTTAGAGGGCATAAAGAATACGCTGTTTGGAGAAAAAATAAATTACCAAATTAGTTAATGGCTAAAGATTCATAATGCATGATTTATGCAATATGGGGCACTGGATGTTAAAGATGATTCAACCTGGGATGCCCTGGTCATTTTAACAAAACAAAACCTCCAATCTTTTCAGAGTTTATTACTGTGTTGTTGGTTTGCTTTTTTTACAATAGATAGTGGGGATGTAATTTCTGATGTTCTGCTAACAGTTGTTTGTATTTTGGATTATTGTAAATAAACTGTCTTCATTTTATAGAATCTCTCACAGTGCCTTTTTCCAAATTGAAATCTCAGTGAGGCTTTGATTAAAATGAAAAAGAACTAAAATGAAATTTTATTAGGTGATACAGTGTACTTTTCTCCACTTAAACCTCTTTATACTTTATATGATGATTTTTTGAGTAGTTCTTTCATACTTGGAGGTAAAGATAAATGTGTTACACAGTGTTGTTGACAAGAAAAAAAATTAAAGTATATTCTGTTTCACTGATTTATGGTATATCTATATTTAAACTGCAGCAATATATTTTTCTGATATGTACTTTTTGTTTATATTGTATTTTAATTTATTTTATTTGAACCTTCTTTTTTAATGGTAGGATGGGGAGGTTGCTTTGGGAGTGGTTTTGGTCTTGTTTGGGTTTTTCTGGTTTGTTTGTCCTTTTTTTAAATAACAGAAGCTACAGATCAGGTACACATTCTGAGTTAAAGTATGCTCCATGTTCCTCTCTGAGTTACTATATTTGTTATGTACTTCTATACTAAAAGTTTTATTACTTTTATAAAGTTATAAAACTTATAAAAGTTTCAATACTTTTTATCTCACAGGGAAAACATTAAGTTTAACTCTGGATTTTGTGAAATTTGTACATGTGATGATGACCACTGCAGAAAAATCCCACAAAAATCAGTAAATGATAATAGTAGTGCCTCCTTAGCTGATTTAATCATTCATATGGTAATGTTAAGGAGCCTATAGTGTTGATTCAGAAGATTCTTGAGAATAATTATAAGAATTTGCTTATGAAAGTAGGATGTCTGAAAATTAGGTAGCCCAGTTTTTCTAAGGAAATTGTGTTTTGAGAATGTGACTTAACCAGCTGCAGAAGTCTACTGATGACATGCATGTTGTCCTCATCTTTTTGTCATTCAGAATAGTACAGATCCATAGAATCACACAAACATAGGATCATAGAATAAAAAAATCCATAGAATCACAGAATAACCTCCACTGGTGGAAGGACTTTTGAAGGTAATCTACCTCAATCCCCTTGAAGTGAGCACAGGCATCTTCCACTGGACCAGCTTGCTCAGAATCCTATCCATCCTGACCTTAGACACTCCCAGGCATGTGACATCTACCTCCACTTTCAGCAACCTGTTCCAGTGTTTCACCATCCTCACTGTAAAAGATTTCTTCCTTAATTCTACTCAGAATTGCCTCTCTTTTAGTTTAGAACCATTACAATTCCTATCTCAAGGAGACCTACTAAAACTCTGCCCCCATCTTTCTTATAAGCTCCCTGTAAGAGGGAAGTTTGAATTAACATCTCCCTGTACCCTTCTCTTCAGGCTGAACACCCCAGCTATCAGCCTGGCCTCACAGGGGTGTTATTCCATCTCTGATCAGTTTTGTGGCTTCTGGACCTGCTCTCCTGTGCTGAGAACCCCAGAGCTGGATGCAGCACTCCAAATGGAGTCTCATGAAAACAGAGGAGCAGAATCCCCTCACTCTGCTGGCCACCTTGCTTTTGATGCAGTCCAGGACATGATTGGGTTTCAGGGCTACAAGAAAAAATTGCAGGGTCAAGTCCAACCTCTCATTCACCAGCAACCCCAAAACCTGCTCTCAATCCATTCATCTCACAGCCTGTATTGATATTGAGCCTTGCCCCAGTTCAGGTGCTGCACATTGCACTTGGCTTTGCTAAACTTCATGAAGTTCCTATAGGCCCGCACCTCAAGCTTGTCCAGGTCCCTCAGATTGCATCTCATGCCATAGCTGTGTCAATGGCATCACTTCAGTTTGATGTCCAAAACTTTGCTGAGAGTGATCTCAACCCCACTGTCTATGTCATTGATGAAGATATTAAACATTACTCATCCCACTGGTAACCCCTGTGAGGGACATCACTTTTCTCCGCTCTTTGGGGACATCCAGCCAGTTCCTCATCCAGCAGTCCACTTATCAAATCCATGTGTCTCCAACTCAGAGAGAAGGATGTTGGGGGGGATCATATCGAAAGCTTTACAAAATATTCTTCATGGGTTTTTTTTCCCAGTAACTTTGAATTTGTTGCCCTTCACATGCTACAATTTATTACAACCTTAGCCCAGAAAGTAAACTATTGAAATATTAAACAAACATATATGTGCTAAAAATTATGTAGACTCACATTCAGAAGAAAATCATGGGTTATTAAGTAGTTGTCTCTCAGGTTATGAAAAAATTGAAAGTATGATCTGTGACTGTGACAAAGAAAGTCAATCTGATCACATATAAAACGAAGCGTAACTAACGTGCATTCCTTCACATGTTTAGGTTCTATGATATGTATAATTTATATATAGACAAAAACGGATTCTTCTTGATAGCTATCCACTTCATGTATTTTATTTTTTTATTGTGATGCACCTTACTTGTAATCACAAATATCCTGTTTAGCATTTTACTTAAAGCAATTTTTGCTGTCACATTATTCTTAATACTTTCTTCATGTTGACATGCTACGTAAGAATAATTTGAGTTATATGGTTGTTATTTTTTTTTTCAGCACCCGAGGTTGTAGAAAAACAACAAAAGCAGTTAAATATGTTATTGTACTTAATTTTAGCATCAATACTATCCCTCAGGTCAGCTGCTTTTCTACTGTGATTTAATCAAATTGTAAGGAGGAATTGTAGAGTCCAGGGATTATTTTTGTTGAATGAATGTGTTCAGATACAGTTCTGAAATCAATGAACTGGAAAGATGTCAGCTCATGCTGGGTACACAACTTAGCTGTATGGTAATAAAAGCACTGAGAAGGTGTCAGGCAAACAAAGCCATAGCCTGCAGCAGCAAATGACAGTTCTCTGAATTAGTATCCCTGTCCTTGAGCTTAAATTTGGATATGCTTCAAATCTTTCTGATAAAATTCTTGATATTGCACTGCAAAATTATCAGATTAATGCCTCTCTGGTTTTGCTGAATTAAATGATAAAAAGTGTTATAAAATAAAAAGAGGGAGGAAAAATGTTCATTCTATTTGGGTTTTTTTCCCTTTGGAAACAAAAATGTTGCAGAAGTTATGGTATTCCATAGAAATGTCAGCACTGCAATCTGTCTGCAGAAGTCTGCATAATTGGGAGAACCTGCACTAAACACAATGTCGAGGCAGTACCAAGTAAAAGGTCATGTGTTATTATTCACTGTGGAGCGCAAGAGGGAAGAGCAATTAAGAAAGCCAGAGGGAAAGGCAAAAGCATCAGCACTGCTCCTAAAACTCCTAGCTAAATTTTCGAAGTGGCAGAGTGGGAGGATACCATATGTATTGGTCCCTATGGCGAGCATCTTTAATTTCTGGATGAGATTAATCAATGTAAAATCAAGAGTCACAGTCTAAGCTGTCAGCAAAAGAAACAATAAATTAATTAGAAAAGTAAATAGAATGAGATAATAACTTAGAAACAATCATTCAGTCTCCCCCTTCCAGCATCCCATCAACGCCTCATACAAACCCCAATATATTACTATTAGGGATAGGAGAAAGAAAGCTTTTCTTTTTTTTCAAATGGGAGTGCATCTGGTCAGATTCACCAGCACTAATGTTTTCTGAATTCCTTATTGGACTTAAAGGTTTTAAATGCAATTTAATAAGCTTGGGTGTGCAGTAATGGTTTTTTTATCCCTATACTCACTTTTACTGCATTCAGAGCAGGTAATTTTTCATCCTGGGTTTGAGCAATCCATTGCTAAAACCTTTCATGAACAGTGATGTGACTGTATAAACTCATTTTCTTTTCTCCTTGATAATCTTTTTCAAACAGGGGTACAATCATGGGAACACATGAAAGGCATTATTTTTGTGATTGTTAAGACATGGAGCTACTAGATAAATATAACTCAGAAAACATACTCATTGGAAAGATTGGTTCAGTCTTCTGAGGTTCACTTAGCCTGGAGTTTCAATATTGTGCTGTAACTGTTTCAGAGGTGCTGGACTATTACGTACAAAATCTTGTTGTGAGCAAAAGGAAACATATTATAGGTAAAGCAAATGATATATTGCCGGTATAACAGAAATCTTGACAACACAATAAATGAATCATTTTTAGCCCAGATCTAAATATTTCAGGAAAAAAAATCTTACTGTTACAGTCTAATCCTACTGGTCCTAGTGCTAATACTACAGTTAGACATGCATTCATATTTTATTATATATCTCTTTCTCACGTGCTATGTTTAACAATCCTTTTGGGTCCTTGGTCCTTGGTCCTGGGGTTGACAGCTTCAGTTTTCTTGTGGTTGTGCAACAACTTACAAGAATCTGAAAATCCATACTGAGAAGATTATGATGTGCGTAATTTCTTCTTCCTCACCTTAGGATTCAATTTGGGTTACTGTTGTATGTTTTCTAATGTACTTTTGTAGGTTCCTGTTACATCTGAATTTACTGTATGCATTATACATCTTACACACTTGTTTTCTTACCCCAAGACTGGTTTGCCTCAGCTTTAGATCTGCTTTTATTTTTTTTTAACTGATATTTTTTGGGGTAGCCCTGTGATCTCCAATACCTTGTCATTAGGGAAAAAAAAGAAAAAAAAAAAAAAAGAAAAAAAGAAAAAAAAAAAAAAGCAAGAGAACTAAACAAAGTGAAAATAAAGCTCCAAAGGAAGCCTCAGTTTGGCAAACTCAGTGCAAAGGCTGTGTGTTGTTACTAACAATGTTAATATGATATGTATCAGTTCACTTGGCACTTCAAATGTTCTGAGTGGTCTATGGGGATGATATAACAATAACTTTGTCAACTCATCATGTGTACCTTCTGGCTTAGGGCCAAGTTCATAGCAAGACAGTAGATTTTAAAATAGACTTTGCATGGCTTTTAAGCAGGCCATGCAAGGATGAAAAGTTCTTATACTCTTCTAGTTGTCCGTCAGATTGATCAGGATCGGGCATATGTTATGACCAGAAGCAGAACATGAAATCATCAGTTTTCAATTCTAATGAAAGAAATTAAAAGAATGACAAGCACAGTCCAGCAGGTTTAGATTTTGAATGCAAATATATGATATATAAGTTAATACATGTAAGAACTTATTGAGTTAGTCTAAAAGTGTAATTTAAGCCTGTGTATCTTTAATGAAAAAATTCTACAGTACATGGATTATTTTTCATTAGCTTGAATGTTAGTCCCTGTATCTGCGATTACAACATATTTACTTTAATTGTTCATTAGCATATTTGTTATGCTGCTGCTAAATTATGCAAATAAAAATAATGAATTGCTACAAAATCATTATAGATCCTTACCTACAACTGAAACATGAAAACCTTTCCACTATCTTTTCATTAATAATGTAGATTGGTGGCAAGACAGTTTCAAGCTACAATGGGTTCAATGTTATTTGCTAGTCCATGTTTTTGTTTGTGCCTTTGGGGTTTTGGTGGGGTTTGTTTTTTGGAGGTTTTTAAACTATTTTTTAACTTTTAAATTGCGACATTTTTAATATCCTCTTAAAGTATTTAATTGAATAATAAACTCCAAAACAATTTTTTGGGTAAGTATATTGCAACAACATTACATTTAGTTTTCTTTTTTCCTTTAACTTCAGAAAAACTTAATGAAACACTACTACAAAAAAAATCCAAAATTAATCTCAATGAACAATAAAGTTTGTGTCCTTTCAGTGACTTATCATGACATATATGAAATGCAAGAGTGACAGGTTTTATAGTTTTCATTAAACTGGATTACATTTATTAATATTCCTTACCACTCCTTGTAGCAAGTTATTTATGTTGTGATGAAATCAACAACATACTTCAGTGATTCCTTTGTGCTGCAGTACTTTATTGCTCATATCTTTCAATGCAATTAATTGACTCATTTGTTTGTTGGTTTTTTTACCCTTTGGTAAGATGGATACATACTTTTTGGTTATCTAATCTTAAGGTATAAAACACTTTCCAAAGAAATAAAATCTAATATTTAAGCAGTACAGTAGCAGAAATGGTAAACAGAAAGCCTAAATCAGGACCAAAGCATGATGACATGTATCATGCATAATAAACTACAGTATAATAACTAAATCAATTGTTATATTTGCATTTTAATTGGCAGTGAATTTGTGATTATTTTTCAATAAAACGGGAGAGTAAATTCTACTACATGGAAATTCAATACATATATATCCTTCAATAAGACTATATCAAGTGACAGTCACTAAAGGCTTTTTTGTGTGTTATTATCAGGTTTTAGTCATAAAAACTTCTTTAGGAAAAGACAGACTGGTGAAAAAATCTGTTGAATAAACTAAGACCTGAACAGAATTTCATTAAAAAAACCCAAACAAATCACAGCTTCCCCCAGAAATGCAAAAAACACCATAACATTGATAAAGAGCCTATCTGCACTTAACTTTCTGAAAGGCAAAATCTTTCAATAATTTGACATAATATTGGTAGTAATGGTAAATCATCTCCAGTTGGGAAATGTCCTCCAGAAGGTAATATGATGATATAGTTTAAGGTCTTTTTGTCTCTCACTTCAAAATATTGGTAATCCACATTCCAAGCATCTGTGACTTGGGAGTAACATTTAAAAGAAGTCAAAATTACATGTTCACAGACAAGAAATGCAAAAGAAAATAGAGTTACAATATATATGTGGCTCAACGTAAGGAATGAGTATGTCAAGAGTGGTATTATGACAGAGAGTAATGATAGGAGACAAGCGATCATATGGTCGGGTTGCACAGATGACTAGATATCATATATACTGATTTAATTATACTTCCATAATTTACTTGCATAAGAAGATACTTGGATGGCTACCAAAACCAAATTGAATATCTACATGTTGTGCCCTTCACTACTCACACCGAGACTGCAAAAATCTGCCAAAGTCTGTCTGCTTTTCAAGAAGTTCAATCTAAGTTCATGTGCAGCACTCATCATGAACAACAGAAAACTTTATGTTCATGTAATGGCTAAATTAGGACCTTTGGGCTTCACAGTAATTTCACCTTTCCCTTGAATCTCAGAAGTGCTGATATTGAATTGGCCCTGATTTGTAATGCTATGGATTAACAGCACACTGTGTGATTACAAAACTGCTATGAATTCTTGCCATACTTCATGTAATGTATTACACAAACACTGCCAATGAATGGAGAGCTATAACTTCATCTCCTTGCTTCTGCTGAAATTAAACGTCCTGTGGGCCTGGTATATTAAAACAATGCAAAAAAAACCAACTTAAAGGAGTCCGGATTTATAAAAACCAAATTATCATGTTTCTAATACCTAATGAAACAGTCTGATAGTCTGGTTAATTTAGGTAAGGTTACATTTTGGGTTCCAAGCCTACATTGGGACCATAAATTTTAGGTACTGTATTTTTCTTCCTTTTAGTTCAATTAGGATTTTGAGGAAGCTTACTCTCCAATTTTGTTTTCATTAAAAATGCACCTTTAACAATAAATAAAAAAAAAAAAACCTAACCAAAGAGAAATAGACTTTTAGCAACACTGAAAAACTGTAGGAAAGGGAATTTTGCCAACTCCTTCCACTTGCAATGATTGCTATTTTATCACAAATGCATTTATTCTATATGAGTATGAAAATTAGATAGAGAAACTTAATTCTTGCCATTCCCTACAGAGAAAACCTAGAGCTGCAGATTGTCAGGATCATTAAGTGTATAATGAACTCTTCAAACACAAAAGAAATGAGTCAGATTATTTTAATACATTAGTTAATGATGACTTATATTAGCAATTGGTGAAAACCTTTCTTTTTAATTTCTATAAAAAGACACCTTTATGTGCTATATTACATTCATATAAACTACTTGCCCTATATGGTGGTCTTCTTAAGAAAAAACACAGATATAAACAATAAACTGCATTTTATATATAAAATGTCTATTATATTATGAGTCTGAATCATGTAGCACAGAAAGTGTTTGACACCTGTGCACTCTGCTCAGCGATTTTACTTTTTTACATAAAAACTCCAACATATCAGTCATTGTCAAAATTGCTGACAACTTTTTCTGGTTTTATTAGAATTTATTCTTCTCCCCTCACTTCTCTTTTACTTGATCCTCATAGTATGCCAGTAATCCAAAATTCAGTCCAATCCAAAAAGATAAAACTGATCTTTAGACGGAAATTTGGGATGCTTGTGTTTCTCACAGCTTTATAGAGCCAAAACCAGGAGCTTTCTATCACTAGGATACTTTCCAACAGAACATGAAGCATTTGCTGTTATAGATCTGATGTCATAATAAAATCTTCCTCTGAATCCTGTTCAGTTATAATCACAATATAAGAAGTAAGCTAGACATCTGTTTCATATATGATATTAGTGCTATATAAGCCTCTTCACAGCAGTAAGCAATCTGTTTCAGCTAGGTCATTTAGTGAAAAAAAATTAAAATGGCAACAGAACAGTAAAATATTGCTATAACATTTCTGTGACATAGGGAGTAGGGTTTTTTATATACAAGTGTCTCCATTTTATTTGAAATTCTTGTTTTGTTATGAAGGGATAATAATACTAAAGAACATTGTAAGTTTTTCTTGTCTGTCTTTTTTTCTTGATTTGACTTTTTGTTTGTCTGTTTGTTTGTTTTGACTAGTTTCCTGGTGGTATTTTTGGATTTTTTTTATGAAATGTACATTGTACAGTTAAGTGGTAAAAATGAATCAAGGAAAAAAGGAAGACTGTAAGAACTTTATGAGCACTTTTTTGGAGATGCCACATTGCATTATATTGAATATTGGATCTATCTATACGAATACTGATGAAAAACTCACATTCTAATTGATTTTGATATTGGAGCTCTAATTGATTTTGATATTGGAGTATGTACATTCTTTACTGGAAACATCTTTTTACTTCTTTTGAAGTCATATATCATGAAAGAAAAAGGAGAGAAAAATTCAGATTATGACTACAATGTTATTTTGAAAAATATATTTTTAAAATTGGAAATATTATATAAAAGTATATTAACCTTCTAATTGCAAAAAAATCTATCTCATTGAATGAGGATATCTAAGATGAGTCAGTGTTACAAATGTTATGCAATTTTTCTTTTTCCTTTTCTGAGTCACATTAATAGTTCAGTATGTTTTGCTGTTTCTCATATAATGAATATTAATTGATAGCAATTTATAAAATTACATTAAGAATTTTAAATTGACAGAGAATGCATGTTGCCAATCATTATTATGGCCCTGTATCTAAAATCTATAATTACTAAAAATTATACCTGAACAACTGTGCATTTTCTGTGGCAAATTTTGGAAATGAGGAAATTTTGGGTGGGGGTGGTAACTTCTTAAAATTTGCTTATAATTATCAGAAGTAAAAGCACTGCTGTTAAAAATTACTTATGTTGACCTATAAACATCTTCAATAGACAAAGCTCTGATTCCATACCAAGAAAAGCAATGCTATTATCTCTAGAGGAAACCACACACTGGAAGTTCACTGTGCTATTTCCTCTTGGTTTTCTATCTACAGACAATACTCTCAATTCTAAAAAAACTTCATATTCATAATTTTGTAGCATAAATAGTAAGTGACTGTGCTTGTATATAAAGCAGAAAAGCAAAGGATATTCAGACCAGAGCTGAGAATTCTGTGGAATCCTCCTCCCTGAAATGTGAAAATGTACATATTATTACTTCATTATGTTGGTAAAATATCTTATTATAGGAAACATGTAAGTATAATGAATCATAAACCTTTAAAATAATAATTCTTGAAGAATTGCTGGAGGCAAAGAAAGAACTCTTGCTACTGGTATATCATTACTAGATAGTTTCTGATTAATGACTATCAGTTCTTGTAAAAAGATTCAAAGAAAAATAATCATTCCAAGTAGCAAAAGGAAAAAATATTCATGAATTCTTGAAATACAGTGTTCAGGAAAAGACTCAGAGGTTTTATTCATATAGTGGGTATTGCATTATATTATAATCCTTTCACTGATGTTATTTTGGGAGCTATCTGTCAATTATAATAGTTAAAATATTAAGTCATTGTGTGCTGCAGCCAAGATGTTTAATACCCATTAATTTCAGATGGTTTTGCCACCTACTTACTGCAGAGAATTCAGGTTACCCCAAGCAGTAGCGAGCAGAAGGTTAAGCTACAATTCACAAGCTATTTTATGTAAAACACATGAAATTAGAATTATCTCCAGAGGGAAGCTATTTACTAAGTGACTTTTGATTCTTTTTTCAGGATTACTGTTTTTTCTACACTTCAGCAATACAAATCATGGCATCTCCTTGTCATTCCATTTGTTACTCAAAAGTAACAATCATTCTTAAAAATGCAGTAAGATCACTTTGACAGTTCCATGGTATATGATCTTCTGAGAAACTATTTCCCTGATTATTCTTCTTTTATTTTTTTAAGGGCATATATAGACTAAATATATGCAAATGAAAAAAGTATTCAGAAGTTAATAAAGTTAGAAAAGCTTCAGAAAGTTGATTCATGATTTTATCGATTGTGCAATAATATTAGATTTGAAATGCTCAAGTCTACTGTTTGAGGAAAGCAGATTGTATGAACATTCACTGATGAAAGAAATAAAAGCAAGCATATTTTCAATATTCTTAGAAGAGAGGATAATATCAGAATAAAACCCATCTTGAGAAGTAAATATTTTTTGTATTTAAAAAGAAATTGCCAGTCAAGAATTATCAGGCAGCAGTGAGTTCAGATACTCTTGCTGGAAAACATGGTTGCTGTGTAATGAAGACAGAAGATGAGGAAGAAGAACTGCACTCATGAACAGTTGGTGTTTACCAAGCAGAATGAACCTCGTAAGTAGGGCTGAGACACCAGATTCCATAAATACAACTACAAAGGCCCATTCAGAATTCCATGGTGAGTCTTTGGAGTCACCATGGAATGTCATAATTTACTTTCTAGCTCTCAGGAAAGTTCATCTGATGAAGACAGCCAGGACTGGACAGCTCTTTGTCTGATTTGTGACAAACCCAGAGTCCAGGAAGTAGGCATTTTTCATGTAAATGGTCAGAGACT
This sequence comes from Zonotrichia albicollis, assembly GCF_047830755.1. Taxonomy (NCBI): domain Eukaryota; kingdom Metazoa; phylum Chordata; class Aves; order Passeriformes; family Passerellidae; genus Zonotrichia; species Zonotrichia albicollis. The sequence continues at coordinate 76,273,284 of NC_133819.1, forward strand.
TTTGATTTAACAGACAAGAGAAGGCTTAGGAAACCTTAGTTTGTCCGTGAATTACAGATTTTATTTTTTTTTTAAACAGAACTAAATGAGGATCTAGAATGATGCCTCTTTTTCTTATTTTATTTGGTTGAGTTGGGATTTGTTTGGTTTGGGTTTGGGTTTTTATGTCATGATCAGTTTAATAATTGAAAAAGAAAATTTTAGATGAGTTTTTGTCCAGAAAAAAAGCATTTTGAGTGGATGTTAACCACTGAGAGGAAGGATGTTACATATGCATACATACATATGTACCTATTAATTAATTTTTAATTAATTACCTACTAAGTGAGATTATTTTGAGGAATGGAGATTTGAATTGCTTCATTTTAAGAGAGAAATTAAAAGAAGTCTTCTTGAGAATCCTAACTACTAAGCACAGAAATATCAACTGCTTCTTTTTCCCACAATTTTGTTTTGCTAGGAAACAGCGTTCTGCAGTTCTTTGAAAGAGCAGTTACAGGAGAGGCTTCCAAATCCTTGATAGAGTTACTTGAGCCTCAGAGAAAATCTCCATCAGACAAGTTGATACAGCTTTATACATACAGTTTTGCTCTTACCTACTTTGAGTGGCTCATTGTTCAACACAAGGATTTCTAGAGCTGCCACTGTAAAGCACCTAACTCTCTCCCCAGAGTCTGCACTACTTAAGGAACTTCACTCACAGGAGAGTTATACCATTAAATGCAACAAAGAAGTTTATAAACATTTTCTGTTTCTATTTATCTTAAATGGATAAATAGAGGGATTCAGGGAAAATGGCTAACTTAATACTATTACTATAGAAGATGACTATCTTCCTATCTATGACTCTTTTTGTGTATCTGCACTTACCATTTCTGTGATTATTCCATTATTGAAATCAGCTCAGATGCTGTAGTAGGTGTAGATGCAGACAAGTGTTGGGGTCATTTCTTGTTTCTTGCTCCTATTCTGATTGAATATATTTTCTAATCATTTGATAAAGGCAATGTTGTGCTATTTCTATTGGCATATTGAGACAAGAATATATGATTTCTTGTATCCTTTTACACATATACACATATACATACATACTCATACATACATACACACTCATATACATATATATATTTATATGTAATTTTTTTTCCTCACATATCAATGTTTGATGTGTCAAGTGATTAAAATTAAAATACCATCAGGGATTATTGGCTTAGTTATATTCACATTAAAGTTAACAGAACACTCTCCTGTGGGAGTTCAAACAAAAAGAATTAAGTTATCGTAAGAAAGAAAAATGGACCATTGTGTCTGTTTCCATCATTTTTGTAATCTAAATGCTTACTTAAAATTGTAACTGGGAGTATTAATAAATCCTAGACTATATTGTCCCCTTAGGGCCATACTCAAGATATTAGATAATAAACAAAAAAGAAGTAGGTAGGCAAGCTCCTCTGTCACAATCCACAAAAGATTGATTCCTACATACTTGCCTGGGCTTTTTTCTATTTTTTCTTATTTTACTGAAATAGTCCATTGAAACTTTTTAACCATGAAAAGATATGTCTAACAGGTGAAAAATGGAGGGCGGTTAAGATGTAATTTCCTTTTTCCTCCTCTCCTTCTTCAACTACTTCTTATTTCTGGTGATTCATGTATCTGGGTTGTCCTCACTAAATATGTTATATTGAGCTATTTTTCTGTAAGTTGTATATCTTTGTGTGTGTGTGTGTGTGTGTGTGTGTGTGTAGCATTTAATAAGGCTTTCCCAGAGTGAGTGAGCTTGCTGTAATAACTTTTGGGGAGATTGCTGGGAGATGTAAGGCAACTAACCCCTAATCTCTTACAGGAGGTTAGGTATTATTTGATCATTCTTTTTGGGCATAATGTCACAACCATTTGTCTCAATTGCAGCGTCTGCGTGTGCGCCACAGCCGCACGCTCCCGTCACCTCGTTGGCTGTGTCAGTTCAAGTCTTGAAGTGAATTAATGATCTGCTGAGAGTTCACTGCACAGCTGTGGCCGTGCAAGCACAAAACCATCAGATGTGTAGGTAGCAGTGTTTTTGGGAAGGGGGTTATGAGAATTAGACTGCGTTCTTGGCTAGTTCTGTTAACTGCTTTTCCTTAGTTAGTTTGCAGTTCCTCTGGGGTCTTATCTTTGCTATTTCTGGCTGTTTGGGGACTACAAGTTGTAACTGTCTGCAAAGATTCCCAATGGTTTTATTTATTTTAAAGTAAATCACTTGGGGGAATATTTGGAGGAATTTGGAGCTATGTTTATCTACCATCTTCAAACAGACAACTCGGGAAAAACACGATCAAGCAGAGTTAGTATCAGATTTTAAAGGGAACTGAGGAAAAATGTGGATCTGGCGTCAATGAAAGTAAGAAACTAGTGTGTGATTTCTTCTTAGCTAATTTTTGGGGTTTATTTTTGAGTTATTAATTCTGTTAACTCTGTATGGAAGGAAAAAAAAATTGAGTGCAGAGAAATGTGAAGGGGTTTAGGTACAATCCAGGAATACATAACTTTAGTTTAAAGCAAGTCATAGAGATAGCCTTGTAGTATAATATTTCTAATCTTCCATTCATCTAGTCATCGTTTTCTATTTATTTATAAGTATTAATCCAAGTGAAGAGATCCCATTTACTTGGGAAGTAAATGGAGAGCTAGGTTGGAGCAGGTAGACTCATAGGTGTAAGATAGCTCCATCCCTACAATAAAAACAAGTGGTTATAATTTCCTTTTTTCAAAACTACTTAAGGATTATTTTAAAAATTCTGTCTCCTAATGTGGATGGGCAATATCAGAATGATTTAGAGCTTTTAATTTTTATTATTTAAGTAAAATAAAAATGTTGCATAATCTGCATTTTAGAAATTATAACTCCAAGAAGAAAAGGAAAAAAAATCCTTGTTTATTTGTTTGTTTGTTTTGTGCTGTTTATTTATATTGAGCTGAAGGGCTGTGTTTCATCTTCTAAATCATCTGCCATTTGCCACTGTCAAAGGCTGAGGCTTATTATCAATAATTTGCAGCTAAGTCAGCATTCAGTTCAAAAGTAGAGGGAAAAAACAAATCTGTTTATAGTTGCCTTTAAAGTTTTAAGCTCAAGTTCTAAACAAATTTCATTCGTCGCATTTTTCATTCGTGCAACCAATGGATTTAACTGGCATAAAAAACCTCATTCTGGAGTTTGGCTAGAGTACTGAAACAAACATTTTGTAATTTCTCATAATTAGCATTTCCACTACAATCTCTTTATATGTTTGGGTGTTCAGTGTTATTTTCTTGCACATTTCATATCTTTAATAAGTTTCTCCAGGGTTTTCATCAAAGAAAGTGTTTTGATTAATTTTTTCTAGATGAATCTAGTGTGTCTTCAGTGGATGCTTGCATGAGAGCTTTTGATACTTTACCCTCATAATTGATCTGGTGTTTGCAAACCACAGAAAGTGCCTCAAAGGAAAATATTATAGAGAAACAGTCTTGAACACTGTCTTAATTTGTCTGTTTATGATGAGGTTTAGAACATCTGTTTTCCTTTCAGCTGGTCTTTACAAACATTTTGAAGTTTCACAACAGCCCTGTTGATCAGAGTGTGCTGGGGCCAACAAGTGGGAAATGAGCACAAAGCAGAAGAGAGAGAGAATATAAATAGGAAACACGGCGACATGAAAGGTGATTGCAGAAGAAAAATGAGAGGAAAATAAGAGTGTAGAGATCCATTTTTCCAATATCTCTGTTTTAATGGCCCTCAATAAACTTTTTACATAATAAGAATGTAAAATTATGGGAAAAATACCAAGTGTTTATTATATGTCTAGTACAGTTTGATCTGCCTCACAGACAGATCATCCAGATGTCATGAAAAATAAAAGAAGTCTGGCAGAAATGGAATATTACTCTGCTTTGTGATGTCTTGAAGTTTTCTGATACTTCTCTTCTTCCAATGATTTTTCATTCTAAAAATTTGTGTGTTCAAGTACAGAAGTTCCTGTGTGTATTGCAACAGTTACCCCCCCAAATAATTTTGCCTTTTTACTGATTATAAGTAGAAAATAAATATAATAGTAAGCAAAGCATCATAATGTCCTTCCAATACTAAAAATAAAGAGTATTTAATATGTATTTTTTGAGGGAAAGAGTGATAATTTGAAGTACACACTTGATGGTACCAGATTAGTAATATTTAAGTAAAATTGTAAAACAAAGGAAAATATGTTTGACTGCACAATTAAATATAAAATTTAAGTCTGTACATTTACATTTACACTACACATAGTGTGGTATGCTGGTTTTCAGGCAATATTTTTGTTTTTCAACTTTCTAGCTAAACAAGCCATAGGTGCCTCTGCTAAGTGATGCTAAAGGGGATCAGTAGCTAGGAAACAGGCACACCTGCAGATTTGTACAATAGTTTCCATGGAAAGATATATTGGTTCTTCCGTGGTTCAACTTAGAAGGCCAAGCAAGAGGTAACAGAAGTGAGTTATTGATAAATCTGAGCAATTGATGGATAAAGTGGTATGGGAAATCTGGGAAAGGCATCAATATCTGATTTTGCCTGGATCACAGACTATTTTAGATGCTGGTTTTTCCAGTTATAAATTTTAAAGGTGTCTTTGTAAGTAAGAAATACAATTTCTTCCCGATTCAGGAAAAAGATAAATCAGGCAGTCTTAACATGTCAAACATGATCTGAAATTCTAAGTAAAAAAGGTGGCAATTATATGAGATGAATTTATTTCCTAAAATACAAAATAACCATTTCTTCCCTTTAACTAAGAGTGTATTTTTAAGTATTACCTGTACTGTGATAGTATTTTTCCTCTGTTTTGTCATTGTTCATGTGCTAAATCTGCTAATACACTTCTGTAACAAAAGCTCCATCAAAACTTGAATTACTGCAGAGGAAAAAAGTGAAATTGATTTTTTCCCTTTAAAATTTGCTAATGAAAAATGATGGTGTAGTGAGATCTACACCATTGTCTGATGGAAATAGCAAACTGTGTTGATCCAATTTCATTTTCATTGCCTCACACAATTGCTGCCTTCTCAAAATGTTTATTACTATTTGTTGGTTTTTTTTTGCATGCAAACCAAGCTGGAGAGAAAAAACAGGGATATTTTAATGTAAAACTTGCACTGAAAATATTTACTTAAGGGGTTGAATTAGTGTCCCTTTGGACAGACACTCTATTGTTTTAAACTATAACTATGAAGAAACATTTGATAAGTAATGCAAAGTGGTCGCATGTCTACAATTTTCTTCGCAGTCTTGGAAACGTAGTACTATCTCCTAACATAGGAAAAGATTAAATGGGAAGAGCAAAATCAGCTATACAATAAAGACTTTTAAATTGTCAGGCAATTGATTAAAAAAAAAGAAAATTTTGTATTTTTAGTAGGCACTAGAATGGACTTTATAATAGTACAACTTATGTAGTTCACTGAGAGCACATACTAGTCTAGTAATGTTTTAGAAGTGACAGTATTTTCTCAATAGCTAATAAATGATCCCTTTTCACAAAAGGAAAACCTTAATTCCTCCTTAGAAAGAACTTTTGAGACAAGTCACAGTGCTAATGGATGTTTAAAGCACAAACACATTACTGTACTATCATGTTTGATGATATTTTATTATCACATTTTATTATGTAGTTTTATTCCCAAGAATAGAGGCACTTGAGGGAAGGTGCCCTGGTGGGAAACAGTGTAGGATTGTGATGCCCTCTTGGAAGATAATTTTGAAATATGGATTTAGAGGTAGGGGGGAAAGTAAATATTTTTCATAGTAGAAAATATATATTAATAGTTACCTATTTCTGAAGAAAACAGACAATAAATTTCCTCAGAAAGACATTAGGTTTGGTAAGAAACAGAGACAATGTGTTTGGCTACACTCAGTCTGTACTCGTGATCTGGTACAATGGTACCCTGCACTGTAGAAAGGTCTTCAAGGCGACCAGGCTTCTTGTGGAAGAGTCTGGCTGACCCTGCATGGAGGATTAGCAGAAGCAAGGCATCTGTCTCTCACCCTCTGTTAAACAAACCCTTTTGACAAGGCAGACTATAAAAATATGAGAAAAAAAAGCACATATCCTCCACCAAAAACAGCAGTCATGAACTCTTTCCACTAATAGCCCATTTGGAAAATTCAGTGATAGTGTATTTAGAAAGACTAACAAAACTCCAACAGCTCCCATGTATAATGTAAACTGAAAACCATATGCAGTCTCCTTAGACAAAAGAAAGTATTTAAATTTCTCTGATACTTCCTGCAGCATCAAGTAGGCCTGTGAAAACACATTTTCTAGGTGCAGAGTTCCTGTGAGTGCTTCATCATTAAATCCAAGCAAAATCAACCAGATCAGTTTGAATAGTTTGCACAGATATTTGGAGCACTTGGATGAACTGCCTTGTCATCAGGATGGAAGGGATGATAGCTTCTGTGTCATGCCGGTAGTGCACAGTGAAGAAAGACAACAAAAGAAAACCAAGATGGTATCTTCAGATATCATTAAACTGAAGGCCTAACATACACCAAATCAAGCAGTATATGAAATCAAGTTTCTGCAACTCTCTGGCCCACAGGTAGGCCTTGTCATTTGTCTGATTTTATTAAAAACCTCTTAGTTTACAGTAAGAAATTAGTGGCTAGCAATAACATATACATCAGTCACAAAACCAGATAAGAAAAAATGAGTTCTATTGGTTAGGATGTTCTACTTTATTAGTCTTTTAACAATAATTCATTTAATATCTCTGTCTCAATTTCCCACCTAGAAAATAAGGATTGCATCAACATTCTCTGAACTTCTGAGGTGTCTGTGTGAAAAAGGCCCTTAAATCATAGGTCACAGATTAATTTAGTTTGGAAAAGGCCTTTAAGATCTCTGAGTCCAACTGTTATCCCAGCTCTGCCACATCCATAAGCGTCATTTCTACATATCCATTAAATACTTCAGGAATGGTGACTGCCCTGCTTCTCTGGACAGCCAATTCCAATGCGTGGTGACTCTTCCAGTGAAGATATTTTTATGAATATCTGACCTAAACCTCCTCTAGCACAAAGTGAGGTCATTTCCTATTGCTCATTACTTGGGAGAATAGATCAACTCCCACATCACTACAACCTCTTTTCAGGCAGTTGTAGAGAGTGATAAGGTCTCTCACCTAACACTTCTTTTCTCCAGGCTAAACAACCTCTGCTCCCTCAGCCGCTCCTCATGAGATTTGTGCTTCAGACCCTTCACCAGCTCCATTGCCCTTTTCTGGACAGGCTCCAGCACCTCAAGGTCCCTCTTGCTATGAGGGGCCCAGAGGTGGACACAGGATTTGAGGCATAGCCTCACCAGTGTGGAGTACCGGGAGAAAACCACTGCCCTGGTCCTGCTGGCCACATGATTGCTGATCCAGGAGACGATGTCATTGGCCTTTTTGGCCACCTGGGCACACACTGACTCATGTTCAGCCAGCTGTTAACAAGCACCTCCAGGTCCCTTTCTACCAGGCAGCTTTCCATCCATTCTTTCTCAAGCTTTTAGTATTGCATGGGGTTGCTGTTACACAAGTGCAGAACTGTTATGCCTAGGCAAAGAAAGGTATGTGTTTCTCTTAGGATCAAAGGCAGAGTACAAGTCTGAAGCTAATTTTTTGGATCTTTGTTTTGTTTTCACAGTGTGTTATTGAACTTCTCTCAGTACCATGTACATGCACCCCAGGGGACATGTAAGCAAATATGAAATGTTTGATAGTGATCTGTATATCTCTGGAAAGACTGTGTGCCCATTACAATTCTGATGACTCCCTTGAAAATGTTATCTACATTGTTTCTCTTTGGAGAAGTGCATAAGCAACTGCCTATATTATCAGTCTGTGAGAAACCATATCTCTCTTCGCTGCCTTATCCAGGCTGACATTCTTATCCTTCAAAACGTAAAGGGTACACTGTGATAACAGGATGTGAGGTGATGAAATGTACTCTGCTTCTGGGAAGGGCTCTCTGCCAGCATGGCTAAGGCATGATGTGATTCATCAAGCAATAATTTGGACGTGGGTTTCACTTTATTCTTATGTCATAAATTGAGCTGAATAAATAGCTGTCTCCTGTGAAAGTTCTTTCCATTGTTCTGAATTGAGTAGAATATTGTGAAATGTTTTGATTTAATAAAAATTTTGTTTTCCTAGGTAGCAGCTCCTAAGAATGCAAATTTTCCCAGAAAGATCAATATTTGTTTTATCTACTTGTTCTGTACTTGTTCTGTACTTAAAATTTATTATTTATATCATAGTTATAATCTTTTTTGATGATGAAATATAGTGGATTGAGTCATTTGGACAAACTACTGAGATACCAAAGGAGAGACTTTAAAAACATGCTAAGCATGCTAATTTGTTTGGTTTTTTTTTTTGGGGGGGGGGGTAGAGGGTTTGGGTTGTTTGTTTTGGGGGTTTTTTTGGTGTTTTTTTTCTTTGTTTGTTTATTTTTGTTTGGTTTTAGGGTAGGAAAAAAAATACTACTCTCTTTTGCAGCTTGTGAAATATCCAGGAGATGCAGAAACCTGAAGTTGTTGTAGAGATCACAAGTGAAGTTTACAGTAGGAATTTTATTTGGCTAGTCCTGCTGAGGTAATTTCCACTCAGTACAAAGGAAACCTGGAATGCCAAAGTATTATTAAAATACATTAATTTCTATATTTGACCATCTAATACTGGAAAGTACCAATGATATTTGTCAATTTTATTTTTTTTTTTGTTGATTTAAATCCCTATTCAATTCTTTATTCTATTATCTTCTGTCCTAACAAAACTGACATGCATATAAATATGACCATTAACTCTTCTGATTAATTAGTCTATACAAGTACCTAATTACCAACAAATTAAAAGAAAGATACAAGGCCATGGAAACAACAAGAAAAACCACAAAACAACCTCTGTATTTATCAGCATACTGATAGTTTTATTGATGTTTCTTTAACCCTTGAAGTAGGAGTGGGCTTTGGATAAGGAAATATTTTTCTGTCACATTTTGCATTACATGCTTTCATAAAGTACTGAAGTGACTAGCTGGGTCTTCTAGCCTGACACAGATGGTAATGACATTCTTTCCTGTGCTTTAGAACTACAATGTGGCATACCTCTGTCCTGGGGTGACTGTATGGCCTGGTATCCCAAGTCATCTATTCTGCTTTACTGCAGATATTGAGTTCTGTGTCGTTAAACTGGTTCTGAGAGAAAAGGGGGGAAGAAGCAGAGCTCCCTTGGTCTGCAGAAGCTTCAATTGATCCTCCACCCTCCCGGAATTCCTTTCTCATGGACTGTCTGTCTGTAGCATGGACAGTGGGAGACAGCTCTCATTTGCTTTTGGTTAGTTTTTTCTCTAGTTAGCTGAGGCCAGAAGTTTCTTTTTTGGAACTGTTCCACTGTTGTTCAGTCTGGAAACATCAGGACTATGGCCTGGGGCCCTCACAAGCTTCACTGTGGCTGGGACACCGGACCTGAGCTCTGGAGACACTGAGAAAGAGCTGAGCCAAGACACACCCACAAAAAGGACTCTCTCCGAACTACAGGACTCAGAATTTGTCATCTCTTTAGAACAACATGAGATTTCAGTGTTTAACATTAATCTTTTCATGTTTGTGAGTACTTTGCTTGTTAAGGAAACAGTTTTTTCCACTTTTCTCTGAGGACATTATCTCCTGAACAGGTTGGAGGAGGGGCTGCTGAATTCTGCCCTTTAAAAAAACATGCCTTTGAGAAGTTCCCTGCCAAATTTGTTCCAAACCAGGGAATTTTGGCACCAAATGTGGGGCATGTGAAAGCAGAAAAAACCTGTACCAATTGTGTTTCAGTTTTACTTACTCCGTGTTGGGATTAAGCACTCACTACCCACCATGTTGTTTGAGTTTATAATGTCTCTCTTGGTGGAGACCTTGATGTTTCTCTGGTCCCTAGGCCTGTTTGAGGTGTTAATACCTTTCAGGTTCCTAGGCTTGCTTTCCTATCCACAGATAGCTCCAGTATTGTCCCTAACATGTTGTTTTTACAGTAGAGGGGCAGGGATACAAGTTGCTATGGTGCTGGGCTCAGTGATAATGGTTTATAGGGACTTTGCAAAGGTAAACTTTGGGGAAAGGACAGAGATTATCATCCAGGGGTGGGGTTTATTAGAAACAACATGGTATGTTGTTTCTCTGTACTAATCTCCCAAACTGGTTGGGGGAAGGTTTGCTGAAGTCTGCCCTTTAGGGAAACGTCGCTTTGGAAAATTCCCTTCCAAATTTGTCCCAAACCAGGACAGCATCAAGTCTGATTTAGAAAAGTTTAGAAATGTGTTTTATTGACTACAAGGAAGAGTACATCCTTGTGAAAAAATGTTTTTATTTTATGTTTAGCATTATTTTCCCTCTTTCTTGTCATGTATTGCAGCACATATGTTTTATTTACAGTACATATATAACATACTTGATTAGAAGAGACAAAAGCAAATGATATTACATAGCCTACAAGAAATCAACAGGGATAATAAAAGCAAATGTCCTTCGCCTAAAAAACTAATATACACTGAGTATCTTAAATTTCTTTGCAGAATTATTTTCAGTCTATACAGATTAACATGATAACCTCTGGTTCTTTACACTTGTTCCCCTTATACCAGAAGAATTGCTACCACGGACCTAGTTTATTCCACCTCTATATTTTTGCTCAAAGTATCTTTCTTTGTAAATTAACATAACAGAACTCTTCATATGACATAAAACAAGTTTGGAAAGCAGCTAATTTTCTATTGTCAGATTCAGAAATAAAGGGTAAGCATACAAGAATGAATCTGATTTTATTTACTAAGGACACTTACAACTGACTATGAGTTATTTGTGTGAATCCATAGTAGCATCTGTGCACTCTCATTCAGAGTCACCTTTATTTTCTTTATACAGCACACTGATCTCATTCTACAGCTCACATATGGTAAGTAGATAGGTAAGAAAATACATGACATTCAAAAATAGCACAGAAAAATAGTTACAACAGAATGAATTTCTATGTAATTTAGCAAGGTAAAGGATTTTAGCTTCTTAACAATAAGAAACTTTAAAAGTAGGAAAGTTTTCAATGAAGAAATATTTTGAGTACTTTTACTGAAATTATCTCCAACTTTTGCAAAAATATAAACTACCAATTTTCAGAATGCCAATATTTTATATCAACCTAGCTGATATGTCAGAAGCATTTTTTTATGAGTCTGATTATACATTTGGATTATGCTGTTCTCAAATTTACTTTTTTTCCCACAATCTTCTCAAATGTGAGTAATTTCAATTGGCACATATTCTTTTTAGGACCATCAAGGTCTGCCTTATTCCTATAGTATAAAGTATAGTTTTGTTGGGTTACATGGCACTTTACCGCTGCAAAGATACCATTTAATTTAGTGTTACTACTACCACTATGGTGTGGCAAGAAGACTTTTTTTTCCCTGAGATCTCTCTAGCTAGGATGTATTAGGTGAAAAGGCTTTGGTATGTCCTGAGTAATGGCAACTAACAACTAAATCTCTGAATCCCTTAAGATGTTATTTTTTGGTCAGAGATGTTATCTTCTGGCATTGATACCCCAGAAAATACTGCAGTGTCTTGTATATTCTTTGTTTCCTCTAAGTATTGTTCCAGGGCACAGTAATCAGTAGATCTGTGGTAGTTGTTTGGTCTTTGAGGCATCACACATGGGTAGGTAATGAGCCTGATTTTTCTATGAATTTCCTTGCAATGATGAGGACCACTGTGTCCAAAACTGAAAAGGTCACCAGAAGTATCACTCTTCTCTGTGGCAGTGACCAGTGACAGAACCCATGGGGATGCCCTGAAGTTGTGTCAGGGGAAGTTTAGGTTGGATATCAGAGGAAGTTTTTTCATCCAGAGGGTGTTTGGACATTGGAAGAGGCTTCCCAGGGAAGGGGACACAGCACCAAGCCTGACAGAGCTCAAGGAGAATTTTGACAACGCTCCCAGGAGCATGGTATGATTCTTGGGGCGTCCTGTGCAGGGCCAGGAGTAGGACTTCAGTGATGCCTGTGGGTGCCTTCCAACTCAGCACATTCTACAATTCTAAGAGTTTTTTTTGCATTTGTTATCAATGTCTTAAAAATTCATTTTCACTAAAACATAATCAAGTTCCAAGTTTATTTTTTCTTTCTTTCTTTCTGGACATAATAGAACATTTACATGAAAGAAACATAGGTTTTAAATCTAAAAGTGAAGCTTTTGTATATTTGTGATATTATATTCTGATTTGAATTTCTTAAAGTCTATAACACCACTTGGCATTCAATAGCATGCAGAAGTCTGCAGACTCAGTTACAAAAAATAACTGCAGTGTGAATTGGTAATGGGACATTCAATCAGCCTAAACCAAATTCTTTCTACACAGAATATATTATAAGGTAGAAAAGTATTCTGAAGTCTAATTTCAGCTACAGCTTTTTGCTTTGAAGCTGTTTTGAACTATTCTTATTGCAACAGTTTCTGTGCTGGGTTGTGTAGTTAATAAAGATAACTGGAACTGCCTAACACTTTTACAGAATTTATTAATACAGAGGGGAAAAACAAACCAAATTTGGCTTCTTGATTTAAGAGGTCACTTGAAGCTAATCATATCAATGTTTGAGGTCTATTTTTTTAGTACTAATAATACTCTGTAGATTAGCAATTATTGTAAGACATATTTCTCAGGTTACTGAGCAAGACTGTTTTTTATTTGAAAAGAACAACATGTAGATTCATTATCCACTAGAAATTGTTCTATAAAATTCTGCAATATAACAGTCGTTTATCTGAGGCAAGATACTATTTAATTACTCAGATGCCTCTTAGACATGCAGGAAAACTTTACCTATCCCAGATATTTAGTGTAACATTTATGCATTGATATTTCAGCCAAAAAATCAGGCACATCATTCTTAGTTACATTTTTTAATCTAAAATGCCTACCCTTATTCAGCTTTGAGACCTTGTAGAGAAAAGCATTCATCTATTGCACTGTAAAGTTATTTTCACAGTAAGCAACGAAGTAATGATGGCATGTGAGTAACATAAGCAATTTTAAACACAGCAATTTTACTTTGAAAGTTTTGAGGTTGTTTTATTCAATGTATGTTGCAGTTTCCTCTATTTTCTCTTGCTTCTAAAATTTTATAAATTTAGGATACACTAGTATTATCCTTCAAGCTGAAAACACATGGCAGGACAGTCTGGTGTTTGCATCAATAACAGCTAGCTAAGTGGTTATTCTCTTTCTCTGAATATGAAAGGTCCTTTCCATTTTCTAACTGGGGAGAAGTGATCCTGTGACTATGCCTAAACTGAACACACTCTAATACAGCAAGTTATCACCATTCTACCACATTTGCCTTTCTTTTCATAGCAAATGTATGAACCTCTCACCTGCCTTTGTAGAGGATTATATGGAATATACGTTGTATGCCAGAACACATGACTTGCTTACCCTAACAAATATTTTTCGCACCATTTTCACAAAGAAACTCAAAATAAAAATAAACATTAATGGATCAATATTTAAAACCTTTTGGTTTTTTGAGAGAGAAAAGTGTTCTTCTGTGAATTCTGAAAGCAAAAATAAGAATGCTGAAAATATAAATGTGTGCTGAGGGATTAAATTAGTTTCTTTTGAAATTATAGACAGTTGTAGATGGAATACATGATAAAAGAAACAAAGGGTCATCCAGAATTTTATTAATGAAAACTTATGCTATTTACACTGGAAAATGAACTAGAAATAAAGGAATTACATGTGAAAAATCCCAAAACAACAACAACAAAGAAAACCCTGAAGATTTCATCTGTGTGAATGACATGTTTTTTTATATTTTTGTTCAAATTTGTAGAGTTTTGCAAATCTAAAAATCTACCAGTACTGAGTGGAAGTTCTTAAGTCTCCAAAATTAATGTATTTATTCAGTAATAAGTTGTACTCTAAGTCAAAAAGCAAACATTAGGCATCTTTAAGGAAGTTTTTGCACTGTTGTGCTGTTTTTTCTTTTTGTTTGTATCAGCTTATATTCTATTGCTTAAACATAAGGATGAACTTCCTTCAGTCACATGAAGATCATTATTTTTTGTGTATTTCTGTTATTGTGTGCTAATCTCTCTCAGTTACATAAGACCTACACAGTCACACATTGGCACAGTCACACGTTGGCAATTTCAGGGGCTGGATTTGTGCTCCCATTGCTTTTCTTTTCATTTTTCATCACCCATCTGGCAGGAGCACTTAGCATCTTCCTTCTCTTGGCATTAGGATCAAGCCACAGTCCTCTCCTCTGTGCAGTGGGGAAAGAGGTGCAAGGGAGGAGCTGTCAGGACACTGCAGAAATGCAGATGTACAGCCAGTCTCCAGGAGGACAATACCAGCCACTGATCTGTCCTCTAAGCAGTAATAACATTTTGTCTTTTCCCAGCTATGAGCAGCCAGTAAGTAAACAGGTATTCCTCTTCTTTCAGGGAAAAGACAGCAGACCAAATGGTAATGGATCTCCGGGGTGTTGTTTGAGCAGTGCAAGACTAATATGGGTCCTATTAATCAGTTTGATTCCTCCTTGTTATTTGAATGCATTCATCTACTGCAGAACACTTTAGTACCTAGATAGCCTGATTTGTCTGGTTTGGGGAATGCTAATACAAGAGACTGCTTAGGCTGCACTGTTAGGAACTCAGAATTCCTAGCAACTCCAATTGCACCCTTAATTCAGTTAAGCACAAGTACCTTTATTTATCAAAGAAGCTGTAGAATGCGGGGGGACTGAAGCAAGAAGATGACACATTAATGCTGTCTTTAAGAAATTACTCCTTTTTGTTTCTGCTGCAGAGGAAGTAGTGCAGACACTCAGTTAAAAAAAAAATACAATTACTGCTTATGAAAGGGCTGAATGACCGGTGTTGAGAAAGGGCATTGTTTAAACTTTATTTCTTGTTTCTGTTCAGTATATTAGCTATCCACTGAAACTAGATTTTATGTAGAAAATTTGATTGTGTCCCTTAAAAACTGTTCCACATTTTCCCGGTTTCTAAGATGTTTAACTGAATGTAGATAAAGTTAACACAGACATTTCTAGCTTGTGAAGGCTTTGTTTTGCAGGCTGTGATAGTCTCTTGGTCTGGAAACCAAACTAAATATATCTCTATTACTAATAACTGATCTTACACTCTGAATTTTTGAGTGACTACCTTGCAACACAAAAAGATTTTATGAGAGTTTTATGAGGGTAGGGACCATATTCTTGTAAACATTATAAGACCACAGAGTATGGAGGAGAGAAAGTTGGAGCAAATTTTGTATTCATATTTCAAATTATGACTCCAAGTTTCTTCTCATCCATTTATCAGAGAGTTTCAAAATTGATTCTATCATATGAAATACATGTATTAATGTGAGTATTAGATAAAGATTTCTATATATGTACAAGTATGTGTGTACTGGAAATTAAAATCAAGACTCTTGTAAGTAATTTCAAGGTTTTACTCATGTATGTAATCAAGAACAGGTGTTAATTCCTACTCAAGATTTGATAATTTTGTAAGGCTTGATATAAAAGCTAATCTACTTGTTAGCATTGTATTTCTTTTTTTTTAGCAAGACCAATAGTAATAGTTAATTTCTATTCAGAAAGAAATCACTCTTATTTTATAACAGTATTTGTGATATAAAAATTGATATTACTGGAAGGTATAGAATAGTCAAATTATTTACTCAGTTCTGTGTTGAGGAGCAAGTTAGATGAAGAAAATATTTAATAGGATCTTTCTCATGCTTCTGTATCTATACCCAAATTATGAAGATCCTATATGTTTGATGGCCAACAGAAAGCTGACTCTTCAATAACTTTATCTCAGGGCACAGTTGGAAATGTTTTATGCTCGCAAGTTTACAAGGAAATTCTGGCTACTGTGGATGATTTAGGAGTAGCCTGACAAGTCAAATGATAAAAATACTATGAAATGGCAAAATGAAATATAAACTAGAACAAACCTCAGATATTACTTCCATAATTTCTTAAGCCAGGATTTGAGTCTTTATGAAGTTAATGTGTATAATGAGTGGATCAGTGCTCTCACAAAATATGTTATATTATAATACATATCCTGTGTTATGTTTCAGTAAGATCAGTTCTCACTAAAGTGCCTCTCTCATAGCCTAGGAAGGTAAAGATGAAGTCATTTCATATTACTGATTTGAAAACCAGGACTTCTGCATCCTGCTGTTAGCCATTGAAAACAAAGTAGCTATTCACTCAAATTCCTGCTTGTGTTAGTTTTATCCTGGTTCAATGTCTACACTAAGATTTAACCAACAAGCTGATATTAGAAATTTTCATTGTCTTCCAAATATTCAAATGCTCACTTATTTCAGGAAGATCCCCACAGTCAAAAAAAAGAAAAAAAAAAAAAAGTAAAACCAAACAAAACAAAAAACACCAAAAAACCCAACCACCCCCCCAAAAGAATTTGCCTCTAGAAAAAGACTTTTTTTGTTCAATGTGTATGATAGTATTCAGCAGTGTAGCAGAAGAAACAAATTAGATTCTCTCTCCTTTTTCATCCTGTTCAATATGCAATAGAAGAGTATAGAAGAGTATATTAATGCTTCTATACTATTTCACAAGCCTGACAGCAATTATTTGAGGCTTTCTGTGAACATGGTAAGATATTGAACATGGCATTAACTTACAGCTGTGCCCAAAAGATGACTCAGATATAGGGGATGAAATTACCAGTGTGGTAAAAGTCTCAATACAAAACTTAAATTCTTGTACCTCAGAACTGATATACCTCTAGAGGAAAAAAAAAAATCTCAAGCATAAAATGCTAATGCATAGAAAAGGAATGACTCAAGTTTTTTTTTTATCTATGAAAAAAGTAACATGCATATTTCTCCCAAACCCTTTGTCTTCGGTCACTTCTGTTATATACTCCAGGATAATTTATCACTGTAGTCAAGGACTCTGAAAAGATATAATGTAATTTTAGCCAAAATTTCCATTGCAATCACATCTTTTTTATGGGGCTTTTCTAATTGTAGAATGAATTTAAAAATTATGGAAAGGAAGTGTAAGAAAAAGAAACAGACCAACAAAAAACTATTTTTTTATTTTACAAGCCAAAGATGTCAGGTCTTCTAATAGTGTTGAGTACTTCACCGAATAAAAAATCTCACAGCAGCAGGAGTGTTTTCTGTAAGAAAACACTAAATGGGGACTTGTTTTTACAAGCTTCTGTTCATAAAGTGTGTGATTTTGAAACATTTTTAATCACTCCACTTATTTAAAATTTTATTTACAAGTAATTATATCAACAGTGTTTGAATCCTTCCTGAACTTCTTCCTTTGCATAATTTTTTTAGAAAGAAATATCAGCAAAAGAAAGTCATGATGCGCTGAAGTTCATTGAAGTTAACTTAAAATCAAACCATATACTTTGAAAATGTCAAGGAGAGATCTGTGGGCTTTTCTTTAATCTGTAAGAGCAAGAAATTATAAAACACTTTTTAGAACACTTTTCATTTCTTGGCAGAAGACATTAGACATTTACTCATGGCTGTACTGACCTCTTGATCTTGCACAGAAGTTCTTGACTAGTTATTTGCAATATTCAAAGATTGTGTTCCTTTTCTCTAATTCCCTATGGAAACAGTGTGAGGTAACTAGTGTACTTGAGCATGTTTCACCCCCATCTGGTTAGACACAACTACTTGGATATGAACTTTCTATAGTATGTATTACACAGAATAAACGTGCCCTATAGAGGCTAAGTACTTAGAGATTATTTAGAGAAAATACCAAGGTTTTTATCCATTGCAATACTTAAGGGCTCCCTATTTAAAAATTGGAAGGACAATATTCTTTACATGCAAAGAATTAGCCAATCATTTACATCTGAGTACATCTAGAAAGGAAATTTAAGAGGTACCTTTGTGGCATGCTTCCAAGAGACTCTGCACATGCATGTGAAGATGCTTTACCCAAGAAAATTCACAGCTGAGGACTGGCTACACATGAAATACAGGGAGAGTAGAACTGCAAGTGAGATCAGTGGCTGCTTGAAGTGGAGAGGTCACAAGCAGACTAAATTATTTGCAAACTTTTGCAGAAAAGTGGGTGAGTGTAAGGTAAAGTTGGTGTTGTTAGAAGAACGTGTAATGTGGATCAGTGTGATGGAGCAACAACCAGGAAAAAAAAAGAGTGGTTTTGAAAAGCTTTCAAAATTAAATGGAGAAATGTATAATAATCTCTTACTCACAAGTTAAAGATTTAAACTGGAAAAAAATCAAAAAGCCTACAGCAGCATCAGAAATAAATTAGAAAGTGCTGTGTTTCCTAAAAAATGCTTTCTGAATTGCCTCCTGTTACAGTCCATCACAGAAGATATTTTTTATACATTCTTTGTGACTAATTTAAAAGAATCGTTATCTTTGTTATAAATGCAGAACTGTGCATTTTACTTGAAAAACCTCTTTAAAAATTTAGCTTTGCTTATGTTGATATTGTTTTCAAGGTCTTCTTCTTTACAAACACTCACATCTCTTCCAAAGGGAAGTTTTTCTTGCTCAGCAGAATTTCACTTCCTACCTGGAAATGACAAAACATAATTCAATTAATTTTTTTGTTTTTGTTTTGATTAGTTTTCTTTTTATTTTGTTGTTTTGTTTTTTTTTAATGATATGGAACAGAGAAATGCAGATAGTAAGAAAAAAAAACAGTTTAGCAATCTGGCTAAATTATGACTTAGTCTTGAATTCTCTTAGACACATGCAGAACAGAATTTTTACTTCATTGTCACACTGTTGTTAGTAAATTCACTTTCAGTGATAAATAGTAACTATTTCTATCAAAGGCAGTTCTACAAACTTTTTTATAATCAGAACATAGGCTTGCCCTGGAAAGGATTGCCTCCATGATGTGAAATGAGTATTATTTGATTGAAATTCAGAAACCTTATTTAGAAGGAATTTTCCTCTTGCTTTTTTTTTTTCTCTGTTACTCTTGCAAGAAATAGTAGCCATTATGGTAGTGATTATGACAGGCAATTATAAAAATGAAAGCAGAATTAAGAGGCAAAGGCTTTAATGTTCTGTTTGAGTTAAAAATGTAAAAAAAAAGAGATGAGTGCTGCAGAGATGGTGTAAATGAAGACGGCTTGACAGTGTGGCCAAAACAGAATACCATTGCTCAAGGGCACTATGCCACAGTCTTATTATCTTATTCACATAAAAACCATGGAGAAGAATGGAGAGGGACAGCAATCCCTGTTTCTGTTGCTGCTGGTAGGATGGGACATACAAAGTACTGATGTTAGAAATAATCACCTCTGCTCACGACTGACCATGAGCAGAGAGGCTTATCCTTAATGCAAACAAGATTGGAAGCCCTGTGGGTTTGCAGGGACACAGCGTGGGTAAAGTAAACACCCGGGTAAGGGTATTTTGTTCCCCCAAGTGACTGCCTACATTGCTGATGTTAAGGTCTATCTCATGTCTTATGCATTCCTCAAAAACACCCACATGAACTCATTAACTGAATCTGTGGATATGTCTTCATGGGTCACAAGCAAATATTTTACCAGACAGCTAAAATATTTAGCTTATTTGGCTTTTCAGCTAGTAGGTTTAAAAATATATTTTATAATACTATAGCAATTTCTCACAATTCAGCAACAACCTACTTTGGCCATCACACTAGAGCATCATAGTTATAGAACGCTTTCAAAGTACCATGCACCAATTCCAAGTATTCTGTTTGTGCTCAGTTGTCATGTACTTAGGATATATTTTAAAAAACATAAAGACTAGATAGTAAGATAGATAATAGAAATATTTTGTTCATTTATGGCATCTTATAAAATAGCTATTGCTTTAGTTTTTTTTTACCTAAATTGCTTCTTCTTTTTAAATTTATGATGGAAAGGGAAAGAATTAGACCTAATATCTAATCAAAGATGGCCAATGTAAAAAAAAATAAAAATAAAAAAAAAACAAATAGCTTCTGTCTGCCTTTTCTTAGACCTGTAACTTCTATTTTTCCAAATTTCTGGTCTGTGCATTAGGTCTATAGCAGAAAAAAAAATATTTGTTCAAAGATATGAGGAATTTCTTTCTTTTATTTTTTTCCTTTTAATTTCTTCCAAAATTACCTAAGTGTCATTGCAAAACTTTTTCATAATAGCAGGTAAACACACCTAATTCATTAAGATTCATTAAGAGTCCTAGAGTTCTAAAATATATTGCCAGTAGAAGTTGTTGAAGTAAAATTTTTAGAAACCATTACTAACTCAGTGGGTTGCTGCCATACTAGGTTTTGTTAAAATATTTCATATTAACTTAATTACAAAGCACTTGATTATTTAATGCAATTGTGAACCACCTCCTCCACAAGAGTTACAGAGATTCACACAGTAGTGGTCTCTTGCATTGAGCCATTAGTAAAAGAGCCCGCTGTTTTAAATTTCCTGCTGTCTAACAGTTTTCTCTTTGTCATTTAAAATTCATTTCAAAATTCAACTGAAAAGTTTTTACCCCTTACCAGGACCTCTGAATACAAGGAGACTAAAAATTAATTTTTTTTTTTTTTAGTTTATTGATGTGGCTGCATTTGATCTGTTGTAAAAAGGAAAAACATTTATTAATATTTTAGCCAAGTAGTGTCTAAGCAGAAGAAAAGTGGGCTTGTCTTTCTTGTTTTGTTTTAGAGAAAAATATTTCAGGTAGGTACATTGTATATTGGCAGTCAACACTGGATAAATATGAAAAATTATAAGCAAAATAGGTAGAAGTGTGGGAATTGTCTGAACATATATTGCCTGCTACATAGAAAGTACCTAACATTTCCAGAGATTTCATCATAAAAATGCAATTAATTTAATTAAAGGACCTTGAGATGAGGAAAAAAATCTGAATATTTTTACTTGGAAAATCATTACCATAAAAATCAAAAAAAAAACCTGAAGTTTGCAATTGTTTTTAACTTCAGCTCCTGAGGTATGGAAGAATGAGCCAGACTACTGAGAACAGAACTTCCTGGGTTCCTGGGGGAAACACAGTCTGAAACCAAGAGCAACCTAATCAGATGGAACAGAAATGGAATAAGAGAGAGTCTAAAGTATCTATGAAATGAGCCAAGAGGTGTGGGTTTGTTTTGTTTTGTTTTGTTTTTCTCCAGAACTGTTGAAATTTAGATACAAGGAAGAAAAGGCATTCAAAGTGAGTGAGAAGTTTTGCTGTTTTCAGATTCAGATGAGGAAGGGCTGTGATTTAAAAGAAATGGGAAGGAAAAAGCCAGAATAGGAATGAAGTCATGAGGCAAATATTGAGATGGACACAATGGAAGGTGATGTCTTTAAGCTGACATCAGAAAAACTAATTTGCCGATAAAGACATTTAATACCTTTTGAGGAGGATGAGGACTTAAAACACTTAGGAAGATAGAAATCAGTCTTAGCAATCCTCTAAACGTAAAATGCCACTAGAATATTTAATTATTAGAAACTGACATTCATAAGTTCTGTCAATGTTCAGGTAAATTCCTCTCTTAACTGGTTTGATCATTTAACTTTTCTCCTTTGCAACTAACATTCCATAAGGCAATTGGAAAATGAGATCAGTATTACCAATGTCACTGTGACATTTGATTAAGTAAAATCTTGCCTGGCTTTTCATGAGAAAATTTGGGATTCTCATTGCCAGAACTTAATTAAGTCCCATTTTTCTAATTTGATTATCTTTGCAACTTCAACTTGCATCTTAATTGTAAGAAGTGGTCAGAAGCTAAATACAGCCTACATTGTCAGAACCATTGAGATTTGTACAGTTTAGTCTTCTTATTTCCACAATGTGTTTATGGGCTAGTTATTTTTTTATTTTTCCTTTTCCTTTTACATGTGGAACACGTGTAATATAAAATCTGAATTCTATTAAGGCTTGAAGGCTAGATTGGAACATAGCATTTTTAGTCTGTTATTTTTCTGCTATAATTTTGAGAAACTTGGCTTTATTTTAAGGCTTCCTTTCTGTGGCATAATCACAGTTGTCATGTTATCTTGCCTAGTTACCTTAGGTTACCATAAGATGGCTACCTTATCTAACCATCTAACCTCTTAAAATGTGTTTTTTGGAACTTCAGTCTAATCTTTGTTGTGAAGTACTTGTGAGGTGTTGTGAGTTCAGGTTTTTATTTGTTTGCTTGTTTGGGTTTTTAAAAATTATTTTTCTTTTGTAAGTTATAAATAAAATATATAGGACTTCTTCATTAGAAAGGGTTTTCTTTTTTCCTTGAAAGGAGAAAGATATTGTATTTGGTCTCTCCATAGTTTTTCTGAAAATCAACACAGCAGCTCTTAGTTTAGAAAGAAATGCCTAAGTGAAACATTCATACGGAAAGATGTGTGTCAGCAGGGAGGTTATGTTTGAGGTTAAAGGCAAAATTAATGGGCATTACCCTCCAGCTGCTGGGAAATGTAAAGGGTTGCTGGAGTTGAGTCAAAAGTTCAGAAGGAATCTCAAATATATCAGGACTAGAAAGAAGCCAAAGCTCTCTCCTACAATGCTGGTAAGCTTTTGGGTTCCTTGAAATGTCACTGATCTTCAAACCAGTAATCCATTTAGCATTATTTTATTATATTCCATTTTACAGAAAAATAATGCTAATTGATGTATAATCCATCGCATGTCTTTCCTACTGATACTTCAGCATGAGATTTGCATCTACAAACAAGAATTTTGGTCTCTTTAGAAACCTCAGTGGTACTTGACTTTGTTACCAAACTCTGAGTTTGCGAAAGCTCAGAAGTGTGCTGACCATGAAGTGATTGATGTCATATAATAATTTCCAGCTTTAATAACTGCTCCAAGCAGGTATTTCAAAGCCTGTATAACTTGTAAATAAATACATTGACCAAAAACATGTTTGTTTGCAAGAAATCCAGGAGTATATCAATCCCATCTGTGCTCCTACTACCTCATGTTGTGCAGTGCCTGAGGGACTGGGCTTGAAGGGATGAAGAATTCAGAGAAGGGTTTGCTCACAAGGCATTGCTGGTGGCCCCAGCACAGGGCAGGACTGAGCTCCTCAGCCACCGGTGGGCAGGTGAGAGCCCTGGGGGAAAGTCCAGGCAAGGGAGGGCAAAACACTGCCTGGCAGCCAGGGCTGAGTGAAGGGAAAGAGAATGATGAGGTCAGGAGGGTCCCCAGGCCCCCAGCAGGGCTGCCTCTGTGGCCCAGGAGAGACCCTGTAGGGCAAGTGGACATGCTCCAAGGGACTCTGCAGCCCAAGGAGAGCCCATGCTGTAGAAAGCTTGTCTTGAAGTACAAGGTGCTTGTCTCCAGCTCATGGAAATGCCCCAGGCTGGAGCCAGTATAGAGTGTGAGGAGGGAGGAGCAGCAGAGAGGAGCTGTTATGGACAGCACCCCATTCCCCATCCCCCTGCTCTGCTTGGAGAGTGTACTGGTGCATTTGTATTAAACATGGTTTGGATAATACCTTTGAGGTGGTGCCTAAAGTAACCTAAGCCACTCATTCACAACAGAGGGGAAGAGGTAGGGGACTGACAGATGAAAAAGTAAAAGTAAACCTGGGGAAAAAAGAGGGGAATAGGGGTGGGTTAAGGTGATGTGTGAATTCTGTTTTTGTTTCAGACTCCTCCAATCTTTTTTTATTTGGCAATTATTTACTTTGCTTTTCTCCCTTTGATGGCAATTGGTAAGAGATGTTCCTGTCTTTATCTCAATCCATGAGCCTTTTCATTCTTTTTTCTCCCGATCTGTTGATAAGGGAGATGAGACTGGATGAGTGGTCATTCGGCCATTACTTAAGGTAAACTCTCCATGTCGTCCTTCGAGGTAGATGTAGATAGCAATTAATTCACCCTTACCTTTCCTCTTCTTAAAGCCAAACTTTTCCTCACCCTTGTGGCCCTCTGCTGGAATCACTCCAGTGCATTATCTCCTTTGTACAGGGCAGTCCAAAACTGGATGGTTTCCAGAGGTGGTCTTGTAAGTGCCTGTTCCTGAATTTGGATATCCATTTCCAGTTAATGCTTTATCCCTAAGTTTAAAAGTTAACAACAACATTTATTTGAAAGACCTTTGCATCTGAAAATCCTCTGTCACAGACAACAAAGGAAAACAGTATAAGGATATGGAATACTAAGTTAATACTAAAGGTCACAAGTGGTCACTTTAATCAGCTAATATAATAGCATAGGGGAAATTCACTTCTGTCTTTAAGCTTTAATGAAACCTCTTAAAATGCCTTCATAAAAGGACACAAAGTAAATGTGAAAATTAAAGAGCTGTAGCTATCTTACATATGTCTTCGGCAGATTTTACATTGCTAAATTAAACTGACCAACAAAAAAAATCCAAACAAACAAATAAACAGATAAACAAAAGAATCACAGCTATTGGATCTTTCCATGCACTTATTTGGCTAAGCAAGATAGACCTCAGGAATTGCCTTTACCTGTTGAATTTTGTTTTTCTTTTTGTAAAGAAGTTAATCTTAGACCACTCATAAAAAGGTGCTAGAAGCAAGTTTGCAGCAAATTTTTAAGGCAATGTCAGCATAGGATTTTGGAGTTTTACAGTCTTTAACTTATGGATGCTGGTTAGTTGAAATTATAGTATTTTTGTTCATTTCAAGAAAATTTCTAAATTTTGACCAGTTAGATAAAACCATTGGTATGCTTTTGCTTTGCTAAAGGATTTCCATTTCTTAAAAGTATTACATCTGCTGGGAAAATAACAGCAAAGTACAAATGTGTATCTCTTAGCAGCAAAAACCCTAAACTCTCCAAAGATTTTAGAGAAAAGAGATTTCATTATTAACTACTGGTAGTACTTTCCATACTCACATTGGACTAGTTTCTCCCTCGACCCTTTTTTATTATATATTTATAAATATTTATATAGAATATAGATGTATTCTTATTATAGATCCTTATACACAGTAGAAGTCAGACAAGGAAGAACAGAAAAGAGGTTTCCCTTTTGGACAGTGAATTATTAGTAGCATGTTCCAGTAGTATTACAATATACTCCATATAGGAGAAGAAAACTTCTTTCTTAAAGAGAGAAGTTGCCTGATTTTATTGGGAAACTAAATATGCTTGTAGATAATTTTTGCATTTTCTAAAACAAAATGGTTTCTGAAAAATGTATCGTCAATAACTGGAAATTTTTCAGGAAGATACTAAAAGTTATTGCTGTGGATGAAAACTTTGAAATATTTAAACTTTTTCTCTTTATTTTCCTCTCTGATATCCTCTCCCTGGTTATTTGCACTATATTTCTGATTTTCAACCAATTGCATAATAATAATGAACAAATGCCACATTAATTTCATTGTTTAAATGTTTTTAACCCAATCCCTTGCCTCAGACACTTAGAAATATTTGAAATGCTTTCATTTTTACATACTTTAGATTTATTTTAAGCTAGATATACTGAACACTGTAATGCATTTGATTAGCTAATAAAATATCCTAGTCTGAATTAGAAACCATATCTTAAAATTATCTTTATTTAACAGTTTGAGATAACTACATTAGGTATTTAATTTTGGAGCTCTGATATTGAAAAAAACATTACAGTATTTCTCCTACTTATTAATGTTCCTTCATCTGCTTTTTAGTAGTTACTTTTCAGTTTCAGCAGTTTATAGTTCTCCAAGGTGCTGGAGGCTGAAATGTTAATGGTTGTTGACTCACACAATTGGCTGCTTGCAAAAGCAACGGGTGCTTTGGTGAGGCCGGGTTTTGCAGCCCCCAGGCAAAGGCGAGGAGGAGAATTTTGGATTTGTGGTGGCAAAACCTCTGACCCAAGTAAGACAGAGGCTGTGAGAACCCACCGCTGGAGGATGACCCCAACAAGCTGACCTTTGTTTAGATAAACCAGTTGAGCTCTGTGTCTCATGGTGTCCCTGATCATCTCTGAGTGATGTCTTAAACAGGCTGTTTTCTGGCCAGATAAGGGGAAAGGCCAACAAGAATCAGATCCTGCAGAGATGTGATGGCTTCTGTTAATGGCAATTCCTTCTGATAAGGCACAGTATGAGAAGCAGGACACAATAGTGGCCATGTCATTAGAAGGGGCCAGAAACCATCAAACAGGCCCAAAGCACCCTCAGAGTCATTCTGGGGTCTTCCACCAGAGGACTGTGCATGATCCACAGTGCCACATCAGGGACTGTAAAACCAACTCCACCCAAGGGAGATATCTGGGCATCCCCACCCAAACCTGAGCATTTACTACCCCATTGAACTTTGTGTTTTGTGGGCTTCCCCCATACCAGACAGATCATGACTGTGACTGTTACTTCGACCAATGGACATCAAATTTTTAACAAGCAGGTTTCATTTTTGGATTCATGGCTGGTGATTTCTTTCTTGTCCACTATCTACTCTTATCCTTTCTTTTTCTCTCTCCTTTTCTTTTCTTACATATATTCTCTTTATACTTTTATATTGTTATATGTCTATAATTTAAAAAATCAGCTACATACCTCCCTTCCATTGCAACCAAATTGCTCTAAAATAAACCCGCCACATAAGGTGTCAGTTCAAACTAATCAAGAACATCAGTTACCCCACCGTCAGGAGCGGGTCAGAACAAAAAACTGGGCTTTTTCCTCCTCTCTAGTGGTTTTCAACTTGTATATTCCTCTGAAGGAGAGCATTTACTTCTTAATAGATTGCTGTGGACATGCAGCTACACGGCATTGTGCTGAAATGAGAGCCAGAGTCTCAAGGTCTGTTTTCTGAACCTTTTATTTGTTTCAACAACGTTGAAAATTTGCTTCAAAAGGTTCCATTATTCCAAGTTATATTTCAGTAAAATAGTGCAAAGGATCAAAGGTTCTTGGATATCTCCCGAGTGTTTCCATTTTACAAAGAGATACAGGGAGGTCTGCCTCAGATGTGTGCATAATATAGGATGCCATTGGGGGTCTCTTAATCTGTGCCTATGCAATACAAAGGTTTTTGTGCTGTATCGTGGTAACACTTGGGACTGTGCATTCCAAGAGAAATTTTAGTTTTCTGTTTGAATTTACAATGAACCATATTAATCATTAGAAAAATAAGTGCCTGGTTGAATGGACTTGAATACTTGCTCAAAGCAGTACAAGCAGTTCATTTTTTTATTTCCTGTTCTCATAGTATATATCCTCCAAGTATGTGTCTTGCAAGTTTCATACAAGGCAGATTTATTTTCTTTTCCTGCCACAAGAAAAATTAAATTATTTATTAAATTTCTTTCATGCGCTGTTACCCATTTTGGTAACTGTTCTGATTTTAATTTCGGATTTGATATTTTTTGACTTAACCTTTCATATGAAGTAAAAACCTTGTCTATGGGACAATTTGCATTTGTACTTGTTGCTTTAGATTTTTTTTCTGTGATTAGAATGAATCTTAGTTACTGGAGATATAGTAACAAAGATTTTAAAAAACAAACAACAAAAAAGCTCAAAACCTAAAACTTGGGGCTTTATTTTCAGAAATTCAGGAAAATATAATCAAAAAACTTGGAAAAAATGGAAAGGTCATGGTATTGGCATGGCATGTTCTCTTCCAAGCCCTTGGGAGATGAATTGGTACTTTTGCAAGAATTTTACTATTACTGTGAAATTGCATTTTCCTTATTAACTGAATATGTAAATTTTATGTAACTATTTGATAAATTTGTGTATAAGAGGAATATCTTCAATTCTAACAAATGTTCATATGTGATACGTGATTATATTGTCTGGCATGTTGAACAGGCATTTCAGCTGAGCTGTGTAAAAAATTACAGATATAGAATGTGAGCTATCATTCATGCAAGCAGTTGCTTTGGAAAAGAAGAGGCAAACACCAATATAATTGCAATGTTTCTTGAAATAATTTCCTCCAAAGTAATATGTACAATTTTTATATAGTGCACTGTATAAAAGTGTACTTGTTAAACAGCGTTATTTAATGTGCCTTCCAAATACACGCGGTAGAAAACAATTAAACACTTTTACAGCACCTATCCAAGATAAGTTAGGCAAGTTATTAACTTCTCTCTGTAGCCCCCTAACTTTTGGCAGAAGCAAGTTAATTAATTCATTTTTTATGATACCTAATACTGAAATTCATTGTAATTTTAGGTTAACGAAGAAATCAAAAGTTTCCAGGAAGAGTAATTTCACTAAGTGAAGAAAGACTGGGACCACAAGATGATGGAATAAACATTTGTGCTGATTTTGGCTGGGGTAACAAATGTTCATAATAAAGAGATGGTTTTGTTACACAGAGCCAAGGCCTTTACTGCCTTTCCTTCTGCCACGGTGGCAGGTTCTTGAATATCTCCTGTGAGGGGGGCTCCACAGCCTCTCTGCACAATCTGTTCCAGAGCTCAGTAATGAGCCCTGCACAGTAAAAGAAGTTCTTCTTCATGTTCAGGTAGAACTTCAACAGGACAGAATGAAAAAACACTTGCTGTCTAAGTGAAAAAGTTTCTACAGATAAGGACTTGATGAATTTTGATAAACTATGTCCCACTCTAAACTTCTGCATTTGACTAAGTTAAAATAAGTTTTGCCTGGGGGAGAGGTGAAATATACTTTTTGATCTTTTTAAAAAATGTAACCAAAGTTCAAGTATCATCTTTCTCTCTTTACACATGGCCATTAGTGCCATTTTAAAATCAACCTGTCTGGCTTGGAAGCCCAACACTATGCAGTACAAATCCAGGAAATGGTTAATGACAACTAATGGCTGGTGATGCATGCCAGTGTCCTATCCTCTTTAGCATTTATTTAGTTATTATATTACTATTGTATATTTAACAAAAATTCAACTTGAAAAGTAAGTTGGCATGCTAGTATTATCAGTTTGAAGATGTCTCCTGGGCAGCAGAATGTGTTTGGTCATTACTGAATGGATACACTAACACTGTCTCCTGCCAATTCTGGTTTGTAAATTTCTTTCCTTTTTTCCCCCAGAAAAAATGTTGTATTTATTTCTGGAATAAGTTTTCTTTGAAATTATGGAACCAAAATAACAAACAATACACATGCCACTTCCTTATTTAATTTCAGTTGTGTTAACAGCATTAAAGCATTTCATAACTAATGGCTCAATCTACTAAAGTAGACTGAGATAAATAATCACGATCTCTTAACTTGCTAATGCTCTGTAAGTAAAGCATCTGGCAAGAGAAAGAAAACAGTTCTTTCTCTTTCTCATTAATTCTCTTTGGAAATTAACCTAGCACCTCAAATAAAATGAGATGTTCGTGGATAAGAATGACATATAAGTGGGAGAACTTGGTTACAGTGAACCAAGAAACTGGAGATCTTCTAGAACAATAGAAATAAGAAAATATATTTATGAGGCTCAAATTAAAAAAAAATAGTTCTCTGAGTTACTGAAAGACTTATGAGTTTGTAGGAGGCTAATTTCCAGTGTACTTTTTTTGTTGTAGAATTGCCAGAATTTTTGAGCTAAACTGTGCTAAAGTTTGAATGTGCACTCATCCTTCATAAGATACCAGAAATCGTTCATTCAGGAGACGTGCTGCACATGTCATATGGCCTAGAAAAATCTTGGTCAGCACATCTCGTGACACAATCCCAGGCACACATTGCCACTGTCAATGGCTGCTGGGTGCCCCATTCTCCCTTTATTTGCTTAATGCAATTAAGGCTAATATTTCATTGTGGTACAAAAATGTTTGGTATTAATCACATTTTTCCTAATCTGTGTATTGCTAACTTCTGTAGGGATTTATTGCTAATTGTTAATTTTTATTTAACATGCAAATCATACAGCTTCCTAGTCCTCCATTCCAAAATCTCCTGACATTCATAGGGAGGCTTTATTATATGTGCAGTAGTATTTTCCTATGTGAAATACAATAGCTTGTACGTGTATGTATGTAATGTATGTAATCTTACTTCACACATTTATTTTTTAAATATATCAAGTGGAATATGTGTTAAGAGTTTATGCATTATTGTGATTTATTCTATAAACTGGCAACATTATATATAGTACAAAATATGATGAGTTCAAAAATACCTAAATGTCTCAAAAACTGTAGAGATATACCAAACAATGTCAAATCACCTCTGAACAACGCAAGGAGATTTCACATGCGGCTAGCCATATTTTCTTTGATTAAAAACTAGAGTTTATTCAGAAACTATTTTACCCTCTGCCTACTATTTTACTATTTGACCACATTGTAATTTACCCACAAATTTACTTTAATGAAAAGTAGATGTTTTGGTTTTGAAAAGTTGTGAGTCTTTACATTTCAACATGATAGTGCATTTCTATATTCAGTGTAGTGTGTCCTTATCTTCAGTTCCTTAATACATCCTGGCTTGGTTCAGTTTTTTATTCTAGAAATCAGTTATTGCTGCATATATAATGATGCTGATCTAATTTGGTTTTTTGTTTTTTTTTTTAATTCCACACCTTTTCAGTTCACTGGTAAAGGAAATAAAACCAAAACTTAATAAGAGTTTAAAAAGTTTCATGATCACTCACATACAATTTCTTCCTTTTCCAACGCTGACAGAAAAAACCCACACTAGGTTACAGAAAAATGTCACAACTATAATAGTTTAGCCAGAATAATTTTATAACATCTTTTGACATTCAGAAGCTCTCTTGATTTTGGTTCCCATGCAACTAAAATTAGAAACTCCATGCTGTTGTCCTGAATGGTTTCTTTACTCACACATAAGAATTACATTTGTATTCTCTGGTTACTAACTAATTTTCTTATGATTTATTTGCTTTGCTCAAGAGAAACTAAATTCTTTCTGAAAACCTGGTTAAACTAGAGCAGTATCACATATATTTCAAGAAAAAGGGCTATTTTTTTAATTCATTATATGACTCACATGAAGGCCTTCTGTAATTTATTTAAGCTGGTTTGACCCTCCCATCTTTTAACAAATACTGCTATTTTAATGTAGTTTCACTCTTTATCCCTCTTTTCTATTCTTTTCCACAGGAAAATAAAGATCCAATAGCAATTATGAAGTAGAAACTGGATGATGATTAATCAGAAATTAACTAATTAATGGAATAATATTGCTCACAGTCAAGGTAAGTATATAATGAAATAGCCTTTTTTAAGGATTAGCTTGGTTTTATGAACCTCTATTCAAAGACAAAGAATGTTAAAGGCTGATTTATATCTTGAAAATAATGTTAAATGCAAGTTTCAGAGCTTAAAAAGAAGGCATTTTGAAATTAAATCATGGTACATAAATTACTGTTTAAATGAAGTACTGTTTGATTTTCCTTTCCATTACAATATGTTCAAGGTTCTTTTCTGAATGCTTCAATTCAAAGCAAAGAGGTTTACTTTTAAAAATATTCCACATTAGAGATGCACAGAAAATTAAACAATGAAGCAAAGCAGATCTTGATGTGACTATTCACTTAAGTGTATGTCCACAGCATGTCTGAAGGGAAGTCAGCAGGTACATGACAGATTACTACAAGGATAACTCTGTAGCAGTACCGGTCATCTCTCAACAAAGCACAATGTTCTTGCTTCTCTCAGTTGCCATTTTTTCAGCAACAGAAGGGACATTTCTAATTTAAATCTTGAAAAAAAAAGTGTTCTAATAAGACTGAAACTTCAGCATATGACTGTAATCTAGGGAGGTTGTTACTTATATTCTGAGTATTTTGATAAGATTAATCTCTCTCTCTTATTTCTGCAACACTTTAAAGTGAGGAAAAATGATTTCAATCCAAAATGTCTTTGAAATATAGCATGCTGTCATGAAATAACATAATTGTGTCTTTCCTGTATGGTAAGGCATATTGTGTTCACCAGAAAAACTGACTTTCTGTTACCTAAATCCAGAAAGATTGCCATTTTGAGAAAAACAGCATGTCTTTAATGAGCACAACAGCTGTCTTGCTTTGGTTTTGGTTTTGCCTTTCTGGTGATCCATACAAGGTTTGTCTAATCCTAACTTTGCAGTGACCTCAATTCTGAAGGCCAGAATGTTTTAGCTTGATATTTCTTTTCTTTTGACCAGTATTTTCTATCCAAATGTTTCTTGTCATAGTGAAATGTTAACTGCTCCTCTCCACATGCACTATTTCCATCTCTCTTTGTATAGCTTCTCACTGTGAGTAAAAGAATATTCCAGAAACATTCCTGGGTTCTGGGGAAAATCTTTTGACATTTCAGTGGGAATGGTGACCTTCAAATTTTGTCAGATTTACTGCAAACCTGAGAATTGTTCATCTGGATCAAAATAAAACAAGTATCCTCAAATAGTCTTTAAAAAAATTGCCTTTGTAGAAAACATGTAAATAATTATTATTTATTATTATTAATATCCAGTTGCTTTCTAATATTGTATGAACATTAGTATGATACTTCTTACAGCTCTGGGGAAAGCCAATGATAAAAATTGATAAATACAATCATTATTTGGTAGTTTCTACTGAAGTCATTTCATGTTGTTTAATGACAACTGAGATACTCTTTCCCAATATATGTCACCAATATTTTGTGGCTAGTAACAGAATTTTAATTGGTTAAAGTTTAGACTTACACAATTAGGAAAAAAACCAGTATCACATATATTTCAAGAAAAATTAGCCAGCATTTCATAAGTTTCAGTGGAAAAAAACCATTGTCATCTTAGAATTAAATGATTGATTATGCAGAAGTAATGAAAGGAAACTGCAAGCTTTGTATGAGCAATTTGCAAATTGAAGGTGAAATGTAGTAATTCTTTAATTAATATCTCCATTGTAGTGATAAACACGGATAAGGGATTGGCCAAAATTCACAAAAAGAATTTATGACAGAATTTATAATACAGGTTATTATCTCTAGAACTTGACATGTGTTGTTACAGTTAGACTACACAGCATTTATAGCTAATAAGCTATTTTATAATACTTATGGAAGGGATTTTCTGCAGTTATCATCTTCTTCCTAGTACTCATTGATAGTGAGTTATGTTCCATGCCTCATCTTACAGCTTTCACAGTTAAGTGTTAAATTTTATATTTTTTGATTCGTGTAAGTTATGTCAGTTTTTCAAAAATTCAGGAATGTTCTTTTCTTCACGATGAAACCTAGGAGGCTGTCATGGTGTTCTCTCTGAATGCACTGTGCATTGTATTTTCTATACAATTTAACTGTCTTAAGACCTAAGAGACCAGTTACCTTTTAAAGATTTTTTAAATTAATTGTTTTTACTTAAAATCAAAAACTAAACAAGGGCAATATTAAGTGAAAAATGTTAAAAAATGTTAGTCTGGTTTTCAGGGCTCTTTACTTTTGGCTGCATTGCCTAATTACTAATTCTGCATATGGCATTTATGACAAAATAAATATTAAAAATTATTTGCTATGTCCCAAAAAACTGTGCTAATAGTCTCCCGTAGGCCTTCATTATACCTTATAACTTCATGTCATACTGCACAGAAGCATAATTAAAAAATGCCAGAAGTCGAAACTCTTGAATACTTGCTTTTTTGGGACCAGAATTAAGAATGTAGCACAATAAATGGCCTAACAAGAGAGCAAACCCAGGCTTCTAATCTGATGTTCAGGTTGAAGATAAGCTATAAAATGGTGTTGGCTCATTTGTGTCCTCTTGATTTTCTTTTTTTATTGGTTTGTTTGTTCAAGTTTGTTTGATTTTTTTTTTTCTTTTGTAAAGCTATTGTCCTGAGGCTAAAATATTATGGTCTTTTAGAAAGCTGTATGGGAAATTAATTTTCTGCTGTGTTGTGACATTTTTGAAAAAGAGAAAGTATTAAATGACTGAATGGTGAATCATTGTTTTGAGATTTATTTTATTATTATGTTACTATGTTATTAAAGGCCATATTTTGCTAAAATGTTGAAGAGTAAGAGTTTGAAGGTAAATTAATTTTTGGTAAATTTTTTAGGTCACTTCTTGACTCCTGCATAAAAATATCTTGTCACAGAGGAATATTTTTCTAGAATGGTATCTATTAAATTTTATCCAGTATATTCCCATTATGTATCACTATATTTTTCAGAAGACAAGAAACAGTTGGTAATATTATTGTGGTAACAAAAACATGTATAAACATTCAGAACAATTTTACATTTACATTTAGAGTAATATAAATGTAACAATTTCTAAATTTCAAGTAGTGAAGAAAATCATATCTGTTCACATGAAAATATCTAATGATACACAGAAATGACACTTTAATTCTTGTTTATGTCAGGAAGTGTGTAATTTTACAGAAAGAAACAAAGCTATACACAAGAGTAATATATAATGTCTTGTATGTATTGGATTGACTGTGTTGTGTTATACTATTTCCAAGAATTTTCCCTTGCCTTATTTTGACTAAGCCATGAAAACCAACAACAAAGCAACCCACTCTATGTATTAGTTTCACTTGATTTTGATTCAATCAAATGTGATTGATTGATTGATTCATTCAGTCATTTTAAACTCATCTGAACTTCATAGGCAGTTTTCTTTGCCTGTTCTTTCTGTGTTTTTTCATCCAGTTTTATTTCTGGCATCAGATGTTATGCTGTCACCTAAGCAAATCTCTTTTCCATTTTTGTTGAGTCTGCCAACAAGATTGCTACTCTAATGAGTACTGATGGCAAATTTTATGTGTGCATATTTATGATCCTTATTCACTGGGACCTTATTCATTGGGCGGTTGTCCAAGTAATAAAGTGATTTTATTTAAACCATTAA
The DNA here is from genome assembly GCF_047830755.1 of Zonotrichia albicollis. NCBI lineage: Eukaryota > Metazoa > Chordata > Aves > Passeriformes > Passerellidae > Zonotrichia > Zonotrichia albicollis. The sequence continues at coordinate 76,308,067 of NC_133819.1, forward strand.
CTGGACATTAAATGATGACGACTTCTTATATTAACTACAGACTGAATTTTCATATAAGGTATGTGCATAGCCGTGTCCTTGGTTATGTATATATTTGTTGACTATGGAAACATCCACTTCTAAAAAGAGACTTGCCTGTAGCAATCAGATGATTTTGTATTGCAATTTACGTGTTGCTATATGGCTAAAATTTTGACAATTAACATGTATCTTTTTCAGAAACCCTAATGATGACAGTTCTGCACACAATGCAAGTGCTGATATTTTTGCAGGAATCGGTAAAGGACAGACTGACTTTAAAATGAGACATCCTTTCAGTGACACTTCAGTAGGATTCTTTTCTCAATACAGAAAGATCAGATTAAGGTTCAAGGAGGAACAGCTGTGTCATACAAACATGGATAGGAGCATTTGTTGACTTCACGTAACTTGTCCCTGGTGTTAGAGTTAAGCACTCTGCACTCTGAAGTCTTTCCTGTCAGATGAGGACAGTCCCTTTTCTGTGTCGGTTTGGCACCCCAGTGAAATATAAAGAACATGAATTCTAATCAAGGGTGCTACTTAAGACCTAAATCCCTACAAGTCTGCTGACTGGTAACTCTCTGGTGCTGTATTTGGAATAGGGAAGATGATGATTTCACTAAATTTTTCATGAAAAAAAAATCTGTAACACATGAATACAGAAGTTAGAAAAGAAACAGTTCTGCTCACAGATATTGATGATGGTTTTGCAAACTACAATGAGTTGTTGTACCTCGTATTTTTACTCCTTGTCAATTTTTTACTCCTTGTATTTCTACTCCTAGTATTTTTTACTCCTTCCTCAGAGAAAGATACTGCTATTCCTGTAGTAGTCAGGAAAGTTTAAGGCAAGAAAGTTAGGCATACTGGGAGGAATTAAAAAAAGAAAAATATGCCATGTGCAACATTATGCAATAGCTACATTGTTTAAGCACAGATGAAGTGTTTCAGTCAATTATCAGCTTTATGTTTGTTTGTTTCAAAGTGTAATCCTTCTATTTTATGGGAGCCTGTTTTGGGGCTTTTTCCTTAATTCAAGGAAAAACATACAGATAAGAGATTCAACTTTGTGATTGGGAGTTCAGGGTAAATTCTAATGTTAAGAAAAGGCGCTAGCATTTGTTATTTCAATGTCTTGTTCCTTTGTTACAAGAATAATGTAACTGCTGCTTGGAACACTTCTTTTAGCATACATCTATACAAGTTATAATTTTTTTTTTTTTGTTTTACAATGGCACCTTAATTTTTTCCTCACCATTTATTTTCCTTTACTTGTAGTCAAAAATTCAGTAACACTGAATCTCTCTTCCTATATCTGGATATTGGACTAAATCTTGGTCAGTTTATATACACAAAGTATTTTAGATGTATAGATAAGTTTCTAGTTTGTATTTGATGCCCCTAAAAAATCTTGTATAAAACTACTATAACCAGAATCTGGAAGTATTTTATTTGCATGTTTTTAATCTGATTTGCTTTTCAGTAAAAATTGTAGGTTTTATCATTTCTGTAGTATTTAAATGCATGTATTTTAAGCATATGAAATCTTGGTTTTCTATCTGAGTTTTGGTGCTGAATCAGAAATTATAGAGAAGTCTCCCTCTACCTACTATCAAGGGTAGGCTGGATTATTACTCGGACTATCTGGAGTAGAAATAAATATTGTCTGAACTATTTGGAAGACAGCAGGTTGATATTTAATAGGGGACTTACCATTACTGTTAGTTTTGGTAGGATGTGAAACATTCAATGCCACATCACTTTTCTGCTGTTGGACAACTTCCCCCTCCCTAACCAATGAGTTTTTCCTTGTCCAATTATAGATAGAAGAGACTGAATATGCTTAGGCTTGCTAATCAAGAATTATAGGAGTCATAGAATAGTTTAGGTTGGAAGGGACCTTAAATGTCATCTTGTTCCAACCCCCTCCCATGGGCCGGGACACCTTTCACTAGACCAGGTTGCAAAGAGCTCCATCCAACCTGGTATTGTACACTTCCAGGGATGGATCATCCACAGCCTCTCTGGAAAACATGTTCCCGTGCATCACCATCCTCACAGTAAAGAATCTTTTCCTACTGTCGAATATAAACCTGTCCTCATTCAGTTTGAAGTAATTTCCCCTTGTCCTGTGCTTTTGCAAATAGAACCTGTAAAAGAACAGATATCTGAATCAATTCCAGTAAGTAAATAAAAAATATTTTACAACCTCTCCTGTTACATAGTTTTGTATTCTCAGTCGGAACACAAATTCTTATCCAATCCTTAGTAAAATCTCTCCTAAGGAGGTGTTTCAAAGTAAAGCTGGAGTACAAGCATGTGATTAATTCCTGTAGGAGAATCTGTAGCTAAAATTTAGAAGAAATAGGAAATACTGCTAATGGTACTTCCAGACCTGATAATTGCAGCTTGACTTGCAAATCACCTAAAACCTGCTAAGAAAGAATTGGGGGAATTTTTTGCTGTTGTTTGTTAAAATGTTTTCTCTTTGTCTGACTTATGCCCTCTATATGTCATTCTCTATGAGGTAGGTTCTGTGGAAAAAAAACATTTCCTCAGGTGTACTGCTTTGTACATTGGCAACTTGATCCATAACAGGGACAGCATAAGAAATAACAGGCCTCTTCTTTATTTCACTTCTTATATGCTAGATAAGAAGGAGTGCCTCTTGACAAGTAGATAGCACAAGAGTAGCACTTTTCATAATATGATAAAGCTGAGAAGCGTCAATATGGATCCTGCTAATTGCATATGAACCATTCAATGACTAAAGAGCTTAAAACGTCCCTAAGTCTTTGAATTCAAATGTAATATGGCAAAAACAGTATACACATGTTGAAATGTAGCCTTGTTTTGTTTTTTTTTTGTCTTTTCTACTGAGCAAGGTTATGATTTACTGTCCGCTTTTGTCTATAAATATAATTCCCGGTATTATTTAGACTGAAAATGTATGCTGAATTTGATTTTGTTCTCTGAGGGAATATAGTTTCTTTCAATTGTGAGCAATTGATCTAAAGATGGTTAGCAGTTTAGCTGTTCTTAATGTATCACCATCACACTTGCCAAATGAAAAATTGATACATTCAATCTGTATTCTTCCAGATATGTTATGTTGTCAAGGGAGGTAAGATTTCTTGGCTGTTTGTTAATTTATTTTCAATTACATTTGCATGCACATTCTTATTTAAATGGCATGGAATGGAATGGAATGACACTAAACCGCCTTATAAACCTGCAGAGACAGATTTATGTGTAACAGCATTGTTATATAATATTAAATAAAAACCATGCATCTAAAGCAAACATGTCAATAAGCCTGAAATATAAAAAATACCATTTACTTAGGAATGCAGAGAGACATATTAATGGGAATCAAAGAACAAGCTTTTGTAATTGTTTTTAACATTTCTGGTGCTGTTATCACTGAATGAAAAATAAAAAATGGAAAGATCAAGGGAAAGAGAGACCTGGCAACCTTCACATAACTATTACTAAGAACACTTTGGTGTGCAGTGGGTCTTTTACACCGTGTGATGTCTTATACCTGCAAATTAACTTTAACAAGGCTTGAACTAGTACTAACAAAAAAAAAAACGAACAATTCGCTGACTTGAAAAAGGGAAATCTACAGAGTAATTTTGGTGAAGTCAAGTAATGATGCCTTTTTTCTTATATATTTGCACAGTATTATACAGAAATAATTTTGATCCAAATTAGAGGATAGCTGTTCTATCAAAAGACTTCTGCTTGCTTGTATTAATAAAGCATTATTTTATAAAAGTTTTGTCTATTCTAACTGCTAAAGAAATGAAAGGCTATTTGAAGACTGCTACCAATAATCCATAAAGATTTGTCCTGCTGGTTGCTATAAATTTTTTTCCATAATTATTAAGTAAACCAAAGACAAGTTTTTATACAATATAGATTTTTTTTGACACCTTTCTTAGTTTCTTAGTAATTTAATCTTTTCTGTGTGTAGACTCTGTATGAATTATGTTTCATTTATAAATGACACATAATTCCATGTTTGTAGATATTTTCCATGTAAGTATAAACTTTTTTATTGCAATAAAATTCACTTTTAGCATCAGAACATCTGCACTCTAAGATAGAGGAGTAGGAAGGCAGATTTATAAAAGCAAAAGAGTTTTAGCAGATATCAGGATGTGCACATTCTGAAATAACTGCAATTAATGAAAGACTGGATGCTGGACTGACTGTTTGGAGCTAGCTACTTCAGCTTTCAAAAATTGCAAAAAAACCCTGTTGTTTTGGTTAAAATGAGATGCCAGAAATCCAAAGAAGTCAAAAAATCTTTCTTGTTGTTTTGTTTTTTTACTATAATAATAGATCAAGGGGAATTTATAACAGGAATCAGGGCATTGTAAGACATTGCTGAGGCTGCACGGAGAGTTAAAGGAAATGTTGGTATTGTCAGAGCAGCAGCTGGTATGAACACTACTAGATGGAATGGAGAGGTGATGCTACTTTTAGGAAAGTAACAGGGTACTGCTGTTTGATTTTTTTCTTAATGCATGCACTGTGAGATATTTTGCTCCTCCTTCTTTTTGTTCCTAGTACTACCAATGTGTTCATCTAGAGTACTTAGACTGTTTGTTATGGATCCTCTGCTCCTATATTACTGTCACCTCTCTCTACCATTTATTGTTATACTTTTATGGTTCTAAGAGACCTCTGGAGGTTGTCTTGTCCAACCCTTCCCACAAAAGGCCATTTAGAGCTGGTTGCCCAGGACCATGCCTAGACAGCTTTTGAATATCTCCAAGGATGGAGACTCCACAACCATCTGCACAACCTGTGCCAGTGCTCAGTCACCCTCACAGGACAAAAGTGTTTCCTGATGTTCAGAGGAACCTCTTGCTTTTTGGTTTGTGCCCATTGCCTCTGGTCCTATCACAGGGCAACTCAGGAAAGAGCCGGCTCTGTTCTCTTTGCAACCTTCCCTTAGGTGCTCATGTACACTGATAAGATCTCCCCGAGCCTTCTCTCTTCTGGTGCAGAGTTGTAGCTCTCAGCCTTTCCTCACATGTGAGATGCTCTTTGCTGGATTCTCTCCAGTGTGTCCATGTCTCTCTTGTGCTGGGATGCCTAGAACTGGACAAAGGATACCAAGGCATGGCCTTGCCAGTGCTGAGCAGGGAGAAGGATCCCCTCCTTTGACCTGCTGGCAGTATTTTGTCTAATGCAGCCATCAGCCTGCTCTGCAGAAAGGGCGCGTTGCTGGCTCTTGTTCAGCCTGGTGTCCAGAGAACCAGGTCCTTTTCTGCCAAGCTGCTTCCCCACAGGTCAGTTTCTGGAATATGTGGGGTTGTTCCTCCCCGGACGCAGGACTTTGTGCTTCACCTTGTTGAACTTCATGATGCTCCCATCAGCTGTTTCTCCAGCCTGTTGAGGTGCCTCTGGATGGCAGCATGGCCCATCAGCCACTCTTCCCAGTTTGGTGTCAGTAGCAGCAAACTGACTGAGGGCATACTCTGCCCTATCATCCAGATAGGGCAACAGTATCGTCTCTGATACCCATCCTTGGGAAATGCTGCTAACAAGTGGCCTCCAATTAGACTCCATACCTAAGTACTTAGTACATTCATTTGCATTTCATGAATAAATAATCCACATTACAGATGTGCATGAAGTCATTGTAGAAGAAAACAGATAAGACTTTAGACTCAATCTTACAGAAATTCTGGAAATATTAAGATTATTTGCTTATCCTGCAGCTACGATGCGCTGCATAATGATCATTATATTTTCCTAGATTATTGTCTTAGAGGCACATATTCTCTTTTTAAAAAAATCTGCTTCATTGTGATTATTCAATGTATTGTATGACTTTGCATTATTCAATGTAGTGTATGACTTTGTCTGGGGCACACTTTTCAAATCCTGCTTTTTTACATAATTCCTAAAGACTTCTGTAGTTCCTAGCATTAATGTTTTCCAAACATTTGCTTGTCCTCTTACTAAGTGTCTGACTTGGGGCCATGATATTTAACCTTTTCCAAAAATATAGAATTTAAGACAGAGAGAGAAACCACGATCAGAGGTACTGGCAGACTCAGTGAAAAGACATAGACTTCACTTTAACAATTTTTGCTGTTACTTCAGCACATGAAACTGAGTGTTCAGCACTTCTTTATATCGCACCTAGCACTTCAGTCAGAAACTTGGAAAGAATCAGATATAACAGAAAAGCAACCATTAAAGATATCTGGTTCAAGTAATGTGTTCAGCACCAAGCAGGTGCAACTGGCAGAGGACTAGATATGGTCTCATTCAAAAAAGAATGTTTTGATTGTGAAAACTTCTATTTCCCCCTCCATTCAGTTCCATTCCCTAAAAATTTTCTGGCTACTATAAAAGACATTTTTTTCTAGATAACTGTTGCCAGACTGTGACTTACCCATAAACCAGTCCATCTTGTGCAGCAAGGAAGTGTACTTTCTGGATTGTGTGAAGAGAGATGGAAAATAATTAGGATACATGTGTAATACATTGATTTCTTTTCATATATGCACTACAATATTTTAGTTTAGTTTTCTTTATTTATAAGAAACAAATCTGGCTTTTGTTAACTTTGGGGCACTTGACTTTTATTGTTGGGTTTCTATGTAAAATATTACAGAGATAAAAAATGTACCAAATGTGGGATAAAACAATGAAGAAATAGGATCATTAAGCTCCTTACAGGTCACTGCTAGGTTTGGAGTCTTTACAAGCACCACAGTGATCAATACTTCAAGGGCTCATGAGGCTACTTATGTGCTGTCATGCTCCATGTGGGCCAGCACTGAGTGGAGAGAATTCCAGTGGGTAGGACAGACATTTGCCAGTAGCAATGATTAGGAGAATGGGGTCTAATTCCAGATATTTCTTTCTCATCTTTCTTATACCTTTTCATCTTCCTAAAAATGCAAAAAAATGTTGGCCTAGGGTATCTCTGCCACTATTGTAACCAGAAATGAAAAGAAAGAAAGCATCTCCACGGTAGTGTGGTAGTAGATACATAATTTCAGATGATAAAACTGCATAACTTGAAGATGGCAAAAAGCAACCCCACAGTCTCTGGTAAGATCTTTATCTGTCTGGCTTTTAATTTTTTTTCCCACCTCAGGTTTCCTTGTTCAGTTTCCATGAATTTATTTCTTTGCCCCTATTCTGCCACTGCTTCTTCCTTCTTGCTTCTTTATCAGATATACGTTGTTGTTTGTCTTTGCCTTTGCTGTCCAAGAAGAATGAGTCCTCCAGCCTCCACTCCTGCTTCTACCACCCTTTATTTTCATGCTCCTTGACCTAATCTGTCGCTATTGTTAAGCTTCTGTGACTCAAAGGCCAGCTGTACCCTGTGGAGTTTCACATTCTGCCTTCAAAACATGAAGGTTGTTTCACTTCTGTGAGAAAATTTCAGCTGTATAATTTTTTCAGATTCTCTGAAATTTCAGTGTCATTTTGGCCAAAATGCTTTTAAATGATTTCTGCCCAAGGCAGACCATCAGTGTAGAAAATTTAATCCTAAATAATTTGTTTGGTAAATTTATAAGTAACTAAAAATTGACTTTTCTAATGGGAAATATTAGGCAGTGTTAAAAATAGGTTATGATGCCACCTTGTTTTAAAGTTACTGTCATGTGTATGAATAAGTATATGGTTGAATAAATGTTTTTCCTTAGATGACCATATGCTATCAGTATTCATAGACACTGAATTTTAAGCAGCTTATCATACCAACAGAAACAGTAGTTTGTGAAAAAGTATGGCTTTTCTAGAGTTAAACCTCAACTTTCAAAGTCAGTCCAGTTTAACGGTACACGTGTGACTTGCAGTAACTGTGCCTGAATAAATTAATATCTCTCTAGGATAAATTCACCTCAGCTGAATAAAACCCTAGAAGAAATGTACCAAAATACTTCTCAGAAAAGGGAGTAAGCACACAGTCAGGGTCTCTGACCTTCTTTTTCCTGAATTATTTCCATTTATTTTCTTTCAAAATTTGGCACAGATCTCTGTGTGTATGTGTGTGTGCATGTGTAGAATAGATTTTTCTGCATTTACACAAATTGTCATTTATTACCAACTTTGTGGTTGCAAATGAGAAAAATGCTAAAAAGAGATGAGGTTTTTACCTTAATATTCAACACTTAATATTCCGTTCATCATCCAAAAAGCAGTCCAGCTTTATAAAGATATTTTGCATCCATGTATACACATTTGCACATATTTGTGTCTCCCTTCCTTAAAATTTAATTTGTTAGTATTACTAAATTGGAAGTGTAAGTTTTATTCTGTTGTGGGATCAAAGCCTAAATCTAATATGTTAGGAGACAGAAGCACAGTTGGCACAGTCCAAAAAGAAAGTTCCATGAACTTTACCTTCAGATTGATATGAGAGGATTTGCTTAAAATAAAATAATCTTGTGTTTTCAGTTCAGCACAAATAAATGTGTAAACTTGGAAAATAGCACAGGTGCCTCAATAATATTGCCAGTTCCGCATGGATTAATGGGAACTGTGAATGTATCTTTACATGGTGTGGTAGAGACTAGGAAACTTGAGTTAGTCCTTTGACAGGAAAGGAGAAGATGAGGATCTGAGAATGAAAGTCATTGGAAACCAGGAGCAGAGGGGCACATGGCAGTTCTGATTTTTATAGTGATAAAAGATTGGGAAAGGGAGAAGGAAAGAATACTCTTTTTTCTACAGAGGTTTTATACATGGCTCTGTATTTACGAGCCCAAGTACAACGAAAGCCAATAAATTTAATTGCTTTCCTTGAAAGATTAAAAATCTGTCAGGGTAGATGAATTTCTCAAAACAAAATCATTTCATGTATGGCAGTAAAAAGAGATTCCCTCTGCCCCCACAACTTGGCATTTTGCTGCTTTACTTCTTTCTATCTCCAGACAATATCTTCACATGCTAGTATAGTATGTTCCTGAAATGCTGACTTGCTCATCTGCCAAAAGGTTGTGCTGAGGTGATGGGTCATTCCTGTTCCTACTGATGATTACAAATAAGGGAAAGCAACAGCAGGTGGTTATATCAGGAAGTGATGGTAAGTCGTGGTAATGATCTTGCTTTTTTTTGTATTGTCTTTTATCCTGAAAGCAGCTAAAAACAAGCAGAATGGTTAAAACTGAGTAGCCCAATAACACCCAATGAGCTACATATTTCTGTATTAGATTTCCTAATAGTGAAATAGTTGTCATTGTTACTTTCTTCCTCACTCCCAAATACATTTTTCAACTCCTGTTTTAAGAGAATTTGGCTTTCCTTTTTTTTTTTTAAGACTTTTTTTTGCAACCAGAGAAAGCCTCATATGACACTTCTTAAATAGAGCAATACTGACATCCATTGGTTTAATCTTATGTGACTATTTGTTAAATCTTTTCTAACTAATGTACACAGAACTCTCTACAGTATCACAATGAAAGGATTGAATTTGATACGATCCAAGAAGGATTGTGCTAAGTCCAATTTGCTGTATTAGAAACATGAAACCAACACAGATTACTCGATGCAAAGAAACACATTGCAAAATGTGAAGTCCAAATATGATGACTAAAATAAAATCAGGAATCACAAGTACCAAATGGGGAAAAAATATTAATGGGGAATCAGTAGTGATGCTGATTTTTTTTTTTAGAACCACTAGAAATGTGAAAAAAACCAAATTTTATATGAACCTGTCTTGTTTCATATTAATCATAAGGCAAAATAGTGAGGTGTGAGGAAAAATTACTAATCTAATAGAAAAAAGCAGTTCAATGAAGAAAATAATTAGTCTCTGGTTTCATCTCAACCCTCAAAGGTTTTCCTTTAACTTGGCGGCATGCTGGTTTTTAAAATAGATATATCTTTTATAAACATTGCTGTAAGACCACTGGTGATATAATGAAGTGGTTACATTTAATGAAGAAAAACACGCCACCCAAAGTGGAGGTGTTTTCAGTATTCATTATTACGACGAGCTAAGCAGATGAGGCTTAGGCTCCAAACCCAGAGAACCATTCTGGCAGCGAAGGGAGAGCGACAGGCTTTCACAAAAAAAGCTTTCCGCTCGCTGTACCCTCCCACCGCATTCACTTGCAAATCGCTGTGTGCTCGGGAAGCCTGCACTTCCCCGGGCTCCAACCTTCCCAGGGTAAGTGCTGCGGCTCCAGCACAGCCTCTCTCCGCTCCCCTCCGAGCGAGGGGGGACGCTGAGAGGTGTCCGTGTGTCCGTGTGTCCGTGCACGCTGCGCGTCTGTGTGTCTGCGGTGGTGCGTCTTCGCTTTTGGTGGTGGGTTTTCCTGTTTTTTTTTTTTCTTTTTTTTTTTTTTTTTGGTCGTAAATCAGAAGCTCTGAATGAAAGCCAGTCGGAGGGAGAGCTCCCCCCTTAGCTTTGGTTCCGGACTGTCCAGAGTTAAGTGATGCTGGGAGAAAAAGCCTGAGTTAGATCCAAGTAGGATCAGTCTTAAAAAAATAACAGGAGAAAACTGACCAAGAAAAGGACTCTAATAGCTCGTTTTTCAGTTTGGTTGGGGTGGACACCACTTTCTCAGCAGAATAAAAGGTAGGAACCTTTCTCATTTTCTTTCTGTTGGTATTATTACAGTTATTGTATTAGAGCAGTATGTTGTTTAATGTGATTCCTATATTTCTTCTACTGTATGCAACTTTCTGCATTTTATGAATATGCGTCAGGAGTAATGAGACAAGGGATAGGAAATAACTGCTGTGCATTCTCTCCTCAAAGTAAACTGATATCATCATATGCATTCAGGATTGAAACACCAAGCATTTTATATTTTTTCTTCTCCTAGTAAGCAGGCTGTCTTTTGAGCAGCAGTTTCCATCTATAGTCAGTTCTTGAAAATTCAGAATGGGGGGAGCAAGTCTAATTGAATTGAAAAAAGCACAATGTTTCCTAGTGTAACAGTTATGAGCATAGCATGAAACACACACATATGTGCCCTCACTTTCTCTATACCTGTGCAAGTCTATTGCAGCTTTCACTGTTAATCATTCTGCCCTGGATTGAATTTCAGAATAATTACCTACACTCACAGAAAATGCTTCTTATGAAGGAAATCCCTGTGGGGAGGGATAGCAAAGTGGATACAAGCAATATTTCAAATATCTATACAGAGCTGTATGCACACAGATGGGGATAAAATTGCCTGGTTTGACATTTCAGTAAAGGGGAAGTGGAGGGAGAAGGAAAAAACAGGGGTTAGAAGGGAAAAGGTGGAGGGAGGAAAAATTCAGTCTGCACCTGTGTGAGCATTTATTGTCAATGCTGCAATAAAATCCATATTTGATGTGGTGTTAAATTAATTCAGCACAATACAAACCTAAATCCATGCTCCCAAATACTAACTATTGATGCCATTGTCAGCTGCATAAGAAATTTTCAATAGGCTCATACTGTACATGATACTAGTTGCAGCTGTAGAAATCTAACAGCCCTTCAGCTTAGGAGAATGCATCTACACGTGCAATCAGTGACAAATAGCAGCCAGCATTTTGAAATGGACCTATCATCTCTGTTGCTTCCACACAAATGGAGCTGTTGCCTATAATCTTCGTCTTTCATTTCAGTAAAAGCCTCTGTATTACCCCAACAGCACTCCTGCTGCTTTGAAGGTATTTTTTAATTATACAACTTGTTGTGCATGTATGTGTGGATGCATATGTGAGTAAATGAGTATGTGCACAGTGTGAGGAAGCAGGTCTGTAAAAAATAGTGTGGGGCGTTTTTTCTTTTCTTTTTTTTTTCTTCTTTTAAAGGTGGTAGGCTTTAAATTTACATGGTGATGTTACTGGAGGGGAAAGGCAGAGAGTGGGAGACTGGAACACACTTCTGAATCTCTAATTCCTTTTCACATATGGCATTTACTAGGAATATTACGAGTCTGGTACTAAGATTTATTGAGATTTTTACAGCTACACAAACTTTTATATTAATTGCTTACCTTCTGAATGAAATAGCAGTCTTTGCTCTTTTAGAGGAGGAAAAGAAACAAGGAACTTAGGGAACTAAGGAAAGCAAGAAGGAAACAGGTTATCTTCCTCAAGAGTTGAAAACCAGCTATTTAGAGTCAATGTGGGTTTATGGCAAGAGAAGAATACTTCTTGGATTATCAACTCTTAATGTAGTTTGGGCCTGAGGGCTCATATTTTTATATACTTTGTTATATAAAAGTTTGAATAAATAGGTAATAATTTTTGCTGCAGTTTCTGTTAATTTTCATTTAGATTTATGTCTGTGGTTTTTTAAGTGTGGTGTCAAGACAATGATGTGCACTTAAAGAGGAACACTGAAATGTCTGAAGAGTGATGATTATAATGCATATATTTAAACTGAAAATTGATCCTGATTATTTGATTTTCTTGTTACTTTGAGTAGCATTGGAAAATATGTCTTGGCTACTTGCCTTGCCAACCATTTATATATATAATACTTTAAGCAGTTTGGGGGAAAGAAAATAGCAAAATACAACTTAAAAAGACTGTATATAGAATCTTATATATTACTAGATTATCTATTTGGCTTTGCATTAGAATAAATGAGTCTAGATACACTAAAACTTCACACTTGCATGTTCTCAATAGACAAAGGGTCTGTGAAGAATGATGAAATACTGAAATGTGCTCACAGTAGACACTGTGTCTACTGTTCTTTTTTTGTGCTTAGCAGTAGCTAAAAATGCAGAAAAATAATGTTATAGATGAGTGAAAATGAGCATAGAATTAATTAAATGTAGAGAGAGATTAATAAAAATACACATCTAGACATACAAAGCAGTATACAAATTTCAGCTAAGTGATGTAAGTTTTTTCCTTGCTGAATAATTAAATGTAAAAGTCAGAAAAGGTTAATTTGAAGATAATATCTGCCTCTGATTCGGAGAGAGTAATTTCCTGATCTGAACGTGATTTCCCAAGGAAAGAAATGAATGCAATAGAGCCTGTCTCATCTGGATAATTCTGTGCAAGTGATTTTTTTTTTTTTTTTAGGTCTGCTAACCATACTTACAGTCTTGTTGAAAAGGAGTATAATTTTGTACCACTAGGTTGCAGCACTGGTACAGGGGGTCAAAGTAAGATTGAACTACTGTTGAATAGTAGTAATGGGGTGAATATGGGGTTATGTTAATATTATTTTAAATTTATTCATTATTATCACCTGAAATCATGTTTGTGAACACCAAGGTGTTTTAACTGGACTACATAAAATGTCCTTCATAGATTTGAAAAAACTTGCTCTACTGCTAATTCTTTGACATTATTATTAATTAAGTGACTGACAGAAACAGAAGAAAACCACTGATTATTTGGGCAGAATATAAGGGTCTAAGGAACATTTTGTGAGTGACTTCAGTGAACCACATGAATATTACCACTGAATTTGCTATGGGCTTTTTACTAACATACTATTTGATACATTGGTTTTTGTAAAGGAGGAAAAACTGAAATTAGAGAAGTAAAAATCATCTTCTCATGAGCAGTTTAAATATGCCTGAGTAAAGCATTATGAAGGGTGACTTCACTGCACATGAGGATGCCACATCACAGCACACTTTCATTTGCTCTATATGAGCAATAGCATGTAATAATAGTATGTAACTATCAATGAAAGCTTATAGAAACTAAAGGTGCAGTTCACTGAAACATTAGGTGATTAAAAAGCACACATACTGCACATGCTGGCCTTTCAAATCTGCTAATGTGAACACCTGCCTTTTGAGAAAAAAACTCATAATTCCTCTATTGTCTAACTTCTGGAAAGCCTTAAAAGCAAAAAGAAATAAAAGAAGCAGCAATGGTATTCTGGGCTCTAAATGTTCTCCAAATCTCTCTTTAGGCCAAGAGGAGCTTCTATAGCAAAAGTTGCTCACGTTTTGCTCCCTGGATTTACATGTCTTCAGCTTTGAATCATTGGCATGGTGACTTCCCTAACATGCCTGTTTCTGTGGGTTTATGGCTCTACAAAAGAGCAATAGAAAAAAAAAATTGTCATCTCTGGGAGCTGTGTGTATTGTAGTGACCAGACTGCATTACTGCACACAGAAAAAAAAACCAAAAAGGTATCAGCTGAACCTGAACACCTCTTTTCATCTGGAGGGAAGCCAGAGCACCACCCAACCCAAGGCTATTGAGCTTATATATTCTCTCTACTGGCCTATCAGTCTATTTTTTCATATGTGGGTGATCTGGCAAAAAATTTGCCAGTTGAAATCTTATACACATTTCTTTTTACATACAGTCTTCCTGACTATTTAATGTCAGAGACAATTACCTCAGATGCGTATGTGTGATTACAGTAGAGGTGAAACAGAGACAACCTTTATCTTAAACAGGGCTTGCATTCTAGGAAGCAGAATACTGTAAAATTTCTTTCTTAATTTAATTCAGCCTTTTATTACTTGACTTTTTCTGCAAGTCCCACTGCTGTTTCTTGTCTTTATTAACTTCGATAAAATAGATCGTGTTTATCATTTTTTTGTTAAAGAAGTGTGTCCAGCAGGAGGCATAAAGCTCTAGCAGCATCTCATCAGGTACTTCCTAGCTTGTCACAGGGCATCTGCTCTGGGATACAAACTCAAGTCTGCTATCTGGAACTGTGTACCTTGTACCAACAGGCTTCATTGGGGAAATACAAAGATTTAGGAAGTTAATTGGATGTAATGAAAAGCAACATGGGAGGTGTCCTTTTTAATATTATTCCCACATGTATGTCATTCTTCACATGATGTTTTTATTTGTAACTTCTTATGGCATCTCTTAATTTTAACTAAAGTGAATGTTGAACTATATTTAAAATAGTAGGGAATCATGTAATGAAGAGTTCATGTGTGTGTGTTTATGTAAAGGTAATGATTGAAAAAATTACTTGAAATAGATGCTTCCAGAATTCTGTTGCTTCAAAGCTACAACTGTATTCTTCCGTTTTCTTAGAAAGCAAAAAAACCCTCTTCAAATATTTTCTCATGAGGAACTGTATATAGTATGATACATATGAATGTATGTATGTACATGTATATTTTACTGTTAATATTCCATCACCTACCACGTTACAGATTGCATTTATTGTATCACCCTAGTGCAGTATTTTGCATTAGAAGATAAAGAACATGATATGCCACCACTTATCCAGACCAGAACCTGATCCTTAAAGATGGCTGCAATCCTCATGAACTCTGCAGTGCTACAATACCCAGATTGTATGAACATGAAGAATATATACCAATGTAATTTGCAGTATTATTGGCAAGACTCGAAATGCAGTGTCCTAGAGGACTTTTAATTTTTTCCCCCCAAACTAACATAAAATAAATATATAGAACTGAAGTTTTTAGTGCATGCATCTACCACACTTTCTATCTGTTTAATACATGCAAAAATTATCTTATTAATTGTCATACTCTCCTAATAGTAAGCACAAATAAAACAGAGCTATACCTGTGTATAGAAAACTTAGAAGCTGTGCATTCTGTCATTAGTTCCTCTAAGTATCACAGCCTTAATCAAGAGAGTTTCAAACATTTTATATCTTACACAAAAGACAAAATACATGGAGTAAATCTATGATTTTAAATGAGAGAGAGAAAATATACAAGAACCCAAAGTATGTGTAATTATTTGGAGTTAATATTGACAATAGAGGGAGGGTGATTAGGATTATTCCGGTTCTAAGTATTCCAAGAAAAATTACCCCATAAAATGTATCAATTCCTTTCTCTTTGAAGTAGTGAGTTGTCATTTCCCTGATGCCTTTTCCATGGTGTATGGAACTGGGAACCGTATAAATGAACACCCATTTTATGTCACCAGAAAATTAGTTAAAAGTAGACATTTAGATTAGATATTAGGAATAAATTCTTTACTTGTAGAGTAGTGGGGCACTGGAACAGGATGTCCAGGGAAGCTGTAAATTTCCTATTCACACTAGTGGGTGGCATCATAACTCATGGTAGGAGGGCCTTGGAACTACATGATGTTGAAGATCTTTCAGGTTATTCTAACCCCACCCTTCTTATGACTCTATGATAAAATGTCATTGATTCTATAAACCATTAAAATTATAAGTAATACATCTACTAAAAGTTTACATGGGCTAATAAGATTGATAAGATTTAATTCTTAAACTTATGTTGGGTATATATTTGCTAGTTTGTTTTTTTAAATGTTGAGATTATTCAGAAGATGATCTGGACTTTCAGGTTTTTAGAAATAATTGCAAAATGAAATTCAAGAAAAACAGAAAGCACAGAAAGAAAAAAGACCCAACTGAATAGGTTTAACTCAAAAAATCACCAAATATGATGAATTGAAGCAAGAGAATGACAATATTTCAGTTCTTACTTCCTTTCCACCTGTAAAAATGAATTTTAGTAACAACTTATGCAAATAATCTTTTATAAAAAGTTTACCTGATGCTATAGATCATATTTTCATTAAGAGTATGGATACCTTCTAATTTTTGGGTTTTTTTTATTTAATATGGGACACGGTTTTTACATGTTGATACCGCTTCATGCTATATTATTTTTTCATGCATTATAAGTTTGATTCTGTGGCATAAGCTATGTAGAGCTGCTATCCTGCTCTCCTGACTTTCTAAAAAAAAATAAAAGCACTGTTAATCAGAATACTCATGTATTAAGCCATAAGTAATAGTGTAGACCTCAATTTATGAATGTGTTAATGGGGTACACCTAATTACTTTGCAGCCAAATCAAAAAATTTCCTTGCTTCTGAGACTACAGAAATTAGACATTTCATTATAGCATGAAATATATTTTAATATCTTCTTAAGCATACTACATCTAAGTTCCCTATATATACTTCTTTCCACTTCTCACGGCCAAGTTTTAAATATTATAGTCTTAAAAAAAAATAGTCTTCTAAATCTTCTCTTAGGGATAGTTTCCACAGTCTTTTGGCACAAATTTCTGATGTCAGTTAAAGACTGGGATCTCACTATAGTGAGAACCATTTTAGGAAGTGTGATTTTTCCCCCTCTGTTGGACAAAGATTATTTTCTGACATTAACATGTTGAGATGTGCTCTTTCCCTTGTATGTGAGTGTGGTCCTCATGGTAAAGATAGCACTAAAGCTGGAATCTTGATTAAAATGGGTGAACAGAGTTCCAGGCATGATATGTGCATTTGGTTTTCTTCATGACTTAGGGGCATTTTATTAAGTTTCTGATTAAGAAGTTAAAAGTAATTGTGCTATGTGTTACTGGAACTACTTTGTTTTCTAGTAGTCACAACCGAATGGAATATGAACAGATAGAGATAGATAGATTTTCCTCTCTAATAGCACTGTTTTATAAAATTGCTGATACTATTCCTTCAAATTTCCCTTTTTAAGTGGTATCAAACCAAATAGTATCCTGATTAGTCTAATTAATTTCTTAAGGAATAAATGTATTGGGTTTTTTTGTTTGTTTATTAGTTTATACTATTTAGAGAGCCTTTAATCATTCTGAATAAACTGATCTCTTCTATAAAATTTAAGCACATATGTGGAATACTTCTACAGGATGGAAAATTAAGACAAAATCATACATTTATTCCTTCCATCCTTGATTAACAAAGCATCTGAATCACTCTGAAACATGTGCTATTAGTGAATACATCCTAACTGTGGTTGGTTTTCTCCATTTTTTTATTTGAAGCCAAAATAATGAGAAGTAGGAAAGGAAAGAAAAGAACTAAGACATAGTGCATTATATTATCAATCCCATTAAAGTTTTGATGAACATAAATCTTCTAGAAAATTGGAGAATCTATAATGTGACTAAAAAAGGGTCACTAGGCTTGAGATACACTAAACTGGAAGCCTGAAATATTGTGACAATGAAGGAGAAACCAATTGTTTGAGCTATGAAATCAGAATTTGCCTTTTTTTTTTTTAATACCAGTATAAATACATTTCACTGCTTTGAGGGGTTTAAATGGTATTTGCTATATATTGTGCTTTAGAACAGAACTTACAAATGAGCTTTTAAGTTTTTACTTCTAGCAACAGCCACTTAGCAGGAGTTACAAACCAGTGGCAAAGCTCAAAGTAGTTCAGCCTTCTAAATTACAGGACCAGACCCCCTGTGTTAACAGAGCAGTGAGTTCTTGTTAAATTTCAGGTTATGTACATTCAGGAGAGAAAATACCTGCCATTTCCCTGCTCCATGGCTGCAGCCATCAAGATCCAACCAGAAAGTGCTTGTGCATGTGGGATCTGAGGTTGTTTTGCCACTTGGGCAGGCTGTGAAGGTCAAGGCTAATGGGGTGAAAGTGGCCTAGGTGGATCAGTCCCACAGCTGCCAGCTACATGGTTCCTGATGAAGCTCTGGAAAAGCTCCCACGTGGTTTTGCCTTAGAGGTATCCATGACTATTGGGTCACTTTAGTGATGTGACTGGTTCCTTGTTTCTCTGAGTATGCTGGTTGGAGTCCATTTCTACTTCTAGTATATTAAAATCCTTCTTTTCCCAGAAATAAAAAATAAGTAAAAGAATGCCACAAAAAAAAATCTTGATGCCCTGGTACTAAAAGATTAATCCTGGACAAGTTTAGAAGCTATTTAGTTATCATTGCAGTGGATTCAAACTGGGATATTAGTTATGAGAAAGAAAAAATGAAAAAAAAAAAGATGTTATAATGGCATGATGACAGCAAAAAAAAAGTATACTTTAAAGTATTCTTTCTAATTCTATCTAAGTAAACAGAAATCATTCCAATGATTTTAATGTTTAATCAAGTGCTGACTTCTCAAGGATAATCCATTAGTTCTTTAAAATATATGAGCTAAAATGAAGTGATGTGCAGAAAAAAATGTTTGAAGGTAGCCTAATATGTTTCTGTAAAATCAGAAATACTGGTGATGAAGATTAGGACAATACTGACACAAACATATTTCTTTTACAATATTAAAATTGTTCTTTAAAGGAAAAAAGCTATAGTGACTTGAAATTAGCTGTGGAATTTGTAGTTCTTTTTTCAGAGATGTTTGCTTTCTTTCTCATTGGAGGTTATGAACTGATTTTTAATAGTAGTTTTGCTGAAATTATAATAGACACATGTTACATGAAATAATTGCCAGTGAAATGATTATGGCTTGAATTTTTTGTCCTACATGAGACTATGGGGTCTGGTTTTGGTTTGCCTTTATGCAGTTAGCCCTCTCCAAGCTGTTCATGTCACATAGTAATGTCCTTCGTACAGGATGAGGTTTTGCTGTGGGAATAGAAAAGCATTCATTTGACAATATGGTATCCTACAAGTTAGAAACAGTTTCTTCACTTTTCATGTTACATATCACACAACTTCTTAAAGAGTTCAAAAAATTTGAGATAAACTTTTTTTTAAATTGTATTTGGGGGATATAATTGAGCAGAGTAAAGGAACAATTCATAATGCACAAACGAAGTTTCATAAATTTTCTTTAAGGGAAATTATACATTGCTGATGGTTTTGGAATGAATTTTTTTGTGTCTGTTCAGGTTTTATTAATATATTAGATACAGTTTTACTTCCCTGTCCTATAGGGGAAATATATAATTATAAATGTCCACAGCTAGTTCTTTGCAATTTGTAGGAAACTTAAGCTTTAGTATAACAATTTTTTTCTCCTTTAACTCTGTGGTAAGTCTCTACATTTTGGTAGTTTGTCAAAGTAAGCAGAATAATATTCATAACTTGCTAACCAAATTGAAAGTCAAATATTGAAGACATTTCTTGTGCAATTCCCTGAAAAGTGTTCCTATTTCAGATGGGAGCCTTAGGAATGCAGATATTTTTAATCTTTTGGTGCCATCTCGTGGCAAGAACATAATTATATGAAACAAAGAGGTAGTCTTTTCAGCACGTATTTTCTAAGCTTAGCAAAAATGTACGTTGCTTTTGTGATATATATTTATGTATAAATTTTAATATTGACTGTAAAATAACAAACTCATGCATAGGACAAAGCTATCTTGGGTTTTCGCTTTTCTTCCTTTTTAAGAGCCTATAAGTATCGATTTGAGAAATCTCACAAAAATTGACTGTCATTAGCACATAGAAATAGATTTTTAGTCTGCTGCATTAGATCTCTGTAGCATACTTAACTGATTCAAGGCAATTGTCAATATATTTTTATTCTAGCAGTGCATTACATCTCTGTAGAATACTTTAATACTTAGCTAGCTCAAGGCAATATTCTCTTCAGCATCCTGTAATGTTTAACAGAAAGCCAGGGTCTGTGATAGCATTCTTGTGTTTCATTTTATTTTCTGGTTTTGGCTTGGGAAAATTTATACCAGCCTGCATCCAAAAAAAAAGAGCAAGAACAGCACAGGAATGCTGTATATTTTTCTGGTATTTTCTGGTGGGATTCAGAAAAATCAGTAGTTTTGGTTCTGTGCTAAATAAATACTGGTTTAATACGGAGAGGCTTTAAAGATAATGCTTGTAGGTATCTGCAATCAGTAAAGATCACATTCTTGCTCAGTTTCTGAAGAAATTTTCTATACATTGGTCCATATTTGCTTACTTAGCTCTAACTTCCAGTCTGAAGAAAGTTGCTAGATGCAAATATACTATTCTCTTTAAAGAGCTGGAAAGAGAATCAAGATGTCTGTCCTGCTTTTACTTATGGTGGGGGGTTCTCATTCTTTCAAAAGTAACAATGTTTTTATTCTGAAAAAAAAAAAAAAGAAACTATATCTTGTTCAAATAACATTCAAATATGCTGTAGTTATTGAAAATAGATGTCAGATTATTACTTTGTGAGTTATTATAATATCCTGCGAGCTGAAGAAGAAAATACTATCAATCAAAGTTAGTACCAAATGAGAACACTGTTTAAGATCCCACCTGTTCTTTTCATGTCAGATGATTCTATTACTTTCTGTAAACATTACCATTACTATGTACTGTATACTTCCTGTATTTTTACAGAAAATAATATTAGAAGGATAAAAATTCAAGATATATTTTCTAGCAATTATATGGTAAATATTAAAATGTTAGTCACTAGAATGTGATTTTTAATAATCACTCCCTAGCTGAGGTACCACTGGGATAAATTCAGTGTACTATGATAAGTCAGTCAACAGGTGGTTGTTGGTTAGATATTGTGTGATTTCTTTGATTAGGGTTAGCTAGATATAAAACTCCCTTGCCTATCAGCTAGAAAGAGAAGAATCATAATAAGATACAGAATTTCAACAGTTTTATACAGGTATGTGATAATGTGATTATTTCCTCCTCATCCCAATACTTAACATTTAAGTGTTGAATACTTCTCTCTCTTTTTATATCTGCCTCCTGTAATAGACTACAAAATTAAAGTGGTGACTTAAGAGAGAATTGCAATTGCTCCTTCCAGTGAATTGATTAGATGTATATTCCCTTGCAAGAACAACAAATCTAAATATGTGTCATACTTTTGATAGAAACACAGACAGAAAAGTGTGAAGCTTAAGGCCTCACAAACTAAATCTTAAAAAGGTACAAACTAAATCTTGAAAAGGTTTCTAGAAAGATATTTACCAATATATTATCTTCCTAACTTCTTCTTCTGGATTAATACACATTTGTTTATGGATGCCAGTGTAAATGTCTTTCTGTTACTTTTAATACAAATAGTACAGAATATTTTACAGATTATGAAAGAGGAGGAAAGTAGAATTCTGTTCTATGTTTTGTACAGGTTTTTTTTTTTTGCTTTTCTTTTAAGGCATTTTTAAAATGTACTTTCTTCTAAAAGCTTCAGCAAAGGTAGGCAGCATGCTTCACCTGAAACATGGAATGAGATGGGCTAAAGAGCAAGCACAGGGACAGAAAGATGATGCAGCATGCCATAAGAAACCAAAGAGAAAGTCTCCAAAGAGATGAGATTAAGAAAATTTGCAGAGAGTGTTATGTGGATAAGAGGGAGGTAAAATCAGTTTAAGGGATAAAAAGAATACGTAGATAGGAAAATGTATTAGAAAGATGAGATAATTCAATCTATCAATGTCTTCTTTGAAGTTAGGGAGGAAAGAGGAAACACGGTCAATTTAAGTGATTCTTCCTATTTGTAAAGCTTCTGGAGGTGAAAAGTTAATGATGTTGTGATTATCTTCAGAAAAGCTTGGAAATAAGTATAGCACAATTTCAGAATACGTTTTTGAAAAAATGCTAGGATCTCCTCAATTTTTTTCTGTAAAATTCCTTGTATTCCCTTTCTTCAAATGGCACCTGTTGAACAGTATTTTTTTCTCTTTCAATCCCAGTGTGCATAATTTAGTTAGAATTTTAGGTAGGAAAATACATTATTTATGCTGGAAACTGTTGGATCCTCTGTATAAAGGGGAGACTGAGAAGTGTCTGTTACTGAACTTGTCTAGATGATCAAAGGGAAAAAATGCTTTTTAAAACTGTTTCTGGGGTTGGTCTGTCAGATAAGGTTGATAGCTGAGCTGTGGAACTTGTGTATTTAGTGTGTTCTCCTGACTGTCAAAATTATTTATATCCCGTGTGACGACCAGTTAGTCTAAGCAACACATACCTAAGCTGTGGCAGTGAAAGAAAAGAAATCATCCCGCTGTACAAATGCAGTAGTAAATAACTGACATGTTTCAGGGCCCACAAGCCTTCAGAAATTTTAAACAAGACATAAAGGTCACAAAAGCACAGGTTCCTGACAATCATGGGTGCTGTTATTACATGCACAATGTAGCTGTGCCATCTTTTCAGACTCCTGCAGAAACAGTCTGAATGAGTTTGTAGCTATGACTTTGTCCTTTGGAGATTGCACTTCTTAGGACAAACTGGGAAGGGCTTTTTCAATAGAAAAGAGAACTGCAAAATTAGAAGTAGCAACACTGATTTGTAATTTTTGGCATTTGGTTAGACTTACCTTTATCAAAGTAAACTTGGTTGTTTTCTTGAAGATAAACAGAAGATAAACAGAGAAGCCTAGGTATGTATTATCTGCAAATGATGCGCTTTTTTCCTTCCCTACCTTTGACAGTATAGAAATTATTATTATTATTATTATTATTATTATTATTATTATTATTATTATTATTATTATTATTATTATTATTATTATTATTATTATTATTATTTGTATGAGGTATTAATATAGAAATAAGAAAATAATTAAAATTATCTCTTACTGGACTGATGGGATAAAATCAACATGCTTCAGAAATAAAAATGTGTTTTCCTGCAATGGATTTATAGCCATACGCTCTGATGTAAAAGCACTATGACAGACTGTCATGAGGATAGCTGTCACTTTTTAGTATTGTTAAGAGAATTCAGGAAGCAAAAGGCAAAAGGAATTGTAGTTCCTTAAAAATGTGACAGAAATTTCCAGCCGTAAGAAATTTTAAACTTCTTTTTCCCTGATTTTACCATAATTTTTAGTGGCCTCACAATGTCTTGTGCAGGATAGAAACACTTTCAGAGAAACTAAACCCTTTTTTCTCTAGAAGTGTCTCTCTAACAGCATTCAATTATGTTCTCCTCAAGCTAAGGAAAAAAAACACCTTTATGTCCAGATATTCCAGATAGTTTTAGACCTGCCTACATCTCTTTTCTAGCTCCTTAGGTGTTTGTGACAACTGATTTACATGGGAAAGGAACGGTGGCAATGATCAGCTCTCCTGCCTTTTTTTTTTTTTTTTTTGTTAGTCCACGTTGCTATCCACAAGGACTTTGCAGATTTTGCCCTTTGAAAATACCATACTAGTCTGTCTTGCCCCTCATTTAAAAAAACCAAAATCCTGCAGGAGATTAAGCAAGAATAAATCTTCCTCTTTCTGCGTGTTTTGGTACTTCTCTGAAAGGCATTTTGGTTAACAGCAACAGTCAGGTGCTCTTATCAGTTAGGCCACGCTTGAATGCTGGGGCTTGTTCAGGCGGAAGAGTCATGCATGTGAGGAACCAGGAGACTCAGGGCTGGACAGCACTGCAGGAGCTCCTCGTTGTCAGTGGATTTCTGGTGCCCTCTTTGCAATAACAGGGAAGGAGTTTGCCTCCAGGAAGGACTGAAAGCCACCTCCTACTATATATTTCAAACCTGGAGTTTGTATGCAGAAAACCACAGAAGTTTGAGGCCAGGTTATGTTGATAAACTCAAGTGCTTCTGTGCAGAGGAGACCCCAGGAGTTCAAAAATTCTTTAAGCTTGTGTTTAATTTCCAATACTGTTGACAGGATTTGATCAGATATACAAAGTTCAGCACATTTATTTTTTTTAATTCTGTCCACATATGTCCACACTTGTGCTCTGGACAATTTCATCCTTAAACACAGCTGTGCCTTGTTCTGAGACTAATTTTCTAATAGAAAATAAGAATAAAACAGCTCTGTATTTCTGAGATTAACTTTTTCTAACTTCTAGTTAACCATCAATCTCATATATTTGTCTCAGCTAGTGCTTAGTAGTACTATGTTCAGAACTTATAATTTTTCCAATACTTCATTGGTGTCCACCTTCATTTTAATAAAAGGGTAATTTTAATTGCTCACATAATTCTTAGGAGGCAGTGACTTTTTTCATAGCCTTTCAATGATATCCAATAAGTATTTCTCAGGAAGTTGATTTAATTGACTTAAGGACCACAATGAGCAGCCTGCTTTAGTATTGAAATGAAGAGGACAGTTGGAATGATTAAATTTTATGGAGAACTCACATGATTAGAGCTTGTCCTGGAAGAGAAGTGCAAAATGAGAACTTTCACTGAGCTGAACATTCTTATTGCCTAGGAAGTGCTCAATTGCACTTTTGCTTCAGGGTACATTGAGCAGAAATTTTCACATCCAAAGCAATATAGGGAATTATATATTTAATAGAATACTAATAAGTTACCTCACTGAAATACCACAGTGTGGCAAGTCAAACACTGCCAAGTGTTTTAGAATTATTAAATCTTCCACATAAGACTTTAATATATAATTATTAGGGAAATCAAATTTCAAGCCTTTTTAATACAAATATTTTACTTCTAGAATGTTAATGATTGCTGCATTATCCTTTATGTGTTTCTGTTCATACAATTTCCAAAATTATAAGCAATGTTTTTGTAATATTACTTTTATTCCAATGTGGCCCAGCTCTTATTCAGTTCTTGATCACTGGCTTTCTTTCTGTGCTGTGTGGGTACTGGTATTTTAAAGTTTCTTTTATGCATCATGTTCTTTGCCTAGGACATACTTCTTATGTTCATTGCTTCTCACTTCACATTTCCTGTCAATCACAGATGTTTATCTTCATCTGTGGGATGTAATATAGCAAATTAACAACTGAATGCTTTAAAATGCAATAAAGAATTGAGTGCTTCAAAACAATTGGTTCTTGTGAACAAAAGGTTTACTGAGGCAGGCTAAAAGGAGTCTGAAGTCCTGTGTTAGAAACTTTATTATGTAGCTAAAACATAGAACACTTCTTTTTTTAGTATCAAAATATATAAATTCAGGCATAAAAAACTTCTGTTGTAGGTGGCTGCTAAGTAATGTCATACTTCTTCCAGGTATGCCCTTCCTGGGCTGTATCACCAGGATCCACAAAAACTGGTTAAACTTGAGGAGACCTAATTGGTGCAGCAATGCCCTGAAACCATGTAAGAGACCATATGGCACAGTAGCAAGGAGAAAAATTAAGAAATTGTTCAGACATCAACAATCATATGATAAGTCCTTTTACGTCTATCCATAAGAAAAGACTATCTCTAGGTATCAACACACACATACAGATTATTCTTGGAGATGCTGTGATACTTTGCATTTGCTTACAAATATATTTTTTCTAATGTTTCTTCAGCCTTCTGCTAGTTTTTAAACATTGATTTTATGGTGTATTCAGTGCTTTAAAAAATATTCAATGCTCTCAAGGGTATTCATGATGTACAGCTAGAATTCCTAGATAATTTTCGGTGTATAAAGGCTATTATTTATAAAGATTTAATTAACGATAAAGAAAAGTCTGGTTTTATCATGTCTTAGTTATTAGCTCCTAATAGGTGTGTGAAGTAATGGGGGTTATTAGGCTGCAACAGTGTTTGTGCATAGGCATAGACCTGTTATCTGTTTGTGCGCTGCCTGGTTGTTTGCAAAACAGCAAAGGCTGCAGAACTACTGAAGAGCTTGAGGCTGTTTTTTGTCCATTCAATATATTATAATTAAAGAATACAGCCACCGCCGCCCCCAGACCATATCCACTCTGCTTAGTCTGTAGTCCTGTTACCTCCTAGAAATTTTATATGGATGCTTGGGCAGCACATTATTTAGTGAAATTTGAATTAAATTATAGCTCCATAACTGGTGGGCTTTTTTTTCTTTTGAACTCAAACAAAACTAACCATCAGCATTTAGCTTAGAGAGGGAGCATTGTAATTACCACTGTATAGCAAATAAAATAAATATTCTTGATCATTTGAGATTATCAAAAATTATGGGATACAGTTATGAGTATATAGGTGTTGAAAACAGCATTCTAATATCAGTTTCATCTTGGGAATTTTTACTAATTGGGCTGCTTTGCATATAATCTCTGGGGCTCCTTCTCTGTAAACAGATTCTGGTGAGATTTGCTCATTCTCTTCAAAAGCCTTCCATTTCCTTGAGGTCCTGTGTCATAATGCTTATGTAAGCATTGAGAAAAAAAATGTTCATGAGGGAGAGAAGAATTAGGATGTCTGAGCTGTGTATTGGGAGGGGAAACATAACCCAGGGTATATATGATGTACATTTGTTTGAAGATATGCAGCTTTACCCATTTTTCACTACACAGGAATGAAAAGCAAAGAAAATCTTTCTACAGTGTGTTAGCGTTGGGTTTCCAGCATGAAGACAGACCTATGTGAACTGCCATGTTTAGGTGTGTCTTAGTTTGGAGAGACAGGTGTCTGCTAAGGAAGGCAGGAACCTCCCCTGAAATGGAACATGCAAACCCACTCCCTCCGATTTGCTATACATTTTAAATTAAGGGGCTCTCAGGTGAAAATATGGGAGCAGGAATCAGGTGAAAATATGGGAGCAGGAATAACAGTTCTTTATTAGAGAAGAAAATAAAAAGATAAAATAAACAATGCAGTAAACTAAAATAGCACTGATAGAGTCAGAACACAACCTGACACCCTGTTGGTCAGGTTGTTGGTAGCAGTCCAACTGGAATTGTGGCTGCAGTCCTCCAGGTGTGGTTCTTTTGGAGCAGGGACCCTGTAGAAAGGTGTAGTCTTCTTCTGAAGATCCAGTGGAAGAGGCAGCTGTTCCTCTGGGAAATCTAGTGAAGAAAGCCATGCTGGTGTTCCAGGATCTCAAGATTATATCTGCATAGGAATGCTTGGCTCCTCCCTCTGGGTGGAGCATCTCACAATGGGATGCTATAGCTCTTATCAGTCATGCAGTGACATTCAATAAAGATAAGGAAAACTGCCCACTTAACAGAAAACAACTGCCATACAGATGGCAAATAGAAAACAATTTGCTTGGCAATCCAGGACAAGGTGCTTGTATTTTCTTGTACTTTTGGAAGTCTTTCTATGGAATCCTGCATATGGAAATATTGTGGCCTGTCAGAGACTGTCCCAAAGATAAGACATTTGTAAAACTAAGACTAGGGAATAGCTCACAGAGTTTGGGAATAATTTGGCCTAAGTCAGGTTCATCCCTGTCCACTGGATATGGATTGTATTTGTATACTTACGTAAAATAACATGGTAATATATAATAAAATAAATCTGGGAACTTTCAAGTCTGATGAAGTTGTTTGCCATTTTAATGAAATGTTGATTTTATTTTTTCTTAAGAAGTTTTCTGTAAACAATACTGATTTATTTCTACTGCTTCGTTCCACAGTCTCTTTGGAAACATAAGATTTTTTGTTTAATGCTGAATGACGTGTCACATTAGAGCTTAGTGTGATTTGAAACAGCTGAAATAGCTAAAAGAATTAAATGTTATATTGGAGGCAGGTCGTTCTTAATAGCAATGCGATTACAATTTTCATAGGATTTTTCCTCTTTCAGACAGCATTTCTTCTGCCTGCTTAGAATAATTTCATCTTTCTTTCCTTGAAGACACAGTGGGTAGATAAGCATTAACCATTTGGTGTTCAGGCCCTTGGGCTGTTTCCTGATCCAGCGAGGTTATGAAGTACTGCTGAAAATCCAGTAGTCTAAAGGACCAACTGTAAAAAATCCCCAAAACATAACGTGAGATACTAGTCAACAAAATATGAGTAAGCATTTAGTTTTTCAAATTATGTTTAATCCCTAAGCAGTTCTGAAGGCCAGCCTGAAAATATTACCCATTTAATGTGGAATCTACATTAATGGAACACTTCATTATTTTTGATTTCACAAAATAGGGCCAGTATGATTAAGAATGGCTCAGAAAACTCGGTTCTCCTTCGTTCAGTTATTGTGTGGATGTGAAATATATCTCAAAGTATACATTATATAATAGCATTTTATAACTTTTTTCAGTCCAGATAAAATGAAGTTCAAGGTTAGTCTTTTGGGTATAGCACTTACAAGGTTAAGGATGGATAGAGGAGGATAAGGAAGTTAAGCTTCAAGACAGTCTTAAGAGATTAATTGTACTATGTTAATGTGTGCTAGTTCTGTCTGTAGATGTGATTATCATAAAAAAAAATTTAAAAAAATTAACTGGGCTGGAGTTTGTGGGGTTTTTTTCAGTTGTTCTTCTCAGCTACAAATAATTTTAAACATTATTTCTTGCACATTCAGTAAATATGGATTACAGATTAACCTGCTCCCAAGTCATTCATATTTCTAAATTGTAACTTGTTCTTCCCTCTCACATGCTTTTTTTTCTATAGTGTAGCAGTACCAGTTTGTTCCATGTGCCATGACAGTCATGAGATTTCCTTTCCTCCAAACCTCTTAAAATGTGGTGTTCAAAATGAATTTATTATTTTAGCTGAACCCTTCCCATTGTTGCTTGAGTAGAGAAGATATACTTTTTTTTCTTATAGGCAATAGTCCTCCTTATATATCAGTTTTGTTTTTTTTTTTTTTAATCCTGATGATGTCTGCCGTTAAATCATATTCAGTGATCTTTGCCTCACAAGCATTAAGATGGTTGACATTTAGTAATTTTTCTCTGTCCACCAGGCATGATAATTATTCAATCATAGGAAGAATTAAGAGAGGAACTGGAGTGGAAAATGTATACTTTTAATCAGAGAATGACTAATTATTCTGAAGCCGCTTCAGCCAATTCATGTTCTATACTAGTAGTAAATTCATTAAGCCCATGCTTTGAAAACCTGCAAATTGCAGTGAACAGTGTGTGGTCCTTGAGAATCCCTGATTCTCCTGCTGAGCTGGTTTTATTTTATCAACATGTGAATGTGCTGCTGCTGGGTTGCTGGGTTTTCTAAATGTCTTACAACTGAGTCATCCCATAGCTTAGCAGTTGCCTTGCTTACAGCTGTACAGCTGCACACCTTGTCCAGTGTTGTTCCATCCCCTTCAGGGGGAGTTTGCATCACTTCTCACCTAGAAAGTGTTTGTGGATTTCTTCAGTATATTATGTCTCTTGGCTGTAAAACATATTGTAACTCAGCTAATAGAATTGCAAAAGGTGGCCATTCACATCTAAATTGTTTAATTACCCTTTCCTGTTTAATGCAGAGATCATAACATCTTGCTGCCAATATAAATTGTATTAGCTACCTGTCTTAAATATATTTGTAAAAGAATGCTGCTGTGCTAAGACAACATTCTCCAACTTCCTTCAATTTATCTGTCAAACACGGCTCCTCCAGTGAGTATTGACTCAAAATTTTCAATTTTGCTTCTGTTCCTAATTCTCTTACAGAATTGTTTCATCCTAGACATCTCTGACCTTTTTTTGTGCCTTGACTTTGTCTATTTTACCTTCTTCTTTCCCTGTTATTGCTTTATATTCATATTTAAAAACACAATGTATTTTATATTTTTGAGGCTTGTTTCACTATGTTTTGAATGAAATTACAGTGTCTTTGCCAAAGTCTATTTTTTACTGCATTTTCTATTCCAGTTTTGCACTGCAAAAGGTTTTGTTTGTGCCGTATAGTTTCTTTCAAAAGTTACTCCTCCTTTGGTCTTCTTGTCTTTCCTGCACATAATATTATCATAATCTTCCAGTCCTTTGGGATAGTGCACCAGCTTTCTAAGATGCTTATTATATGGTTTTGAACTTTAAAAACAAAAAATGGTGTGATTTTCTAGGTTTGCTCATTTTTGTATTAATGTACAGATGTCAAAGACATCTGATTACATTCCTGATGCAGTATCTCAACCCTGACTTGTTTTTTTATACTTCTTGTCTCTCAATTCTTATTTATTCTGTCCTATATTCTTTTTCCTATCCATACCTAACTAACATGTTTGTGTTAGCATACCCATGTTTCTTCTCTAGAATCCTTTTACTAAGCTAGTACATAATTTTTTGTTCCTTATTCCCCTTCAGGTCCCCTAAGGGAAAAAAAAAATCATCTTTATGTAATAACTTAGTGAAAAATATCCCCTAATTGAGGAAGGCAAAAAAGTCCAGATGACACAGTCAGTCACAGATTTATTTACAGAATTTTTTCTATAGAAGTGGAGGCTTTTTCGTATGAGAAGGTTCTCTATAAGGTAATTAATAAAAAGAGTTTGTTAATTAAAAGAATAAGGTGTTTTTACAAATGTTGATACTGTGGAAAAAGCTTGCAAACCTTGGCATGGATGATCATTTATAGCAGACTTCAGCAATTTGCATAAATAAAGCTTTTGGAGAGGAAATTAAATTGGAAAAGGTTATGGAACAGGATTTGGAAAAACCTCAAGGCACAGAGACATTGAAGAAGCTTCTGTCCAGTTGCAGAGCAGAAGGGACTCACATGCAGCACCTGTCAGAGCTGAGGATAGAAATGACAGCAGCAATGCTGCTGCTGATCTGGCTGCTCTGTGGTGTGACTTCTTGCTGACCTCATTGCCTGTCAATGGTGTTTAACATCTTACCTCACCAGTTTCCAGAAAGGCCCAAAATTTACAACCTGAGAGTGACTTTCTATCATGTTCAGTGTATGGACATTTTTTAAAAACCTTTCTCTCTCAAAACTGGTGTACTTTTTGTAGGTTCAGTATTTATTTTCTTCACTGTCATAGAGCTGTCTGTCTTAAAGAGTTCCACTGAGTAACGTGAAGGAAGGATTGCAAATTAGAATGTTTGTTTACAGGCATTGGAAGAAATTACACTTGAGTTCTTCAATCCTTACTCATATAACAGTTATTAGAGATGAAATATCTGTTTTACTCTAAAATAATGTTTTGAGAAGAGGGAAGAAGTCATTGCTTGACATTTTCACTAAGCTTTGTTAATGTGTATGTATAGATATTTCATAATATTGTAGTTCTGTGCTTCTCAACACTGAGGAAAAAAATCCCTGTAGTTTATTTAAAAATCATAATATACACTTTAATTACATATCACATTTTCCTTTGAGTAGCATCAGTGAATATCTTTAGCAAGTACACTTCAGTCACTGAAGTAGATGACTTTTTGTTGCTGAAACTGAGAACAAATCCTTGACATTCTTGCAATAACATAAGGATAACACTGTCATCAACATTAGATTCTTATGCTAGTCTGCCTTTCTCAAATAGGTGTTTGGAAGAGGAGTAAAAGAAACACCAGAGATAAAAAAGAAGCTGTGGAGAAAAGAAAGGATAGTTGTCAACATGCCAATGAAAATCTATTTTCAAAATATAGGCTAGCGCAAGCAACTTGTTAGTGACACTGGATAGAAATTGGAAAAGTGAACATAATGAGCCATAAGAATAAAAACATTCAATGGGATATATTACCGTTTAATTTATGTGACCTTTACAGCCTCCTAAGAATCACCTTTACTTTCTATTTGGAGCCATTAATCCATTGGATCCTAATAAATTAATTTGGGACCTCAAGTAACCTTCCTCCTGTTTGTCTAAAATCCTAACCTTCTTGTAATTGCTTGCCCAACTGTAAAGTAAGATATAAATGAAAATAGGACATTTAAAATGTTCAGCATTGCTTCTTCCATGCTGACAGTAGCATTGGGTCAATAAGTTTTTTTCTTGCCAGGTGCAGCAAATGATGTTTGTAGCAATATGACAGAGATCCAGTCTGACATAAACTTCTCAGAAGTGAGAAGCTGGATGACACCCTGTAAAAATATCAAGGCAGATTGGATAAAATAGTAATTCTTTATCTACTAGTTAAGTCATGGTATGCATTGGATGGAAATGGATTTGCTTCCCCTGGAGTGATTTTGATAAGAAATGATTGCCATTTCCTATATTGACGAATATAGGAAAGTGTCTATATATTGGAAAGTGCAGAAAGTGTCTGCATATATTGTTTTATGTGTACTCTTGTACACATAATAAAAGCTGTATCTTTATGGATTTATTTCTTAGCCAGCTTTTAGACATTGTTATTAACAGAAGATGGGAGATTCAGATTTTTCTCATGACTTTGTAACCCAAGAATTGTAAGGAGAGTCTATCACATATAGATGTATCTATCACATTTTTTGATCTTTTATGGTGTTCTCCTCCCTCTAAGTGATTTGAAATCTGGTGATAAGAATGCACAGATCATCTGGTTCTTGATATACAAAAAAGAGTAACTTTATTGAAAATAACTTTCTGTGAGGGAAGAGGAAAAAAATCATGGATTTTGTGGCTTAAACCTGGCAGGGAGTAAGCACCACACAGCTGCTCCGTCACTCCCCCTCCTGTGGGATAAGGGTGAGAAAGGGAAGGGTAAAAGTGAGAAAACTCATAAAGACACTTTAATAGAAAAAGCAAAAGCTGCTCACACAAGCAAAGGAAAGGAAGGCAGTTAATTCACCATTTCCCATGGGCAGGCAGGTGTTCAGCCATTGCCAGGAAAGCAGGGATCCATCACATGTGGCAAAGGTGATGTGGGGAGACAGACTACATTGCTCCTGATGTCATCCACTTCCTTTTTCCCCCCAGATTTATTGCTGAGCATGAAGTCAGATGACGTGGTACATCCCTCTGCTTAGTCAGGGTGGCCTGTCCTGGTTGTGTGTCCTCTCATCTTCTTGTGCATCCCCGGTCTACTCACTGGAGGGATGGGGTAAGGGCCAGAAAAAGGCCTCAACACCAGGCAAGTGCTGCTTAGCAAGAAGGAAAACATCCCTGTGGTATCCACACTGTTCCCAACAAAAATCCCAAACACGGCACAATAAAAGGTACTGCAAAGAAAATTAATTCTACCATAGACAAAATCGGTACAATGAGAAAATGAATAGAGGGATTCTAGTATGTTATGCACCTAGTGGGATTAAGTGGTGAGATTTGTTTTTGCCTTAGTTGAATAACATTTTTAAGTATTAATTATTTTACAGAAATACTTTGTGTTTGTCCAAACTATTACTTTATAATGACAAAAAACTATATGAAAAATATCTCAGGTATATGCTGCACATATCTCTATATATTTCACATTTTGAAAGGGTTTGCCTTCAAATACACAGAATTATCAAATTTCTGTTGCCCTAAGAAGAACAGGTTTTTTTTTCCAGATAGTGTTCTTAGGTATCTGGGTGGTATATACGTCATTATTTCAGTTATATCAATATCATATCAGAGGCTGAGATGGAAATATATTTATAACTGAACAGACACTTTGAGAACATTTCTAATTCTAAGAATGGGAACTAGAGAATTTCTTTTTTTTTTTTTTTTGCAGTCCTCTTGTGGTTACTCATTTGTGATCTCTACAAGAGAGAATTCACTTGCTGTTCTTGAGATTTGGTAAATTTACAGAAAAATATTTTTTAGAGAAAAATGTGTAGATACTGCCTAGTACAGCATCACTTATTCAGAAATTATATCAAAATATTGCATATAATATAGGACAAGGTAGGAATAAGTCTCTGTAACACTTTACAAAGTCTTAACTGCAAAGATTAATATATCATTAATGACTTGTAAATTCTTTCCATTTAAAAAGAGGACTGTTGTTTAAAAAAACATAAAGTTAAATTATCAGCTGTCCATATTTTAGTGAAAACAGTCCCTTGTTCTAAAAAAACAGTCTCAAAAACCCAAAACTCAGAGACCAGATGGTAATTAACAGGCATAAGTTATTCCTATATACTAATTGTATTTCTCTTGTACAATTTCTATTCAGTCACATTAAATACAAATAAACAATATTTTTTATAGAAATATGTTTTTAATTCTATTTGACTTCCAATTGTAATTAAATGATAAACATTTGTTTTGCAATTATAACAGTATTTTATTCATCTTAGATCCAAAAAAGAAAAAAAAAAAAAGAGAGGTAATTAGAAACTGTTGTAAATATTGCATGCATCAATTACTTATTTAAAACCACAGAATTCACAGTACATCAGGTATATTGCTATAAATCATTGAGTTTTACTGGGATAATTGTAATCCTACAGGAATATGTCAGGAAAAATATTGATTTTCTAGCTGTTTGTGGGAATGTATCATTTTAATTAGGACTGTTTGTTGTTTAACAAAGGAAGTAATTGAATAAACCTATAAAGTATGAATCCATCTTCCCTTTGACCATGACAGCTACTTTGCTATTCTAAAACAGTATTCCTAAACTCTCAGACAGCTCCTTGTGATCTTGCTAGCTAAATGTGACATCATATGCATTGTTTGGATTTTGTTTTCTGGATTTTTGGTTTTGTTGTGGGTGCAGTTGGAGTATTACTGGATCAAAACATCAAGACTCATTGTCACTTTGGATATGGTGTGGACAGGTCAAGAATCTGCCTAGCAGGGCCTCTTGCAGGTTTGTATTTTCAGTTTGGACTAAAAAGAGCTGTTACATAAAAATTAGTCTGGCTTGATGTTACACGGGATGTGCAGGGCTGGCCAGTACTGGTTGAACAGCTAATATTGGTTGCTGTTTTATTAGTGTCCATCAGCCATGTAAAAGGAATCTGTTGTGATAGAGGAAAAAAAAATAAAGGAAGAAAGAAAAAAACACAGAAAAAATTAGCAGAGGTTATTGGAGGGGACTTATCAGAGAAACAGAAGTGAATTTCATTGAAACACAATATTGAAAAGAATGAGCAATAAAATAAAAAATTAATATCAAAACAAAGTGTTGTTAGTTTTTGCTTGTTTTCTCTTCAGAATATATTTTCTATCTTCATATAATATTCCTGCTAATATATACTTTGCTGAATAAGCATCCCTACAGCTGCAAAATTTTTACATGCACACATACTTACATATACAGAAACAAAACAAATAAGACTCTGTACCCAGAACTGGAACCTTTACGAGCTATCCAACCACCTCTCAGATGGCACTTACAATAAAGCCTTTACTGTCTAAAAAGCTCCAGTGTTGTAATCCCAATTCCAGAGCCATTCATGGAACTTCCTGACAGAATTCAGATGAAAAAGAAACTAGCTAACACTAAAAATCTTTACAAAAGAATTTTCTCCATATTTCTCAAATTTTTATTTTATCTTGATATTCTGTTACTCCTAGTTCCTGATTATTTTAACAAATAATTACAGACCATTTATTTGCTTGTATGACTCGTTACTTCATTCATCTAGATTTCAGTTTTATCCAAAAGGAGAATTTCTCATTTCTCTTGGCTGAAAAGGATCATCCAATGCTCGTTTTAAATAATATGCCAATAAACACTGTAGGTGCTGTATATCACCTGCCAATTGCCAGTTCACTCTATTCCAGTGTTCCAGTTCCAGTTCAGAAGACTGGTTGGCCAAAAACTGTTACGTTTCAAAAAATAACATGTTGTCAAGGTAAACCTTACATAAGTTCTCAACCAACCAACCAAAACCAACTACAAACCAAGCTAAACCAAAACAAACAAACAAAAAAAAAAAAAAAAAAAAAAACAAACAACCAAAACAAAAAAAAATCAAACCAAAAAATAGTAGAAAGTTACTTTGAAAATATCTCAGATTAATTCCAAGGTCTGGGTAGTTTTGCAGGCATTTTTCAGTTTTCTTCCCCTTGCAGCTCTTTTAAGTATAAGGTAATCTGTAATTACATGGGATTATTCCTGGCTTTCTTAAGTCAAATCACTGTGTCCATTCATTTTCAGTTGTTCTGGAAGATCTCTACTTTCTGAGTTCAAGCAAATATAGCTGCACACACACCACTATGGGCTAATCATTCCTTTTAATTTACACGGAGTCAGACTTTTTTGGTTGCTACTTAGTCCCTCTTCTTGCAAAAAGTCATTACTTTGGAATGTCTTTATGCCTTACACCATGGATATTGCTACTTTATGACTTGCTGCTAAGCAAGATTTAGGTGTAGGAAAGGAGATGCAGGGTGCTGATTCCCTTCAGTCCTAATTTTTCTTCTCACTCTCCACTTTATCCTGTTTGTCAGTATGAGCGCTGTTAAATTACTGATTCTCCAGACACTGAAACTGTGAAACAAACCTTCAAGTTGCAACCCCTCATGCAGAAGTTGCAAATGTCCTCCTGAGTTTGCCTTATTTCTTGGATGTTTTGAAGAAAAGGGCTGCTTCTGCTGACCCACATCACTTCACTTAATATTCCATTGACGCACAGGTTTGTTTCTTCATTTGGTGCAGCAAAGCAGATATTTTCCCTATGGACTAAGGAGATTTTTCTTGTTACTCTATTTTGTAGTTGCTCATTAGCTCACACTCAATTATGTCATTGTTCTGTTGTGGCATTGGAGCCCCTGGGTGAGCATGGATAGGTTGGATTCAGTCTACACAGGGACACTCAGCCAAGGTTATCCAGTTCTAAATGCAGATGTATCACTGGCCAGAAAGCTGGATGGGGCTGAGGCCTCAACCAATCACATGTGTAATTGAGCTCCTATAAAAGGAGCTGGAGGAATAAACTGGAGGCTGTTTGTCACATGGAGCTTTGGGGTGTGTGTGTGTCGTCCCTGTCTCCAACCACTGACCCCACAAAATGTGGATTTTAAACCTAATATTCTATTACTTGAGTTATGCAGCTAAAATAATTTCAGTATATTTATATCTCGCCAGAGCATTGCTTTATCCTACAGGTAGGAGCTTACTATTGTTTTCTTGTGTACCACACATCCTCCTTACTGAGAAGGCAAATGATCTCACTTGACTAATAGTAAATGTGTTGCTAGTCATATATTAATGACCTCACCAAGCAGGCTTGGAACAGGGCACACAAGTATGGGATACAGAATAAAAGCCTCTCAGAAGAAGTTAAATGAAAGACCACTCAGTATTGTATGCTGAGACTTCAGAAGGTGCAATTTGCCTTCTTGCCTATGACATAATTTCTCTGCAATCACAGATGATCTAGAATGACAGAACAATATTTTATTATTGTGTTCTGTAGAGTCAGTAGAAGACAGTATATTCCTTTTCTGTATCATAGATGAAGCAGTAGTGAACACCATAAAGATTGCTAGTGTTGCTGTAACTAATGATCCAAGATGTTATAGATGAGGTATAACTCTTTTAATAATGTCTATATATTTTGCTAGCCTATCTGGATGTATTTGACAAAAATGAAAACCGTAATCCAAAATATTCTTACAGGCAGAGAAACACTTTCTATCTGAAATTGAAAAAAAGGGAGTTTATACAGAAGTTGAAGAAATTTCTCTAATTTAAATTGGATAGCTATCAATTGCATTAATTCTGCAAAGAAAAAATGTATATACATATATATTTGCCACCAGTGAAATAGACTGGTATGAACATAGTGTTGTGGAGGATAACAAGAGATATTTAGCTCTCAAGGGAAAGAGACATTTAGTTTGTTTATAACCTGCAGACATACAGAGGTTAAAAGGGAAGGGAGAGAGAATGTGATGCACAGTAAAAAGATAAACTCACTTGAGTTCATTGTTTTTTTCTCCGAGATGAGTTTTGAAGTTCTGTTCCAGGTTTATCTTTGAAAGGTGTTTTGTTGGTTACCCTTGAAGATCAGGAGAGAAAGACCACAGAGGAAATAACTGTTTTGAATAAAATCCTTTTAGTGGCAGCTAGATATAGCCCTTACCAATTACCCATGCAAGGTCATTTCCAGTCCAAGTGATTGCTGATTTCCACTCATGTATTTCTCAGAAAAGCACACAGCAAAGAGTGTGAAATGTGCAACATTATGTGGGGAAAAGAAAAAAAAAGTAGAATTCAGTGATTTAGTTCTCCAGAGAAGTGTTCTTCTTGGGAAAAGTTTCTCCTGACATTATCACATTATTGATGCCGGCCTTACAAGTGTTTTTCAGCACATTGATTTTTTTCCTGAAATAATTTTCAAGTATTTGTTTTTTTCAAGAAGTATTCTATGTCGATGACACTTGGACAGGAAAGAGTAGTCATGTCCTTATTTGGCTTTTATCACAAATCTAGTGGCTCTCTTCAGGCTTTCTCTGCAATAGTCCAATATTATTACTGTCTCCTCAGATGCTATGGTCAAAACCAAAAAGTGACAATATATAGAAGGCCAGCAAACTAACATATATATCTCTGTATAATCATCAAACATGACAAATGTATAAAAAAAAAAGTTGTACAATACAAATATGTTCTTAAACGTCAAAAGATTTGTCCAGTGAATATTTCTGAAACCCACAGGTTTAACTGACTTTTCCAGCTCAGCTTGGGAGTCCAACAGAATCTATTGCATTGGCCTGACCTCTTGTACCTTGAAAGCTGAGACACAAACAGAGATTGTATAAAGCATAGACCTATACTACAGAAGGCATTCAGAAAACACTTGATCCAAGTGTGGAACCCAGGGTCAGACTATGCATAATTTAATTTATCTTATCAATGTCTACCTCCCTTTTTATACAGTAGAGATAGTATGTGTATAAATGATGTTTTCTGAGCATGAAAAGCACTCTTGAATGCCACTGTAACTATAGTAGAGTTTTACAGCGCACAGAAATATTCTTAAGTGAAAATTTCCTTGCCTCCAAAATTTCTAATTGACCTGTGTCCATCATCAGTTTATCGGGTCCATTCTTATGTTCTACTTAAGAGCAGATATCCTTTCACAATACCAGTCAAGACACATCCTTTTCATTACAGAGATATGCAAAAAAAGGTAATTTTTTTTAATATGATTTGCAGGTTTTTGCATTTAATCCCTCTGGAAAAGTAATTTTGAAAAATGTCAGATGCAGCCTGCTGTGTAGTGGTTTAAAGCAAGAACCATTTGAGATGAAGGAGCTCTTCTTGCATGCCTCATACAACAGATAGTTTCACATTGCATAGGCAACAGCAAATATTTTAATTCCTGAATTGAAAACACTTCATGATGCTGCAGTGTACTGCAGGTTGTCTAATGCAAGGCACAAAAGGCTACAGACTGTTATAAACTATGCATGTATCTGTTATATTCTTCAGAGATTTCTTGTCATGGTTTGACATTTGTAACAGCTTATGAACAAGCTTATAAAGGAGGATCCATAATTCTGACTTGCTGAAAGTGAAGAAATTTTGATCATTTCATCCAGCCACAGCAAACTAGTATAATGAATATTAACACTCCTTACAAATTTTTTTCCCATAATATCAGATCATCATGGTCCAACAAACACCAGTTACCCCATGAGGAGACTTTTGCTTTCCTAGTTTAACTGAGAACAATACAAAAAGCCATAGCAGAATTTTAGCATGCTAAAATAAAGTAATTGACACAAGGTGAAATTTCAGGCACTTTAGGAAACATTTATAGGAAAGAAATCCAAATGCATTGCAAATGTACCTTCTTGTCTTTCAAGATTTTATTTTTCTTCCAAATATGAGTTTTATGAAATTTGTCAATAACTGAATGAATTTTGCAATACATACACTTTTATTTAAATAAACTTGGGAAATAAAATCATGTATTTTACGAACTTGCTTAAAATTTGATCCCCTTTTTAATTTCAGCTGTGGTTTTTCATGAGAAATGGTTGCTTCCATTTCTTCCTGACTGCTAAGAAAGAATGTAATCCTTCTGCTATCATCTAATTAGCAGGAATGTGACTATCCATGCTGCAGGCACAGGCACTAACACAAGTTTGAGGAGCCACTGTGTAGACATCAATGAACACTTTATTAAATTACACAGTTTTCTAAGCAGGCACAGTCTCTCAATGCCCCAATTCTTTACGCTTTAGTGAACTGCCTCTGCTCTCTAAAGCTGTAAGGTTTCAGCCTGAGCTGAAGATATAAACTCCTGATGAGATTAGAGTGAGTTTTTAGATATTTGGCACGCTTCTGTGCTTATTCTATTTCCCTAATAAGGCTTAGAGTATGCTGGCAGGTGAAAGCATTGGATAGCAAAGGCTAGGAGATTTAAAATTCCACCTGCCCTGAAGGAAAAGAATGTCTTTCTCTTAACTGTTCAGCATTATTCATTATAATTCACCCTGCTCAGGCAAATTTCATTAGAGGGGGAAAGAAT
The DNA here is from genome assembly GCF_047830755.1 of Zonotrichia albicollis. NCBI lineage: Eukaryota > Metazoa > Chordata > Aves > Passeriformes > Passerellidae > Zonotrichia > Zonotrichia albicollis. Next base: position 76,348,533 of record NC_133819.1, read on the forward strand.
AGTCACCAGGTCTAGATATTCAATGATCTCTCAGGTTTTATTCTTGGCAAAATTAACATGGAATTTTCTGATATTTTTATTTCCTGAAAAGCCATGGTCTGTCAAAGATGAAATGTAAGGAAAAATAAAAAGAAAATAGGGATAGACGGAGGAAGTGGCGGAAGGAAGGAAGTGGCGGAAGGAAGTGGCAGAAGGAAGTGGCGGAAGGAAGGAAGTGGCGGAAGGAAGGAAGTGGCGGAAGGAAGTGGCGGAAGGAAGGAAGTGGCGGAAGGAAGGAAGTGGCGGAAGGAAGGAAGTGGCGGAAGGAAGGAAGTGGCGGAAGGAAGGAAGGAAGTGGCGGAAGGAAGTGGCGGAAGGAAGGAAGTGGCGGAAGGAAGTGGCGGAAGTGGCGGAAGTGGCGGAAGGAAGGAAGGAAGGAAGTGGCGGAAGGAAGTGGCGGAAGGAAGGAAGGAAGTGGTGGAAGGAAGTGGCGGAAGGAAGTGGCGGAAGGAAGTGGCGGAAGGAAGGAAGGAAGTGGCGGAAGGAAGGAAGGAAGGAAGGAAGGAAGGAAGGAAGGAAGTGGCGGAAGGAAGTGGCGGAAGGAAGTGGCGGAAGGAAGGAAGGAAGTGGCGGAAGGAAGTGGCGGAAGGAAGTGGCGGAAGGAAGGAAGGAAGGAAGGAAGGAAGGAAGGAAGGAAGGAAGGAAGGAAGGAAGGAAGGAAGGAAGGAAGGAAGGAAGGAAGGAAGGAAGGAAGGAAGGAAGGAAGTGGCGGAAGGAAGTGGCGGAAGGAAGGGGCGGAAGGAAGGAAGGAAGGAAGGAAGTGGCGGAAGGAAGGAAGGAAGTGGCGGAAGGAAGGAAGTGGCGGAAGGAAGTGGCGGAAGGAAGTGGCGGAAGGAAGGAAGTGGCGGAAGGAAGGAAGTGGCGGAAGGAAGTGGCGGAAGGAAGGAAGGAAGTGGCGGAAGGAAGTGGCGGAAGGAAGGAAGGAAGTGGCGGAAGGAAGGAAGGAAGTGGCGGAAGGAAGGAAGGAAGGAAGGAAGGAAGGAAGGAAGGAAGGAAGGAAGGAAGGAAGGAAGGAAGGAAGGAAGGAAGGAAGGAAGGAAGGAAGGAAGGAAGGAAGGAAGGAAGTGGCGGAAGGAAGTGGCGGAAGGAAGTGGCGGAAGGAAGGAAGTGGCGGAAGGAAGTGGCGGAAGGAAGGAAGTGGCGGAAGGAAGTGGCGGAAGGAAGGAAGGAAGGAAGGAAGGAAGTGGCGGAAGGAAGTGGCGGAAGGAAGTGGCGGAAGGAAGTGGCGGAAGGAAGTGGCGGAAGGAAGGAAGGAAGGAAGGAAGGAAGGAAGGAAGGAAGGAAGGAAGGAAGGAAGGAAGGAAGGAAGGAAGGAAGGAAGGAAGGAAGGAAGGAAGGAAGGAAGGAAGTGGAGGAAGGAAGTGGCGGAAGGAAGGAAGGAAGTGGCGGAAGGAAGTGGCGGAAGGAAGTGGCGGAAGGAAGTGGCGGAAGGAAGGAAGTGGCGGAAGGAAGGAAGTGGCGGAAGGAAGGAAGGAAGGAAGGAAGGAAGGAAGGAAGGAAGGAAGGAAGGAAGGAAGGAAGGAAGGAAGGAAGGAAGGAAGGAAGGAAGGAAGGAAGGAAGGAAGGAAGTGGCGGAAGGAAGTGGCGGAAGGAAGGAAGGAAGTGGCGGAAGGAAGTGGCGGAAGGAAGTGGCGGAAGGAAGTGGCGGAAGGAAGGAAGGAAGGAAGTGGCGGAAGGAAGGAAGGAAGTGGCGGAAGGAAGTGGCGGAAGGAAGTGGCGGAAGGAAGTGGCGGAAGGAAGTGGCGGAAGGAAGGAAGGAAGGAAGGAAGGAAGGAAGGAAGGAAGGAAGGAAGGAAGGAAGGAAGGAAGGAAGTGGCGGAAGGAAGTGGCGGAAGGAAGTGGCGGAAGGAAGTGGCGGAAGGAAGGAAGGAAGTGGCGGAAGGAAGTGGCGGAAGGAAGGAAGGAAGGAAGTGGCGGAAGGAAGGAAGGAAGGAAGGAAGGAAGTGGCGGAAGGAAGGAAGGAAGGAAGGAAGGAAGGAAGGAAGGAAGGAAGGAAGGAAGGAAGGAAGGAAGGAAGGAAGGAAGGAAGGAAGGAAGGAAGGAAGTATCAAATACTAAAAAGCTATAACTGCTTTGGGATTTCAGTTAGGTTTTATAATACACGAAGCAGAGGACTACCTTCTTTGTAAAAGAAATTCTCTACTAATAGTAAATATGGATCTTTTAGAAGAGAGCATGGCTACAGGTTAAACACAAAGAAGATTTTTATTTAGGAAGATATACATGGGATGAATTGGAGGAAGAAAGAGCTAAATTCACTATCGGGGAAAGTATAGCAGACAATTTATGGGATAAATGCAATTACAAATTCTTATGGAGGGAAATTCAGAGGTCTAGCAAGACCCTCTCTAAACCATGTGTCTAGGACTGTATCATTTGATGTGGAAAAGCATGTTATGCTGGCTGGCAAGCAAGAGAATTTCAGTTGCTCTCAACCCACAAAAGCAAATCTAAAGCCACTTCAGAGATTAAACCAGATAAATGGAAAAGGATGTAGTTGATCTGGAATGAACAATCCATACTCTTACAGGAGAATAGGGTGACCAGTGGTAGCAGTGGCACCAGACATAGAAAGACGTAATGAAAAGGAATAATGGCATGGAAAAAAAAAGGATAGAATTCAATGGGATGAAACTTGAAAATATCTTGAGAAATACTCTGGTCATACCAGCTACAGGCAGCCCATTTCAGAAAGCAGTTTGCTCGGACTGTTCTTAAAATCCTTCAGTCACATCTCATTTCAGCTGCCAGATATCCCTGCAAATATATAGGAAGCTTTAGTTAACACTTAACCTAAATCACCGTGGCTGTGAATGAAGTAAATTGCTTAGACTATCAGTGGTGTGCATTGAAAATAATTTCTTAATTTCAAGAAGTGGTTCTAAAAACTACAACCATAGCCCTTTCTTCCTTTTATTTTCTTTCTGTAGACTGGGTAGCTAGGTGTAGTTGTTCTTTCCTTAAAAATTATTTTTTTTCCTAATATTTTGTTGCTAGCCTGATGTCTAATAATTTGCATGTTATAAATAATTAGATGTGTGCTCAAAACGGAGTGCTGAATTTACAATGGGGCTGAGTGGAGAGGAAGGATTATTTCATACTTCTTAAAAATAATATTCCTGTCCACATATCTTCTTTCCCATTTTCTTTTTCTTCTTTTTGAAGACAAGTGATAAAAAATCCACTATATGGAGATTGTTCAGAACCATCATACTTCTTCTGCATTATATTCTCCAGACCTGTGCCTGGGTACTTGTTGGGAGGACAGGGTTAAAAGCAGAAGAATGTCGAAGGGGAATGGTAGAATCTCTCAGGAGACCTTGCTTCGGGGAATGCCACGGTCTGGAGAATAACAATGCAGGAAACGTCACATACTACACCTACTGCTGTTGATGTCTGTCGGTGGTTTGAGAGATTTGGAGGCAGTCTCACAGACGTGCTTGAGCTCCCTGCTTTGGGAGAGATCAAAGCAAAGATCATAAAAGCCACAGATGAGATCAGAGCATGGTGGTAAACTACATGTGCACAGGGCCCTGAGAAATGTGTGTAAACAGCAGGGCTGCTGTCCATCAGAGTGGACTGAGCCTGATGGTGCCTGCATTCCCTCCTGGCTGTCTCTGCCCAGTGTTGCTTCAGGATCCTCTGGTTAGTGAGTAATGAAATTATTTTATTCTTTTCATTTCAGACATGGGTTTTTGGTTGTTCTGGCTGCCTGCCTGTGTCAGCTCAACACAATCGTTTATTGTTATGCTGTGCAACCTCTTATGATCTTTCCACTTTTTTGCTACATCCTGCAAATTTCAGATAGTGGCTTTATTTTTTTTTTTAATACTTTGATTTTCTTTCTTTAATTCAGCAGGGAGGGCTTATACACCCTATAAATTTACTAAATTAACTCTATACTTTTTCATCTTTATCATGCAGAAGAGTACTGAGTAGCTACCCTGTGGAACTTTGACTCAGTATATGCAATCAGATAGGAAAGAGTTGTCTAGAAGGGAGATCAGAGTGCCACATGTAATAAAATGCAGGGAGTACCTCACAATTTACAACAAATAGAAAGATTCAAATAACGTTTGCATGTTCACAAGCCACCCACAATTAGTCACTGCTGCATGTATGACTTCTCCCCCAAAACTTTAGTGACAGTGGTAAATTTAACTGTCTATGTAGAAAACTGCTATAATAGTGTGGCACTCTCAATGTCTTACTGTCAGAAAAGGTATATTCACTGTATGTAGAAAGCTAAGAATTATTGTTAGCTATTGTTATCCAGATAACCTAATTAACACAAGAAATCCTCATTCATAAACAGTCAAAATTGTTATGCAAAATAACTTACTAATGCCTTCTGCCTTTTCTCTGGTCTGCTTCTGCTCACTCTTTGAATGTCCCACTCTGTCTTAAGCCTAAGGGTTCCACTCTTCTGTAAGAAGACAAGGGAGATGTTTTGATGAGGCACCCAGAGATTTTTAGAAGGTGGAAGACTATATTCTTCACAGGAGGGGAACTGGGAGGAGTGGGTTTCAATACCTTTCTCCTCTTCAGTTTAACATCATTGGAGTTATCTTTTCCATGTTTTGGATTTCTCTTCATTTAACTATAGTTGTGGATATCCAATTACTGAACTACCAGTGGAACATAGATTGCATCCTTAACCTTCCACTTTGAATTTAGTATAGTGCATGTTTACTTGTTTTGGTTTTTTTTAACAGTTAGAATTTTTAGTACATAAATATACTTTAAAAAAAGACATAAGGCATGCTTATATATAATCTCCCGTAGCCCAAAAAATCGGCTTCTCTGGCAAAAGTTGTAAAGTTCAGTATTTCCTTTTCCTTTGTTTTCTCTGCTTGTTTGTCAGTACCTTTCTCCCCAAAACACTCCTTTGAATGAAGTAGTTTTGAGGATTAGGAAATATTATTAGTATTAAAAATTATAATAACTTATCCCTGAAATGGTAGTTGTTGGGCTTTTTTTAGTGTAGCATTGGACTGTGTATATTCAACTCAAATTCCTAAGCAGATTAATGGTTACAGGACTTCATAAAAAAGACTGAATTATAGGGTTCAAAGGTATAACTGACTACTTTGCAAATTCCTGTTATAATTCAATAATTTGAAGTGTGGTCACTGTGATGTGCAAGAGTTCTGCTAGAAGCTATGAAATAAGCAGCTTATTGACAATTTACCAATTATCTTCTTAGTTCAGAATCAAGCAATTAAATTACGAATCACTTCAGTTGACTCCATTGGGATATAATACATAAAGTAATAAAGATAAATCTATAATACAAGAAATTATGAGATTAGAATCCATTATGAATTGATCATTTGACAGACCTAATTTGTCTGTTTCAAGTACTCTTAAAATTCTTTATAGAAATGTATAGTCTTCTTTTCCCTTAAGGCAAATCTAACACCAATGGGTTGCACATACAGAAAGATTTGCTGTGTTTTGAGTTGCAGGCTGTTGCAAAACTTTCTTTTTAAACTGCTTGCTTCATGACACTATGCTCTAAAGCATTAGAATTTCTGATTTTGATAGAGATGGCAAATAAATGAGCACAACTAAATTACCTGAGCTGAAGGCTCTTTGTGAGGCTCAGTGAACATACAGATTTTTTTGCACTTAGCTGTCCTGTTACTTCTATTTTTACTAGCTTGTTAAATAGTCCTTATTACTTCAAATCTTAGCCAGAGGTTTGAATTTTATTTCTGACACCATAAATCAGGAACCAGAGTTCTAATGAAATAGAGGCACCTTAGCAAGTTGCCTCTATTGCCTAAGTCAAGGAGGAGCCAAAATGTAGCAGTGGCACCAGACATTATGGGATTATGGCTCATGGCTGATGGCCATAGGAACTTTGGCACTAGGCTGAAGGCTGGAGGAACTATGGTACAAGGTCTGGAAACTGTGTTGGTAACTCTCTACCAGTGGCTGGAGAGGGCCAAAAAATTTGGTGAAGTAAGACAGAAAGTAAGAAAAGTTTCTCACTGTGGCTCTGTATAAGAATAGCACTGTTGGCATCAGCTCTGCAGAGCAAGTGCAAAACAAGAACAAAATATGCTCTGCTTGCTTCCAGTATATTAAAATTAAATATTATTCTCCTCATGAGATTCCAACACAATTTAATCTAATTTTTCAGAAAGCATCTTCAGTTCCAAAAATTTCTTTCTTTTGTACAAACATAGCAAAAAGGATTGAAAGACAAGATGAGAGCTGTGAGTGGCTCCCAGCTGAAAGAGAAATGGGGAAACAGGATATTGCATAAATATCTTTCCTTAAACAAGCTTTTTGAAATGTCACATAATTAAAATTCAGTTCAAGTTTGACCAAGGTCAAATACAGAACAAAATTCTTAAATGGTAGGTATTCTAAGTAAAATTTTTATTGTTTAAATTTGCTCCTCAAAAGAGAAATTTACTAAAATTTCTTTATTAAAAAAATAAACAAACACAGTCTTTTGATTTGTGTTAAATTTTCTATTTTAAATTTGGTTATGCTGAATTCCAGAAGGAACTATATATGAATACCAAAAAACAGACAAAACTAGGACAGAACTTAATCTAGAAATAAAATTCCTAGTGTAAAAGTTCTGTCTCCTGCACCAGTAAGTGGAACTTGGACACATGCATCAGTTAAAAGCTTTCAAGACCCATCTTATACAGATGTTAAGTCTTATGAGTTTCAAATTGCATGAAGTATGTTTTAGCATTGGAGGGAGTGGTTGAATGAATGAGGAGCAATATATAGTGTTTTTTAAATTTTGTAGAAGTTGAAAATCACATGAATACATTTTGAGCAGCATTAAAACATTTTTTTCTAAGTTCTGAGAGATATAGAAGTGATCAACCTATGGAAAGTACTGCCTAATGGTTTTAAAACTGTTACCTGAAAGCTAATGGTGATAGAAATTGTTCCAAGAAAACTCATTAGAAATAATACAAATCCACAAACCTGTATAAACAAGATCACAGTTGGGAACAATGTTCTTCTGTAGTAATTTTACTGTAATTTAGAAGGATATAACACAAAAATATGGGAATTACACGGGAGGATATTACCCAGAAATTGGACATATCTGATAGATTTTAAAAGCTGTAATTTTTTTTTCTTTTTTTCTTTTCTATTGTGACAAAAATTCTAGAAGTGATCATCTGGAAAAAGAGGTAGAGAGAGATTTGATGAGAAAGATTGGTGAAACAGTTTAATTTAAAACTATTTAAAGCTATTTTAAACTCTTTAAATTCTTTTTAAAATAAATACTTTAAGCCAGCAAAGCTATTTAAACTCTTCTGAGTTCTCAAATCCTCCCCTAAGTTAAATTTTTTTTCAAAAGTTTGACAGTTTTCCATCTTGTTTTCTAGGGAATTAAAAAGAAACGAAAAAACAACCACACAAACAACGAACAAAACCACCAAAACCCCTAAACGCCAAAAAAGCAAACAGACAAAAAATGTTTCTTCCTCCATTCACTCTTCCAGCACAGAATCCAGATATGCAATCTAATACAGAACTCAGATTTTTGTTTACTTTCTGTAGCTATGGATTAAAAGGTTTCCTTCATGTAATTGTTTTCAAATTTTACCTTTATACAATGCTTTTTATTAGTTTAGTCTGTTTTTTCTTTTTCGCTAGCTCATTTTTAAAGGTAAATGTTATTACTTTAGAGTAGACTACTATCAAGCTCATCACATTTAAAGCAGGAAACTGAACTCCAACAGGGCTCTCAAAGGAGAGAAAAGTCCTTGCTGGTATGTACATCCATTAAGCAGCTGTGCTTGCCAAGTACATTAGCTACTTTTGTGAGTTTAACAAATTTCATCTGAGCTTTCATTCTGCTGACCTAATTTAACAAGAAGGAAATTCAATAACAACCCCTAATATTGAAGCATTATTTCCCAAGAGGCATTTAACAACACTTCTACATCAAATAATAATGTGTGGATAATGGAATATATATACTGAGGGCAACAAGAAAGTGAAAAAAGGGAAAAAAAGAAAGGAAACACTTCCCTCCCACACACAGACACACACACACAAAAAGAGAAAGTGAGAGAAGAAAATTCTATATACCCTTTTCAAAAACCCACTAATTTTCAAAATTTTAGGGAAATTGAGAGAGAGAATTTCAACTTTGAATTTTTTAAAGTCTTTGAAAAAAAATATTTCTAATTATCGTGGAATAAATCATTGCCCTCTTCTCTCACTTAGTATACCTTTGTCTTAAATCTTAAATGAACACAAGTATGAGTTGTGATAAATTATTTCCAAGGTGGAGGACCTCCAGTTTGTACATGCTGATATAATTCAGTATATGTAGCATATTCATCATTAGTAACTTATATTAGAAGTGATTGTTCTGTGTATTAATCAAAGTTCACAAATAAGATAAATGTCAAAATTTCAGGAGAAAGGGAAAAGGGGTAAACGAAATTATACATAACTTGGTGTTTGTTTTGACTATTGAAATGTGTATCTGTTACTGAGAACAAGGCTGGGGCCAAAATCCTTGGTTTTGAGAAGTTGTTTGGACTTCCAAATGCTGGGAGAGAGGGGAGAATGTTCTCCTGAGTGAATATAACTTGAAGACAATAACTGGTTCCTGAAAAGTATCTGTTCAGTTATTAACAGTCCTGCCCACACAGTTTTTAAACTATATCACTATATTTCATAGTGTACCCGCTTTAAAAATCCTGACGTTTTATTATAAGCTCTTTTAATCAACAGAGGCTTACTGGAAATAGCTTGAGTAACACATCAATATCAAACTGAAATACAGGAAGAATTTCTGAAATGTTTACATAGCTCTTCTTTGAAAAATAAAAATATTTAAGATGATAGTGAAATATAGTGTAAAGTTATTGAAAGAAGAGCACATCGCTTACCTATTAAAATCACTGAAGAGGAGAAAAAAGAACTCAAGCTTGTTGCTATTTGAGTTTTTTGCCACTTGTGGAAGAATGTTCAACCATCATTGTTTTTTATGGGTATGTTAGGAAGAATAGCAAAACCACCCTGATTAACGTTTGCAGAAACTACACGCTATTAAGATGACAAGTCAAAGGTTATTATTGTTTACCGGAGGAAACAATTACCAAATGGTTTCACTAACAAAAACTGCTATTCTTTAAATGCTGGTATAGAAGTAAAGTGAAAAGAACTTGACTGAATTTCTCTTGCTGAAAGAACATCTCATGATTCTGTTAGATGAAGGAACAAATAAAATAAAGCAAAGTGAAAAAAACAAAAGTGGAGACAAAAAAAGGGTCTATTGGGAGAGACTTGCCTTCTCCCTGCAATATCATTTCCTACAATGAGATTAAATTCAGTATTTCAGGATAGTTGGAAAACAGGCAGTCATATTTTTAAAAATGTTTCCTACATTTTAATGCTAACCTCGTATCACTCTATATTGCAAGACCATCTCAAGATCTTTTTCTGTTAAAAAGTTTCCTTTGTACCATGTTGTAGTTCTTCTGATGCATATGATATTTCCTTTTACCATTTAAAATGCCCTGGAGAACTGGTGTTTTACCGTTTGCAATTTCCAAAACTACTTTGTGTTAGAGTTTCATGTCTCTTGATACTAAGATTAATAAAACACTGAAATTCTTGTAAATGAAATTGGGTGGAAAACATTTGAAGCAAAGACAGTAGTATTTAATGTGTAAGTTTCAGCAATATTTATCCACCAGTCTAAATAAAGAACACTCTTAAAAGTTTTGAATTTTTTTTAAATGGAACTCTTACTTTTTTTAAGGAAGTATTCTTACAGCAGCTACCTGATAGATTCAGCGTTCCCCCTACATGGATAACTTTTATATTTCTGACCAGATTGCTTTCTATGTCATCATGTTTTGTATGTGAAGGGTACAGTAGCAGTGGTGTTGGACGCTAAGGAGTGAATGCATTTCAACTCACACTGTCTCTTCTCTGCTTACTTTCAGGATTTGGTTACTGTGTACAGTTCAGAGATGAGCTGCTGGAAACTGCTTGGCTGCATCAGAAACTAGATACATAAAAAAAACAAGCCAAGAAAAGCAGGACTTCACGCTCCACTGCCGACCGGCTTGAAGAGCATCAGCTGTGGAGAACTATGACAATACAGCAAGTCCTATTACTTCTGCTGCTCTGGATGTGGCTGCCACATCCCTGCCATACAGAAATGCTCTTCAGAAGGACTCCTGATCTCAGACCCAGAAGCTTTAGTGGACGTGCTTTAGGGAATGATGGGAAAACAATTCACCGCCAGAAGCGAGGCTGGATGTGGAATCAGTTTTTTCTTTTAGAGGAATACACAGGATCTGATTATCAGTATGTAGGCAAGGTAGGTTTCTCGTAAGGCTTTCTGCATAATTTTCAAGCACTTTTATCTTTCCACAGTCTTACTTTCTATGTTTTATTCTAATGTGTAAGAAGCATATTTCCAAGAAACAGATATAGTTTCTCCTATTAGAATGACTAACCTAATGTTTCTAGTTAGAGCTACTGAGAAATAATTGAAGGAAACAAATGAAAATATGTTGAAAAATTTGTTTGTTTAAAGATATCGTACCTACCAGCAGCCCATTGAGTATGTCTTCATTATCAAAGCATAATATTAGTATTATTATAAATCATTATAAAGGAATTTTTCCAACTCTGTCTCTGAATATTTCATGTTTCATACAAGATATTTCATTCTTTTTCTATGCTCATGTTTAAGGAATGCAGCCTATTTGAAGAAAAAAATATTCTTCCTCTTTACCTCTCCCTGAAAATCAATTACCTGCATGGAGTAAAGTTTATTTGCAAACCATGTGATAGAAATCACATGGTTGAGAAGTGAACTGCAATAGAAGACAGGAGACTGGTACATGTGACTGTGTAGATTACTAGAGGTATACATAAATGACACTGGAAGTGTCCTTTGAATAATTTTCTGCTGATGTTTAGGTTTTCCCAAGTAATTTATGGAAAATATATACAATGTATAATGCTACAATAACATTCAATCAGGTACAAGATGTTAATTCAAAGTGGTAATTTTCTTGAAAATGAAATTTAGTGTCAGGAGTAGTGGGTAGAACTTAACACCAATGATTGGTTCTAAACAAAGAAATTCAATTTTCTATAAAGCAGATTTTGAGTATTTACATGGCTTTGAACTTGAAAAATACCACAGTGATATACTGACTTTTTTAAAATCATTGAATCACAGAGCAGCTAAGATTTTAAGGCATGTTCGGAAATCAACTCGTTCAAACCCCATGCTCAAAGCAGAGTAAGCTTGATTTTCCTCACGACTATGTCCTGTCAGATTTTAAATAGCTGCAAAGTTAGAGACTGCACAATTTCACCAGGCAAACTATTCAAGTGTTTGACCATCCACTCAGTAAAAGATTTGTTCCTATATTTAAAGGAAATTTCTTTTATATCACATTGTGCCTATTGTCTCTTGTCATGTCACTGAGCACCATTGAAAAGAAACTGGGCCTGTATCCCTCATCTCTTCCCCACAAGTATTTATAGACATTAATAAAGTCTGTGCTGAGCCTTCTCTTCTCCAGGCTGAGCAATCTCAGCTCTCCTCCTATTAAAAATGCCCTAATTCCCTACTCAACTTTCTGACTGTTTTCTGGACTCCACTCCAGTAGTTCTGTACCTCTCTTCACATGGGGAGCCCGGACCTTGACACAAAAGTACAGATTTATCTCATGGGGGCAGAAGAGAGAGCAACAATCATCTCTCTTCATCTCCAGGTGATCTCTTCCAAATGGAGCCCAGGTTGCTGATGACCCTTGCTGCAAGGGCACATTTCTGGCTCCTGGTCAGCTTGCTGCTCAAAAGGACGCCAAGGTCACTCTGCAAAACTCCTGTCCAGCCAGCTGGGCCCCAGCATGCACTGCTGTATGGGAGCATTATATTATAAAACATTTCTTGGAAGAATTAAGGACACTGGAGGATTTGTGAAAAGAAATGCTTATTAAAACTTATGAAATTTAAACACTAAGTAAAAATTTAAGAGTGCAGGCTTATGAATGTAAGCCATTTTTTATTTGTTGCCTTGAGTATGTAATATTAGCACTAGCATTTAAATACTGCAGCCATTTCCAAAACATGTTGAGTCTTGTAAATAGTCCCTATATTTATTTCATCTTTCATCCCATCATTTATTTCATTTAATTCTCAAGTGTAAAGTCATGACTCCCAAGTGTTCTTAAGCAAGTGGGCCAGCTGCTCAGTCTGTGTCAGGTGTATAGTTTGTGAAAATCGACCTTACCCATGAATTAAGAAGGGTCACTGTATCAAAACTCTTTACTATTGTATTGAAAGTATATTGCTTACAACTGTCCTAGGAAATAAACAGCTTTCCAGGGCACCCAGAACTTCACATGTAAGGACCTCCAGAAGCATACTGATTACTTTTTTCCCATTGTATTATTTTTTAATATTTATGATTTCAAATCATGAAGAGGGAGTGGTGTTACTTAAAATTTTTCTTCCAATCATAAATAATTGAAGGAAAACTCTTTAGAAAAGAAAGCGTTAACATTTTTAGACTTAACTCACCTCCATTAGAAAAGCTGCTGATAAAAATTGGACTACTTTGGCTGAGAGAAAATAAGTGTTTGCAAAACTGAAGTGGTAAGTAAAGATAAGTAAAATGATGGATTAAGAGTAAAGCACTGAGAAGAAACTTGATGAGCTGTTAAGACAGTCCTTTCATCTAGCTTGTTCTGCTAAGAATAAAAGAGTTGTTAATTTTCAAAAGCAAATTTAAAATTTAACAGTATATAAAATTGCCCAGTAGTAATTTTGTGACAAATTTTGGAAAAGGGTTGAAAACACATATAAAATTAAGAGTATCATAGCATAGTACTTGTTCAGAGAGAATTTTATACAAAGAAAGCCAATAGAAAGAGATATAATTATATGTGGAATAAAAGTGTGATTGTTACATTAATAATGCTTTATTCTGATAGTCCAAAATCTCAAATGATTAGGTAAATAAAGAATTACTGATGAAAATTTTTCTGTATAAATTTTATAGTATTTATCTCCTTTCTCTTGTTTTGGCACTTACCTTTCCAATGGCCATCTCAGTTCTATACTCAAAATATTTCTTGATGTTTCCTTTTTCCTGATTTTATCCAGAGCCAAAATTATTTTGATAGGTGACATGAAATGCCACTTTCCTGTTAATTTCTCTGCAGCATGTTTAGAGATGGTGTTTGGAAATTTTGGGAGATAATAAGAGAACTCAATGATTCACGGCCAAGGACTATGAGAGAATTTTTGTGCAGTGACATTGGACGAATCAGCAGAACTTCCAAAGCTGATTCATCTGGGTTTATGGTTTACATCTTTTGCTTCCTGATCTCACGACTGAGATATTTTTTTCTTGTTTCATAACCTGCATCTAAATATCTGTCAGGGAAACTTCATAACTGGTGAATATGAAACAAGTGTCCACAATTCACAATGCAATTTTTGCATTCATTTATTCACTGTTTGGGTCATCTTGAAAATGTTCAATTACAATAATGCAATGGAAATGGTGTTCATTGAATTAATGGGATACAAAATCCCGTAACAACTGAAATATGCCTTCATTAATCTGTGTGAAATGGTGGCAGAGTACATATTGGCTGGTTATTGACATTCCCAGGTTTCTTTAGATCAATATTTATTATTATCACAAGAAAGAGGATGGTCATCCTTTCCTTCATGTAATACAGAGCATCCTTAGAACAGAAATCAAAATTAGAAAGTGATTTTTGTATATGCAGAACCTCAAATAATCATTACAGCTTTACTTCTACAAAAGGTTGAAGTCATAAAGAAGAGCCATGTGGAAAAACAAACCTCTCCCTCTCTCTCTGTATATATATATATGTTATACAATTTGTCTTTGAGGTATCTTTACAAAAGAAAGAAGAAAATCTGAAGAAATTTGGAAGAAATTTCTTACTAGAAGAAAATCTGAGCAAAAAATGGTCCTCCCAGTTTCAGCTAAACAATGCAGGAGTGTTCTAAAGGAAGTGTAAACCTCATGTCAGAAAACCACTTCATTAATATTATGGAAAGTTGATTCATAATTTTTATTTCTTTTCTTAGTATACAGTTTCAAGGCGCATTTATTGTGTTTCAAATTAAGTGCTGAAATTATAATGCAATTTCAAACCTGTTCTAAAAAACTTCAATTTACTTTGAGTATATCCAGAAAAAAAACCATGCTTTTAAAACAAAACTTTATTTTCCAGTAGTTGTCACCTAAAGGAAGCACTGCTATATACCAACAATATCTTAGTACAGGTTCATTCAAAAATAAATTTACAAATACGTTCTTTATCCATATTAAAGTTCATTTCCCCTTTTATTATCTCAACAGATGTTGTCAATTGTTTATTTTTGCAGATATTCTCCCAACTAAGTTTTTTGAGATAGATATTGACTTTTTCCAGTAATTTCCATTACAGTAGTTTTATTGCATAAATGATCCACTGACACAAATATTTCAGCACTTTGAGAGACTAAAGTTCTTAGTAATACTGCAGTGCCTTTTTAGTATCTCAAGGGATAATTTATCATATATTTGCACATAAATGTATATAACATTTGTGTGTGTCATATTAGAACTGCTAGCAGAAAGGATTATCCTGGCAGTATTCACTTTCACGTGCTTGTAATGTAGTCATTATCTTTGATGGTGTAAGGTGCAGAACATGTCAGCTTCACTTAGTTCCTTTCACTTCGAGAATCCCAACCCAGACATGATTCTGAGGGAAAGACTTAGCAAGCTGTGCGTGCATGACACATTTCCAGGAGCAGCAGTTACAGTTTCAGTAACTGTCTATTGACGCTGTGGATGGTGTGCCACAAAACAGCCAGGAAGACGTAAGGCAGTGAAGCCTCAGGTGTTGCTTGTGTTTTTCTTTCTGATGAAGCAGCTACCAAAAGTACTGGTTTGAGGAGGGTAGCAGAAAATATAATGCTTTGATTTCGAAGGTTTCATCATCAGGTGTGACACATACAATAAATGGTCCCAAGGAAGTGATGTTATTGTAGTGGTAAGATGAAGACTTACCACACCCTTTTAAAAATCCACACCCTTTTAAAAAACCACACCCTTTTAAAATTTTGATTTCTGAAGAGGGTTTCTACCATAATTCTTTCTTTTTTGAAGACCTTTGCTGGTATGAGAGACTGAAGAGTAGGGTTTTGAATTGCAAGTACTAATATGCAGGCTCAATATTTGGCATGAAGATCTGGCTGAGAGATATAAAATGCCTTTTCTTTCAGGTGACGGTAATCAGCTCTGTGGCGCTGAAGTTCTGTAGAGGTTGAATTTTCAGCTAGAGCAGATTCTTGTGACAGAGATCAATAAAAAAGAATGGAAAGGGATGGAAGATATTCTGCAAACTGAATAAATGAATAGTGATCTGTCAAGGTGAAAGAGGGCAGCTAGTCCTTTAACAGTTTCCATGTGAGGTGGTTTTGGTATAATTCCACTGGAAGCAAAGCCCAAGTTATTCACAGCTGTGTATCTTCAAAAACTTCATCTTATTGAAGATACTGCAGTGTGATGGAATTGATATTTGAGACACAAGAGCATTTAGAAATTTATTTCTTTCTCAGCAAGACTTAAAATATAGAATGTGAAGAGGTTTATTTAAGGCACCAATTCATTTCAAGCGTATGAAGGATTGCTTTTGGGGTTACATGTACAAATTTAAGAACAGGTCAACAGTGTCAGAGTGTAGTATTGTTTTCCCATAATATCAGAGACATCAAAAACTTCCTGTAGGATTGTCCTGAAGGCTGATTGATTCCTAATGAGTCTGGGAAAAGCTGATTCTCAGTCTGTTGAGTCTCAGCTTAGTGGAAGTTTATGACTACAACTGTTTAGATTCATCACTTAATCTAAATTCTTACGTGTGCAGAGGGTTGATACTTTCTGTTTGCAAAAGGATTATTCCATTGGAAACCTCAGTGTGTGCTGGAGGCTCTGATTTCTTGCTTCAGGAAACAGCAGCAGAAGGTGCTGGTGGCAAAGAGCTATTCAGGCTGAATACTAAGATTTTATTCTCATAAATAATGAATTGTTTGTTAGCTACTGTTCTGGATGTACCCCTACAAGACACTGGGTTTTGCTGGATGATACAGAATGCAATAGGCAACTGTTGAAGAATGGAAAGGCTTTGTAATGTCCCCAAGTATTTCAGTGATGACCAAAAGAGCCACAGGTTTTGTGTGCCTGAATTTGAAGCCAGGTGTATTTGTTGAAAGACTGTGGCTTCACAGCCTTGGACAGATGTCTGTGTGTATAAGTTTCTTTAAAATGTTGTCTGCTCAGAAGAAAAGAGAGGTTAAGTCACTTGAGTAGGGTATAATGAGGGCATACTTCCTTACCCAGCTGTTTAAGGGGACGATTCCCAGTGTCCAAATTATCTGATTATATTTTTGCTCAGATGTGCCCCACACTTTAAATGAAAGACCTAAGTGATCGCTCCCAGTTCCTTTCTTCTTAGCCAGTGAGTTTTTAGCCATGATGTCCCCCCTGGCCAGAATGACCTTTTACCCAATCCCAGCTGATTCAGCACAGTTGCAGCTTTGACTTTCCTTAGAGTCCATAAATTCTGTATTCTTTGTGTCCAATATCAGTGATGTGTTCTTCTCCTTCCATTTTTTTAACCTCCCCCTGCATCTGAGGAAACACCCAGAAAATAGTATGACCTTTATCTTATCCCAAGTTCCTGCTATGGGGCCTTCTCTTATAGTTCAAGTTCTGGGTATCCATGGAAGGATGTTTGGGTGGGCCTAGGTGTTCATTAGTGGTCACAGACGCCGTCTGTCCCATAACTTGGGGTGGTCTTTGTTTGACCAGTGATATACGTACAAGCAGTTGCTTTCTTACACAGTTTGCCATAGGACGGATTTTTGCCTGGATGCATTAACCAGGATGAGCTAACCAGACCCCACCACTGTGAGGCCTGGGGTTCAGGCCATCCTGCTGCTCCATTCTGCTCTTATCTCATGGCAAAGTCCTTCTGTGGGATGAGCAGGGTTCAAGACAGGCAACTGTGCTCTTCAACTCCTTGCAATTCCAAAAAGAGAAGCAAAGCAAAATACATAGAAAAAGAACAGTAAAACACTCAATTGCTTAGGCTGGCATATCTATATCTCAGGTAGACACATGTAAATGTGCTTTTATTCAATAGCTTAAAGTTAAACACGAAGTTAAACACGAAGCATAGTAGGGTGTGACGGGGGTCATAGGGGTTTTCAGGTGAAGGTAGAGACAAGAATGTTGACTCCATGTTCAAAAGACTTGATTTATTGTTTTATGATATATATATTACATTATAACTATACTAAAAAGAAAAAGAAGGGAAGATTTGCTCAGAAGGCTAAGCTAAGAATAGAAACAGAAAAGAATGATAACAAAGGCAGCTCTCTTGGACTCTGTCTGAGATAGCTCCGTCTTGATTGGCTATTAATTATAAACATTCAAGATGGTCCAATCACAGGTTGACCTGCTGTATTCCTCAGCAGCAGATAACCATTGTTTACATCTTGTTGCTGAAACTTCTCAGCTTTAGCAAGAAAACTCCTAAGGAAAAGGATTTTCACAAAAGGATGTCTGCGACAGTAGAGGACCTCTTTCACTTCCTTGGGTAGTTTGGGGCATACTTTGCATAGTTTTAAAGGTCATGATAACTGAAGGAGTTACAGTCAAAGAAGTGGGATATCATCTGTAAAATTATATGCTCAACTTTCAAGCAAATACTAATTTTGTAATCTGTTCTTATATTTCTTTGTCCTCTATAGGACCTCAAGTATTTTACGTACCAAGTTAAACAATTTTAATGGTCTTGGAATCTGAATAGATCTTTACAGAAAACAAGGTGGTTTTATTTTTTTTCCCCTCTTAAGGAAAACTAAAACTGAATGTAGGAGGTGCAAAATAGAGGAAGATACTAATGGAAATTTCAAGTTCTACTGAACAAAGTTCTGAATAAATTGAAAATAAAATAAACTTAATTGTTCTTCCTGTCTAAGATGACCCTTTGCAGGCAATTTAAAGCTTTCTGTTTCAAGCACAGCTTTTGCATGCTAAGACTGGTATGTTGAACTTTTGAGGTAAAGCACTAAAAAGTATTTATTGTTTGCTGTCATGTGTCAGGAGCAGGACAGCCTTGGCACAGCCCCAGATCCGCACAGGGAGCGCAGGGCAGAGCCCGCAGAGCCCCCAGTGCTGCCCCTGCCACTGAGCAGGCACCTGCCCCATATATGGTAACATGCTTAGCTCACGTATGTTAAAACAGCTTTTTATTATTTCCTTGTCCATGTGTCAGTAGTTCTCAGTATTGCAGAACTGCATGCTATGTTCATACTTATACCACTTCCCAAACAGTGTGGGTGTTTCACTTCATGTATTTCCAAGTTCATCCATCTAATTGCTTTCAAGTGCTCTACCCTTATGTAAATACTTTGCAAGTCTACTTATAGACTAACGCAAATATGAGTAGGGACAAGTAGCTGAATATTTTTTCCTCCTCTTCTGTCAAGTAAATGGAAGCTACTTGTCTAATGTTATTGAGTGCTTTGAGGTGGCATGATAAATGCAAAACACTGGGAATGTATGAATCATAGAACCACAGAATCTCCTGAGCTGGAAAGGACGCCCAAGGATTGAGTTCAATTCCTGGCACTGCACAGAACCCCAAGAATGACAACATGTGCCTGAGAGCATTGTCCAGTGTTTCTTGAATTCTGGTAGGCTAGCTTTACCTAAATAATTTAATGAAAACTATCTATTTTGATACAAGAGTGAATAATATTATTTGACTTTTAATTTTTCTTTTGCACATTGGTACTTGAGTCCAAGCCACTGATGAGAATTGGTAAATGAGCCTGAGGAGTAAATACAGTTCTGCTAGTCATGGAGGTAGGTTTCCTGAAACTGCTTTTCTCAGTATCTGAGAAAACTATTTTTAAATGGTAGATTTTGAATTTATTCTAGTAAACCCAGTAGCAGTAATCTGCCATTTTGAAAATAATTTATAAAATAGATAATTCTCATCTGTGTAAGCGCAAAGTGAAATAACATCTAGTAGTGGTCAGGAATATTTAGAAGGAAGATAGTCTAAATTACGGGCATACTTCTTCCAGCAGGTGTAAAATCACCAATAGGATACATTTTGCTGCCTTTATGGAAAACACCTAAAGCTCTCTTGGGTGGTTTTCATTTAGAGTTTGTATCTGATCATACATTGTACTTAAAACAACATCATGCTTCAAAATAGTGTAATAAACTGAGAAATAGTTTAATCTGAACTCTCCAGTTCCTTTCAGTTCAATTTATCTTTCGGTTTTAGAATTTTATGTGCTTGTCACAAAAAAAGATAGTCCAAAAGGGAAAGAACTGATAAAACTGAAATAATTTATATTCAAAGTCACAACTCAGGAAAAGTAGAGTCTGCTTCACCACAGTACATTCATTCACTCAAGGAATTAAAAAACATAATATAAAAGAGAGCATTACAAATTTTTGACCTATACCTTATTTGAAATTATAAATGTGTAAATAGCCAATAGTTACAGCAGCAATTCAAAGGCTGATTCTCCTTAGGGCCTTTTTTTTTTTCTTCTCTTGATTTTTTTTGTTAAATCAGATGCAGATGACCTTTTAAATATCCTGTATACACAGATAGCAAGGAAGATCTGGGAGTAATACTGTGGAAAAATTGGTGACTTGCAACAAAATACCCATGAGGGAGAGAGTTCTATGAAGTTAAAAGTTGATGTTTACCCTTTTAAAATGTCTTCCTGCTAGAAGGTTTTCCTTATATTTATGAGTGGTTTTGCCTTTGAAGATAATTAAAATAAGCTGAAGCAAAAAGAATGCAATGGTAAGTTCTTCCAAAGTTTCTGATACCTTTTGTTTTGAGGCAGTTAGTATCTGAAGTCCCAGAAGACAGAGTAGGATTTTCCTGCAGGAGTAAACAACCATCATTGTCGAACTCATCAGTGTTACTTTCTCAAAGAGTTATTTCTGATTCCTGAGTTTTTTCAATAGCTATTTACTTCAGAGCATTAAAGGAGGACAGGACCACTGAGGGAAAAATTATCCCTTAATTTTACAATATTTTGGTCTGTAGTAATTTTAAATATATAACCCTAGATGAGTTCCTAATCTCTTCAAGCCTGAGATCAGAAGCTGTCTTGTTTTTGTTTCAAAGATTGAATTCACAGACCACCCAAATTCTTGACAGGTAGGTGCAAAGGTATCTTACACATCTGAAAAGATGTCAGAGCTTAGAAAATTATTAGTGAATAGTTAGGAGGCTTGGTATCCTACAAAGGCATGCATAAACAGATTTATGCAAAGAGCTAGGTGGAAAATATGTGCTGAACAAAGAAAGATAATGTTCTGGGATATTCATGGTATTGTAGTTTTTAAAACTAAGAAGTTACAAAGATTGCTGCCTTTACTGTACACTCAGAGGACAGGGAAGGTAAAATTTGAGTGGGAAAAGACTGCATACTTGCAAGAACATGTAACAGCTGAAGAAAAGCTTGGTGCTCAGCAACAATTCTGATCATCTTTCCTGTCCCCCTTATCAACCATGTAGAAAAGCCTTGCTTCTTCACATTGGCTGTGCCTTTCATCTGTTCCCTAGATCTCTGGTCCAAAGTCCAGTTATGCTACCTGGATTTAAAGTTATTGTCTTACACACAATGCAAACCTAAACCAAATTAACTTTTCTGGTGATATTTTTATTTAGGCAGTAGTGTAGATGCTCTCCCTGCCTCTGAAATTTTATTCCTTCAGTCCTGCCTTTCCTTTCAACTTGCCTAAATATGTGGATCAAAGAAGTTGTGGGGGAAGACATAAGAAAATTAAGCTTACTCTTGGTGTAAAGTTAGGAGTAATCATACTGTCCTGTCGGGTTTTCGGCTGTTTGAAGGGCCTGGAAAGGCCCGGAGTGGCCTTGGGGCAGCCCGCGTATCGAAGGACGAGAAGAGGCTTCAGTTCTTCTTTCGGTTTTTATGTTTATTAAATGTTTATCTAAAAGATGTTCTTTCAGCCCGACAGAGGTCTGCTCAGCAGTCAGCCATGAGCACACTGTGTCGCCCTCCGTACAGCCACCTATCTTTATACCCATGGTTACGTGTACAATATTTATCATTTTTCCCCAATACCATTTATTCTTATTACCCGGTGCACTTTCAGTAATAACCAATCCAAAAGTGCCACCATCACCAAAGAAGATGGAGGAGAAGAATAAGAAGAAGAAGGACAGGACACACCCCAATTCCTCCATCTTACTTCTCTAAACCCCCCTGTACATAAATCCTAAACCCTGTGTCTCACCCTCTAATTAACTAATCCCTTCACCATTCACCCCGGTGAAGCCCTCATCCTTGTCGTCTCCCGTGTAGGGTCAAAGTCCTGCCACCAGACACTTCTGGCAACATTCCAGGACTCCCGAGCCCCCCAAGGGTGGTCTCGGTGGCTCGGCATCTCAGGACTCAGATCCTGAGATCCCACACTGTCCTTCACTGCCACTGTTTTGGTAATCTGAGGTTTTTTTCAGGTTCCTCTTGGGTTGTTGGTTTGGGTTTTTTTGTGTTTTTTTTTTTTTTCTGGTTGAGAATGTTTGTACTTTCTTAATAATTCTCAAGCGAATGACATTTATTAACACAACAGGAAACAGAGATTAGAATGACGATTTTTAGAATATTTCTGGGTGAAACTGGTGGCAAAAAGAAGCACAAAGACAAACAGAAACCCACAGAAAAACCTACTTTCTGGAAATTTTGGAAGACTGCATGATGCATTAGAGAATGATAATATGGTTTACTTTGTGTCTTCCACACTCAAGAACAGCTGAGAAAAGATGCAACTAGTCTTTCTGACCATTTGGTTTAGAAGCTGGTTTATGTTACAAAAGTGCTTTTCTTGGTTTTATTCCTAAAATCTTTTAACAGTTTTCTTAGTAATTATATGTAATTTAGAAGTACATATGTTACAATATAGGAATTAATAGAATAAATTACACTTGATATGCAGAAACATGAAGTAGTAATACAGATTTCTTCTTTCTATATTAAGAACTCCATCTTCTAATGACAGCATTTGCATATCCATTTTGATGTATGACATTTGCTGTGAAGTATGCATAAATTCAAATTTCTGAGTCTCCATGCTGATGATTGTAAATTCCATTAGAAATGGTATCTTTAGGAATTAGAAATATTTAAGAAGTATTATCTTAGAGTGAATATAATAATTAACAACTATTAGTACCTAGGCAATCTTGGATAGAAATTATCTATCTTAATACCAAATTATTAAAATTACCTTGATATTTTAAGTTTTGGCAGTGAGAAGATTGATTAATGCAACTCTGTGAGAAGTGAAGTAAATGGAGGGGGGGGGAGAAGAAGAGGGTCCGTTTTTTAAAATTTGTTTTAACGAGTAGGAATTTAAAGAAATGTCATGAAAATCCATTTTGAGAAAGGAAACTGGAAAGATGGAGTAAGGCAGTGTTCCAAGCCATGTTACTAAAATTTAAGAAAAGTTTTAATGATGTGAAAGTACTTGCAAAAAGTAAAATTAATGAGGCAAGTAGAATATATGAGCTTCAGGAGAGGCCACTTGGTTACAGCCATACAGAAAATAAATACATCTATGAGGAGACAGAAAAAAACATAACTTCTGTTAATTTATATAAGTTTTTAAAATTTAAATCTTTTACAGAACACTCTTATACTTTTAAAATACCTGTCCCTTGTGGAACTACTATGCAGATATACAGCCACATTTTTACACATTTTTGCTACTGAAGATGCCATAGAGGACTCAGAAATACCTCTAGCAATCAGCAGGATGTCTTAGGTCATTCAAAAAAGGATAATGAGACTGCTGTATAAATAATACAGTTGGAATATGAGGAGACTGCTTAATTACCTATTTAGTTAGGTCAGGTTATGTGACAGGCCATTCTCTATGTGTCAGGAGTGGCATGTTGTCCACGAAAAGCCAAGTGAAATAAATGGAATAGCTGGAGGACTGCTGATGGCAGTGACACTGGAAAGAGCTGCACAGGATTAATCAAGGCTTGTCATTTAAGAATAATGGAAGAGATTTCAATAATATTGATGTATTTCCTAGGAAAGGATAATGACATACTATAGAAAACAAAGTCAGTAAAGGAATAAGGAATACTATTTCAAGTGCCATGTAAAAGTCTCTGTATCATAAAAGAGAATTAAGTTTTCTAGGGATGGTTTAGAATTGTTTTTACTATTGAAAGAAGAAAGTAGGAGCAAATAATACACAAGGCAAGAGCTAAAGCTCCATGGAAATGAACTAATTCTGGGGAAAAAAAGAGAATGTAAAGGATTTCTTTTATTCTATAGACAAAACATAAAACCCCACACAAAGAAAATGAAATACCAGCAGCATAACTCATATAGTGTGCTTTATTTGTAATTAGGAAAAGGGAGATTAAGTAAAGGGTGCTTTTGACGTCTTACAAATGTCAGCAAATGTCATTGAAGCTTTACGGAAATACTGGCTAGGCCTATCAGCTGACTACTGGAGTTCACAGAAGTTAAAAAAAAATTTCATCAGTGATGTAGTCCACAGAACACATTTTTTGAAACCATCAATTAACATTGCAAGGGAGAATAATTACTATGGAATACAGTTCTTAATTTGTATCACTCAAGATCGTGATGGGCTTTTTGTCCCCAGTAAAAGTATTTGAGGAATAGAGTTCACTGGGGCTGATGATGCTGTCCTTTTGTATGCACCATAACATGCAATTCTCTGTATGATTTGTGCCAAGATTTACACGCAAATCTGGTTATTTTGGTACTTTGCACTCTGATAGAGGAATAAAATATGCTACTTTGGTAGAAAATTTGTAATTAATTGTAATTATAGCTATGTACATAGCTAGTACAGCTAATATTAATAGAAACATGATTAAATTCAATTAAATTTAATTATGTGACTGTAATTCCCTACATAATTGCGGTGCCTATAAGGTGTCTACAAGGAACCATTGTGGATAAATGCCCAAACTGTCTCCAGGAACTTAGCATGCTAGGATTGCACTCTTAAATGCCTGTATGATAAAGCATGAGGCGTGCGTAATAAACACAATGAGTTAGAGGCCTGCATACAGCTGCAGTACTCTGGTTTTGTTGGGAATATGGATATTTAGTGGAATGACTTGCTTGATTGAAGCATTGAAATGGACAGATACAGACTCTTTAGGGAGGATGGGAAGGGGCACAAAGAGAGGGAGTTGCCCTGTGTGTGACAGAGGAGCTAGAGCGCATGAAGCTCTGCCTGGGGATGGGAGAGGAGCCAATGAGGAGTTTATGGATTAGGATTAAAGTCAGGACAGGCAAAGGTGACATTATAATGGATGCTTGCTGTAGGCCACTGGACCAAGAAGAACAAGATGAGGCTCTCTAGAAAGAGATAGAAGTGGTCTCACCTTCACAGCAGGCCAAGAGAGGAAATCCTTCCTCTCTGCTCAACTCTGGGAAGGCCATGCCTGGAGTGCCGTGTCCAGTTCTAGGCATCCCAGAACAAGAGATGGACACACTGGAGAGAGTACAGCAAAGGATGCTCAAGGTACTGGAGCATCTCACATATGAGGAAAGGCTGAGAGAGCAGCAGCTCCTTGTACCAGAGGAGAGAAGGCTCGGGGAGATCTTATCAATGTACACAAACACCTGAGGGAAGGTTGCAAAGAGAACAGAGCCAGGCTCTTTCCTGAGGTGCCCTGTGATAGAACCAGAGGCAATGGGCACAAACCAAAAAGCAAGAGGTTCCTCTGAACATCAGGAAACACTTTTGTCCTGTGAAGGTGATAGCACTGGAAAAAACATTTTGGAATGTAATTTTATGTAATGATTTAAATCACAACTTCTTTATTTAATAGCTGGTATGTACACAGGATTTTTCTTGAGAATAGTGTTCCCTAGAAAAACAGATTTCATAATTTACTAAAAGAAGAGACAAACTTGATGGAAAAATGCAAATATGAGTGGCATTTAAGAGTTTATACAGATTCCATCTCTTTTCTGTCACTGATTGTCATTTAATGCCTTACCTACCTGTTTAGGGTTATAAGATTTCTCTCCTGGGTATATAGTCACACTGATTTCACTATGATATATATGAGGTCAGGATTGATACAGGACATCTTCATCTCTCATTTTTTTAGTTGCTGTGATTAAAAATAATATCAATTCAGACTCATCAGAAGTCTCCTAAAATGCATAAAAACATATGTCAGCTCTCTCCTTCTCTTTATTCCCTTCCTTGGGATTGAATTTAACAATAATACTCAATTATTGTGGACATCACTGTTTTGGAGATTATTAAAATAGCTTTTATTCCTTAATTTTGATATACAGTCTTCTCTTAAGTTGACATTTTCCACTTCCTGGGTTGACAGACATTGTTATTCATTTCTGTGTGATAAATACAGAGTATACATGAAAAGAAAAAATATATATCATAATGGTAGAAAACCTTCAAAGCTCTTACCAATTGACATGTTACAATGATTTCAGATGGAAACAAAGACAATATTTCCAAAGACAATATGGTGTAACGTGTTTTTAAATGGCCTCCAGCAGTAGGCAAAATAAACCAAACATCAACATTTTAAATTTTATTTTATTTTTAAAAATACAATACTATATATGTATAGTGCAAATTATACATTAGGATATAAAAAACTAACAGTTTCAATGGTTATTTCGTTAATAACTAGGCTACTTTAGGAAAACATATATGAACATATATATAATAAAATAATTCTTATTTATAAATAACCCCAAACCTACAATTGGTTCTTGGAACCACTCTTTTGTGATTAGTGCAGAGAGCATAGGAATAAGTGGTGACTGTTCCTTTAAAAAACCCTCAACCTAAACAGACAAACCCCTACGTTTTAAAATACATGAAGCTACTGTGAATTCAGTCAGAGAAGAATATGCGATGTCTTAGCATATTTGCCTTCCTAGGCTGTTCCTTGGTGGAATAGAGAGATTCTATTCCATATATATAATATATAAAGGAATATATTATTCCTTTATACAATATTTAGTACCAATTTTATTTTTTTAGGCAAAAAACAGGCAAAAAACATAGCACATAAAACCCAGGGATGCTAAAAAAACCCTCCAACCAAGTCTGAGGAAGATCTTACCAGGTATTTTTTTATTCTGAGACCACAGGACAGAGACTACTCATAGAAGTAGGAATGTAGGCTTGTGCCATATCAATTTCAGTAGGAGGAGAGCCAAACAATGTTTCTTTGTTCAGTCCAGTGTTTTAATGAATGGGGACCTGGACAACTGTGATGGGTCAGGACTTTTTTCTTGTCTTCAACACTAGAATTCCCTTCTGCTTACTCATACCCATGTATTGGAGGTGCCAGGATATAAGGGCACTTCAGGTCTGGCACTTCTTTCTGTCTTTACCTAATGTACAGATTTTATTTATTACATGAAAATTGGAAGACAATATGCATATTGGCTTATGCAAGAACTTTTTGGTGTATGAAATTCAATTAGTCTCTCATGTTAGCTCAATGATTGTGTGTCTTCTGGAGTGGAAGCTGCGTCAACCTAATGAAGCCGAAACTTTCTTGTTCTAACTCTCTGAACATCAGATAAAGACCTTGGCTTGAGGAGGGAGATTGGGTATTGGCAAATTGACTTAGAGCATCTATGAAAGACCTTTTGCTGCTGCTCATATGATGTATCTTAAAAAAAAAAATCCAGCCTCTCTCACCTGAAATCCTAGAATATTTTGTCAGTGACAAGACTATTTACCTTCTCTGGGCTTGACTCTTCCCTTTAAAATAATTTACAATAAGAGGAAAAATATACAAATCTAGTAAAGAAAAAATGTGTTTGTTGTATGGTTATTTTCTGGAAATTGAGAATCTTCAAGATTCTATCAGTAATGAAAACTGTAGGGAGCTGTGAAAATTATAATTCTATCTATGTGATGGTATTTCAGCCAGGGATCTGGAAAGAAATGTTAAAAAAGTATATTAATTTTAATTTATATCTTGCCATTTTAAAACATTGTTAAAAACAAATATTTTGAACATCCAGGAACTACTGTGAAATTTATCAATAAAAATAGTGGAAAATAATTTTCCTGTTGATAATGAATCAAGTTAAGCAAACACAGTCTGAAAATAGTCTGCATTGCAGGCTGGAGTTTTTAATTTCCGTTTCTTGCAAAATAATTTCAGAGTACTCCTCATCTTACATTACTTGTTACACTTCCAGTTTAGTTTGCTCATCCCTTATCTTTCCCAGTCTCACAAAGCATTTTTTTTTAAATCTTTTTCCTTTCTGCCTGTCTCCTCTTAAATAATATACAATAGCACAGTCCTGGCAAACTGACAGTATAACTGAGTGAGAAAATTTAATGTGTGACATGTCTGAATAAAACTTAGTGCAAATTACAGAATCACTGAAAAGAGTTGCTTAAAATGTTACCTTTTGGATACATTTAAAGAAGTGAACTTCTTTGTCAAGTAAATGTGTCTGAAAGCCACGGCTGTTACCTCTGTCAACTGTGAGAATACCACACAGGATACGAGCTGGTCTGAAAATCTTTAACAGTAAATGCAGCTACTGTTAAACAACTGCATCATTTAATAGTTCAGTTCATGATGATTAAAATAAATATCTCCATTGTGGGAATTCTGTATCAATTATTTTCTGCTGACTTCATGTCAAATCTTCCCACTGTTTTGATTGTGTTTAGAGACACAATCATTCTTATTCAACTAAGTATCCAGTCAAGTTGCTAATGTTAAGTGTGCACTAGAACAATGAATGAAATGGCAAATGCTTCTATGGTGTATTCTGGCTTCACGTTGCTAATATAATTACTAACAAAAAAGCTAATACGTTACAATTTGCCCTGAAACTTATCCTCAGAATTAGGAGATGCTCTGGACTTATTTGTATAAAATCTAAAAGATAGACTAATTCAAGAGTGTACTGAGGTCTCATTGTTCCTGTTATACTAGAATTAAATTGAAATATTGACACATTGCCGAAGAAAGTAGAAAAAAAAATGTTGCAGTATATAATTGAAAATGACTGCTATGAAGTAAGAGATTAAGAGTCCATTTAGTGAGTTAATAATAAAATAGTCTGTCAGTTTGCAAAGACTACAAAAACTTTAAACTGTTTTGGAAGGTGTCCTATACATTATAGTGTATTAAATTAGATTAAAAATAACTTGAACTGCATTAATGCCTACAGTAAATTTTCTAACTCAAGGGAGGTTTCTTAATGCACTCATATCTGGTGTGTAGTTATTTGAATACCAATCACTGAAAAATCATAGAGAGAGTTCTGAATCTGAAATACATATAGAAATATGTGTGACAGATCTTAGAGTCTATCTCTCATTGTCATAAATCATTTTGAATTCCAGAAGTAGCCTGTATGATAAAATAGATCTGACTAGCCCAATCTTCTTTTTGGTTTTCACAGTAGCATCTTGTTGCTTTTTGGTGAAAATTGGATTAACACTTTGTATGCTATTAGAAAAAAAGTCCACCTACTTTATACTCATTTTGGGAGATTTCAGAATTGTGTGGATTTCATGGGGAAAGATGGGGAGAAATCCCAAAATCCTGAGTGGACAGGTTTGATTTGAATCATTGGATGTTAATTAACAAGGATTTCCTGCGCTGCAATTTTTGAAGCAGAATTACTATGTTATTTAACTAAAGTATTCTGAAAATATTTTTACAAAGGTCTTTTACAGATCTAAGAAGTTATTGAGCTGAATTTGATTGGGGCATCTTTTCATGAGCTCATTTTATTTATGGTTGCATTTACCCTAAAGAAGGATGTAATATGTTCATTAACCCTGTGTTTTTCCCACAAATTAATAAAAAAGTAAACCTCTCTTAAAACCGTTTTTTTGTGTCTGCCTTGGATTGCTAATTCAGTTTTATTTTTAAGTATTCACATAACAATCCATTTTGTGCCCCTCTGTAAATATTATCTTCCATTTAACAAGATCTTCCTTTTTTATTTATATGAAATCCTTCTGGATTAAAAATGTTGTTCAACCAATGTAGATAGAAGAGATGCAAAAATATCATAGTAATTGCAATTACTGTATAATGAAACAGGGCTATATAAAATAATACCAACTGACGTTCTGATTTCCTATGAAGTGAGAAAAAATGCACATAAAATACATACACCAGTGCTGCTGAAAAGGGAAGTATTTCTGTGGAAGAACAGCAAGAAATTCAGGAGTTTGCAAAATATCAGTGACAGATATGAAAACAAAACCACATCTTCACAGCTGATCATTTTGTGTGAAGAAATTGCTAAATGAAACAGATGTCTTTACATTTCTCAGCTTGGATGACATAAATCACAGATGCCCATTAGCTAAAATAACTATAGGAAACACTATGCTAAAAGTAGCAAAAAAATATTTCACAGAATATTTTTTTAGTATTTGAGTAAAATGAAAAAAACTCTGCAGCACTGATAGACAAAGTGTTGATGCATTTCAGAGTTGGGTAATGATTCACCACACAGGGCTGTGAAGCACCTTGGGCAGAGTTTAGTCACCTTGAGTCCTCTAGTATCATCTGGTTTGAATTAAGAACTGAAAAAGCAAAATGGGAGGTGTTTTCTTTTGTTGTTTAACTATATTACACATTTTCACCCCTTGAATTATGTCTGGAAGACATTGTTCATTTTATCTATAGCTTTGTGTTTCCTGATCAGTCAGAAAGACCTGAAAGGTTCTTCTGAATTTGAAGTTTTTCTACCATAACTCTGGACTCCTCTGTATATACACATAATTTAAATTGGATTACCAAACCAAAGGCATTATTAATATTTTTTTAGTGAGCATGGTGTTATAGCTTAGGGTGTTCTTCTAACTATGTATGTTTGTATTCCTTTTATGTTACTGTAAAGTGAAACTACTGGCTCCCTAGAAGTCTTTATGTGGTCGTCTCAAACTCTTATATTCGGGTCCTTTTCCAGACTTCTTGCTAATATATGTGTGGGGAAAAACAGACAAACAAAAAGTCCCAAAACCACACAAACAAAAAAAACACAAGTAGAAAGTTTGAATTTGGCAGAGGTAATAGGTTAATGATTTTGTGGTCATAAAAAGCATTTTTAAATCACCTCACTAAGGCTTAAACACAGCTACAGGAGAGGCAATGGGAAATCAAATTTTACATGTTAGACAAATAACTGTGTTAAAAGATCTTTGCTCACTAAATTGGATTTAAATATAGATGTTCAAAAGCTTTATATTTTGTAGTGCAGGGATTTTCTTAGTTTTCTGATTTAGTTTTCTTCACCATACTGTTCAGGCTTCAAGTGCCAGGCAATATTTTAAGGCACCAGAATATGATTATTGGGATTGCTAAATTGTTTTACAAGTTCCTGGCATGGTTTTGTTAAATATCACTCTCCAAAACAATTTACATGCATCATCCCTATGTTAAGTTTGGCCAGACATTCTTGCTGGGAACTGTTTGCATGGAGTTATTCTGTTCTGGAGATAATGTATTAGAATGGATTTTGCCAGGCTGCTTAATGGTTTTTGAGTGAAAGGACAGGTTTTGTGAGAATTAATAATACCAGACCTGGGTTTGAAAAATATCTGGGAAAACTGCAATGTGCCCATTTAAAGATCCCACTCAAACAGAACC
The DNA here is from genome assembly GCF_047830755.1 of Zonotrichia albicollis. Lineage (NCBI taxonomy): Eukaryota > Metazoa > Chordata > Aves > Passeriformes > Passerellidae > Zonotrichia > Zonotrichia albicollis. The sequence continues at coordinate 76,379,339 of NC_133819.1, forward strand.
TGATTTTATATTTCTGTCACAGGTCTCAGGAAAAGCATGCTCTTATTATGCTCTTCATCATTCTGGTATGAAAATATTTCATAGAGTGGTCATATATTTCAGCAATGAGTTCCTAGGACCAAAATGTTTTTAAAGTGAAATTATATTCTAGGAAGACAAGGAGAAGAAAACACTCAAGAATTACTTACGCTAGATGACATTTCAAAATGGAACACAGCTTGGAAGATGCTGTCAAGTCCCTTAAAGAAGGGTGAAAGGGTTAATTGGAGGCACAAAAGGTCACAAGTTTTGTGAGCCATCAGGGGAGAGATTAAAGCTCACTTTAAAAATTAATTCCTCAAAAGAGGTGTGAGAATGGCTTGCAACCTTCAGTTTGAACTCATTAAGAGAAACAGAAGGAAAAGAAAGAAAAATGTGTATTTGCAAAGGATTTTTCTTAACATCTACCTTCTTACTCTTTGTGTTTGGTGGAGTTTCATAATTTTTTATTTGTTGTAGAATGAAAAGAAACAGTAAGAAAACACTTTGTAAAGTAAACATGCACATGTGTAGTGTAAGCCAAGTTTAATGGGTCTAAATACTTTCATGTAGAAAATCAACGTTCAGAACATGATAGTATTCAAATTTCTACCATGAAGGCTTTGATCCAAGAAGCCTGGTGAGTTCTGTCTGTTCCACATATATCAAGTCTGTGGGAAATATTCAGTGTTTGAAAATTTTTCTCAACATCAAGTCTGTGAGAAATATTCAGCATTTGAAAATTTTTCACAATATAAAAGTCTACTGTTTGAGTTTGGCTTATCCCACCAGTCCACTCTGTATGCTTGGTTTCAGCACAAAAGACAAGGATAGACAAATTCAAAACTACAATAATTAAATATTTTTATTCTAATACTTGAAACAGTTGCTATGGAAGACAACATGAGGGCGTCATAGATGAAAAAGTGAAATATTTTCATGGCTGCAAAGCGAGGGGAGGTATTTATACTATGCTACATGTATAAAATTTTTCATTATCTGAAATGGAGGCTTAAATTAACAAAAACTCTTCATATGACTAAATATAATCTTCCTGTGGATTTAATCAGTGCTGTAATTACGTGTGCAAATAACTATTTTTAGAAGGGAAAAAATGCACCAGTTCCTAAACTGGAATATTCTGCTATTTTTTGTGTGTAATTTTAAAAAAATATTATTTGCACTTCAGTTTTGTGAATAAGAGCTTCTGCTTTATTTGGTCCTTCTGCTGAACTCAAACTAAGTTTACTAAAAAGAATATGTTTCATGGTGAAAATAAATCTGAGTGCCAGATTCTTTCAGTTAATTATGGAATCAATGAGATTGGAAGGACCTTTCCAACAAGATATTTAGAGAAATTATGCTAAATGCATCCAAAAGATCAAATGAGCCATCATCCATGCAGGTGTGCTGAACAACAAAGCATAATTAAATAATTTTCCATATAAAGGTAGACAGAACTGCAAGTTATATATGTGAAGTTAAGCTTTATACAACTTAAATAATGGGTGTTAAATCAATACTGAATGCTTAATAAATTTGGGTGGTTTTCCTTTAGTCTATTTACATTAGTTGATAAAGTGCAAGTGCAAATGACTTAAAATTAAATGTTCCCCAATTTGGGAGGAGTATAAATAATATGAAATGAAATTTTAAAAAATATATTATTTCATGAAATCAGTGGTTCTGTTTTCCTTAATTGTCTTGTATTTAGCCATGTTCTTTATCTGCTTAGTGAATTTACAACTAGCACAGCAGTTGTGAATTTTTAATAGGATCTCTTCAAGGAAAGAAAAGGTCAGTATTAACATAAAAATCTTCTTTAAGAATGTGGTGCAGAGGTTTCTTAGCAGAGAACAGGTGTTGCTGCAAAAGTAAAATCTTCCAGAACAGCCAAGTTGAAAGATTCTTGGAACTAAGTAAGGAAACTGGCTGTCAGTCAGTGGTGAATAAAAATTACTTTCTTAATGGTATCAACCACATATGTGGCATACAGAATAACTTAAAATATAATATTGATATTTAAAAACAACCATTCATTTCATTGCTTCTAAACAAAGTACTGTCTTCTTCCATTTCAGCTTCATTCTGACCAGGATAAAGGAGATGGATCCCTCAAATACATTTTGTCGGGAGATGGGGCTGGCACTCTTTTTATAATTGATGAGAAAACGGGAGATATTCATGCAACTCGGAGAATTGACAGGGAAGAGAAAGCCTTTTACACCCTGCGTGCCCAAGCTATCAATAGAAGAACTTTGAGACCAGTGGAACCTGAGTCTGAGTTTGTCATCAAGATCCATGACATCAATGACAATGAACCAACATTTCCAGAAGAAGTTTACACTGCTAGTGTTCCTGAGATGTCAGTAGTAGGTGAGTTCTCTGTACTGAGGTACAAATGCCTTTTCTCTTACTTGACAAATTATTTCCCCATCTTTTCAAAAGTCAGTCATGTGCAGAGTTCTACCTGATAAGTTTTTTTTTCATTTTGACATATTTGTTCAAATACTGAAATGGCATTCAGAACCAGATTTTTATGATCTAAGATCTGTTTCTACTTGAAATATCCAAATTATTGGCTTTACAGTTCTTTGGAATATAAATATTGTAGATAGTAGGTGAATGGTGAATCATCCTCCTCCTGAGGAACTGTTAGAATAAGATGACTAAATGAGACTGTTGAAAGCTCAATATTTTTTTTCTTTCATTTTCACTGCAAGTTCCCAGTGGTTGTAAGCACTGAATGGAGAGCTGTCTCCACTCCCTCTGTGGGTGAGGAGAATTATATATTGACTCATGCATTGTTGATGCACTGTCTGAAGGTAGACACCCTCTTTATTTTCTTTTCTTTCACTTTTTTACTGTATAGACAAATCCTCTTGTGCTTTCACTTCCTTAACTCCATCCACGAATGACACCTTCATGAATGTTAAACAGCTGTTTGACTTGATCTTTCTTCTCTTTGCCGTGTATTTTCAGTTCCTATCTTAACTACAAAGTTGTGGCCTGGATCATGCCAGCTGGTGAATTTTATAACCAATAACATTTTGGAATATGACCTATTATTGATATTAGTGCATACAATTCATTAAGAATAATTTTTAAAAACTTAAAAATATATTATGTTTCTTTTAAAATATAATATAAATTAATTAATTGTATCAATGTAGCTAGTATAATATTAAGTTCTAAAAATTCAGAAAGCAAACAATGTATTCAATGAAATTTTAGGCTATTATTACCATTTTAATCACCTCCACTGCCTGAATAGGTCAAACAGGTATTTTAGATGACTAAATTAGCCTGTTGAGATGATAAGTTTTTAAGATGTTTTAAATATACAGGTATTGATAATTTAGTATTTAACTTCCAGGAACTTGGAAAATGCTAAAAGAGAAAAAATACATAATTATTGAAAGAGAATGCCTTCAGCAAATCTGTGCAGCAATGTATGGAAGCATAATACTAGTATCTTTTTGTTCTTAATATGTCAATCTGCTTTCAGTTTGTGATTGAATCAGTTTTTACAATTCCAGCATTCAGCAAGTGGTTTTTACTGTAAAGGAAAATAAAATTTATAAAGAATATTTAAGAAATCTGACAGATGATTGTGTAGGCCTGTACTGAAATCTCATCAAATCAGCCCACATAAAGAGAAGAACTGAAAAATCTTCCACATTTACTGTTCCAAAATCTAACAAAGTGTGATACCAATTTACTAGTGTACTGGTCAGTTTTCTAAATTTCCATAAACATATACAGCTTTAGGCAGAGCATCTTGAAAGTGCATCCTGAGGGAACATTTCTGGATCATTTTCTAGAGAAGCATTTGGCTAGATTACAGGAGGGCTGAAAAAGTATGTCTCAGAGTTTCAACTTCATTTCTCATGTTCTTTCTGTAAATTCCAAAACACATTGTTTAAAACATGATTGTAAAGATATAAGAAAATTACTCAGTGTTTTCATTAAATATTATGCTATTATAAAATACTAAGTTATAAGCAATTATTTCTTCATTTCATCAGTCTCAATTCCATAAATAACATTTTTTCTTTAAGTGTTAAACATTCACAGCATTATTTCAATGCTTCTGAAGTATTCAGATTGCAAGGTTCCAGTGTATCTGTACAGCTGTACATAGATCATAAAATTTTGAAGCTGTAAAATGTCAGCATTAAAACAACAAAAAACGAGATACCATGATAAGAAAAATATTTACAAAAAAATTAATTTATAGAAAAACAAAGAGCCACAAACACACCAACTTGGATGTACAGTGTGTTAACCTTGAATCTTAAATAAATAGCTGTGCTGAAACAAATGGACTTCATTTTGTCAATAAAATTATAATAATTAGGAGAATTATAACTCAGTTTGAATCTATCGTGTTCCTGGGTTTTATAAATGCAGTCATTCAGCTGCTAGAGTGACTGACTGTCTACCTGATAGGCAGCATTTCTTTTAGCTTTATTACTTTTAGCTTTATGTCTGCTCCCTGGAGGTTTATATTCATCTGTAGTCCATAAGAGAATTACGTGATTTTATAAAGTATTCATCAAAGTTGATTCATTTCTTCATAACACTAATTTAATTCTACAACTCAAAAAAAATCTGCTCAGTAATCTGAAAACTAAAGGCTAAGGGAAGAAGGAGAGAAATCTTCTAAAAGAATAAGCTGCATAACAATTTTGAGAAAAACAGAACTAACCAGAAATTGTGAAGTCATTATGTTAAAATTCTTCACATTTTGGTGCAACAATAATATATTATCACATCATTATTACAAAATATTTTTAAATTAGTATCTTTTCTGGCATGATATAATTAAATAATTTTTAGTACAGCAGCTTACGTGAGAAATTTATGAAAAAATGGACAATTACATTTTTTATTACCATTTTACTTCCTCATTCAAAGAGAAATGGGAAGAAATTCCTACATTTATATATTTTTCTCTCTCTGGATTGTTTTTTTTTTTAGTTATGGTATTGTGAGCAGCCCATTACTTGGCCAGTACTGTTGGCCATGGGCTAAGAAACTGTCAGGCTTGATGTAAGGAATGCAGATAGAAATTGCAGTCTTGGATGTAATTGCACATTCTGTTGAATGTCCCCCTGTTGTAGTCACTTCTGTGAGAAAGTAGAGACAGTTAATTTTTCTGTAAATGTCTGCAAACATTAAGAGGAGTTTATGATATTAATATTTCCACAGTGATAGGTACCAGAAAGAGAAATTACAAAGCTAAATTACTATGGCCCTTACCTGAATAGAGATGAGTTACATGGTTCTACAAAAAGTGTGGTACTACCAGGACTGTAATATTTTCATTATCTAACCCAGGATAGTCAACATGGTGTGGCACTATGCTACATATTGGGAGTCTGAGAAAGAGTAATATTGCTGGAACCACTCCCTGCCTTTCCTGTGCCTGACCTGCCAAGCAGACAGAATCCCATGTGAAGGATTCCCTGTCCTCCTTCTGTTCCACTTGGCTGAAAGCCATGACTTCAGGGACAGGGGAGGATGGTGACAAGCTCCTGCCCAGTCCTGCAGGGGCATCCGTTCCATGACTTCCTCTCTGTCACAGGTGCCCTTGCAGGGGTGGTGCTGATCTCCCCTCTCTGCTGATTTGCAATAAGACCCAAGAAAATCAAATGGAACTGTGACAAGGGAAGCTCTAATTAGACATTAAGAAAAGGATCTTCATCAAGAGATTGGTCAGTCACTGGAACAGGCTCTCCAGAAAAGTGTCAGAATGTCTTGAATGCTTCTCTTAGTCATATGGTTGAGTTTTAGGTAGTCCTATGAGAAGCATTAGAAGTTGGACTTGGGATCCTTATGGGTCCTTTCCAACCCAGTATAATTTATGATTCCATGGCAGCATTATCCACCAAAAATACATATATATTCTTATAGGATGACTTGCACTCCTGCTACTATTTGTACATCTAAGTTCAATAGTTTACTATCAATCAGGTGTAAAGGCTGGACCACTAGACAGACACATAAACATACCCAACAATGTTTTTTAAGATAGTAGTTTATTCAAAACAACTACACAGAGAAGATTCCTTATATGTAAAAGTAGGATTGTACAGTATAGTAAAATGGGGTGCAAAGAAAACTAAAATACATTACACTTTCACTATCTAAGGTGAAAAAGGACCTTGTGCCCATGGATGGTGTAGATTGAGATCAGATGTCTTGCCTCCTATTGGAGGACAGAACACAGAACACTGGAACAATTCTCTTTGTTCATTGTTTCCAATTCCTGTGGAAGTAAACATAGTCTTTTATATGTATATTCATCACACAAGCAATGTTTCATAGATAATAAATATTTACTCTTTTTTTTCTTTGTTATACATAAAATCCGTATCAGTCTTTATCATGACTACTAACTTACAACTTGTACCTGTGCCTCGTATTTATGTTGTGCTGTGGCTGTGTTGTCAAATCCTTGGCCATAGCCTGGTGACTGCATTCTCAGTCCTGGTACTGAATATCAATGTTTGAAATTGCCTTAATCTTATCTCTACTTTAAGAAGTGTCAAAGAAAACCCCAAAAAGTCAGCTATTCTGTAGTTTTGCCACTGTGTTGTCTATTTCTGTAAAGCAGCTACAATGGTGAGGTGTTCATATGAACCTTGTATGCACTTATCTGGATACCAGAAAGAAGAGAAACATGGTATCACATCATGCAAAGAAAAGAATGAAATGCTTATATAACAAAACCTTGGAGTGATTGAAATCTGTGCACCCTTGGAGAACAGGGTTTGCTGCATCCTGAAGTTTCCTGTACTAGAAGGAATGATAAGGTGATCGGGAAGTCAGAAAAGCACTATTGAGTCTTTATCTACTCCATATGCCTCCATCCATAAACCTTATCAAGTCCTGATGTAGCCATACACCAGCCTCTTTCAGACCCAAGAGCAGTTTTGATTTCTTCCTCCGGCTGTGGTACTAACCAGACAGGCACCGGAGGATATGGCTATTTCTATTATCAAATAGAGTGTTTTACAAAGGCCCATAAATTCTTGGTTGTCTTGTTCATCTTTCTTTTGTTGCTTATTAAACATTGAAAAGGCAGACATGAATGGCCAGCTTCAGGATCTCACAGCTGGGTCGATATCTGAGAAGACAACTTATTCTCCTGAAGTCTTTGTACTGATTACTGGATTTTTATCTTCTTTCACTTTTTCCTTTCCTTACTTTCAGAGTTTGTGACCCAGAATATTCTTACGGTTTTGACGACAGTCTTCTGCTCTGTCCATCATATTTTTTACCTATCTCTTTCTGCTCATTTGGGGATTTCTTTTCATAACTGCAGATAGTCTATTTTCCTCTAGATGGATTTTCCTGGGGAATTTGCCTATTAGTGTATTTTAGAAAAGTTTTCAGAACTTTCTCTTTACACCTCTTTTTATATATTTATATATCTTCCCAGCTTATATAATCATTCCCTATCCTTATTGCATCTTGTAACTAAATTAGGGATATCAATATATGATATTCAGAAGATGTAACCTCCTTCTGGGTTTACATGTGATGTATAGGGCGCCCTGTTGGTCTGTCATCTCTTGTTATAAGTTTTTCTTTCTCTTTAGACAGCAGTTAGAGCTGCTTAACATTTTACCCTAGCTTCTTCTATACTCCCTCATTAGTGCTATTCACCAGTTCCCAATGCTTAGTCCTCTCTGCCATGGAATTCATCTTACAACACCTCCTTCTGGTTTCCTACTAAGATATTTCAAAATCTTTTTTTTTTTTCATACAAAGTTCTCTCAACAAACACTTTTGCATCTTCTGACTTAGGACATTTCAAAAACCCAAAGCAGGTTTTTTTTTATTTTTTTTACAGAGTTTCCTTTCGCTCTGCACACAAATCCTGCCATTAGGAGATGAAACAAAAAGTTAAAAAAAAAAAAAACCCAAAAAAACAAAACGAAAACCCACCAAGCTAAACCATTTTTCTTTAAAAAGGACATCTTAAAAGAATTGTAATTATCCACTCCTGTGCTTGTTTGCAACTGATTGTTTTCTAAGTTACAAGACTATCTTGTAGTCAAAGATCTTTCTGACATTGAGTTCTCTGAACATGCAGCCCTTTTCAGTTCTTTTCTGTATTCTGCATCTTAAAATAGATTATTTCAGAGGAAAACATGTGCCATTATTTCTGGAGAAAATAGGTGTCATTATTTCCTGTCTTTTCCACTAAAAACAGCAGAAAATTTCTATTAATTTGGCTTGTTATTTGTATGGATAATTTACTATAGAAGGTTCTTGCTCTAGTTAACTATCACATAACTCAGCTGGGAGTAAAGAAAACAAAACCTAACCTTACAATCCAGCTCTACAGTGAATATTTTGTGGATTCCTTTTCCTAGATAATTATTTCCAGTGATTTTTATCTAATATGTATGCATTATAAAGGAATTGTGAGGTCAAAGTCATTAATAGTTGTATTGTGTTTGAAGATGCTTGCAGAAAACAGAAGCAAGGGCAAAATATACTAATTACTATTATAGTCCTAGACTCTAGGGAGAGTCAAACACGACAATAAAGTTATGTTAAAATATGCCTTCTGAGAGCTACAATAATCTACCAAAAGACTGTTTGTTTCTGGGCCAAGTTTACCACTGTTGAATTCTAGTTCATGGTATGTAAAATAGGCAGTTATGCCAGAAGAAAATAACAGAATTCACTGGTGTGTTATCAATAACATAGATGGTGCCTTATTCATAGATTCATAGAATGGTTTGAGTTGGAAGGGACCTTAAAGATCTTCTAGTTCCAACCCCCCTGCCATGGCAGGGATGTCACCTACTGACCTCATTGCTCAGAACCCCATCCAACCAGGCACTGAGCACTGCCAAGGATGGGACAGCTAAAGCTTCTCTGGGAAACCTGTTCCAGTGACTCACCACCCTCACAGTAAAGCATTTGTTCTTTATATCTTATTTAAACCTGGTCTCTTTCAGTTTGAAGCCATCCCCCTTTGTCCTATCACTACATGCTGTTGTAAAATGTCCATCTCCATCTCTCCTGTTTGCAATCACTGTCTCCTTTATGCACTGCTACAGAGTTCAGATTAGGCTTTAAATTCTGAAAGCCAAAGACCAGCTTCATCAGAAGCAACCTGTGACTATGTAAAAGACAGAGCAAGATCTAGACCAAGTGATGACACTATGTGTCTAACTACATTGTAGTTTTTAAGCCCTGGCATAACTGGTCATCTTCAATGCCTTTGGATTTCTGGTCCAGGTTTCCAACCAGAACAAACAATACCTTTGTTTTATTGAGCATCAGTGGTCTTCAGTGTACTGAAGCGAAGCAAAACCAGCTGGTGATTTGACAGCTGATGTGCAGAATGTAATTGATACACTGATGGCACTACTCCTGTTTATTTCTTGATGTGGCTTCTGTCAAGTTTTTACAGGAATTGCTGATCCCCTGTGGAAGCCTGGGGAGCACATCTATTTTCCTCTCATAGCAAGGAGAGTTCTGCATCCTAAATGGCACTTGGAAGTGTAGTAGTGCCCTTGCACTTCTCCTCCAAGGTACCAGACCCATAAAAACCAAAGAGCTGAGGTAACATTAAAAAGTAAAGTTCATCCTTACTGCATTTGAGTAATAGAGTGTACATTGTCCTGAACATAACCCACCAATTGCATGGTGTGACAGTAATGAAATTAAGGAGCACAAGTCTCTTTCCACAGACTTTAAAGGGAATAGGTACAAATCTACAGTGTTCAGAAGTTTCTGACAGGGTTTTTTTGGGGGTGTATATATGCAGCCATGTTCATTCCAGCTGGAGAGAAGCATAGAAGATGTAATTTGCTGTTTCATGTGCATGTGCACTGAGAGTATTAATTAATATATTCATTATGACACCTAATAGCAGTAACTGTTAGACACATAGTATTGCATTTAAAAATGAATTGTTTAAAATATATTTTAAATTTATTCAACGTTTTCTTCAGTTTCCTTCCAAATTATTCTTCAAAATTGGTTTTCCTTATATTTTTAACTAAAATGAAACAAAAGTCTCATACAATTGACCTATTAATAGATACGTTTAGTTTCACAAATTAGGGAAATGTGAAAATTAGAAAAAATTAATAATTTACTTACATGTAATAGAGACAAAGTGTTTATTTTCATGTATTTACAATGTAGAAGCTTCTGATTAACACATCATGCTTTTGTGACAGATGTCTTGATTATGACTGTTCTCTGTTGGTATGGATATGAAATGGAGGAGTTGTAAACTTTACTTGCACAGTTCCATGTTTGTCAGTGTACTCAGTGGATTGGGGTCTTTTTGCCCTTTTTTTAACTTGCAGCACTTCAGTTACTGAACATGGTTTGTGTTATCCTACTTTTACACAACTGCTTTTTCAGAGAAGGTATTCTTTTGGAGCAAGTATACATTCTAGCACTGCAGTTTCTCTATAGTAGTAGGATGGTCCGAAAGTGCATTTCAGAATCAAGACAACATTCTTCAGAACTTAAATTTATTAAACAGAAAGGCCTTTTCACCTTTTAGCATAATAGTTATATAGACATATATCTACACATGGAGTTCAGCGTGGCTGAAGACATAAGATATTTGTGAATCATAGAGACAAAGTTTTTGGAACAGACCTACCATCACCACATTCTTACTTTTAAAAAAAAAGTTCCGATTTTCAGAATCAGCATATTCTCAATGGTTACCAGAGCAATCTTCAATACAATAGAAAGTTATTTTCTCTTAGTTTCTTTATACTTGTGTAGCATTATTTATATTTTAAATTTTATTTTGTGTTTGGGTCTTTTCTCTGTAAATTCATTATTCACTCCATTTCAATAGGAATAATATAACCAGCAATATGCCCATTTTGCCTTCTTTATGAGAAGACAGTACTTTTAGGGACTCACTGAAAAAATAAATAAACAGAAGTTTTTTTTCAATTTATGTAGAAGGAGACCTGGAATAAGGAAGAATGTACCTAATGTTGACTAGAAGATCACAAATATATTTGGAAAATCCAATTAGTATTAGCTGACATTTTCTTTGGTGTCTGTTGGAATGGAAATTGATGCTCTGACACCTCCGTGTAGTGTCATATGCAACTAAATTGGCTTTGGATGTTTCAGGTACTTCTGTGGTCCAAGTTACCGCTACTGATGCTGATGACCCTTCATATGGAAACAGTGCCAGAATAATTTACAGCATACTTCAAGGGCAGCCATATTTCTCTGTGGAACCAGAAACAGGTAATGAATATTTTCATTATTTTCATTTACGATAAACTTTAAACTTTTTCTTTCATTTAAAAGACCTTAGATCACATAAAAAATGTAATTAAAAACTAACTGAAATGAAAGAGCATTTCTTGCTTTTTCTCATTATTTATAACTTTTATAATACATATAAAAACTCAAGACATCTGAAATTATGAAGTATAAGTAATTTCACAGTGGGACTATTTACTGCTTAAGATTCAAATAACAACATTTCTGATAAAGGCAGGCATAAAGTTTTTTTTTTTCCTTAGAATATATTGTTCTTTTTTTCCCTAATGATTCTACTTAGCTTAATAAAAGATGGTCTTTCTCCTAAACCTTTGGCACAAATATCTTGAAGCATTTTTAGCATGAAACTGGAACAGTACCTGTGATGTAGAACAAGTACTCAGCCTGTACTAAAGACTACTCTAATTATAAGACTACTATAAAACTTATGGACAGAAATTTTTTCTTTGAAACATTAAATGAAAATTTTAGAGATTTATTTCAAGACTAATATAAAAAAGATAAGCAACAAATACATTATTAGCGATTCTGTTTTCCAATTTATTTCTTTTAGGCATCATCAGGACGGCATTGCCGAACATGAACAGAGAAAACAGGGAGCAGTACCAAGTGGTTATCCAGGCAAAGGACATGGGAGGCCAGATGGGCGGATTATCAGGGACCACCACGGTGAACATCACACTGACTGATGTCAATGACAATCCACCTCGCTTCCCCCAGAGTAAGCTGCATTTAAGAGTTGACTTGTGCTGGAAGAGTTAAGCAGTCACCATCTGGTTTAATTTAGAGTAAATCTAGATTATGGGGCACACATAAACAAAAGGCTTATGTGCTGATTATTATTATTAAAGCAGTATATTAAATGTTAAAGCTTTTTTTTGTTGTTGTTAAGAAACAGTTACATGATGAAATATAACTGCAGTAAACCTGAAATTCTTCCCAGGAATATGGGCAGCAATAGTAGGTGGACTTGTAAGAGCATTAGAGCAATGTTTTTCTCTTTCCTTACCTATTGCTTAAATCCTACATGCTCTCCCACTGGAGGACAAAACATGTTGTAATTCTAAACATGCAGAAATATTTGAATTGAGGTATCTGCTTAAATATTTAATCATGAAGAACGTGAAAAAAGAAACTACTCAAAGGGAATCAGACAGATTTGTACTTTCTAGCTATAGAGCTACAAAACAATATACAAAATTTCCCAAATTAAAGCAAATTAAATTTAACTTTTTTTGTTTTTTACAGCTTTAGTGAAGGTTTTTTAATGCTTTTTGCTTTTTGATACTAGCACTGTCAAGACTTTGTATCCTCAAACCAAAATGTAAAAATATTTTCGGTCTCTGTCTGATATGAAAATATTAAACTATGCAGCATTGAACTTGTAACAGTTAAGCATTTTAAATACATTTGAAGCCTTTTGCATTAATTGAAGTTGCAGTATTTGCGCAATGATTTAGATTTACTTAGTACGTAAAGGATTTAGAGTATCCTCACCACACATTTTATACACTCTGTATAATTTTACTCAATCCAGTAGTTACTGATGCACTCTTCTTGATCAAAATAACAGAATCAGTTTCAAATTATGCTCCTTATGGCAGAACTGGAGTACATAATTATGTTCAATTTAATATTGAAGTTAATATATATGCGTTCAGCTAAGATGTTTATCAGCATGTAATTTCATATTCACACTTAAAAAAAAAATCATACACCACTGAGTAAGAAGAACTTGGGCATTTATTGCTACATTATAATTTATTTATTATTAATTATTTTTAAAGTTTTTTTTCATTTTTCCACAATTTTAAAAAATTATTTTTATTGTTTCAATATGTATATAGAAGATTATGGTATGTCCATTGTTGTGTAGGACAGGAGTGCTGTAGTACTCTTCTCTGGACACACTGGAGAAGACTGTTCGAAGAGGTGTCATGTTCAAAGCCTTACAGGAAAAAAAAAAAAAAAAAGTTAAGACAGCATAGAAGCTTCAAAAGTGCATATTTATACTTTTCGTCGTTTTTCTTGTTTCTTGAACAGTGTGGTAAATTAGAAGTTAGAATGATGGAATCAACTTTCCAGACTTATCTGGGATTCCAACATAATATTTGAGATAGAGAAGGATTTGATGTAGCATCTCTGCATTTTTCTTTAATGTCAGTTTGAATCAGATATGTCATTTGCTTTAAAGAAACTTAACTTTGCTTTCATGGGCTTTTGTTGTTTTTGTTTGATTTTTCTCTCTACTTTCTCTCTGCCACTTTCTTTGTTAGATAAAAATGCGCGTTTCATTGGAGATGAAAACTACAACATTTATAAGGATGACATAATTAACTAAATATATGAAAGTAAAAATAGCTATTAACTTTAAAAATATATATATTTAGCCTCAAAATGGAAGTGGACATTATAATGATTCATGATTTTAACGGAGTTCAGTGAGACTACTGGAATTGAAACTGATTAAGTTAAATTATTCTTATTCTATTCCAATAATAAAAAAACTCAGATGTATTAGATTAATGAAACAATAATATTCATATCAGATTTATAAATTATCAGGCTAAGTATTAGAATTCCCATTATGTTTCCACAGGACTCCCCATATTACAGCTATATGTTTCAATAAAATGTTTAATATCAGTTTATATGTCTCCCACAAGAAACTCATACTAAAATTGGGGAAAATTTGACATAATTTATTGTAAAATACAAATATAGAAGAACCCCTAATTCCTCTGTTGTTTGCATTATGAAACAAGGATTCTTCAGAATATTTTCCTCTTCTTAAAAATATACTAAATCCCACATAGATAACAGTGGTGATGAGATTGAGAATTTTTCAAGGTGCTACAGAAAGGCCTTCAAAGACCTCAGACATTGGATCTTTGTTTCAACTATAATACTTCCAGGTGTTCTCAGAAGTAAGGAGATGGTGTTGACCAGTGATAAACAGAAAATGTGATTTATGGACTTAGAAGCCTGAGACTCAGTGAAACTCAGAGCACCTGAATTACGGCAGCCCACGTATCCTGTGAGACTGTGGTAATTTATAACATTTGGCCTTACATTATATGCCTATTCAAGAGTGAATGGGAAGAAGGGTAAATCGAAAAATGAGATTGGTTTTTCATTCCTTATGACTGACTGAAGTATTTGCAATCCCAAGTGTGTAGACTGTAATCCTCAAGCTGATTTCCGCTCTCCTTAGTCTACGGAAAAGTATTCCTTTCCTTGATCCTCCCATTTCTTTTCCTGACAGACAAATGACAGGACATCATTCACTGGAGTAAATGCAAAGAGTAAACTGCTTTCCTTGAGAAGGAAGAAATCAGATTGACAGCAAAGTTTTGCCAGGATGAGTCTACTTTGGTGTACTTTGTATTCTGATACACTGGCCAAAGCCACACTGTATCCCATACTTAGTCAATTAAATGTATTCAGTGACAAAAGGAATAAGATGAAGCAACTCATACTATGGTGGAGATTTCTAGAAATAGATAGGCTAGATTAAAAATTGTCTTTTAGATGATAAGTTTCTGGTTATTTTCCCTCTCTGTTTCCACTACCTTGTTAGTAACTCATGATATGAGCTCTTAAAACTTTGTAGACTAAATAATGACTTGAGTATTGCACTGGGAGTCAAAGTAGTGTCCAGAAGGCATAGGGATATAGTTTTAAGAGCTGAAAAAAAATGTGGAGAGTAGTTGACGCCTCGTAAAAATGATTATAACATATAAATATTAATTGGGGATAAAAAAAAGTCTTTCGCCATAGTCTCCTATAGTACTGCTGAAGTACTAAACTGGGGATAATTTTTCTTTTGCCTTTTTTTTACCATTAGATGATTAGAGAAAGATTCTCTACTAGTGAAGTATTACAGGTTTAGATATTAGAGAAAAATAATGAAAATATTAGAGAAAATTCAGGATAAAATACTCAATTGAACATCAAAATGCAACTGAGCAAAAATAAACACATACAAATAGAAGGAGGTGTACATGACCATAAAGAATTCATTCTGCTGCTATATGTCCCTTTCATATTAAAATATGCTTAAGTAAAATTATATGAAGAAAATAAATTAAAATATTTCAATATTTTTCATTCAGTGTTTAATTGAAAATTAAATGTGAATGCATCTATTTTTCAATTTTTGCATTTTTTCTTTTTTAGATCTGTCAAATGGGAACATAATAACATAATAGAACAGAAAAAACATAACTCTGTGGAGGAAGAAAAAAATCTCTAATGACCCAATAAATAATAGGGTTTTTTGTACTAAGTGTCACTCTGTAGATGGCTTGTAATACACCAGTAATCCTCAAATGACTCATGCTTTCCTGAGTTTTGATAAAATCACATTGCCAGTGACCTTCCCATACAGCCATGCCAATCTCTCCCCATGACTCTTCTTGATTGCACAAAACTAATATGCCCTTGATGGACTTCTGTGTACTAGTTATTTGGGCAATGTATTTATGTGTTGCTTTTTGTGTAGCCTGTCCAGCTTTTTACTGTTGTGGTTGCTGCCCTTTACCATTTCCGTTTTTGTGTTATTTCAAGCATACTTCTAACTCTTTTAACTTAGGTAGTGTCTAAGTAGAACAGAAAATCTTGGTAAACTTAACAAAGGCCATAGAAGAAAATGTTTTCCAAGAGAGATTTGATGCATTCACTTTTATCTTTGGAATGACAACTGGAGATGCATTAATTTTAAAATATTTTTTCTGAGAATTCTTCATAGCATATTATGTCCCCCACGAGTTTTTGTAGCGTATGTTCCAACAGATGGGATCAAATACCTCAATGCTTATTTACAGTTTTCACACTAAGGCTAGGACATGGAATGCTAAAATACATGGTAAGATACTGCAGCATGTCTGAATGATGACAGTTTTATTCCTATGTATTTTATCAGCTGCATGACACTACCATAAAGGGATATAACTGAGATAAGGAAAGTAGCACAAACCAAGAATTGTAATATTCATAAGCCTATTTCAGTATGAATTAACTGCTTCAACAAGTATAGGCACAATTTCTGCTGGTAGATTTTTAAAATACCTCCCCCTGCATTAATGTGTTATTCAAATTTATTTAATATGATATCTTACTATCTAATTTTGAAAGATGAAATGTCAGTCTGTTGCATAGAATTGGCCAGTGAAATCAAGGAATTCTATTCTTGTTATTGTTTCTGTGATAAAATACATGTAATATGTATCTCAAAGATTGCCTTTAGATATTAAGGGGTAAAAAAGAAGAGTGAAAATGAGCAAGAACACACAGCAGTCTTTCCAGATGATATTTCAGGAATGAAAGAAAAATGAGAACAAGAAACTTACAAGGAAAAGAAAGGCAAGAAGAGTGCAGATATACTTGATTCTTCTCTGAGATAGAATAAAGATCTTTCTCAACCCTATTTTCTATAAATGTTTTTTTCAACAATTTTGTTTTCAGTCTTCTATATAAAACTTTTCTCTGGATAGTTCTCTGCCTCGTATTTTCTCCATTGCCTCCGTATTAAATGGCAAGTTCTCTAGAACAAAAAAATACACAAAATTGTGTTACCAGCTATTGTGTCACACATTGTTACTTCATGCACGTGTACCAGCTTGTGGAGGTCCTGAATGGCTCTTTGTCTCTTTTACAGGTACCGTCCATCTTCGCATCCCTGAGTCCTCCCCAGTTGGGACAGCCATTGGCAGTGTTAAAGCCACAGATGCAGACACTGGAAAAAATGCAGAAGTGGAGTACAGAATTATAGATGGTGATGGGACTGATATGTTTGATATTGTGACACAGAAGGACACACAGGAAGGCGTCATCATTGTGCGAAAGGTGTCTGTTAGCAGCATTCACTAAATTATTTTGATGTCAATGTTATGTCACAAGCGTTCATTGCTTACATTATGTGATAACACATGACTGAAAGATACTGTTTCCTTTTAAGGTGAACTGGAAATAAAAGGTGGCAACCATATCTAAGATACACATAGGCACATAGGTTCAAAACATTGTTGTAAGCAAAGTATGAAAAAGTGGACCAGCCCCAATGTTTTAGCACTAATTATTTCTGTGATTTCAAATGCAGACTTAAGTATTTCTATGATCTGTTTTCTTCAGCAAGCAATCAGCAGCTCACTCATTAATGAGAGACACAGATTCCTTCTCTGTGAGATTCTCATCTACTTGGGTGAGATGGGATCTGTGTGCCAGAACACAGACGTTAGTTGAAAGGATATGGTTTTGTTCCTGTTTCCAATGTGTGAGAGGGCTGCCACATGAGCAATGTGTATGTAATGAAGGTGTTGTTCCTGATCCAGAGCTAGCTTTAGTTCTGCCCTCTGTCTTGCACTGTCAGAGCACTTTCAGATGCTTGTCTTCTATCTCACAAGTAGAAATGCCACTCTCCTACTCCTCAAAAATTTCCCTTCCATAAGTCCCTTGGTTCTTGTCCTTGGTAGTTTGAGATGAACTTCAAAGAGTTCAGGCACCATTTTTAAGATAAAACATTGTTTATATTAGCTTTCCAAACAAATGTCCTTAAGCATAGAATAATGAAATAAACAGTGATATAAAAGATACCTTCACATCTCTTGATAACGGCAACCAAGGAAGAGAGAAGTTCTACAAAGAATGTTCCTTTTTAATTTCTGTGTTTTATTTTGTTCATAGTCAGTTTAGTTGTTTATCTGGGGAAAAAAAAACTAAAAAAACAAAGTTTGAGGTCTAATAGTTTTTCTTTTCCTAGTTTGTGAAGGCTTTCTTGAGATGCTCTTCTCTTGCTTGCTTCAGATTTTCACACAATTACATTAAATCAATAGCATCTCGAAAAAAAGTCTAGCAGCTGAATCAAGCACAAGAATTTTCCTAAATTATAATACAGCAGTTCCAAAAATGTCAATAAATACTAATGAACAAGATCTTTTGATTTTGTTATTAGCAGTCTGACAGAATTTGCATTTTTCAGGATGCTCTCTCAGTCATGAATAAGTAGTTTATTCAATACCACAGACAACAGCACTAACAAGCAAGGAAGGAGATGAGAATGCTGAGTTCATTGATTCATTAAAATAGTCTCTTTTCTTTTTGTTGTCATTTATCCACTTTGATTGTAATTTCTGTTTTCAGTGGTGAATAACTACAAATAGCTTGTGTTCCTTTACAAAGCTTCCAAGTTATTAAGTCTGAATTTATTATGCACTATAAAAGAACTTCTTCTATACAAATTTTTCTATACAATTTCTCACAGACAAAATAATTGATTTTCCACAATTTCATATATTTGGGCAAGAATTTTCTTCATTACTGTGGATGCGCTGGAATGCCTGTATAATCCACAGGTTTCACACCCATATTTTCCACTGTAGGTAGATATGCCCAAATTGGATGTGAATGTTGTAGTAGCAAGTTTACATATTCATGGTGCACATTCTGCCAGATTAAACTAATTAGAATAAATCAGGGCTAGCATGTCTTCTTTGCTTTTAGGATTGAAGCCAGTGTCCCTTAGCAGCTGAATGATGCACTTTACAGACACAGCAATAGCCTCAGATCTAGGTTAAATAGTTGTTTTCCTCATTTGTATTCATAGATACTCTCCCATCTGCTCTGACTACTTTTTTAAAACAAGTCTGAGGCAGTGGGGAAACTCATTCTTTCTCATGCACTGGACTGCATCTTTCTGCTTTTGAATAGTGTATTTAAATATCTAACCTGTCACTTTGGCATCTTTAGTGAGCATTAATTAATATTTAAAAGCAGCTAGGCAGAAAAAAATAAGCCATCAACCACCCATTTTGATGAATGAAAACCACCAGTTCTATATCTCCCTGAGAATCTGTGGGAGTTAATAAAGTCTTCTTTGTGTCAGAAAGGTAGATTTTCAGCTTGCTCATTTCCTTAGAATCATTAATTAGCTAACACTTTTCATCTATGACAGCTAAAAAAATTTGAAGGAATAAAATTATTTTCAATCCAAAATGATTTCTAATTATAACTGTGAACTGCTCCTCCTCCCATTTCAAAAAGGAACTGCTGACAAAAATGTCAAATATATTTTCAAAAAAAAAACCCTTCTGATGTCGGATTCATTAAATTAAATGAAAAGGAACAAGATTAAACCCCACTGTTTCTCTAAATATAGAGAGCTTTGACACACATACCTTCCTCAAAAGACACCTAAAACATTCCTGATATCTAAGGCCCACTATATGGGCTTGACAATAGCAATACTCCAGTCGTTTTGATTATTCAGGGGTTTACAGAATTTCCTATGAAAAATTAGTGTTAAATATCTTGTTCTGGAATGTTTGTATTTCCAGTCAGTATCTCAAGCTTTTTAAATGTTTATATGATTGTTTCAAATCCATATTCTTATGAAACAGCTGCAGAATTCCCTGAATAATTGGTTAATTTGCACTGAAAATCTTTTTATCATTCATGCTGAGATAATTTAACTAATATACAGGAAAAGATACTTCTTCTAAAAACAATGTAATTTGTTATTTGACAATGTGACTCCTGTGGTGGGGAAAATATTAACTGTGTTGGTGCTCCCAGAATGCAGGGGTAAGATCTGATAAGACTTGAGCCCTCTTCAGTTTCCATTATGTACATAGGTCAACGTCTGCCAATATGTAAAACTAATTTAATAAAATTTATCACAATTTTCATTTTTAGCCGCTGGACTATGAGACAAGACGACTCTATACTTTGAAAGTAGAAGCTGAAAATACCCATGTGGATCCCCGTTTCTATTACCTTGGTCCTTTCAAAGACACAATTATTGTGAAAATCTCTGTAGAAGATGTAGATGAACCTCCTGTTTTCAGCAGGTCTTCTTACCTTTTTGAGGTGCATGAAGATATTGAGTTGGGGACAATAATAGGAACAGTAATGGCACGGGATCCTGATTCTGCCTCAAGTCCAATAAGGTAATACTTCAATGTCTAAACACATTATTTGCTAAAGAAATTAAGATAAATAGTAATACAACATTAATTTCACATAGAGGTGTTTTTTCTATTATTTATTAGTGTCCCAGAGATAGACAGAATTGAGAATGGTGCTATCTGTAAACCTACAAATATGTCAGGCAAAAGCAATTTACTTGCACTCAAGAGACACACAAAATATTTTCCAGGGCCACAATTCATAAAAACTTGATTTCAAGTAGGCCCATCAGGGTTGCTTTTTACTTCGCACTGTGAAAAGCTTTTAGAGTGCTGATTAAACAAGTTCTAGACTTCAATAAAACTAACATGTATGAAGTAAAATGAAATGCTTACCATATAAGCCAAATAGTCTTAAATATAATTTCTCTAGAAAATAGTAGATTTTTGTTTTATTCTAGTTAAGAATTATTAAAGTAAGCTAGTAGTAAAAAAAAAAACAAAAAACATTTGAGTAAGTCTTTATTGCACTATAAGAAGTTTTCATTGGCTGTTCTTTTTCTGTTGTTTTCATATTCATTTTGGCATTGACTTGTTCATTGGGGTTTTATTTGTTTGTCTTTTATATTTACTGCAATTGTGTGTAGTGGAGTGAGCAAACAACAGCCACCAAAACCATACAAATGTTGTTTTCATATAATGGCATTTTTTTATTTGGCTCAATTTAATTAAGTACTGTAAATGAAACCAGATGCACTTGATTAACAGTTTAGATCACTCATGAATTTTCATAGAAATATAAACATTTGTTTCTATTGTACTATACAAGTGTACTATTTAACTTTTTAAAAAATTTGGCCAAATTCTGACACATATTCTAAAAATCATTCTGTATTTGACAAAATCCTGCATTTAATTCCATTCCGTTCCAATTCGAATTTGAAGGCAATGTTAAATATTTAAAAAAAAAAAAAAAAAAAAAAAAAAAGAAAAAATAGAGGAAAGAGAAATTTTCTGATACTAGTTTGACACTACCATAGCATGTTGGTGGACATCATGCCTGCCAGAAGTATAGCAACTATAGAAATATAGAAGGTCCTTTAACATCTATGCATGAAAGTTCTTCATGTGGACTTATTTTTATACAAGTTTTTTTATCTTGATCTCTAGTGAATGAATACATCCTAAATAGGAGAAGCTAAGCTCATAGCAATAATTCTGAACAGCCTGTAAATTAGCTGTCAGTCTCAGTCTGAAGAAACAGTATATCAAAGATCATTTTCCTTTCAGAATTAATTCTTTAATTATACATTGAAATTCTGATTTTTTAAAATAATTCTCCTAAAATCTTGTAAAACCTCCAGTTATCAAATATTACACTATTGCATCACATTCTTAAAATCCAAATTTTAATTTCTTATTCTATGGAGCTAACATTCAGAATTTTGAGAAGTATTTATAGAAAATATATATATGTCTTATCAAAACTAACCTTCATAATACAGAACATAAAACCTGTAGTGACTTGTGAAATATATGTTTTCTTTCACTTTTTTATAATTTTGATGATACTTTCTATTTGATTGTCATATTTAGGTTCTCTCTGGATCGTCACACTGACCTTGACAGAATATTTAACATTCATTCTGGAAACGGGTCCATCTATACTTCTAAGCCACTTGACCGTGAGATATCCCAATGGCACAATCTTAGTGTAATAGCAGCTGAGATTAGTAAGCTAATTTGGTTTTTCTTTTTCCTTTCAGTTTTCCTTAGCCTGTAAAGTTACAGCTGCAACTTGGCGATGAAAACATCCCTCCTTTATTTTCTCCCTCTCCCTTTATACTAGATGTTCTGGAAGAGAGAACTGTGGGGTAGCTAACAGCAGCTGTCTCCTCATTGATCTTTTCCTCAGCTACCTCCATCACTGACCTTTAATGTCCAACTTACTTCTGAAATGTTAGCCAATTAAATTTTAAGATTGGATTAATTATTTTTATTCCTTTCTTGGAGGACAGTAACATGATTTTGCTGTTAAAATAGATGAGTTTAGCATAGTAATCTATGTTTTTGTCTCTATTATTTTCTTCATTTCCTTAGAAATACTTTCATTATCTCTTCCTATGGTATCTGCACCTACAGCTCTTAGAATCTTAATATATCTTCAGAGTTCCATTCAGTTTCATCCCAAAGCTGTAGCATTTCTTGGACCATTTAAAACGCCTGTCTGTAGATGTTTTCATGTTTAGAGTATAAAGAGAAGAGCAGATATCCTCCTAAACCTACTACATTATTGAGAATATCTTTAGTCAATAGACAGAAAATTTTCTAAGGTACAAAGGTCTGATCTTTGAAATCAGCATCTAAGAATCACGTCCTCTCAAAGTCACTAATTTTTTTAGGGCTAATTCTGTATCAGTTAAAAAAAAAAAAAAGGAAAAAATACTGGTCAGCAGTGAAACGTGTCTGGCAAGAGTTACACTGCAGAGGACTAAATGGAACACTGTTAACACCAATTAAACATTCTGTGTTTAAAAAAAAAAAAAAAATAAAACAACAACTTTTTCTTTTGATGCTTTGTCCTGAGCTTGCAACCATTCAGAGTGCTGTCTGATGTTGTACAAATTATTTTCAGATTTATATAATGATGAAACAGCATCCTTGCATGACTAGATCTTAGTGCTAAACTTACTTCCTTGTCAGGAAACTTAGAGGAAATTTACATTATGGACATATCTGGAGTAGCTAGCATTCTCCACAGAGATATGTTAATTTTGGGGAAAGAAATGAAGACGGAGATTTAGATCTTTAAATATTTTAAAATCCTACCTGTGAAGCATGACAGAATGAAAGCAGTGTTAGAACTGATTTGGAAAGTTAGCATGAACATGCAGAAGGCTATGAAAAACTGCATGCTAAACCTGGAAATGTAAATAATTCAGGATGTCAAAAAATATCCACTTCACACTCGTTAGCAAAGGTGTTACTGATAACAAGCCAATGTAATTCCAGCTGCTCCTAAATGTCTTTTATTTAAAGCAGAAGAAGAGGGAGGGAAATCAGTAATTTGAAACAATCTGTTACTTTTCTTACTTATCCAGTTCCATTAATGTTAAAAAATCATATGCTGCTTAGCTACCACACAGCAGAATTCCAAGAAACATCTGCATTTTTTACACCCAGGAATTATTTATTATTTTTGGTATGGCAACAAGATCAGCAAGTGAGAACAGGGACACTTATATTCCTGAATTAACCTATACTAACAAAAGAGCACTCTAAATATGAATAATAGTATCTTGGCATTTGGCAAGGGGGACGTTATTCTTGTTTCTGAACCTAAGGTTTGAAAATTTACATTCATATTTTTTCAGGCAAATTAAACATTAACAAATCTTATTCTAATAAATTCTTTACCAAATTTTTTGAGGAGTACTTTCATTTGTTTTGTTGGAATTTCTTTGAGGGGCAAGAGAGGAAAAGGCAGACTTAAAAATTTTTCAAAATAGGTGTGCATGTCATAGACTAAATTAACTCTAACCCAGCCAAAGCCAGCACAATGCACAAATTATGTCCTTAGTATTTTTTCTCTGTAAAGCAAACCAGATAAACAAAGAATTTTACAATTAAAATCAAAACCATACAAAACCTTAAGTCCACCAAGTGATCACATTTGTTACTGTAGTAGTGGGCAAAATTTCATATACAATATTTGAATATATTATTAACATTTGGAGCCCCCTATCTTCATGTAAAACTTAATTGCTCACTAGATACCAATGTTTCTTTTTTTTTACTCTACACAAATAATTTCTTTGTTTTTCAGAAGGCCTTATTCTGCCTTGTTACTGGTTTGTACACTGAATATTGACCAGATTCAAACTTCATCTTGCATGTGTATTGCTCATGAAATTTGAAAGAAAACAGAAAAATCTTAATAAGAAAATGATCTCATGTTTCTTCTCTCTTCTACTGTCAGACAACCCCAAAGATACTACTCGTGTTCCTGTCTATGTAAGAATTTTGGATGTTAATGACAATGCCCCACAGTTTGCTGTATTCTACGACACTTTTGTCTGTGAAAATGCAAGAGCTGGACAGGTATGCCTTTGATAAACACTTCCCACCATCCAGTTTTGCTACAGAACTCAACTGTAGATCATTCCTGCCTATTGTTTAAGAAAAATCATATCTAAATGAGCTTTTGATAAGTTCAAAATGAAAGCAAAGAAGCTCTGTAAGTTGTAAGTGAGGCTTAGAGTGAAATGTCAATATGATACAAGCAAATGAGTGTTTCAATCACCACTTTTTCTTACCTAACCTTGTACTGCTTTTAAATCCCAATGAGATATGTCCCTGACATGCTGACAGTGAATACAAACCAAAAATCTGTCGCACTTTTTTTTTTCAATTGTTAGATTAATCTTTCATTATCACACCAAAAATTTCTGTTAAAAAACCATGCATTTTTAAAATGGTAGCATAATATTTTCTTTTGCTTCTTCGAGGCTACACAATGTGTACTTCAATTTAAGTGAATTGACTGTACTGCTTAATACCTAATGTCCAATAGGTAGTTGCTTATTAGAAATTTTAATTTTTTTTTCCTACATTATGTCCTAGAGCATACTCAGCCAATAATAAAGCCTTTAAAATGTGCAACCCTTTCAGTACATTTGAATAGAATGTGGTACAAGTGCC
Organism: Zonotrichia albicollis; assembly: GCF_047830755.1. Classification (NCBI taxonomy): domain Eukaryota; kingdom Metazoa; phylum Chordata; class Aves; order Passeriformes; family Passerellidae; genus Zonotrichia; species Zonotrichia albicollis. Next base: position 76,404,265 of record NC_133819.1, read on the forward strand.
AGCTTTTCTTAACTGTTGGGAGTCCCACAGGTATAACATTCAGGTTGGGTTGCAAATTTTGCATTCAGGTTGCCACTCTTCCTTCCAAAATGACATCAGTTTGAACATATAACAAAGAATTTGAGGCCAAAATTTATAATGCATAAAATATATAAAGGTACTGAGCAAGTGCATTTGTCTGCTGTGGCAGTCACAAGAGAATTCAAGGTGTTAAATAAAGAGAAATCATTGGCTAAAAATGTAGAAAGTTGGACAACTGAAGTGTCTAATATAAATTACGAAAAATTTTTAATAATTTTCAATATGACATAAGGATTAAGACCTGTAAAGGAAGAACATTGAATTTTCCTCTTCCAGTTTCACAAAAAACATATCCTATGTTTAAAAAAAAATAATAAAAGCATACATCCACAAATTTTACTCATCTGAGTTTTCAGAAATTTTTCTGTGCAGGTTACTAGTTCTAGAGTGCACAGGAAATGTTAAGAGAGCAGTTAAATTTCCATGTACATGTATTTTAAATAACAAGTTTTTTTCTGTGGTAGCTGGACTATAAAAGTCAGTATAATTTAAAAGTAAATGTAAAAGTATTTCAACATTGCATTGTTGTATTGTTTACAATCAGAATAGGCTGTCAGTTAAAAAGTTGAATAAAATAGCACTAATCACTTATAACTAATAAATGAGATGCTAAATAAGTTTGCACATCCACAAATGCTTATTTAAATTGTTATAGGGCTCAATAGTGTCTTTATCAGAAAAAAACTGCCAAGGTTATTGAGAGGGCCATAAACATAAACATTTTTTAAGAAATCTGAGTTGCAAATGATTGCTTAAAGAAAACAATTCTCAGGAAGAGAAAAAATGTAATGCAGGATAACACAAATAATCTATTTGAATGCAATTATATTCTTCTTGTTTACTGGCAGCTCATAAATAAGACTTTTTCATTTTCGAATTCAATCTGTCCTGAGAGAATGTAATCAATTCAAACTGAACATGGTTCCCTGAGCTTGATTCCTCCCACATTTCTGCTATTTTTCTTCCCTTTCAGGTTTTCATAATTACATTTGATCCATGAAATTTATATCTATTAGGTAACTGAATCTAATGATGCTTCATCAGTCACAGATTCTGTTGTATTCATTTCAGTATTTCCCATCTACTAAAGAGAGATATTATAATGAATATTATACTTTTCCATTTACTTAATTTGTACAGAAACCTAAATTTTATACATATATATATATAAACATACGCATATTATATATGATACCTAGGGAGGTGCACATAAATCCATGTATACAAACATACATATATATGCAAATATATAGCAAGAGAGAAATGTGACTTTTGTAGTCTGAATGACTCAAAGGGCCTGTGATCGTTTTCCTGCTTGCTATTACTGCTGATGTCAGATCCTACCATGAACTTACAAACGATGCAAATATCCTATCTCAAAAAGCTCAAGCTATACACAAGCAGCACCTCTGGCAGAATGCTATTTCGGTGGTTGCTGTTCTTTTGACCCCCCCACAAAAATGAGGACAGTCTTGGTGTGATGGCATAAAGAGGACACAGGCATTCATGTGACCTACACAAGGCTGACTCAAAAGGAGTTCAGGGAAATAAAGCAGCAAAATGCTCAGACTGCTGCAGCCCTGCAACCAAAGAAGTTCAGCTGTCCTCTGCCCCCAGGTGAGAAGAGCCACGAGCTGGGCATCTGGACAGATGGAATCCCACTGGTTTTGTCAGCTCCCAGCTGTCACATGTCTGGCAGCTCAGCTGCCAGCCTCCAAAGACCCTCTAATGTAAAAGAATCAGTTTAGAAAGCAGAAGTCAGTTCTGCTTTAGAGAGATCTTGGCATGGAAGCTAAGTAAAACTTTTCCAAATATTCATTTTCCCTATAGTAGATGTCATAAGAGAGGCCCTTCTTCTTTATGTGTAAATGATCTGCCAAAAAAAAAGGCAGAAGTTGACCTTGGTCAGCAGCCAAGTGCCCAACAAGCCACTTCCTTCCCGCTCAATAATATAGGGGGAGAAAAGATGAAAAATAAATGGCTTGAGACAAACTTACAAATTACCATCACTGGCAAAACAGACTCAATTTGGGGCCGCTGCAGCCCCGGCACAGCCCCAGCACAGCCCTGGCACAGCCAGCACTGGGCCAGCCTCACCTTTTTCAAGTCCAGTGTGATGTTTAAATGGCTTGTTATTGTCTTGCTGTTACTAGCCTTCATTTTTACCTAATCCATACATACCTTTTCACATGTTTAAATCTTATGTAAATAGATATAGCTCACAATGGATTCTCTTTCAAAGACATTTTAAAATACGAATCTTAGGGTCTGTTTTCCTTTTTCCCATAACTTAATGCAGTATAGATTATAAAAGCACACTAGGTTTCTTGAACCAATTAGTTTTATGCTGCTCTTCATGTTATCGGCTCATTTGACCCATATAGCAGTCCTTATCAGGAAAAGGATATCCTTTCCTCCCCACAATCTTGCTTAAATGTGGCTTTTGGGATCTTCGTAGTTCCAGAAATTTCCTTGTTATATTCACCAAGTGTCCTTCTAAAAATAGCTAAAATTCATATCTATTGAAAAACTAAAATCCCTGAAGTTTTTTTCTAGCTTACAATTTTCCCTTCCTATTTTTCAGATATTTCTAAAAAAAATTCTTAAATGCTTTAATCCTGAAGTGTTATTTTATCTTTGTTTATTGCATCTTTCATTTCTTTTGACAAATGACAATTTGTGATAAATTTACTTGAAAATGTGTTCTCTTTCTTTCCCAACTCCCCCGATTCATTCTTACTTTAGTTTCTTCAATATATAGCCATAGATCTTATACCTCCCAGTGATTTTCTGAGTATCAGAATTTTATCTTTGCCTTCCCCCTTTCAAAAACTCTCAAAGGTTTACTTTTTTTCATTTGGAAAAGTTTCTGAACTGAAAATTGATGTAGAGTTTCTAAAGCATTCTGCTTTCTTTTTCTCAAAAGCTCATTATATTTTCTTTGTCCTAAAGTTAAAAAGAAAAGTATGGTATACTTTAGAAGAAAACATTTACCTAAACAGGTGATGGAACTGATGCTTGCCGAAGTCCTACCAAGCAGAAAGATGAATTTTGTTGGAATTTACCCCTATTTAGCAGATAATTGGGGTTTCCCATGGCTGGCAGGTCTAAGAGGAAAGAACTTTTGGAAGCCACATGTAAAACAGGATTTATCACGTTAAAATAATAATCAATATCATCAGAAGTCATTTTCAAGCTGCAATATAATGCTTTCAATTCTACATGCTCTTTAAAAAAAAAACTGTGATAATGAACACTCAGCAAATCAGTTGATTTTCAATAGCCTAACACCTGCAACTGACCATATTCATGGTCTCTAGTTGTTAAGTAAAATAAACTAGTGGTTTTTTTTTATTTCATTTTGTAAATATATATGAAAATTCATATGCTAATTGCTCACTAAATAATTAAAATATTTATTCTTCAAAAACATAATATTCTATGCTTGCATTATCAGTTTTATTCATATAGAAAGTTTTTGGAGGATTATGTAAGAAAACAGATTTAGAGAAAGACAAAATTGTTGTTGAAAAAGCAAGGAAGCTGCTATATTAAAAGAAATCCCACCCTTGCCTCCTCACGATATTTACTGCTATTTTCTGGATGGACAAGAGAGAAATTGGAGTTAGTCATGCGTTTTTTAAGGCAAACAGGAGTGCACTGCAGTTGTTGATGTGAAAGATGATCAGACCCGACAAAAGCTGTGATATGAAGAGAAATGGCTGTATTTGGAAGAACTGGAAGATAAAAAACAAACAGAGTTTAACAAGTACACCACAGGGAAGGAATAGTGTTAAAAATTAGATGCAATTCCATGGTTGAAAGAGCAGAGCAATTTAAAATGATGAATAAGAAATGAAGAATAAAAATTATCTAGACTAAAGATAATCTATATTTGGAAGTTAAACTTAAGAACATAACTGAACCTTCAAGCATGCATGCACAAAAATCCAGAGTTAAATTCACTATATATGCCATAGTGTAAAAAAAGCCCCAGACTGAAAATAGGCAATAAAGTAAAAAATAATAGTAAAAAAATTAATCTTGCTTGGGAAACAATATTTAGCCACTCTTAGGTATAGAAATTTCACTGAAAAAGCCACATATTCACTTGGCTTACAAGGGAAGAAGTACTGATAAAGGGGTTGCCATTACTGTCCCCAAAAATTGCCCAAATTTGTTGTAGGCATTGCGGAAAGCTCTGAGTATGGAACTGACCTGGTGCAGCTTACTCTCAGAATTATGACACCTGATTCTCATCCCACTGCAAACTTGTGCAACTCTAGGGTGTGCTACAATGTTTTACAAGAGTAGAAATATGTCTAAAATATAACTGGAATTTTTAATCTCAGGAATCATGTTGTTGTGTTCTCCTGTACTAATAAATAGAAAAATCATGTTAAAGAAAAAATGTTTTAATGTAGAAATGTAATTTGAAGCATTAACTTCCCTTTCAAAAAATCTGTTTGATAAAATGCCGGTTTTATCGCAAAAAATAGAAAACTTCATGTGAATTACAATCTTAGGTGTTGATTTGAATTTAAAATGATGAATCAAAGATGAAGCATAACAACTACCAGCTACAGCTAAAACTGTTTTTGGCAAGTTTTGTCCACTGTGTAGCTCCAATAATATAGGTGCACATATTCTGTCACATGAAAAATACAGACTTTCTTTTTCAAAAAAACTTATATAAGACACTTGTTGAACGTTTGTTTGGTTTTTTATTTTACAGAATAAATATTAAGTCAATATGTGTGAATGCTAAGTTGCTCCAATGTTTTTCATCTTCTTTGATCAGACAGCTCTATAAAAACCTAGGTGTATTTGGTCGTTTTGTTGTTGTTGTTTGTTTGCTTGCTTTTTTTCCTGCAGCTTATTCAAACCATAAGTGCAGTAGACAAAGATGACCCTCTTGGTGGACAAAAATTTTTCTTCAGTTTAGCTGCCGTTAACCCTAACTTCACTGTTCAGGACAATGAAGGTAAAATTCATGCCTGTTCCAAGGAAGGAGTTTTATCTTTTCTGTCTGGCTACATTCCTGAAATCTATTTGCTTTTGATGTCTATCAATATGTAGAGAAGTTGTGAAAGTTGCTGCTACCAAAAATACTTTACCTGAATGAGGTATAGGACATCTACACTTGTATCTGTGTAAAGCAAAAATGCGATTTTAAAAAAATTTATGAAAAAAATCAGAAAAGTGTTGGTTTGGGGTAAGAGACAGATGAAATACTTGACTACAAAAGAAAAAAGGCTTTCAAAAATGTCTTCAGCTGAAAGCTGAGATTTTTCACTTTAGCCTTTTGTGACATTGTTCTGATTCCCCTGAACTTCTGTTTTGCTTCTTTCTGACCATTAATGAAAATAATGGTTCTGAGAGCCACTTTGGCTTTTCTTTTGATCCTTGCTCAATCTGTCTTTATCAGAGAAAATTTTCAGAAGCTTCTGTTGGGGAAGTGAGACTATGAATTTTGGCTTTCATTGTTAGTATGACTAATTGAGAGGACTCTAGATTACAGAAGACATAAATGAGAGAGGACGTGGTATCAGTCTTCAAATGTGTCAAAGGCATAAAGGCAAAGGGAATAATCCTCTGTTCCTGATGAATATTTCAGGATGTAGTAGACTACAAACAACAGCAGAAAAAAAACTTCTAATGGCAGGGAAATTGAAGTAATTAAATAAAATATTTTGCATACCTTATAAAATTCTTTGCAGAAGAGGTGTTTAAAGATCCGTAAGAGACTTTTTGATGTTGAGTGAAAACAAATAATGTTAAAATACCTAAAACCAGTGAAGGGAAGCAAGAAAGAAAAACTTTATGTTTCACATCTTGAAGTCTATGAAAAAATACATTATTTAATATTTTAAACAAAGGTTAGATGTTGATGATTAGGCCCTAAGTACAGAGAGGTATAGATCTTGATATTTCCTTATTATCTTTAGTTATTTTCTTGCTTTTTGCACATGGGTTATTTTAATTGTGCCTGAAGTTATCTATCAAAATAGCTAACCACATAGCTCAGGCAACCCACAAATATGATGAAAATTAAATTTTCCTTTTAGTGCACATTAAACCTATATTTTCTCTCTTTTGGATGAAACAGTTATCAGCTCTGGTGTTGGCTGCCACTCTAGCATTGTGACTCTAAAAGTAAAATAGTCTCTCCCTGTTATTCATTCTTTCTCTTCCTTCCCTTCTCTCTGGCCACTCTGTGGACACCTTTTGGTGCTGAAGTATCCTGCATACAACTAAGATTTGTCTGCTACAGATGCAGTTCAATAAGTTCACTTCTCAAAAATGTGCAGGAATACCTACTATCTTTCACATTTTCTGAATTCCTAAGACAATTTCTATCCAAAAAAAGCCCTTCATGTGCTAAGGTACATAATTCATTGTTCTACAGTGTGTTGAAAGCGGTTTGGTTTAACAAATCTCATTCTGAGTTGACAGCATTCCTGTGGGTGTTGTCACAGATGAGCCATAGAAAGAATCTTCTAGAGCAGAGTACTTGTTGAACTGCACAAAGTGGAAGGTTCTTTTTCCTCAGTTGCATTTCAGGGTTTCAGCCCTGAACTGTAACTGTGTCATGCACTGCATGCATTAATCTCTAAAACATTTTAAGCTTTGAGAAATCCTCTTTTCAAATCACACGCCAAAGTGGTGCAGAGGCACAGAGAAGCAGGCCAGATGTACCTAAAAACTTATAAATAGCTTTCTGATCAAATGAGAATGTTGTTAGAAAAACAGAGATATCACTGTGATATCAGGATCTATTTTGAAGTCATGTAAAATACGATTATTTGCATCTACTATAAGTGATATGGTTTCTGTTTGTATAGGCTACAACAGTATCTTTTAATCACTCTAGATAACACTGCTAGGATTTTGACGAGGAGGAATGGCTTTAGCCGGCATGAAATAAGCACTTACCTTCTCCCAGTGGTGATCTCGGACAATGACTACCCGATCCAGAGCAGCACGGGCACGCTGACCATCCGCGTGTGCGCCTGTGACAGCCGGGGCAACATGCAGTCCTGCAGCGCCGAGGCCTTGCTGCTCCCTGCCGGCCTCAGCACGGGGGCTCTGGTGGCCATTCTCCTCTGCATCATCATCCTGCTGGGTAAGGGGAGAAACGCGCCTTCCCCTTCCCAGGGACAAATGTTTAAGGCCTGACTCGTTTCACAAAATTATGCAGGTTGATAGAGTTAATGGTCCTGGATTTTGCAAGAAGGATGTAACTGCAGCTTAAAATAAAAAGGAAAAAACAAGGCCAAACCCTCATTATCTTTGTTATCTGCTAATTTAACACCGTAAATAAGAATTCGAGTCCCAGACTGTTAAACTGTCACTGTACAGCCAGAAGCTCATTTATGTTCTTTTGTTAAGTTTCCCGAAAAAAGAAAGTTCAGAGAGGATGAATAGTGTAATCAAAAATTGCTTTCAGGTCTTTCATTTTAAATTTTTTTGAGGAAAAAATCTCTTTTTCATTTAAATAACTACTGAAAATCAATATGCAGTATATATTTCACATATAATATAACAGTAAGCAGTAATTTTACTACATCAAAGCCCTGTCTATATAGTGGTTTCAGTGCAGTAATAAAAAAAAAAAGAAAAATTTTGTAAAACCTCCATTTTGTGGTTTTTAGAATAACACTTAATGACCTATAATTCAACTCAAACCCACTTTTTAACAATATCCTTTGAGCTTGAAAAAGGAAAAATACCTTCAGAATAGACCTGGCTATTTTCAAGCTCATTACAGCTACAGAAGGAGCATGCAGACAACCTCATGGTCCTGTAAAGCAGAGCACACAATGTGTGCAAAATAGGTTTTTGATATAGACTTATTGTGCTACCATTATACAGATAGAGGTGTTTATCCAGTTATCAGAAAAAAATGAGTTGGTGAAATGTAGCTGAAATGTCGTTCTTGCACCCGGTGGATTTGCTGCTAAGAAATTGTTAAATAGAGATCTTTACCCATTCTTTGTTTCCCTCTTTAAGTTATAGTGGTGCTATTTGCTGCTCTGAAGAGGCAACGAAAGAAGGAGCCTTTGATCCTCTCTAAAGAGGACATCAGAGACAACATTGTGAGTTACAATGACGAAGGCGGCGGAGAGGAAGACACCCAGGCCTTTGATATCGGCACGCTGAGGAATCCTGCGGCTATCGAAGATAAGAAGCTTCGGCGAGACATTCTCCCCGAAACGTTATTTGTGCCCCGGAGGACTCCTTCGGCACCAGACAACACGGATGTCCGAGATTTCATTAACCAAAGGCTAAAAGAGCACGACACTGATCCCTCCGCGCCGCCGTACGACTCGCTTGCAACCTATGCCTATGAAGGAAACGATTCCATAGCCGAATCCTTGAGCTCCTTGGAGTCAGGTACTACCGAAGGAGACCAAAACTATGATTACCTCCGAGAGTGGGGCCCTCGGTTCAATAAGCTAGCTGAGATGTACGGTGGAGGAGAAAGTGACAAAGACACTTCTTAACCTACAGTAGGCTACTTTTTTCTTTTCCTTTGAGCGGAAGTAATTTTACAGACACCTTCTGCACTCAACAGTATTTAACATTCAGGAAAATTTTCCTGCCACTCAGCACAATGGTTTTCTTTTAAAATTTGTTTTAAACTTGTCCATTAATGTCATTCATTCTTTCTAGTAGGATGCCACTTGGAATATATACAACATTTTATTTAATCAAACTTCCAAGAGCCAAAGCTATGGAAATTCAGTGTTGTACATTTTAGTAATTAAAATAAAAAATATCTTACCTTCAGAAATTTGAACAGGGTGATAATCCCCTAAGCAACCTCATGTACAAGCCGCTTCTGTTAGGTACATGTCCTATTCCTGCAAGTGCAGCTTTTAAGATGGCGAAGAAGAAAAAATCCAATATGTCCTGTTCTGTACATTAAAATAAAACAAAATGTACACGTGGTGTTAATAAGTGTAATATGCAGCTGGTTTAAAAAAAAAGTTTGTGCAACTTCATTTCATCAAATTCTATCTGCCAATGTTTTATATTTATATTTTTGTATTTATTTTTAAAAAATAAACCAGTTTTTACAACTATGCTAATGTTTGCCTGCCTGTTCTCACCATGAGTTTCAAGCTTGAAGAGAACATGGAATTTCTCCAGTGAGATCACAACCAACTGCTAATACTCCTGTGCTGAAGTATTCTCCATACATATAACACAGTCTGAAGTGCTTAGGCTCGCTGAGACAGGAGCAAGTTATACAATTACTTGCTTGCTCAGCAGTGCTACTTTCTACAGTTCAATGTTTGTGGGAATTTTCTTGGTTTTATTTTTTAACTAAACTAATCATATTCTAGTTGAGAAAGATTAATTACTATCTTGTGTCACCTCAAATAGCCCTATTCTAAAAACAAGCTGGCACAATTTATCTATCCAAACACATAACATTAGTTTCAAAACCTCAGTTTATTTGTTCTATAGTTCTCCATTTTGAATCATACTTACATCATCATCAGAAGTGATCTGTAAGTGCAACAGATAAAGCGTAAAAAGATGCTCAATCCTTTTTAAGCTCTATTTTTCCAAAGACATTTGCTGACAAGTGCTATGTGTTGTTTTTCAACCATTTTAAAGCTGTCAATCTAAAGACTGAGACAGTGTCACAAAAACTAGCATCCCCTCCCCTCAATTTACTGAGTTTTCTCAAGTCTGATAAAAAGAAACCTGAGCAACTCGTCAACTGTAACCAAAAATACACTTTAGCTATCACAGAACAGAGTAAGTATCCGAAAACATTTTGAAATGTTTTTTTCTTTTCCCATAATTTTTAGGTTATGCAAGTTTTGTACTAGACAAGCACTGAAGACAGTTTTGAAATGCTGCTGAGATGAAATCATTTCAGAGCCAAAGCAGTATGTGAAAAGGTCTGTATTAGCTACTGTGGGAGAAAGGTTTATTATTCCTGAAGGTTTATTCCTCCTCACTTTCTCTTAGCTAATTATTGACATAACACCAAGAGATATTGGAAATTTATTAGTCCTTTGAAAAGTGAAATGTTGCATTCTCTTTTAGTTGGATATGTCTTCTCCTCAATGAGCTGATAAAACCTAGTGAAGCTGAAAGCTGAATACACTACCATTTAGCAATCTGTTTTGGTGCAATGGAGACCAAATTTTTATTGACCTGATATCAAGCTAACTATTTGATCTATTAACAAACTGTGAATATTATGGATTTTTCTTCATTTCAATCAATAGTACTTTTATTAACTAATGATTTTTTATATTCTTTACTAGAATATGAATCTAAGAATATTAAGACGTCTTATATTGTAATGCTGCATTACAGCATTACAATAATAATCAGCATTACAAAGCTTTTTAAAAGTCTTACAGGTGATGCAAACAGTTGGTCTTCTTTATGATCACTTAGTGAACAGGACCTGATTTCTTTCTTCCAAATCCCCATTAGTCCTTCAACAACACGCAATAAGAAGAAACAAACAAATAATATCCAGCCATTAAATATATAAATGGACAAAAGACACTCTTCCAAAACTAATTTTGTCTACAGCCACACTGAGATCAGTGGCATGCTATGTATTTAACTGAGTACATACTAGGACAGAAGGTCAAAAAGGCTGTAAAACATCTGGGGTTTTTACCTCTTTGCTAAAAAACAAAACAAAGCAAAAAACAAACAAACAAAAAAACCAACAACAACAACAAAAAAGTTAAACAGGTCCAGACGACACTTTTACATGTAAAACTTCTGGTTTGTTTCCAGAAGGAAAAAACAAATACATGTTCCCCGCACTATTCATCTATATCAGCAAACATCAAATAAGACTCTATGACTTTGATTTGCATTACAGTACCAATTTCCAAGTAATAACCATAAGGAAATATTTTTCTGTCACTGTGTTAGAGGAAGTTATTTTATAACTATTCAGCAGAATCTGAATCTGATATTTAAAATTTAATCCTGTGTGTTCTATTAAATAAAATATTAGTATATATTGTGAAAGTCTATAACCATATATAAAAATCCTACTACCATTATCATATAAATAGTATATATTTTTTTTTTTATTTGGTGCCATATCCTTGGGCATTTATTTCTCAGTACCTTTTAGGAAAGTTTAGGAATCAAAGGCACTATTACAAATGTCTTCTTGTACCCTTAATATAGTGAGGAATTGGAAAGTGAAACTCCTGGACAACTCAAAGTGGAAAAATTGTAAAACAGGATACCTGCTTCCCCAGTAGTATCTGCTGAGCTTAGCCACATGAAATCAGATGAAAATTAACAAAACATACCAACATGTACTAAACAAAATCATGGTATTGTTTAGTCTGAATTAATTTTCTATATTTTCTTAAGACAAAATTGCCACACCACCACAGAAACAAAGAAGGTACATTAATATTGCACTTCAATTTGAACTTACAAATTTACAAGTTATTTACAATGTTTAAAAAGTCAGAAGTATATAAAACCAATTGTAGCCACCGGACATGCAACTGACAGTGAGTTCTTAGAGTCTGTTGCAAAAAAAAAAAAAAAAGAAGTATATTTAAAGGGATTTTACGGAAGCAGATGTGCACAAGATCTTATGTTAATGACAACAATGTAAAGAGTAATATTTCATGGAGCCTTCAGGAAAGTGGTGGATGGAAAGAACAGTCTAAGGAGAGTAAAAAAACACCTGACTACAAAACGAGCACTTAAACCATCAAAATCCTCATGTTGCAAAGATCAGGTAATATCCACCACTTCCATCTCTGTATATGCAGATGTTTTTAACTCATTCACTCTAACAGCATATCATATTTCCATCATTTCTCCTTCAATCATATGAAATAATACTCCCAGGCCAAATTATTTATCAATTGCATTACTGTCTGTCAAGAGTTTGTTCCTCTCACTCATTTTCTTGTGCAACTCAGTTGCCTTTGAATCACATATTCCTATTACTTCTTAAATTCTTCCTGTGGTACCTGTCACACAAAGCTGGAAGAAGGAGAACCAATTTTGCTACATTATTTCCCGTCAAACCTTGTTATTATAATTTGCTCCTACTGGGTAAACTACATAAATACTTATTAATGGCTACAGAGCTGCTCATTATGCTTACAACAGAATATTCTGAGTTGGAAGGGACCCATAAGAAGCATCATGAATGATGGAGAAAATTAAATGCAATCATTGCTCCAGGTTGCTTCAACCAGTTTGCCCTTATTCTATCAGAATTAAAATTTTTGACAGTGTTCCTCTAAGTTTATCAAATATTGAATAAAAAAGCAAACACTCTTTTGGCCCCTCACTAACTACTCAAAATAAATTGAAAAAAAACCACAATGAACCTTTCAGGAAGCTAGTTAGTAACATACATCTTATATAAGAATATAAAGAGTTTAGGTTTCCTTACTTTGAGACAAATAAGTTGAACTAGAGGCCAGGAAATCAGAAGCCTTCAAACACTGCGTTATCATTATCAGGCTTGAACAGCACAGAAATCACTCGGCTGTAATCTGGTCATAGCAAGATGCACAAATAGATGTTCAGTCTAAAACAATTTCACTTATTCGTAACAGTGTTATCTATTATGTTCAAAACCATCCTATAAATAGTAAACATAAGGAGATAATTGGAAACACAAGGAGACATGTGAATACAACTTTTATTTTTCCAACAAAGTATTCTAGGCTTCTCTATTGTCTCTCCGGTTTTTTAGAGTCTTATTTAAACTCTATTCTAATATGGTTAAGCTGTATGAAAAATCACTTTCTACATGACAGAAGATACAGCTAATAACATGGGAATCACAAATACAATAAGCCAGAGAGAATTTTAAAAATTCTTTTGTTTTCCCTTCTTTATAACTATTTTTCTTTCCATTTTAAAAGAATATAATCAACTATTAAATCAAAAAGACAGTTTTTAAACCAATATTTTTTCAGAATGTCAGTTTCTCTTGAATTTCCTCCCCCCAAAAAATCAAAACAATAATTTAATTTTTGAGAAAATTAATTGTCTTTAAATTGATGTAAACCCTAGTCAACAAGGACAAACTAAAAATATATTTGAAAATAAATATGAAATATTCTTTTATTTTTTGACTGCAAACCAGAAATCATATAAATTTTGAACTTATATTTGGCAAAAAAAAATGTTGTACATTTCCATTAATGTTTGCCAAATGGTATTTTGTTTAATTATTAAGTTTTGGAAGGCAAGCATTTTATAAATATTTTTGCACCCATGTCTAACTACTCTCTGTAGAAACTTCTATCAAAACTTTTTGAGGGAAACAGAACAAATTCTAATTTATTATAGTCACTAAAAGGTCAGAGAAAAGTCAGTAGCGGAATCTAGAAAGTATTTTTTATGTTCCAAACAGGTAGCACGACTTGCAACTTTGCAGTCACAGAAAGTACAGAAAATACAAATTAAATAATCAAAAACAGCTGAAAATGTTTGAAAGTCATCACATTGTTGAAAAAACTTTAATTTACTGAGGAACTTCACTGCATTTAACATAGATGCATAAGAAATATCTCCATCATATTGCATGTTGCAATTGTTTGTATCATCCTACTCATTTCAGAAATGTAAAACATTACAGAATCAATGAACTTCCTTAATTTTGGCAGTTTTCTGGATAGTGTGGCATCCTCTTTGTTCATAAGGACAGAAATTAAGATTTGTCGACTCGCAGGAATTTCATTTGAGTGCTATGACTCAACAGAGTTATACTTGCATATAGAGGAGGGAGCTTCAGATTTCATAATCTGCTGAGCTTTCCAGAAGGTATTTGACAAGTTCTATCATCAACATTTCAAAAGAAATTAAGCTAGAAAATCTTCTCCTCAACAAAATACGGAAAAATTATTTAAAGTAAACATTCAATAATCCTAATAGAGGATGGAAAAAAGTGGAATTCTTTTAGATCTGATCTTTTGATCTGGCAAAGGAAATGAATAATTGGTATGAGAGCTTATTTGGGATTGTTATTAAGACCAGTAAATAAAAAGGCCATTCAAAAGAATGTGAAGTGATGAAGTGGTACAACATGGTTATTCACAAATGAGATCTTTTAGTTATAATAGCTCGTTGTGAGAAAGTCTTACCTCAGTATTAAGTAAATAAAGGAAATAATATATTAAGAATTATTAGGAAAAGAAGAATAAATGTTATGCTCCCAGCTGGCATGTCCTTATAGTGAAGGTTTTGTTGTTGTCATTAGCATATCCTCCCTCAGACAGGGTATTCTCCATCTAGCAAAAAATAAAGAAGAGGGCAAGGGATGATCAAAGTCAGAAAATGTTTTTTCTATAAAGAACAAGGCAGGCCGGGATTTTCCAGCTGATAGGAAATAGATGTCTATGAAAACATTAATTATATGCAGAATCTAATATTCGCTGTGTTTTTCAATAACAGAATCAGGAATCTTATAATAGAAACAAACAAAAAATTACCAGGTTAAAAAAGAAAAGGAGGTTATTTTCAGATACAAAACACACTTTAGACTGTGGATTTCCTTGCTGCAAGATTTTGTAGATGACAGCTGCTTAAATGGATTACAAAATTGTTGAAGGAAACATTTCAAAAGCCCCTCCATGTAAGTTATAATCAATCAAGAAGCCCCACAATTTTACACTGCCAGTGATCACAGAAGAAACTTCTATATTTAATTATCACTACATGCTTACTTCATGCTTTCACTCTTCCTAACCACCCACAGATGGCCACCATCAAAGACAGGCTTTGATGACCTAGACATTTGGATTTCTGCTACAATGATTCATATACTCTCATTTTTATGGCCTTCCCTCTGTCCCCAGAAACAATTCATACCATATAATTCTCAATGGATCAGGTGGATCAAAAATCCTTGACATTCTTTCAGTATATCTCTAACAGCTGCTAAATAGTTATGCGAGAAAATGTTTTAAGAGTATGCAGAAGAGAAGTAGACCAGGAAAATGTTATACATCATTGACCAAAAAGCTCTGTTTTACCTTTACTCAGCTAAACTCACCTTCCCTTCACTACAGCTGTGCTTTAATATAATTGGGGCCAAAATATAAATTTATTCAAATTTATATTGTGTGGATACAAGTGGATACTTTTCTAAGACATGGCTGACATAATAGCTAGCAAACGCTAAGTTTAATGAGATGATATATAAATTGCAATTTAAAATATTTCCCTCTACATGAAATTCCATCAGATATAGTCAAGGATTTTATAGTTAATTTAGCTGTCACAAGCATCACTTTATTTAGTAAACCTTGTTCATAACTGAGAGGCTGCTGAAAACAATCATTGGAAGGAAACTGTGGCCCAACTTCTTTCTGTCCTCCAAATAATTCATGTTTGAGAAGTTCTTTTGCTTACTACTCTTTATGTGACATTCAAAGCAAAATATAACCCAAAGAAAATACTATTTCTAACATCAATATTCCATATACATATATATATATATGTATACCAGTATGCATTAATATTCTAGATAAACATATCACAACATAGATAAATGTGTATACAATATTGATGCATGAAAAGAGAAACAAACATGTTTCATTCCTATTAATAAGACACAGTTTTGCAAATGTCACAGTAACCTTTCTGAATGACACTCCCAGCAGAGAAACTTTAGGAAGCTGCTATGCACAATTATACCAAAGATATATAAACCTTCCTGCATCACCAGCTCAAAACAGTCACCTGAGCAGCCTTGGCACAAATGAGGCTGGATGGCAGAAAAAAAGAAAATCATGAAGGTTGTCTTCTGACCTTTAATTATATAATCTAAAAAACAGTTCTTCTAAAAAAGTGTTCCTTTGTAGCTAAGGCCTCAATCTGGCCTTCTTCCATACTAGTGCACTACAGAGAGAGAAAAATCTTCTTCCTTATTGCGAATTTCCATGTACTCCAAGTATTATGGTAACTCTTATGCTCCCCTATTTTATTTTTTCTTGCTCTATTTTCCTCAGTTCCACAATGAGTAAACTTGTTTTGGGAATAGTTGGAGGCCACTGTAAAATGACTATTTTCTGTAGAGATTTCATACTGAGATTGTCATCTGTAGTAAAAATATTCCAACAAAATACCACTTCCCAAGGAAGCAGTCTTCTATTTCTATTTCTACTGGAGAGTCTTAAAATACAATAAATATTGAGAACCATAACCTATATAGTTTTGAATTTCTGAGCTCCAAGCTTGTGGCAAAATCGTCAGTCCTTCAAACCAAGAATTCACAGCTACATATCTCAGCTGGAAGGTATTTTCTTTAGCAGTTATTCCTCAGGTCTTATTTGTGAAAGACGTATAAATAAGGCTTTTAGACCATGAGGATTTTTGTTGTTCAATTAATTCTCAAACACTGGTCTTCTACAGTGGAAAACACAATAGGAGTTCCAAAACAAACAAGCAAACAAACAAACCAAACAAAATACTTGATAGCCCCTTCTAAGGAGAATAAGGTGAATTAAATATTTGAGTACTCACTGGACAAAGTCAATAGTTACTTATGAAGTGGAGGCCAGCTTTTCTTCAGCAGAGAAAACCTAAAAAAACCACCACATGATTAAAACTCACCTACAACACACATAGAAAATAAAGAAATAAACATAGCCTCAATAACAGAATTTTCTGAGCTGCCTTTACAGCCTTAATTACATTAACTAATGGTAAGTTTAATTGTTATTCCCATTAGTATGTGATAAAGTCAATCAGATTTTTCCTTACAGATTCAGTTATACTTATATTGTAATGTGTAAGGAACCATTTCATGCATTAAATTTGAAAATCTGACTGCTCTAAGATTGCCTTGTAGTTTTAGCTAATTTAAAATGCAAGGAAAATTTGGGGTTTTGTTTGTTTACTGTAAATAAGGGCCTGCCAGATTATTTTTTCCCGAAAAAAATAGAATCTTCTATTAATATTAATATTAATATTAGTAAAACTTCAGAGTTTTTATCTGTTTTATAGGAAAATAGAAAAAAATATATCCCAAACCTTCAACTATAAAACATTAAAAAAGACCTTTTTATCAACAGACATATAAAAGCAAATTCTATTTCCCTAAAATTCCAGTTCATAGAGTAAAAACATGATTGAATTATAAATTGTAAATATTCTTAAAAGTAGATTTAGCAATCTTCAGTATTTATTCCTTTCAGATAGCACATTAGGAAACTCTCAAATAAGAACGACTTACTGCTGTCATATCTGTTGACAGGCATGTTCTGACTAATACCATAGACATTACCCCTACTTTTAAGAACTGTCAGAATAAAATCAAGTATCTAATGAGAAATTGCTCTTATAAAGTGCTCTAATCTTCTACCTTTGGTTCAGTACACATTTTTGCCAATGTAAAACATGCTTGCAAACTGAAACTGGTTTTTGACTGAGACGGTGTGCAAACAGTCCTGTGTATCTGCTTTCTAAATTCAAATCTTTTTAGTTCCATAGCTACAAACCTGCCTGATTATGCTCGTTACAGAAGGATGTTATTTCTTTCAGCATCAAGTGCATGATGTTACAAACCACACAAAGAATGCCTTAACTCTGTTAAAATGAATGCCAGTAAGCTTCATTGAAGGTGCCTAAAACCAGAATTGAGAGTAAGTTTGAAGACCTGCAACTGAAAAACAGAGGAAACCTTTCTCAAAGTTTTTATGTAAGGAAAAACAAATCAACCTACAGAGCTTACAAGAATCTGCACAGTTGAGAATCAGCTTTGTAGTTATTTGTCAGGTCTGTCCATTTCAATGAAAACAAAATATTTCTGTGATTACATCCCTTAATTTAATTAATGTAAGTAAAAGCAATAATAATCAACATTCACATGTGCAGATAAAATCTCTTTAAGCCCACTGAAAATAACTACTCCTAACCACTGTCAGCTATTTATATATATCTAAGCCATTTAATGCACAATTATCTTACATAACATATTAAAGGAAAAACATTTTATGTTGAAAAGTAAAATGTCAGGAGAGGCGAGTGGTCTAGTTTTTTTCTAGCACCCAAATGCTGTGAAATGAATTAAAAGCAATTCATGCTTCCATTGGAGGTTGAATATAAATTATTTTTTTATTTATAAAGTAGTGAAAGCTGAAAAATGTTTTGGGCTTGGTGGTTTGGTTTTTTTTTTTTTTTTTTTTTGCACTGTTATTGCAGGAAAAGGTATTGAAATAATGTAGCAATAAAATATTGTTGCATTACTTGAAAAAATGGCCAATGTTTCCTTCTATCAGCTTTATTTCTTCCAGTGGATGTACCTCAAATGGATTCAGTTTAGTTAAGCACAAACGAGCCATTCACAGCCTAACTGAATATTTTTAGGCACCTTGATGTTCCTCTGCTGATATTATGGAAGTAGAACTCTAAAGTGATAAGACAACTTTAATATAAATTCAGCAGGATCCTGTTTGAGTTAGTCAGGACCATTTACTTTATGAATTCCGATTGTTTCTTCTCTTTCATAACTATAGTGGGATTTTTCATGCACAATCAAGGAAGTGAAAATTATAAAGTAAAGACATATGAATAAATAAAACATTCTATTAAAAGAAATTTGTTTTGAGAAGCCAGTATGTACTAGTAAAATCAGCTGGTTTATTCATTCTGATAGTCTACTTTTCCCTCATTAGTCCTTCAGTAAAGAAGAACAGTCACAGTGTTTTAAAAAGAAAAACAATGGGCTATGGATTTTTTTAACTCTCTTCTTATGAGAGATTGGCATAAACTAAGTTGTGAACTGAGCATAAGGGGGATTACATTTGAAAAGGAGCTGTAGTAGATTCTACTACTATATCCTAGTGTAGTTCTGGAGAGAAGCACCATGCATTTCCTTTAAAGGCATCAGTTCCAGAGAGATAAGGAGCAAAATGAGACTAGGAAAAAGACAATTTCCAGTTCAATGTCTATGACCCTTCCCTGATTCATAAAAACTAGAAACAATATAAAGATTTTTTAAATTTTTTTTTTACTTATTACTTTCAGAAAACTAAGACCCAAAATTATCTGTATCTCTGCCTGGCGTTACTGTGATTGAAGATGACCCATATCTCTTCCCATTATTACTATATTTCAGGGAAATTCCATTGTTAATACTTCACAATTACTTTGAGAGTCAGATATATATGTTAATAGCAGAGCACAGCTATTACTTCATTCTAACATATGTGGCTACAGGTTCTTCTTAACAAGAAGATTTACAAAGTACAACAACCAGAAGACTTACAAGAACAACAAATCTGCTCCAGTTTTTGATCTTTGCTGTGCTCCTGCTGAAATGTATACTTTTCAAAAATATCACCCAAGCCATTCAGGAGGCATTCAAGATACAGCTGTCTAAAACTCATTCTATGCAAACAAATATTTCTGACTTGCAGTGAGAAGCTCTATATTTCTAATGTCTCTGCAAGTTATCATCTGTTTTCTTGATGATATGCAAATATCAGCATATTTCAGTTATATCATCTTGAGTATACTTAAATAGAAAACCAAATATTCAGCAAGCAACAATGATATTTTTACAGCATGAAAAAAAATTAAAGCTACTTAAAATTAGGTCTTATGATATTGCCTTGTATAAACTGAACTCCTGACTGCTGTGTTAACTGCGCATTTTATTTTAGGAGGACACATTTTAAAAGTGTACAGGAATAAAAGAAATTATTTTTCATAAGTATTAGTATATTTCATAACTTTTTCACAATAAGGGTGTATCATCCCTCTCTGATAAGAGAGCTCTGATTATGTCGCTCTGTTGAAACATGTGACACATTTCAGCACATCATTAGAAGTATCAATTTCACAAAGACGGAATAGCTCAAGAAACGTCATGTAGATTTCTGACTACACAGAACATGCATATTATTATCTCACTAAGAGATATATAGGAAATGGCTCACGAACTATAAATTAGAGCTTCAGAAATTTCTTCTCTAGACAAACTTATTTTTACAAATACAAAATTAATCATTATGTGAATTAATGACAATTAATCCTCATGACCAAGTGAACAACATCCCATACACAATATTTTGCTTCAACACTGTTTTGTGTGAGAAAAAAGTGAGTTACATTGAGAATTAAAATATGTTTTTGTTAGCATATTCAAAACTGTTATTGTACGTTTTATTAATTTAGTGAGGTTTTGCTTTAGGAAAATTCATCAGTGCATGGTGAAACATTTCTATTGTTTTTCAGTATAACTGATGTGCCAACTGAAAAAAAGTAAAATCACAACCAAATCTGATGCTCTATATTTGGAAATGAAAAGCTTTTTATTTTTTTTTTAATGGGCTTCAAATCCTCCTATTCTGATTTACGTGTCTTTCATCTGCCTTTCCCCATTTCCCCCCACCCCCGTTCAGACATTATCTTTTTTCAACTGGACTGATGCTTCAAGCAGAGGCATATGATGCAAAATTGCTGCCAAACTGCTTTCACCTTAATGTTTTGGACTCAATCACATAATGATGGCCTAAACTGACCCTGCATGGAAGATTATATTGCTGTAATAATTGTTTTTTCAACTCCATTATTTTAAGACTTTTATTTAAAGCATACTCAAGGATAGATGTCCTGTAGTAATGTTATCTATGCAAAGCGTAAAACATTAGGAAGAATTAGAAAAAGGCAAATCCAGGTGTTCGTTTAGTGGTTTTACATACTAAAGAAATATCTGTTAGAATGCACTTCATTTTTTCTTTTGGTTGTTGTTCATATTACATAATGCTATCTTCATAGAAAAGAAATCTCATGTCCCAGTCCCATGCTACAACATTGAGTGATGTTCTATTAGGAACCTCTCAGTATATTTTACATAAATTGTAAATATGGCAAAAAAGTAGCATCTCTTCTGGGTTGAAGTCTCAGAACAGTTTTAGCTCTTTTTCAGCCAGCCATGTTATCCTGCTCAAGACTTGGCTGCTCATTCTTGGTCAGCCAAATCCAATGTCTGATGCCAGAGGCTGTAACTATTCATTCTTTCCATGTAAAACCTTTGGGAAGGTTCATTTCATGTGTAAAGGATCTATACTGGATTTTCTAAACAACAAAGTATGAAGATGCAATGGTGTTCACAGCTTTTCTGAAATCTTATTCCTTTTTCATTAAATGTGAAGCATTCTTTACTATGGCACTTGCAGTATTAAAGGCAGGATATATTATTTCTCTAAGGAAGCTACATCAGCTGTTGCAGGCTATGGAACACATTTTTCAGGCTGAGAAAAAATATAATTTTGTATAGCATCTCATCTTTTCTAAAATGTTTTCTAAAACATGGCAATAAAACACCTGATTTCGCCAATTCGGCTTCTGTCTTCATAACATTTACAGCAGTGAAACTGATCTAATTTGCTCCCACGCAAATTTTGAAGGAAAGCAAGCACATTTCAATTAATTTCTTTGGGTTTTTAACAGGAAATAATCACATTTTGGCAACTTTTTTCAGATAAACATTAAGTGCTTTTTTTATTTTCCTTAAAATATCCTTTGTTGGCCAAATTCAGGATAGGGGGAAAATAGCCAGGAATTTTCTGTGAAAACCACTGATTGTTATTTCATTTAACCCTTCTGAAAAAGGTTTTCACACTTCATTTCTGCAGATGTTATACCTTCTGAACTGCTCCTTACTTTCATGCTAATTAGTTATTTCTCACATTTTTCACAGGTCTTTTTTTGTCAGGGACTGTGAGAGGGTTTGCACTATAAAATGAATGGCATAATCTTGTGAGGTAGAACTTCTTCACTATAACAGTCAAAACCTGAATTCTGATTCTGAAACACCCACTGCTGTACATGCTGTCATGCAGGGTTTGACTGTCTGCATGCTGTTTTCTTTTCTCTAGGTAATTTCTGAGATTTTGGCTGAGAATTAGGCAGTTGCAATCAACTGTATGTGGAATCTACCAACATACAATGCTAGCATAGAGAAAAAAAATAAAATGCAGATACAAAATGTTTCCTTGAAACTTGTTTTTACCAGACCACAGTACTCCTGTGAGAGGTTTTGTTTAACTTGTGATTAAACACAATGTCTCCTAAATGTATGGAACAAGGAATGTTGGTGACCAGAGGTCTCATAAGCCTATCTTTCATTCTGTGGGATTCACATTAACTTTTTTGATCTTTTACCAGGGTAAGGATGGAAAAACCTTTCCAGATAGGAATGAGAAAATTGGGACATTATTATTTATGCATAAATTATGTTCTGAGACACTAAAGTGTAGACAGGTTTGGGGGGAGGGGGTGTTGGGTTTTTTTGTTTGGTTGGTTTTGGGGTTTTTTTATGCAAACCAAAGTAACAAAACAAGTATATGTTGCAACATATTGTTTGCAACTGAAAAAGTTAGGAATAGATATTTGGAAAATTTTGAGTAAACAAAACTTCATGACCTGCCTAGTGGACAAAGGAAAAGTTGTGGATTTAGTCTACCTGTTGAATTGAGTTACATGCAGCTGGCTACCAGTCAAAAGTGGCATTCCCCAGGGTTCAGGATTGGGGCCAGTCAATGATCTGTCTGATGGACTGAGCACATCCATGCAGAATGGCACTAAATTGGTGGGAGTTTTAATCTGCTGTAAAGTAAGAGGGCTCTGCAGAGGGATATGGATGCGCTGGATTTATGGGCCAAGGCCAATAGTATGTAGCTCAATAAGTAAAGTGCCAGGTCCAACATTTGATTCTCAATGACCCCGTGTAACACTACAGGATGGGAGCAGAGTGTCTGGAAAGTGGCCCAGCAGAAGAGAATCTGGGGGTGCTGGTCAACAGCAGCTGAACACAATCCAGCAAGTTCCCAGGTGGCCAGAAGGGCAATAGCACCCTGGCCTGTGTCAGCAGCAGTGTGGCCAGCAGCACCAGGGCAGTAATTGTCCCCATGTACTCAGTGCTGCTGAAGCTGCACCTCGAGTCCTATATCCAATTCTGGGTGCCTCACCAAAAGAAAGACTTTGAGGTGCTGGAGCATGTTCAGAGAAGGGCAATGGAGGTGATGAAGGGTCTGGAGAGGAAGTCTTGTGAGGAGCAGCTGAGGGAGCTGAGATTGTTCAGCCTGGAATAAGAGAGGCTCAGGAAAGACCCTGCCTCTCTCTACGACTACCTGAAAGGAGGCTGTAGCCAGGTGGGAGTTGCCGTCTTTCAGCTGCAGCTAGCAACAGGACAAGAGTAACTGGTCCCAAGATGTGCCAGGGGGAGGTTCAGATTGGACATCAGGAAGAATTTCTTCACTGAAAGGGGGGTTAAGCATTGGAACAGGCTTCCCAGGGAAATGGTAGAGCCACCACCACTGGAGGTGTTCAAGACTTTCCCTGTGGTTCAGTTGACATTATTGTGTTCAGTCGCAGGTCAAACTCAGTGATCATGGAGGTCTTTTTTAAACCTAAGGGTTTTATGAATCTATGATTTGGTTTTATTAATAAGAAAAATGCTCTATCTTTCTTGATTTCTTCTGGGTTTTATTACTGAATAAAATGTCATTGATCACTCTGGATACAAAGATAACTTCTATAAGTATGAAACAGAGGTAACTCAGTAATTAAACTGGCTGGGTCTAACCTGGTTTTCTTCAAACTCTTCAGGTTCCAGCTGTGAGTTCTGTCTCTCCAGCCATTCTTTTCACATCATTCTGCTTTCCCAACTGTGAGCAGTCTTTCAGCAGGGAGGGATAGAATTGTACTTGCCTATTTAATGCTAGAAGTAATGGAAAACTGCCATATGGTGATGGTATTCCCATTAGATATAGCAAGTTAATGTGCATGTGCTGCTTCACACATGCGTTTTGCATCGATTGAAAACAAATTATAGTGATAACTTGCAAATCTCCCAAGTATCTCTTCAGCAATTAGAAGAATTGTCTTAGCTCATTTTCAGCTGACAACATCTTACTCAAGGGTCCTAGAGACAATCCCGACATTCCCTATGAATTTTCTTAGCTCATTATACATTGCTTCTGTTGTCAATTTTATCAGCTTTCGTGTTTACCCTTGGAAAGCACCTATCCTCTTAATGAAAGACATACAAGAAGTATTCTCAAAATTGTCTAAATGCCAACTTAACATCCTTAAAAATGTGGAATAAACCATTATTAGAGGTCTTAAACTTGCAAATAATGTGTCAATCTAAAGCCTTGTGGATAGATGATAGGCATTATTACCTTGACTACTGGGACTGCCTAAAATTTGATTGACTGCTTTTCCACTTTCTCCTATATACAGGCACCTGTGTATAAAAATATAGGTATATACATGTATATGTATATATATATATATATATATATTTATAATTTTTTCACTAGACAACAACTACATCAGGCAGCTTTACATGATGGGTGATGAACACATTTTTTTGGTACATTCTTTGTTGCATCTCTTTGACAAATGAATAACTGGACCAGAAGAGTCCTTAAGGTGGTGAATTAAAGCACACAGCTCCAGCTACCACAATAAGAGTATTCTCTTAAATACTTTGCCACAGCTTTTATTTAAACAGTGCTTTTACTCATGATCTGCAACCCTGTGAGCATATTCTTGTTTGTATTTTGGACAGGAATAACTTCTACTAATTTTGACCTTAGCATGTTTGCTTTTAGTCTTACTCTTGAGAAGATGGCCCGACTCAAATGGAAATCAGAACATTGAAAAACAATGGAAATTAATTTTGGGGTTTTGGTTGATTTTTTTTGAGTTTTGGTTTGTTGGGCTTTTTGGGGTTTTTTTTTTTGTTTTTTGTTTTTTTTTTTTTAAGACATACTTCATATTTAGAGTATGATTTCATTTCATTGCACAGATGGAAGTAAAAAATGTGTTTTTGTGTATGTTAAATGAGTCCAAATGAGTTTGTGAAGACATTTACCTTTCAGGAGAAAGACAGTGATAATGAACATAGGAAATTCGTAAATATAAATATTTTCTTTGTGTCATCAAGGTACTGAATTGTTTGGTGTGTGGTTTTCTTATTTCTGATGAAATCACAGATGTATTTATGAGAGCCTTTTAAACTCACACATAGAACAAACAAGAAGTCTGAACCACACCACAAATGTTTATTTATGTAAGACTACTGAAATCATTGCCTAGCAAACAGGGAAATGGATCATGGCTAAAAAATACAGGTGAGTCCATTCAGTAGTTTCCTGACACCAAAACCAGAGGTTTTATTCTTCACAAGGTTCTCTTGTAAATTTCCTGAAATTCTGCAACATTCTGACACCTCCTACATGCCAACTCTGACATTTAAACCTGACTGTTGAGGAATGGAACAAACAGAGAGTAAATTAATCACTGCAGTCCTGCAGAAACTTTTTTTTCCTATTTGGATTAGAAAAAAATCATACGATCAATAGAATAATTGGAAACATAACAAGCAGAAGCAAACATGCTTTGCTTCTGTTGGAAGGGGGAACTTTAATGGCTGCAACTTGTATCTGAGAACAGTTATATGAAGATTAAAATGAACTCAGGACCTGATCTGGTAGCTTACATAAGATGTAATGCAATGCAAAAATACCCACTTCGTGTTTGAGATATGTGTAATGGAAAGAGACTTACTTGGAGGAGAAGCTGGCTTTTCAAGAAGAATCTCAAAATGAGTCTTGAGCTTGTTATATGTTTTTGAGTATTTAATTTTCATCTCCAAGTGTTGGTAAAGCAAAACTTTGCAGAAATATTTAAGCATGAAGAAACTAGGTGAATTGAAATTACAACAGAAAGGTGACAAACAGGATTAGGATGCTCTAGCTTAGACTAAGGTCCATCACAAGAATTAGGAGAAATTTTGGATGGTTGATATATCTGCATCAACCATTAGAAAACAAGTCATTACCCATTTTAAGTCTGGCAGGGAAAACTTTCAATTTGCTATGTGGAAAAGTAGCACGTGTTGGCTATGTGGATGTAATTTATTTTAAGTATCTCTTAATGAACAGCTATAATCTATTTTAAACTCTGTTTTTATATGTGTACCTTCACAATATTTTGGGGTTTGTATGTTTGTATGTACAAAATGTACGAGAGAAATTCAAATACTCTGCTGTATATAACAGTTATACTTTTTGTGTTGATGGCACAATTCCTTTAGAGGCTACTATTTCTGGTCTAATGCACTTTCTTTTCCACTGACTGCAGGTCTTTACTAAACCATACAACTCCTTCCTATGCAGTATAGATCCAAGAATAGCAATGAGATTGTTATATGGCAAAGAACCTTCAATTTTTCACTTAAATCCAGTAGTTTAAAATTAGAAGTATCTAAATATTTCCTTGAAGCATTAATCTGAATAGGAATGGTATATGTAATTAGAACAATCTAAAGAGTTTGAATTTTCATGTGATTGATACACCTTATTTGAATAAGAGGGAATTCTAGTTTCCTTATTAAATAGATGTATTTTTAAAGGAATTTTATACTTTTGTTTCCAGTCTTTACTTGCTTGAAGCTAAGAGTGCCAGAGTATACCTATATCAGGCTATTCTTTGAAATGATATCTTAGAATGTGATTTTTGATTACCCTTAAATTACTACATATCAGGATTAATTCTGCTAAAGCTTAATAAAAAAGGATCAAAAGAGTAGTATAAACCTGTTGCAAGGGAAATCAGTTTCTTGTTTTTTTTCAGTTTTTTCAGTGTTTCATTCTTGTGAACTAAGTCCTGAAATTTTTTTCACCAAGATTTTTCTATCATTGTACAAAGCAATTTCTAGAGCTACCAATCTGAAGATTTCACTTGACTTATAATTTTCTGCACTAAGTGCATATTATTATGGCCAACAAATAAATAAATAAGAGAAGGAGGGTTGCAGAACTTGTCATTTTATTTTCAAGTCTCATTTATAGGAAAAAAGAATGTTAAAATCAGACCCTAGATTAATCCATAATCAGTTTTCCAATGTTATTGAGAATTTAAAAAGTTGGCAAATTTATTAAGTTGTGCATCTATGAACAAACATATTTAGAAACAAGAAAATGTACTAGAAGAACAAAATTAATACACAACCCTTGCAAGGAACAGTCAGAACACTGTTCTAACCCATAAGGATCAAATCACATCAAATAATATTTTGCCAGGCTCTAAGCAGAATAATATTGACCTAGAAATGATATGAACAAGACCACAGTTTTTCATCCTGCAAAAGTCTGGAAAATACCACATACTTACATTTTTATTGTGAATAATAATTAAATAGAGCAAACAGTCAAAAAGACAAATATCAAAACATCACTAACATTTGAGTTTTCATGTACCTTATTTCGAGCTATGTTTTTCATTTTGACTCACCGTAGTCAAGGAATGGTTTTCATGTACTTTGACCTGTTCAATAAATATGGAGGAAGAAACTGTAAAAAAATGCATTAAAATACTAAGTGGGTTATCCATGTAGTGAAAACCTTTTGTTGCCAATCTTACTCAGTAAATATAACCCTTCTCCTGTGCCAGTTCTTCACAAAAAAAGCATCAAGTGGAAAATGAAAAAGAACAATTATTTTTGGAATGCTTGATGATCAATAGAACAGGAAGGAAGGAAGGGAGGAAGGGAGGAAGGGAGGAAGGGAGGAAGGGAGGAAGGGAGGAAGGGAGGAAGGGAGGAAGGAAGGAAGGAAGGAAGGAAGGAAGGAAGGAAGGAAAGAAAGAAAGAAAGAAAGAAAGAAAGAAAGAAAGAAAGAAAGAAAGAAAGAAAGAAAGAAAGAAAGAAAGAAAGAAAGAAAGAAAGAAAGAAAGAAAGAAAGAAAGAAAGAAAGAAAGAAAGAAAGAAAGAAAGAAAGAAAGAGAGAGAAAGGCCTCTAGCTTTTTCATTTATGACATAGGGTAGAAATATGACAGTTCCTGCACAAATGAGAATTCTCCATGTTTTTCCACCCTTCCAGAGACATTTACTTTAAAGTCATAATTTTTCCTCTCTTTCTGCCTCCATTCTACACTCCCTGCACCAGTGAGGAGAGAAGGAGCAAGCTCACAGAATTGATTAGTCTGCCACATGTTCATGGGGTAGCTCCAGGTGACATTACCCACGCTGTAGGAATACAGATATCTTAAGGCAGTTCTGCACCAGTTCTGTCACAATAAGATAAATGTAACAGTACTGCCCCTAGGGCTTGTACGTATTTCATGGTACCTGAATGATTAATATCAGTTGATTAGCTAGCACAAAACATTCTAAGTAAAATGTGAGAGAAAAAGTAGGCTAAGCTTGTACCTTACTTAGGATCATCACAACATCTCTTCAAAATTAGATTCATTTATTATCTTCTGAGGAAGTTTC
This sequence comes from Zonotrichia albicollis, assembly GCF_047830755.1. Classification (NCBI taxonomy): domain Eukaryota; kingdom Metazoa; phylum Chordata; class Aves; order Passeriformes; family Passerellidae; genus Zonotrichia; species Zonotrichia albicollis. Next base: position 76,432,631 of record NC_133819.1, read on the forward strand.
TGCAACTGTCCATTCATAGGATCTCCACTATCCCTTGTCTGACAGAAAGATATTTCACACAGCTTGCCAGTGCCAGAATATTAGTATATATGAGTAGGAAGATTACAGTTTCCTTAGTATTATTGCAAAAATTCATATTTTAGATTAAAAATCAAATATTCACTGACCTAATCTCCTCAGTACTGTCAGGTAGATCTCAATTACCTGCAAGCACTTTTCAATACATCTTTATATTCTGTCAACCTGTAGAAGTATGAAATGTGAAGTCAGGACAAATAATTCTTATTCTTCCACTGTGTGGGATATACGTTTCCACTTCTCACCTCATCAGTGCATCTTCAAAAACTTTACACCAAGGAAACCTTTGAATTGACAGTCCATGTGCAAAATTGCCTGTACAGAAGGTGTTGGATGTGTAACAGCTATTAAAGTTATGCTAATTTCATGACACCTGGACACATGCCAAAGTCTTCTTAGCAGCCATCTTCTAGGGGAAGGACTGTCCATGGCCAAACCTTCCTGCTGCTTCCATAAAAATTGCCACTAATCAACAAAATTTGGCTAGTTAGAGTGCTTCTTTCTGCTGGATATTTTGGGCTTGCCTAGCTTGGAGAAAAGGAGGCTGATGAGTGACGTCAATGCTCTACATTTTCCTTAGGAAGGGAAGTGGACAAGAAGGAAGAAACTGATTTCTTCTCCCTGATCCAGTGATAGGGTGTGCACGAATAAAAAAGATGCACTAGGAGATATTCATACTGGATATTATAAAGCATTTCTTTACCATGAGGGTGGCCAAACATTTAAATGCTTTCTAGAGGTGCGGTTGATGCACCAAGCCAGTCAATGTTTAAAAGGCATGTGGACACTGTCGTCAATAACATGCTTTAGTTTATGGTCAACCCTGAAGTGGTCAGGCAGCTTGACTAGACGATCATGGTAGGTTCCTTCCCATTGGGATAATCCATTCTATTCCAGTATTCCAGTTTTCACATTCCATATACCCTTTCATGTTTTCTTTTATTGTTAAAATCTAGAAAGATTCTAAAAACAGGCTTTTGCACTATATAAAGTCTAGATATTACAGGTGCCTTCATGTCTGTGAAATATTTTTGGGTACTGGATGTCCAGTTTTGAGAATCACCTTCCTCAAAGGGTTGAGGGACATGCTGCTTGTGAGGGCTTCTAGCCTGCTCTGAGTCATGCTGGAGCACACTTGGCATCTTACACAGGTGGGCAGGGCTCATGGAATAATAGGAACCAACAGGGAAATACTGCTGAAACACCTCAAAGGAATTAAGGTGCATTCCTCTAAGAAGGTGACAGCTGAAGTTCCTCCAGAGTTATGCACGGAGCATTGTCAGCAAACAGGAGCTGGAAGCTACCATGCTGCTGGAAAGTTGCAACCTAGTTACCATAATTGAAATTTGATTATATGAATACGAAACTGAGAGTCTGCCTATCAGCGGCTGCAGGCTGTTTAGAAGGGACAGGAAAGGAAGGGAAGGTGGACGGGCTGTCCTCTATATCAAGAAATGAACAGAAATACAAAAACTGTCACTGAAGAACAGCCATGAGCAGGTTGAAAGCTTATGAGGAATAATTAGGCAAGAAAGGGAGCATTGTTGTTTGTGTCTACTAAAGTCTGTCTGGTCACGAAAAGCCTATTAACAAGGAATTCTGCTCCAGCTGTGGGAGGAATCACATTCACAGCCTCTTGTCCTGGTGAGGAACTTCAACCATTCTGACATCTGCTGGGAAAATAGCACAACAAACTGTAGGCAATCCAAGACATTCCTGAAGTGCATTGAAGATAATTTCTTATGCCAGGTAGCAGACAATCCCACAAGGGTGAACACAGTACTGGACCTGATGGCACCAATGAAAGTGAGTTGATCAATGACATCAAGACTTGAGGGAACTTGAGCTGCAGTGATCATGCACTGGTGGTGTTCACAGATCTGTGGGTTATAGGGTGGGCAAAGGGTGAACTCAGGACCCTGAATTTTAGGAAAGCAAACTTCCAGCTGTTCAAAGAGTTCATAGAGTTAGTCAATAGGACTCCCAGGGAAACTGCCCTGAGAGACTAGGGAGAAGAGCAGGAGAAGGCAGATATTTAAGGATCCTTTCCATAGTGTGCAAGAGCTCTCGATCCCCCAGTGCAGGAAATCAAAAAAGGAAGGTAAGACACTGGCATGGCTGAGTAAAGCCAGGAAGTCCGAGGCACAGCTAGAGCTCACACTAATAATAATAATAATAATAATAATAATAATAATAATAATAATAATAATGATTGTAGTAGTAGTAGTAATAGTAATAGTGAAACAAAGGATTCTACAGGTATGTCAGCCAGAAAATTAAGGTCAAAGACAGATGACAAGGAGAAGGGTGAGGTACTTAACAACATTTTTGCCTCAGTCTTCATTGGCAACCTCTCTTCCCACATCTAATGAGCAGATGGACCTCTGTACCTCAAGGCAGGGTCTGGAGAAACTAAGGCATTTAAAAGACTTACAGATGTGACACCTAGGGACATGGTTTAGTGGTGGACATGTCAGGGTTGGCTTAACTGTTTAATATGATAACCTTAAAGGTATTTTCCAACCTAAAGAAATCTATTAATTAGGAAATTTTCTCACTGATTAAGAAATCTAGATGTAAAGAATATGTACCTAAATATAGCATGGATCTTTATACATGGAGCTTTAAAATTTTGTTGGATAGTAGAAATTCTTTCAAACTGTTCTTAACTTGACATAAAAATGTGTCTACTATATTTATGGAAAAACTTTTTTTTATTTTATTTGTACATGGTAGTAATTATACTATATGTATATAATATATATATATACATATTATATGTATATACTGACTAGATGCTCAGACTGTATATTACAATGGCATCTTTTGCACTTTTCTTAATATTAAGATATTTTAATTATTATAGGCATATTAATTATATATCTATAATGGAAATAATCTTTCAAATTATTATCACAATATTTATAACATATGTACAACATTCCTGTAATGGTTACTGCATTTAAATAGGATATATATATCCTACGGTGACCAAGACAATGTAGAAAATGTTTAAATTATGGAAAGTTTGTAGGAACTTTTCTGACTACATAACAGGCTGTTACAATGAACACTGTATAGCACAACATAGAGATGTTAGTGATTATGTATAATAAATGAGAGCCATACAGTATTCTTATAATTGTTGAATATTTGTACTACAAGATAGCTTAGGTTATTAATTTTTAAATAATTTTCTTCATGCATGTTTTATTCATAATAACAAGAAAATAGTTTAACATTTTCTCCAGTCTCAAATACAGTTCTAACTTGTTTTCTATAAAAAAGTAATATGATAGAATATGCCTTTAATAAAAAAAAAATAAAAAAGCAAAGAAAAAAAATCAGGTTTTAAATAATAATAAAAAAAAACAACAAGAAAAAAACCAGGCTTTTGTGGCAATCTGGGGCCCAGGGAATATTTTTCTGTCTGCTCTGGTGTGTTCTGGCCTCCAGAGAAATACTGCATTTAACCTTCACCCATGGAGAGGGCTTCTAAGGCTTTGAGATAGACTAGAGTCTACCAAAGAGTGAAATAAATAATAGAGAGTAGTATAGTACATCACTTGGGTGAGAAATTTAGGTTTTGGGATTTTTAGTAAGGTGTAGATAAGAAGCAAGATGGAGGAATTTGGGTGTAGTCCCTGTCTTCTTCTTCATCTGTTCCATTTTCTGCAGTGTTGGTGGCACAGGGTGATTAGTAAAGGAAAACAGTGCAGAGCTTACATGGACAGTCAAGGCAGCTTTTCATCTTAGTGCCCCCTGCAATCAAGGCTCTCCCAAAACAGATGCTGCTTGCACATTCTCCACCCATTCTCCCCTACATTCCCACTCCAGCAATGGAGTTGAAAACTGGAGTCTCTAAAATGTGAAAATTAGGGTTTGAGATAGGAACAGTTTACTGGAAACAGCAATAAGATAATATAAAAAACAGTAACAGCAACAGTATTAAAAAGGTATAAGAGTAAGACACTATTTACACAGAAAACCGTGACAAAATACTGACTCGCTCTTCCCCACCACATCCTGCTTTCTCCCACCTGGAGTAAGTCCCTTACTCCTGCCCGTTGCATCTCATCCCATGATATGGCATTAAATAATGCTTGGGTCTGACCATGCATCCTTACTGGCTACTGAAAAAATTGACTGTGTTCTGGCTGAAACTAGGACAGTACTGCACTTCATTTAATAGTGTTTTACTTTTGATATGGCTTTGTATTTTTTTTTCCTAATGAGATTTTTGAAAATTATGATGCATCTTTCTAGACTGATTATGATGACCCCAGTAATGTTTTCAGTCTTTGGTAATTTTTTGCATATTGAAATTCCAGGTTATTTATTTTCTCTTCCCATTTATATTACAAACAGTATTTCGAGTTTATATCTTCTAGCTTACACCTTTTAGTCCTTATGCTGGCAATCTGAGCGCTACTTAATTATTTATTATAGAAATTGAATAATCAGGAAGAAAACACAGGGAAGATAACTGTTAAGTGTAGCTGTAGGTAGTATAACATACAACCATGTCTCCAGGGAATATTTCACCAATTAAAGAATCCTAATTACTAAACGAGACAGTTGTAGAATGAACATAAAAGCACAACATGGTTCATCTGACAGCAACCAGCCTTTTTAATTTTCTCATTACAATGGCTGAAAGGAAGAAGCATTCTACCTACGATCTCTCAGTGTTTTTTAAAAACAGAGATTCTACATTTCAAAGGCTGTGATTAGTAATTGCTGACCATTAGGTCCTTTGCATCTCATATTGGCTATTAGAAGAATAAAGATCATAACATGAATAATCACTGCTGAAAATCATAGTTGGATGCCCAGGGTCATAAAATGATTCTCATGAAATGGAAGGTACCTGTCTTATTTAATCTTTCTTGTAACTGATTTAATTCTTCAGAGCAGCTCCAGTACTTTTTTTTCCTAACAATAAAGAAACTGTTGCAAGGGCATATGAAATAATTAAACCTAATAATAATTAAACCTAATTCCCTAGAGATGAAAAAATGACTCATATTTCTCTCCTTCATTTTTGCAGGGACCTTGTCTCTCGTACTTATATTCCCTGTATTTCTTCCAATACCTCTTCCACTCATTTCTATCAAAGTATCCACACTTTCATTCCTGATCAGCCGACACCAAGTAACAGGCCAGGCATTGTTCTGGAGGTCACAGAAGCTTTCTCCTTTTTTACTTGTCTTCCTTACATGAAGTTTATTTGTCTAACTTACATGCAGTTAATTCTATGACTTCTGCATCTTTGGGACATTTGGTTCGAAGTGTTCATGTGTTAAAAAGCCATTATGAGAACTGAAAGGTAGAAGGCTGACATGGATCTCTTACTTCTTGTTGCTTTAGAAAATCATAAAAAATTTCTGATAATAGCAGCCTCCTACCAAAAGTTAATTTGAAACCATTCTAAACAGAACTTAGAACAAATACTATAAGTTTAATTACCTCTAAGTTTTAAATACCCATTTTCTGGATTCAAGTTGTACTAATTAACTTTCAGAGAATATTTCACAAAAAATATGCTTCTGCCTTATTACATTTTAAAATAATAATTGTGCTTTCCTAAGTAAAATATATTTAAAAAAAAGGAACCAAAAAAAGTTATCTTTAATAAGAGAGCTGTTGGCCTTGTGGCTTGTTTGGTGGGAGGTTCACTCAATTTGAATTACACGTGACTGCAGGGATTCCCTTCCCCATCAAGGGGGCAACAAGAAATATCACAAGTTTCTAGAGAGCCTTGCTATTGTTAATCATACTTCAGTATATCAAGCATTAACACTTGCAGAACTAAATCTGTTCATGGACTTCCATCCATTTTGACATTTCCATCTGTTTCTCACCTTCAGAGTTATTCCTGAAAAAAATTAAGTTTAATAGAAAGAAGATCTGCATGAAATTGTTTCCACTGTACATTTCCTGATAGGAACAGTTGTGACAATCTGACTGGAACTCATTTGGAGCATCCTTTTTATCAAATTTTTCAGAGGAAAACTTATAAAAACCCCATGCCAAATTGAAATAGGAAGCATTCATGTTCCAGTACCTACTGGATGTGGAAATAGCCTATAAAAATACCCCTTTTTTCCCCATTTATATATCCAAAGCTGGAAAATTCACTTTTGTGAATCCTATTACTGTCATCAGTACTGATCTATAACCTCAATTTTGTGTTTCCTAACTGGCCCTATATCATTCATGTCCTATATTGGGCTAAAAATATTACTGTCCCCCCAAAACTCTTCTAAATATTCTAGAAAGAGAACAAGTGATGGAAACCTTGATGTTCACACTGTTACAACAAATATCTGGCTACTTGTAATGATTTCCCAAATGCTTTCATTTCCTTCACAGGCACAATAAAACAAACTGAAATAACGACTTCGGCATTCATCTCCAGGAAAAAAAAATACATTACTGAAATTAAAAACAGTGTTGCTGAAAGGATACTTATATAAATTGTTTCAAGTAATGAGCACCATTACAGCAAAGAATTTAATGTCACAGCAGAAATATGAAGTAATCTGAATGTAATGGACCTGGTCTAAACAAGAAAACAAATTCTAACCTATCATATTCAAATCCAGGCATAAATGCTTTGCAGAGTAGGATGCACTCTGGGTTCAAATTTAGCTGCAAGACCAATTCCTTAAATACTAAATGGTATTGTAGTAAGAATATTTTAAAAGTTAAAGGACTGTGAAGGAAAAAAGTAAGCAAAATTAATTCCAAAATCAAGTATGGAATATACTCTAAAGCTTTGGTGTATATCAGCTGTGAAATATAAGTTTAAAAAACAAAAGTAACTGTATTTCACACATTTTCCATAGACACACATTTCCTAATTTTTTTCCTTTGCAGAATAGTTTTATTGTTACTGTGTCATACACAGAATTGAATAATTAAAACCATTCACAGATTACAGCAAGAATTATAAAATGATGGGACAAAAGAAAAAAGACTTTTAAAAAAGCAAGCAATGCTTCTCACTCCTACCAAGACTCTTGGCTTTGGCTATATTGAAGAAATGAATCATGAACTAACATCAGTATCCTAAAAACATGAAATGAATGCTTGAGATTATAAAATTGCTCTGACATCTATATGAAAGCTATTTCAAAAAGGAGATGTTAGGAATTAAGCAAAAAACCATGAGACAAAAAGTTGAATATTAAACAACTACTTGAAACTATTTCATGCCAGTCATTATCTTTATAAACTTGCTGACATTGTAGCTTTTATCAGCATTAGTATGTCTTTTCAGACATTAGGATGTCTGATAAGTTTTTTTGATTCAACTGCCCTACATTTTGGGGTGATGAAAATTGAAATTGTCATTGCTTTGCAAAAATATTAAGTAGTATACTAACATTTTTCAGTTTCCATTTTTTTTAGTTTCTGAAACAAAAATACTTTCAACATGGCAAAAAATATGCAGATTAATCCATTTTAAGATCCATGTGTTTATTTTGGAAATAACCTGAGGACTGGCTTGCTCTACAAGTTCATCCCAGACTGGGTATTTATAGGAGCCTTTCAGTCTTTCTGAGGAAGTAGCATAGATATTGCTATGATATTTAGGTAATATCATTGAAATAAGTCATTTGAAGCCTTCAAACAAAATTTAGTAGATTTTTGAGCTTCAAATAATGATTTCTTTTAATTACATTTCCTGTTATAAAGATATAGCAATAATAGAACTGTAGCAAGTCCTCAACACTGAGTGAATTTGCTCAGAATACATAAAGTCTTCAAAATGCAATAGTACAAAAATAAATTTTTTTGTTTTGGACCAGTCATAGATTAAATCCCTCCTTTTCCTTGCCTAGTGGAACTTAATCATGGTACAAAGAGAAATACAAGATTTATGTGATCTAAAAGAAAGGATTTTAGTTTGTAACTAACTGATCACCTTGATGGGAAGACCTATATTTTAGACCCTAATTCCAGTGGTTTTTTTTCAGTTTCCAGAGAAAAATTACATGCACTTCCTAACTTCTGCGCAGATTCCAAGGAATTGAATCTACGATTCTAAGTTTTCAGCAGTAGGAGACCTCCTCCTAGAATGGACAGTGACCAGCTTCCAGCCTTCATGTTCAAAAAGATCCTTGACTAACTACTGTCAGGGTTCTCAGTCCACCTTTGTCTCCGCTTCAGAGGCAGTCTGAGACTCCTGAGACTGTAGTATTTCCCTGGATAGCCTTCCTGTCTCTCACTCATTCTCAGGAATGCTTCACAGCCTGCTCACTTCCTTCTGTAGCTCCTTCACCAGACAACACAGCTCAGCAACAGCAGCACGCCTTCTGCAAAAAGGAATGATTGTGAGCCCAGAGAGACATCAGGCATGCTGGGCAGCCTGAGATCCAGAGAGCTACATCTGCCATCACAAGATCTGGCTGGAGGCCTCTGACATGGCACATGCGGTGGACAGGAGAATGAACTCCTCAGCCTGCCAAAACCAGAGCTGAGAAAGTATGCAGGCTCGTGATGAAAAGACTTCTTTGTGCCCTTTGTCACAAAATTCTGGGGCTGGTCGCTGCCTCTATTAGATGCTTCCAGATGGTGAGAGACAAGCCCTCCCTGTTGCACAGGCTTGAGCAAGCTGCTGCGCCATGCCCTGTTTGCCTGCTCCGTTCACCACATTCCTGGTCACTTGCACTCCCTGTGGGTCCCGTATGACAGAGTGGGAGTGTCACAGACACATTTTATGAAAAATCCTTTAGTTAGGATTTTTTCTCCTGAGAAGCTGAGAGGCTTCAGAAACAAAATGTAAATAATGGTTATCTGCTGCTGTGGAATGCAACAGGTGCATCTTTGATTGGTCCATGTTGGTTGTTTCTAATTAACGGCCAATAAAAGTCAGCTGGCTTGGACTCTCTGAGAGTCATGAGCTTTTGTTATAATTCTTTTCTATTGCTTGCTAGCCTTCTGATGAAATCCTTTCTTCTATTCTTTTAGTATAGTTTTACCATCATATATATCATAAAATAATAAATCAGCCTTCTGAAACATGGAGTCAAGATTCTTGTCTCTTCCCTCATCCTGGGACCCCTGTGACCACCACATGGGAGCAGCCGCTGTCAGTGCTGGCTCTGCTCACACTGACACCACCCCAGGGCAAGCTGCTGTCTCCATGGGGGTCTCAGTGCTCTCCTGCAGATTCCCTGGCTCCAGGAGGTTACTGCACTTGCTGTGAAGTTCATCTCTGCTCAGCTGCAGGATGTGCCTGCACTGGAGCCGTTCAGCTCAGCAAGTAACAGTTCATGGCCATGTTTAAATGTTAACAGAAGCTTGAAGATAAATAAGATCACAATGTTTTACTTAGTCCACATTTACAAGAGTCTATAGCTGCTGTGTATGCAGTTGATAACAGTGGTTGAGCACCCTATCACCAGAATACAGGAGTGACAGAAGCACCTTTGAAAGAGTTCTCTGTTTCATGCTTTACTCTTTTAACATATTGGCGTCTGCAGATGCTCTCTCACATATTCTCATTCCCCTCCTCCCTGGCTCCAGCTGTTCTGATGCAGTAACATTTTTCCCTTCTTAAAGGCATTGCCACAGAGGCAGGTCTGATTTGGAGCCCTCTGGCTTTGTCTCTGCTGGACACAGAGGGAGCTTCTGGCAGCTTCTCAGAAAAGCCACTCCTGTCATCCCTCCACTACCAAAATCCAGCCACATAAACCCAATATACACACATAAAGTACTTGCTGGTTTCATAAAATGACTGTAAAAAAGCCTTAGCCCTTTGTCATTTGAAGAGGTGAGATGAATGGCAGTAGAGAAATAAAATGTGCCAACTACAGGTTTTGGTACAGAAAAAAAAATGAAAGTCATGAACTGTGAAATTCTTCAGAGTAATTTTTCATTAATTAGAAACACACACAAATAAACTCTAATTTTGGGGTGTTTTTCTAGCTTGTTTTTGTTTGTTTGTGGTTTTGTTATTGTTGTTTTGATTTTGTTTCTGTTGGTTAGGCTTTTGTGGTTTGGATTTTTATCTTCCCAGACATAACTAGCTTATTATTTTTAGGTATATTACTGGACAGAAGTTTATAATTTGTTGTCTGCCTACTGCACTTTCTACATTCTTCAATGAATGAATGTTTTTATCCCATGGCATTCTGCACCATTTAACAGAAATTAAGTACACTATATGATATATATAAATCTAATAAAACAGGGCTTCACTGCTCCATGCAGTTTATTTTCAATCTCCTTTGCAATTTCAATATTATTATTTGTAATTATTGTCATTGTATTACTGCAATTTAAATATTATTTCTGATTGTAGCTGGAAACATAAGAAGTCATGGGTTCCTAATTTCAGAAAAGTTTGCAGAATGCAGACCTCTTACTTGTTTCCTGCATTCAGACTTCGAACCAAGATGTAGAACCATAATGGTGCATTAATCTTCCACTTCAAGAGCTATTTCTGTTGTGTATCTTGTTACAAATACATATTATTATTCAGTGTGATGAAATACTCTATTAAAAGGATAAATTTATGAAAAAGATCTGTCACAAAGTATAAAGGGCCTGATTTTTTACATCTAATTTTCTTGCAAGCTGGACTCCAAATCATTATTGATTTTTCATTTGCAAAATAAACAATTTTAGTGACATTTTAAATCAATTATAATCATGGTGAAAACCAATAAAAAGTGGCACTTCAGAATAAGTACCATTATTTTCTACCTTTCTAATCAGAATTATTTTATAATGGATTAATATTTATTTAGAAATAGTACCTCTGCTATTAATGATACAAAGAGTTTTAGTAACAGAAGTCCATAAGGGGAAATAAAACTAGAGAAATTTGGACTAAATCCAGCCAATTTTTAACTTTTTAAAAGAATTTAACAAAATGAAATGAAGTTTGTTAATAAGTACAGGGCATTTTAAAAAATATGTCAGTCCCATATCTGTGCATTCTTTAAGGATGTTGCTGTGAAATTTTAGGGACTATGTTACATTGTGATTATTTTTTCTGGCTTTCTGAATATCTTTGTGAATTGAGCATTTTTTAAAAATATCATTAAATTGGAAGCATTGCAAATTTACAATATAAGTATAGTCCAATTGACATAAATTTGACTTAATTATAGACAATCTAAAGAATCTATTTAAAGATATAGATCTAAGAGAATAGATTTCATTCAATATAGACACACTGTCTGCAGTTATACAATGTTTTCTGTTTTTTGCATTCCATATGCTCCTGCAAGTTTATTGGAATATTTATGCATTAAGGGTTACATAATTTTAGCAGTATAGTCAGCACTTTTCAGGGAGCACTCAGAGATCATTATACATTTTTTTTGTGATTGTTCTGACCATCCTTTGAAACTTGTATTAATTCCTATTTGATCATGGGAGTCCCACCACCAATCCATTAATGCCAGCATACTAAACCCAATCATAACTAATCTGCAAGGCTTTATTTGTCACAAAAAAAATGTGCATTATCCATCTCATAAAAAGTCCATAAATATATTCCTGTGCCTTTAACATTCTACACTTTTTTCTTTCACTCACAATAGAGGGGATTTTAAATAATCTATAGGAGTTCTATATTGACCTCTTAAAATCCAGTGGTTTAGCTCATTATTTTGGGAACCTACAATTAAAAAAAAAAAAAAACCAACCAAACACTTAACATTCTTTCCTCCCCTGCCCCTATATCAAAATCTTTTTGATTCATTCAGGGTAAAAAATTAGGAAGATGTAAATTTAAGCCTGATAAGGGGTATAAATCCCCTTTCTATCAATGTAAAGATTTTATAACAGCATTTACAAACTAAAAAGCCTGGCATTTATACAATAATGTATGTGTAATTTCCCACTTGTATGTCACATGCTTGAGATGTAAGTAATTTTAAAACACAAGAGTAGAGAAATATCTGCTAATGTAACTAAAAAAGTAGAGGAAAAAGGCATAGAAAGCAATTTAGAATTTTCTAGTGTGCATAATATTCAGTAACTTATGTTCTATTTCACACAGAATGGGGGAAAGAGATAACAATTCCTTCTGAAAGATAGAGACATATTCTAGGCAGGGAAACTTTTTCACTGGTTTAATGACTACCATTGCTCATTGACCAAGAAAACAGTTGGAGCCATTCTCGCAGGACCACGATGTCCTGTACATCTGATAGATGGTATCAGCAGAACAACCTCAGTCACAGCAGGAAAGACATTGAACAAATTGTCAGCACGATTTACATACAACTTGTCAACAGCATCTGGGTGGCTGAGCAGAAGAATGATGGACAACAGATGTTTCTAGGAGTGTTCCCATCTGCCCCATCTGAGTGTACATCCCCTGTGGAACAGTGGCTTACAGTGGCTTACAAGAGCTCACCCTGTTTTGAATTTTGACCCTTGATCCTTCTTCCTGTGAAATAAAATCTCTCCCAAAGTATAGCTAACCAACATATAATTACTTATTATATTATTACTGAGTAATGTTCAGTCTTACTACTACTGCTACTACAGAAAACTGACATGAATATCCAGAGACTGCTGAATAGTGTGTAGTGATTTTGGTATTTTCAGGCACCTAAACCATATTTCACGGGTAACTGTGATTTTGACCTTTTAAACAAAAACTGACTAAACTAATAAATACAAAGCAAATAGATAGTGTCCCTAACAACTCTCTAATTTTAATTTTAAAAATTGATATAAAAAATAATTTTCACTTCGCTCTCTTTAGAAGAACAACTTTATGCTTTTCCCAAAATTGACCTTTATCATATACATATCTAATTATTAGCAAAAAAAATTCTAACTCCCCTTTTTATATATATATATATACACACACACAGATACATATGTATAAATATGTACACATCTATACATATATATTTACTTATAGATCGATTTTTATGTATTTATGCACATATGTATACATATATGTCTATAAAACATATGCATAGATATGTATATGTATGAACCTATAAATAAAAAGAAAAAGAATCCAGCTTAAAAAATCCTGTATTGTTATCATAGTTTATACTCTGAGTCATAGAGAGAATGGTGAAAAAATACATAATAGTGAAAAAAGAAACAGACACCATCATCTTTTTGAATACTGCCTGTTATGGCCCTATCACAGTCCTCATAATTGCCTAAAGTTTATCTAAGCTGATTTATATTGTCTTCTGTCATGTAACAGATATATAGCACTCTGATATATATATTTCATGTGTATGGGAAATGAAAATCTCATGTAATAAAAATACTAAGTATTCAAGAAAGAACTGAAATTAAGCATTTTGAAAATATTATCTGGACATAGTAATTCTATGGAGCTACTTAAATTACATGTTTTCTTTGGCAACAGAGTTGATACTGAAAATTCACTTCACCTGCTATCTCTTCCTGTTCAACCAGCTCCAGTAATACTCAGTTTATGAGCCCCAGTCCATAAAGTGCTGGTGACTTAAACATGAAGGGGAAGGAGGGAGAACGGTGTGTTATTGAAAGCTATTTTGTGTAAAAGCTGAATATTTTCAGTAGGAGTATCTTTAATGCCAGTAAAAGTTAAAAAACTAAATAAGCATCAAAAAAGCTAGTTATAGGCAATTATTACTGACTTAAAAAAAATAGAATATTTATTAGGTAAAATGATTCCAGTATTCCATGGAACACATTAAAATTAGACCGTCCTGCTCCACTTAAAGAGGTTTTTTCTTAATATGACTATTTTTACTTGCAGTGGAAGTACAAATTTAAGAAACCCCTCTCCTTCTATAGAACATGAGAATAATACCCAGTACATTATTTTTCTTAGAAAAACAAATTTGCACTCACAAGTTTACAAAAATAACAGAGAAGTAAAGGAAACATTTTTGTGAAATAGTGCTGTCGTCTAGACTGCTTTTAGAAGATGGCTGTAAAATAGGTACAGTTTCAAATGAGAGAATGTTAATATAGAATGAAACTGTCAATTTTATAAGGAGATTACTCTCATAGAGTATTAGCTAAATAGTTATGGTCCTTAAGAAAAGAAGTCAAAATGTTGCTTCTCATATATTTGAAATAAATAAAAAGTGATAAAAAATAATCATTGGAAATCAAGAACATAAGACAAATGCTTTTATCTCAAAATAGAAATAAATTCCTGAGCAATTCATATGTTAACTGGTAGGCAAATAATAATATACCTTGCAAGGTCAAATTAACATAACACGCATTGGGAAATGCATTATAAAGCTATGTAGTAAATGACACTGTTATTTACAAAATCTAATCCTGCATTGCAAAGCACATAGCAAGAGTATGATTAATACATTCAAAACAAATTTACATAAAATTACTGAATACTTTACTCTGAAGGAGTAAATAATTTGCACTTGTCCCTACTCCCTTCAAACACCATCCTCTTGTTTTTGTCATCATGGACACAGACTACAAAGTATATAGCTACAGAATTTCAGCAGAAAAATATGCTCTGTACTGGGTCTGGCTGTGATGGAGTTAAGTTTCTTCATAGCAGCCAATGTGGCGCTGTGCTTTGTGGCTAAAACTGTTGATAACACACCAGTATTTTGGGTCAATTCTCTTTACACAGAATCAAGGCTTTCTGCCTTCCCATTTTTTGACCAAAAGCAAACAGACTCAGGCACAAGAGGTCAGGAAGGGACACAGGCAAGAGAGCTGATCCAAATTGTCTAAAGGGATATTCCAAACTATAAAATAATGTGCTCAGCAGCAAAAGCTCAGGGAAAGGGGTAGGAAGGCAAGACTTTCAAAGCTCTGCTCTTTTCCAATATTTACAGGTGCAGATCCCTGCATTTTGAAGTGGCTGGACATCTGACTGCTGATGGGAAATAGTGAATCAATTCCTTATTTTGTGTTGCTTGCAGACACATATTTCTCATTCTTTATTAAGCTGTCATTTTCCAAATCCATGACCTAACACTTTCCTTTGATTTTCATCCCAGCCCAATGGAGAGGAGAACGATCAAGAGGTGGCAAGGGTGATTCGCCACCAGCCAGGTTCAACTCACTACTCAGATAAGAATCAGGAAAAATTGAATTCATAGTTTTATCACGCCTTTTTTAAATAAATATTTAATGTATCTTGAACTTAACTGAAAATTTTGTAGGATTTAAACCTACAATCATCAATGGCAAGTGTCTCTATTATATCTAAAAAATTCTCACTGGGATTAAACTAAATTAAACAACTCATGTACATAAAAGCAATATGCTACATCTGTGCATTAAAAGAAAGAAAAAGGCTTGGGGATCAGTGTAGAAAAAGTTGTGGCTGTTTCATATTTCCACGGGTCCACAAAACATTTGAATTTAATGTTGATCTAATATAGCAGCTAAGAAAAAAAAATGGAAATTGCTTATTTTTATAGTAAAACTTGGATGGCAAACAGTAATGTCAGCTATAAATTGGATCCTAGAGTTGCAGATGATGGAAAAATGGAGATAAGTGTGTAAAAAATTAGCACTTCCTTCCGAAGATTATTTCACCTCCTCCTGTCAGCTGCATTTCCTGAGAAAACATCTCTTGCTCACTTATTATACACTCAATTTAACCACTCACTAGATGACAAATCAATGCAAATTGCACTTTTTCTGGCAATACTACTATTTATGAACCATGAGAATATTATTCCAGGATGGACAGACTTGCACTCATTCAGCTGATGAACCAAACACGAGTTTGGTCCACACTGGTCTACAGATCCTACACTTACAGGAAGTCTATTAAGGAAATAGAGAGGGAAAACTGAAAACAAAAGGAGCTGCAGGATGGGATAGGAAATGTGTGTGGAAAAACATAAATTATGTGTAAGAATTAGAGCAAGGAGGGCAGAAGCCTAAGACAGCCAGAAATGGACATAATTATAAAATATTTCCAACAGCACCTAGCATCACTATCTCTGATCCAAACCAAACAACTACTAGTAATATGTAGAAACCTCAAGAATAAAGAAAGGGTAAATATGGTGGAGTATCTTGCAACAGCCATTTGAAGGTTACTGGTGAGAAACACGTTTATTCTGTTTCACCTAGTGGCAAAAATGCTAGAAGCCTTCAAGGACAAAGGGCTTCATGCTCAACAGTGTGCATACTGGTGTGCTGACTGCTCTAGGGATCCTTCCCCAGCTCTCTTCTGGATGCAGATGGTGTTCCTCAGCCTTAACTGCTGAACATGACTGACAATCAAACAAGTCCATTTCCAGTCCTTTTTGCCGTTCCTCTTCCTCTGCATGATTGGCAACCTGATGTGAATCATTGCTAGATTTAATCAATTTGTTGACAGTCTCCCCTTGACAAAACAATTTTCGCTTAAATGGAGACAGCTTGCTGGTTAGAATGGAGGTCATCAATGGAGTCCTTACAGCAATAGCTTTCTTCTGCTACCTCTGAACTATCCTCTCTCTGAGCTGCTTCTAAAGACTAGGCTGAAAAAAAAAACAACAAAAAAGACAAAGGAGCAAAAGGCTGCACGTATCAACTGCAAATACTAACTTGATGCACATCATACAAAACATTGATGACAATGGCTCAGTCCAGATGGACATTAGTGATGACAGGTGTGTTTCTCAGGAGTATGTGTTGGGACCAGTGTTATTTAATATCCCCATCAATGACATAGACAAAGGGACAAAGTCCAGCCTCAGTAAATTTGAAGGTGACCCCAAGCTGAGGGGTACAGTTGACACACCTCAGGCATGAGACACCATCCAGAGGGATCTGGCCAATCTTGAGAATTGTGCCCATGGGAATCTCATGAGATTCAACAAGGCCAAGTGCACCCTGCTGTACCTGGGTGAGGGCAAGCTGCAGTGTCAGCACAGGCTGGGGGATGAACAAATCCAGAGCAGCTCTGCAAGGACGTGGTGGTGCTGGATGAGACAGGAACTGGCACTCCCAGCCCAGAAAGCAAACTGTATCCTGGGCTGCATCAGAAGCATCACGGGCAGCAGGGCGAGGGAGGAGATTCTGCCCCTCCACTCTGCTCTGGAAAGAGCTCCCCTGGAGTGCTGTGTCCAGTCTGGGATCCCCAGCAAGAGCCTAAAGAACTCTGAATAGGAACTCTTTGTAAGCACATGTTGTGATAGAAGAAGGAACTGTGGCTTCAAACTGAGAGGAGGTTTAAGTTTAGATATTTGAAAGAAACCCTACATTGTGAGAGTGGTGAGACACTGGCACAGGTTGCCCAGAGAAGTTGTCAGTGTCCCATTCCTTGAAGTGTTCTAGGCCAGGTTAGATGGGGCTTTGAGCAATCTGGGTCCCTGCCCACAGCAGGGGAATTGAAAGTAGATGATCTTGAAGGTTCCTTCAAACTCAACCCATTATGTTTAATAATCCTAATCAGAGTTCATAAACAGAATTCTGCAGTTTATCACAATATATTCCACTGATATCAATAAAGATATAAAATAAAGCAGGAAAGACACAGAAGACTCCAAAACCTGCCAAATCCATGAAACTGCTGATATACCTTAAACAGTCATTTTGTTGCATCCTCATGTCTCAAATATGTTGTTGATTTTTAGCTTTTTAAATAAGAGCTAAAATAAATCACTTGTGACTTTTGAAAATGTGGAGCAGAAACATTTCTGACATTTCAATTCACAGATGAAGTAAACCATCATGCACAAAATATTTCAATGTATTATTAAATTGCTCATTTATGTCCATTTGCTAAACAATAAAAATATTTAAAATGATAAAGCAGTATATAACATTATTAGATCAAAAGCATAATTTTCTAGATTGCATTTTACATGCAGTTTTAAAATCTGTCATGCCTTAATTATCAGTGACCTATCCAATAGACTGAAAACTTACAAGACTGAGATGGGCATGGAAAGCTGCACATCTGCATTTATAGATAATTATGTCTTTTGATCACTACCCTGAACAGTGCAATAAAATTGTTTTACTTGTATTTATTTTTATTTACAATCAGTTTACCTCAAGTTTGCCTGGTGAACTTGAAACTAAAAAGAAATACATGGTTCATTTACATTTCAATCCAAAGCAGGGGTAGGATGGCTGGAGTAAATAATCTTTCAGGAAAGATAACACTGAGTGACAGTGTTCAGAAATTAGATAAATAAGGCAGACTAGGAAAAAAAGTAGATACTATGGCTAAATTCTGCAAAAAGTTTGATCCTTTTACTGAATCCAACTGTGAAATGTCAGTCTTACAGCACAACTAAAAATTTATGTTTAGGTACCACTATCTTAAAGTAAATAACAAATTTATAATTTTAAATATTTTTCTTCAAACTCCTGCTATATCCTACCTCAAAGTATTTCAGGATTTCTCTGTTTTCTGATTTTTTTCTTAAAAAGTCTTGACTTTTTAAATAAATTTGCATTAAGCACTAAAGATTGAGATAGACGATGTTAGTATTCAGACTACCTGCTGAAATGTACTTAAACTTACTATTAAATAAGAGCATTAAATAGTAATGTTCTTCAACACTAGAAACTTTCACTTAGATCACTATAAAACCATTCTCTAAAATCTTTATGTACACTGCCCCTAGGAAAAATCTTCTGCCTTAAGTCCATGTCTCGACAGTTCTTATTCCTAGAGTGCTTATCATATTTCAAATTCAAACACTGAAGTATTCTGTTTTCTAACCCTAATGCTATTTTGAACTGATATGAGCAGGGTGCAATCCTGCTGTGTGAATTTCAGTGTCAGCTGAATTTCAGCTTTTAGGGTTTTGCCATTCTATTATATTCTCCAATAACTCCTTTTATTATTGAAAAATATTGTAAATTATTCATATTCCTGTTGCAGAGTTCTTCAACTAGAGCTCCATTTTTAAATTTTTTTTTTCAGATGTCAGAGAGTTGAGGCTTCCCTACTGGATTTCAACAATTATTTTCATTGTTTTTCACAGGGATACCATTATAAAATCCCTCTTTTAGTCTTGTTAGGTTTTTTCTTCATAGATTATAAAAGATATGCTCCAAAGTGACATGACAAAAACAAACAATTCTTCCTCTGCACATCTGTTCTTAAAACTTCCTTTTAATTCTGCTGGTTATTTCTATTAAGGAGCAGAAAAGAGCACCCCAACACTAGAATACAGTTAGGCACCAATTATTCATTTACAGTTGTACCAAACAGTATTTTAACTTTATCTTATTTACTTCCTTAGATTGCCATACCATTGCCCAGGCTGGCTTAGGGTTTGCTTTTCATAATGTATAACTGAAATAAAATAGCTCTGACTAAATAATAGTGAGCTTAGGAACTCTTTTTCCAACTGTTCCACTGTGAAGTTAAAAACTAGATTCCCTGAAAGATCTTAACATGTTGGTCTCATTTCAGTCAATTAATCTCATTTCAACAATATTTGTTAAGCAAAATATTTAGCTTGTGTAAAATTTAGCTGGTGTAATCCCATCAGCTAATGTACAGCATTTTGTCACATGCAAGTTCAGTTAAAAGAGCAGAATCATTCAGGCTTTAGTCAGAAATGCTCTTCTGTGATTTATTGTGTGAAAAAAATTGTTAATTACATGTTTTCTTTATGTTGTATGGTATATTTTAACACCTTTAAAGAAAGAAAGAACACTTTAGCCCTCTATCCTGTAGTGCTACTCATCAAAGTCTTTTCTTGTACTGCATTCAGGGTTAAAGAAAAGAAATTATTCTGCTCTGTAGTTGATCTCTCGGAAATGGCAAAGACAACAGGCAATAAGGGTCATCACCTGTATCCTGGCAGAAATACCCATTTTAAACAATTCTCTGTGAAACTACTGCATTCTGTTAAATATACATTTATTTTTTAAAATTTCTGTTTGTGTGAAGTAGTCTCCTGAAGAAATGAGATTCAAATATTAATGATATACAGATCATATTTATTTTTTTTATTCTTTAATGTGGTCTTTAAGTAGTTTTTGCAAGATTTTAAAGGAGGTGTGTCCAGTAGTAAATGTTGGAATTTTCCTAGGTCCCAAATGAAAATCTTAAATGCAAAATACAGTCAACAATGGTCTTTTTTTCATTTATCTTTTAAACTAATTTCTTCAGCATACTACTTGATGTGTGAGCAGAAACTGAAAAAGCCTACTGTTCCACCATACAACTTCATACATTTAAAGTCTTGCTATTCTCTTCCTGATCAAGACTTCTACTCATTAGACTAAAGAACTTAAATTAGTGCACGCCTACATCAGTTTTCAGAGTTTCTAACTCCCTCCTTTTTTCCATATTTCCCAATGGATCTGTATCCTTTGTCAAAAATGCGAGGTTATAAATGTATATCAAATTCTGCCATAGCAACCTGAAGTTATTGACTCCTGAATAAGATTTGAAATTGAATTCTAACAAGATATACTAAAGTAATCTCTGTTTAATAAAATTGCCTCATGGGTTGGCATCCTTTTCTTCCAGGAATAGGTAACTTCATTAATAATTTATTAATTAATTACTTAAGGATGTATCTAATTCTGATTCATTAAAAAGAACCCCTACCTTATTTTTTGTTGTAAAATTTGTCTGATAGAATTATTTAATATTTTTTCCATCAACATTCTAGTCTTTGTATACTTAATGAATGCATTTTTATCATATAGGTATATTAGTTGCATTATAACTTCATTACAAGAAATTATCTCTGATTATAGATGTCAAGACAAAACTGTTGTATGTTACATGGTGGAGAATGCTTATATCACCATATTAAAAATTAATTGCTTATTGGACCAGGATCTTCATGAGTAAATTATCAGGATAATATTTATTCAGAACATACAATGTAAATGTTACCTTTTGTACTGCTCTAACCCTTATTAGGAGTCTAACTGTGTCCAAAAGACTTAAAGTTATTCATGTTTCAGTTTTATATGCAAAAATAAGTCATGGTGCTCCTGAGTCAAAGGTTGCAGATATTTAGAGATATTTTCAGATATTTGTTATGAAGCATGTTCTACATATATACTTCTATAAGTATGAATATTAAAGGGATTTTGTGGTACTCACACCCTTTCTCTTAAAAACATGATGATTGTTTTGAATCAATGATTTTCATACTTTCAGGGCATGTAATTTTTTTATTAGAAGTTTTATCTTGTTTAAAACTTACAATTTGTGGGTTATATTTTAATCTACAAATAAAAGCTTCTCTCTCACACATCACATCTGAGTTTTTACCAAACCATGTAGGAAGGTAAATATTAATAGAAGTACTATAGTAATTTCAATTTTGCTTGAAACCACTTTCCCATCTTTTCTAAGTGTTCATTTTACTGAAAATCTCATTGGAGAAATGGTAAGAATATGTTTACAGGTACTCCTCCAGAGAGCTATGCATTTTTTCATTTAATGAAAAAATTTTTCCTACTTTCTTTTGTGCAAGGACAACAAGCCTTTAGCTACTGTCTGTAAAACTAATTTTTCAATGTGACCTTACTAGCATTACACGCTTTGTTTAGCAACCTTATGAAGGATCATAGAACAAGATCAAAAGAAAAAAAGGTTTGTCAACAAGGAGTACATGAAAACAAAAGCTTTGAACCTACACAGAACAGAGGTTTTACTTTTCAAGTGCCAACACTATTAGAAGAAAAGAAAACTTTTGTTTTGGCAAAGCCAAGTGCTTTTGAGTGAGAAGGAGAGAAATAAAATTATTTATCACAAAGAGTTAATATGAAGGTATATATTTGTGCTCCTTGAAAATTTTTTTCTTCTTCAGCTAATCTGGCTGCCTTCTGTGATATATCTGTTTTGTAAAAAATACATTTCATATGAAAGTTAGAGCGAATGAAGGATATCAGTATTGCATCAAGTTGGCTTGACGTAAGACATGCAGAATTCATGCCATTTCATTAGCAATCATGAGACTGAAGCAGGTACCACTAAATTCTGCTGTGAGCTAAAAACTTGCCAGCTAAGAAGGAACACAGGTGTGTGAGTGATGCATTTTGCTCACATCTCAACTAAAGGGGTAGAAATAGTCTGCTATATTGTCAGTGTGCAGTAAACATTGTAATGACCACATTCTTGCTGAGAAGATTCAGAGAAAAATGAGTCATCACAGTTCAAATAAATGGATTAACTCTAATAATGGATACTGAAGGCATGATTTTCTCTTAAATATGCCAGAGGTAAAGCTTTTGAGTATCAAGAAGTCATTAAATCAAATTAAAAATCTTACAGTAAAAATCTTAGTGATAGTTTAGCCCTTTGGCTAAGTAGCAATTCAACAAGCTTCAAAGGGCTGTCTTAGGTGCCTTTATCATGTAATTGGAAGATGCAGATAGAATCTTTACTTTTTCCTTTCCTCCTGGCAGCAAGGGGACATAACCACAAGCCTAAACGTTGTATCAAGGATACATTTATTCTTGCTTCAAATTTAAAACTGCAAAGATATTTGCAAATTCTTCATTGCTGTCTTGAGCTTGGTTACTTACATCTTATAGGACAGTAGGATATATTGTAGTTATCTGCTGACTTTTTTTTCTCAAGTTGATAATGCAGATAATAAAATATTAAAGAAAAAATGTCTATGTTCAAGTCACAGCTGGATAAGGAACATGGAAGCTCTGAGGCCTTTCTTAAACTACACCAGAAGTGACATTTTAGAAGACCGCTTTCAAGAGTAATTGTGGGATGTATAAGCTTTGACCTTTGTCATGGCCCAAATTGCTGAAAATCTTTATAGTAAAGTTACATGTTTTTGACATCTCCAAATTTCAAGGAGAAATAAACACCACACCAAACCAGGAACCCTAGGATTTGGAAATAGGACTGAATGATGGGGGATTGGATGCATATCATTGCTACTAAGAAAATGCCTTTGCCATCAGACATGGAAAAACCTACAGTTTAAAGCTTTTTATTCATTGCAAGCTGTGCCATATTCTAAATCAGAACTTAAGTTCTACCTTCATTTCAGTAATACTGAAGTAGTTTTTTAAGGTCTAGATTCAAACACCTTTTTCAATCAAAATTAGTTTATTTAATATTTATATAAAGCTTTTATTTTTACTTGGTCCAGAAGTTAAAAATTAGATGTAATAGTCACTTACCAGTACATGCCATGCAGTCTGGATGAAGCACCTGCATGAGCTTGTTAGATTGTGTCATGTCCATCAGTGTATTCCTCAATCATCAAAATATATTTGAATACCTTATTCCATTAGAATAAAACTTTATTTTAATTTAATCATTCAAGATCAATTCCAATCTAACTGAAATTTTATTATCCAAGAGCTGAAAAGTCTATTCTATTATGATTAATACTAGTGAGAAGATAAAAAAAGAACATACCACTGACAATACTCAGGCATTTCATCACTGTGTGACAATATTTTTTAATTTTAAGTAAAGCAATCAAATAGAATAGCAACAAAAATTACTAGCAAAGAATCTAAAACATTGATCTAAATTTTAACAAATGCAGCTTAAACTACTGCAGTTAAACTACTACCTGGAATATCTGTCATGTAAGGCATGAGGACTGGATTACTGGATTCAAATAGGTGGTTTTTGTGCCTGTATAACCTCTTTGCTTATTTAAACATTGAAAATGCTCTTTTTCCAGTTGCATTCTGACATCATTGACATTGAACAGCAAAATAAATCCTACCTTAACTCCTTAACTTTTAATTTTTAACTGCTGGACAGGTCATGGACAGGTGATTCAATAGATTGTAACAGGCTAGACTATATTTCAGAATTATTTTAACAATCACAGAAGAAAAAAGTTGGGTTTGTTTTTTGTTTACAATCCTATAGCATGTTTTTTGTTCAATGAAGGGTGATATCCCTTTGCTTTGCTCTAAGTCTGGGAGGATCACAATACTGATGAAAGTGCTCACTAAAGCATATAGATGATCCTTAATAAAATACAGCAGGATTGAACAATTTTGCAATAAAATACAGCAGGATAGAACAACTTTGCTTATTACATTGTATAAGAGATTTCTTTATAACTCTAGAAGCTCACATATTTCATTTTCCAGCTCCTCAAGTACAAGTACACTTGCCTTCATTTCTCTCCTACTGTGACATCTGACAGACTCATGCTGTGACCCAACATCACTAATAACTTCTTCCCTCTAGACATTTCTCCTAGGCTACTTCACTTCCATGCATATGTTTCCACTGCTTCTTTCTGCTCTAACAAACTTACGATCATACACTTGTATTAAATTTTTGTTTGCGATAGCCAATTTATTTTTACTGTTTTTATTCCTCTCCCTAAAACCTAGACTATTTTTTCCTCCTTTTTTTTTTTTCACTTAAAAAGTCCTCCCACTCTCCCACTCCTATTTTTTCCCCCAAATATCTTCATTTCATCTTCTCCCTGTGGTTTTCCCCAAAGATTCAGACCTCTGCTTCTTTCCACGTGCACTTCTCATGACTCTTTTTGGTTTTGTTTTTTTTTTTTATTAGAAAATAGAGGCATTTTTATTTTTTTCCTTTTACTCCACAGACTTATAATAATTTTGAGGAAAGACCTAAGCTAGAAAGGCAGTGAACTGGTTGGTCCTGTCAAAAGAGAGAAGAAAATTGAACTCTTTACAAAAGAGTGTCAAAAATAAACCAAAAAACATGCAAAGGAAAATCCCCAAACATTTAAGGTACTGAAGCACTGAAGATTTGTCATAGTTTTACATAGTTAAGCACCACACAGCCACTCACTCAGACCCCATCTGGAGGGAGAGAATTGGAAGGAAAAATGTGAGAAAACCCATGGGTTGAGATAAAGACAGTTTAATAGGGAAAGCAAAAGTTGTGCATACAAGCAAAGCGAAACAAGGAATTAATTCAATACCCCCCACAGGCAGGCAGGTGTTCAGCAATCCCCAGGAAAACAGGGCTCCACCATGCATAACAGTTATTTGGAAAAACAAAGATCATTACTTTGAATAGCACCCCTTTTCTTTTTATTCCTCCAGCTGTATGGGCTGAAATTGATGTCATGTAGTCTGGAGTATCCCTTGGGTAAGTTGGGGTCAGCTCTCCCAGCTCTGATCCCTCCCAAAGTCCTATGTACTCACAACCTGCTCAGTGAAAGGCCGTAACACATATACAAAGTTTCCCTGTGTTACAAACACATGCTATACATATATAGGCATATAATATAAATATATATATATAATATGTATTTATATATAATATACATTTATATATAAAATATATAAAATACATATACACATATATATACATATATACATATACACACACACACACACACACATATATATATACATATATACATATATACATACATACATATATACATATATAGGTATCTATGCTTCCATACTATAAATTAGGTCTATCCCAGCCAAAGCCAGCACAAGAATCTTTCTGTTCCTTGGTCCTTTTCTCTTCATGGTCATAAATATTTACCAACTTAGAAGAGGAAAAATATACAACTTTTTTCCCTGCAATTGGATCCATAGTCTAATGTAGGATAATTATCACCAATTTAAAAGTTTCCCTTATTTAGTTTCTTACAAGAAGAAGAAATATTTAAAATTACACTTAAAAAATACATATTGAAAATTCTAAGTAGCAAATATTTTTTCAATAATTTCACCATTAAGAATCCAATAGAGAAGTAAAACCCCAGAAGTGCTTTGTCTCATGCTGTAAAGGAGACAAAACCAAGAAATTATAAATTTATCCCATAGATGTCCTGAAAATGAGTCGGCTGTTATAAGCAAGTTTTTCAGGCTCTGCAGATGTTATTTAGGCATTGTCCTGAGCAAAGTGAAATAATGGAATGGAGTTTCTGGCTCTGTTTAATTCCATGCCATCCATGCCATTGCTGGGGGTGTGGTTCTGGCAGGAAGTTGCTGGTGCTGGGAAAAGGGAGATGCCAGAGCTGAAAGGAGGATGAGCAGAGTTTCTGCCTGGCTTAAGGGACAGGATCTGGGACTTTGCCTCTGTTGCCACATCGGAGAGCAGGAGGGGGGCCTGAGCCCTGCCGGACAGCACTTCACCAGAATGACTCATTATTCAGAGAAACTGGCTTCCAGGTTTTGGGTTGTTCCTGCTTCCTGTTGTATTTGGACAGGCAGGGGGGGAAATTAAGTTGCTGAAGCTTTTCTTTTGCCATATTGGCTTTGTTGGAGACCATGCTGAGTGCTGCCTGGGGGAACATCCAGTGGTGAATACCCTTTTGTGGGTAGAACATCTTTTCTCTCTTCTGTACAATAAGCTGTTACTCCAATTTATAGTCTCTCCTAGTGTTCCTTGATTACTGGAAGAGGTCGAGGAAAGGAGACATCTTGAGTGGGCTTAATTTTCCAGACAGGTTTTAAACCACCACAGGCATCTACTATTTTCTGTTTTCCATCATTGAACTTGCATCATCTCTCTCTTTTCTGGAGATGAATGGATTTATGAAAACAACTAATTTTAATTACAAAGCCTGCATCACAGGTGAGACAACAGTTCACCTGAAAGCTACAGTGAGGCCAAATGAAACAAGATATTAATACAATATATTTGTTTTTCATATGCAAGCCTTTGAAAAGATGAGCAACAAAAAAACTACAGGATGATTATACTCATTGAGACTTTTGTGGGAATGCCCACATTGCATATTCTACATCCAAAAATTCCTTTGAAACACCTCAACCAAAAAAAAAAAAAAAGAACAGGCACCTGAATAGGAAGAAGTATTCTTCCTTATCAAGCATCACTCATTGAAAATTTATTTAATTGCATCTTATATTCACTGCCAATGCATTACTGCTTATCTGTATTCAGGACTGCCTTTCACAGTGTGTTGAATAGAAAAATCTAACCAGAGATGGAACAGTAAGCAGGTGAAAAATGTTTTTCAGTCTATTCTAGATACAACTCTTTTCCTCCTCCTCTTCATAATTATCATATTTCAATAACATTTTAACAGCTGAAAATAAATTCCTGAAGAATAAAAATTAGTACTACTGAATAGCACCATACATATGCATGGTACTTACACAGCATTAAAATGTTGAGAAACTCAAAAACAGCTAATCAAGTGTTGTGATGTCATTCATAGGTACAAGTCTGCTGACATTCAGCAGGGTAGGCATGGAATTTGGTGTCACATTAAGACATAGAATTGCTGAAGTTCAATGATTGAGGACATCAGCTGAGGTAGAGAAACTACTAAATCTTAATGCTTTAATTTACACTTCCAGGTTCATAAAAGTTTTATTTTAATTTCATGAAATTGGCTGTGATTCTGAAAAGCCTAAATTTGGCAAAGACACATATGTCACCTTTTGAATCTTTGCCTAGCAAAAATATATGGTGTTCCACTGCATTTCTTGTTTCTGTACTTGGCACTTTCAAAAACATCTGCACTCTCTTTCTCATCTGAGACAAATAGGAAATTCTCACAAGCAAGGAAGACCTAAAATAATTGATTTCTGAGAAAGTTTTCTCCTTTTTCACCTTTTTTTTTTTTTTTAGAGAAAGCAGAGCTTCTATTCATAGTGGTTGTAAAGAATCCCTGTAAAGGCATGAAATGAGCTGTTATTGCTGCAGCTGCTGTCAAAACTTGAAAGCCCTGGAATCACTACATAATTTTACTGTTTATAGGAATTGTGATTTGGCTTACATCTAAGAAATGAAAATGTGCAATGAACTTCACAGAACATCAGGACTTGTTGGTTACTCTGGATTCAACCCCTCTCTGATTTCATGGGGAGGCATGATTCTTCTGCATGATAAGGCTGAGGGAGCCAGGCAGAGGAATTCTTCCCACCTGGGGGTACCACTTCTGTCCCCCACAGAACAGAAAGCTGAAATATCAGGATGAATTGACTGTGCATCTGAGCAGGTTTCTATGGGAACTGAAGAACCACGGTAGACAAAAAACAAAGAAAACAGCATCTGTCAGAGTGAGATGAGTTAATGAGGCAACTGCTGTGACCATGTAGAGATTTAGCCCAGGGACAGAGAGTCCAAGAAGGATCAGGGAGGGGAGAAATTCTTAGGAGACATACATGTTCAAATAATCATTGCCAAGAAGTCATAAAATATGCTAGGGCATGAAAAGAAATTACTGCAATTACTGAAATTGTGGAAAGCAGAGGCTGAACAGAAAAGCTATTTGCTTAAAGAAAGATTAATTACAAGTTAGGATGCACAGTCTGTGTACAATTCAGGTTAGGGGAGAGGATAATGGTGAGGATAGGAGGGGAAGCAGAATTAAAATAGAGTAAATATAACCAATTCAGAAGGATTGTGTAGTGAACTAATGGGAAGATGCACAATATGACGAATTAATTACTCAAAAGCCATGAATTGCATAGAAGAATGAGAGTATTTCATTAGCTATTGTATCTATTATTTTTATTAAGATTGTCTTGTTGGCAGTTATAGAATGAATCACTGAAGAAAAAATATCTAAGGACTAAAAAAGCTATATACCAATATTTCTAATGAGTGAAAAAGCATTCAGAGAAAATTCCCCCCCCAAAACATGGAACAAATCAACAAAACCTTTATTTTTAAATTTCATATATCTGTAAAAATTCTTAGCTCTTGCTAAATATCAGCATTTTCAAAAATGATCTCACATTTTTCTAGCTGAAAATTTGTCTCCTAGAATAATTTATTTTCATATTCTCAGCCTCAGGTTTTGTTAACAGAAAGAATAAATTCTCTACAATGAAAGGAATTGGCCCAATGACATTGGGCTTTATAGAAAAACAAGAAAGTGAATTTATTTCACCAGTAACAACAGTTAACAGCGAAGGAAACAATCACCAAAAGTCACCAAAAGATTTCAAAAGAAAGAAATATGTCATGTAACATCCCTGGAGAGGAAAAGCCTAAGAAAATTGGGTTTTTCCAGCCTGGAAAAGAGAAGCCTTCAGGGTGACCTAATTTTGGCCTTCCAGTAACTGAAGGAAGCTGACAAGGAAGATGGAGAGCAAGGGCAAGTAGTCATAGGCTGAGGGAAATGGTTTCAAGCAGAAAGAGGGTGGGTTTAAATTAGATATTTCTATTTTTTTTTAATCTAATAATTTACTGTGAAGATGGTGAGAAGCTGGAACTGGTTTCCCAGGGTAGCTGGGAATGGCCCGTTCCTAAATATGCTCAAGACCAGGTTGTCTGTAGCTCTGAGCAACCTGGACTAGTGAAAACTGCCCCTATCTATGACAGAGAGAATGGGACTAGATTATTTTAACACCACTACTAACCCAAACTGTTCTAGTCTAGGATGATGTAATTTTTAAGGTCCCTTTCAGTCCAAACCTATCTTTGACCATATTATTCTATAAAGGTTTAGCATTCTAGACTAACCTGTGTGAAGAAGTATGATTCCTGTTTATGTTTAGTCCTTCATTAGCCTTCCGTCATCAAAATGCATCAATGTCTTTTTCTTTTAACACCAATACATCTTTGTAGACATATTTCCTGCAACACAGGAAAACAGTTTTTAATATATAAGAATGATACACTACATCACTGGATATTTAAACCAGGAAAGACTTTTCCACTTCCTCTTTTCTCTAAAGATTTTAAGCAGATTAATAGAATAAAACCTTGCCACTAAGCCTTTACTACACAAACCTCACAAATATCTGATACTCATGGTGTTTTCCCCACATGATAGGGCTGTTTTTGGTGTCTTTCTTCTTACTATGTTAGTACTTTAACTTCAATGCACCTGCCACTTTTCTTGAACAAGAAGAGAGGAAAAATTCTTTCTGAGATGGTAGTCAAGCGTTCTGATACAGCTTTTAAATGAAGGAAAGTGTTATTTAAAGGGTACTGTATGACCAGCAGCCATTACACGACAAAGTTATTCTGTCAATTGATGATGATGGGCTTTACCCATCGGTCTCAGGTTAATTACACTGCCTTTGATAAAATAGAAAAAAAAATTCTAAAGGACATGTTGCTAGCAAACAACTCAAAATCTATTTCTTTTCCTGAAATGTCAATAACCTTTCAGGACATGCATTATTTTCACAGAAACAGAGATGGCATCATTTTTGAAGGAATCACTGCTTGGTATGTCAATCAAACTATCCTCTGTTATTGTGTATTAAAAGCCAAAAAGTCAAGAAATTATGAGGCAGTTGTGGGTTTGCATTCTAATTCAGTCAAACTTGTTATGAAATTGAAGGGAAAAATTGAAGGGAAGTTGAAGGTTTCCATAAGGTTTTTTCTGTATTTTCCAGGATATCTCTTAAAATAACAGTTCTAAATCTGAAAAAAGTGACATTTCTAGCATGAGAAAATGAAAAAATGAAAAACAATCTGGCAGAGACTGAGTTTTGAAAAATGAAATAATTGCAACTGTGCTAGTGAAATAAAAATGGAATATTAATATTAAAACTTGGGTCTAACCATTTCTTTGCAATAAAATATAGGTCATTTTGCAAAAGAACTTGTACAGTGGAATAAAACCCCATACATTGGAGAAAAGCAGATGGATTGCAAGTTTAGTAATGGGATTTGGAGTGCATGGGTTATGAGGTCATGAGTTCAGATTGAGTCTAGTTTAGAATTGGCCAAGTACAGACCTTTTATAACTTGTGTGCAAAAAGATATGACAATGTCATATCACTTTCTACTGGATATTATAATTTAAAAAACACACTCACACCAAATTAACCCCAAACCAACCACATAGAGAAAACCTGATATACTGTAGATGTTTCAATGTAAGACTTACACATATATATATATATGTGTATATAAATATATAAACAGATGCAGTCTTCTTGAACACTCCATGGTCTAGCTATACTGTAACTCTCATTTTGTTTTGAAAGATCAACTTTTGAAAAAAAAGTTATAGAAGTTGTTGTTTTATAGTGTTGCATCAATGCTTAGTCCCAATTCTTCACCATCTGATCACCAGCATTCCCATGATGTTAAATTCAACACACTAGGCACTGTTGGATTTAGGATCATAGCTGTTGAAACAAGGTAAGCAAGGCAGGAATATGCCAGATGACTGCAGGGGGTTAAAAAAAAAAAAACATCCAAATTTTGTCCAAGTACTGATCAAAAGAGAATTTGATGAATAACAGATTATAACTCCTATTTCTGAAAAGTAAGGTTTTTTTAATATAGAAAGGGAAGCGTGAAATCCAAGTATTACATAGTATTAAAAATTCACTGGTGTTGAGCTGTGAAGTGATTAATTTTTTGGAGTTTCCTGTATTTATCCTTTGGTTATGATAGGACCCAAAGATGACATCACTTTTGTTTTAGGCTTTTAGAAGTTTTCCTGAAAAAAAGTGAATAGATCTTATGTATAATTTTAGAGTCTAGATCTCAAGTACGTGCAATCAGCAGCATTATTCTCAATAATAACTATGTTTTTTATTATTAAAATTAGGTAGTGTATAGATTGCTTTTTTAAAGACCTTTTAACATTTAACATTAAGTCTGCTAGGTAAATAGCAGATACAATCACTGCAAAATTACAGAGGTTTGAATGTTTTCTGAGATTCTGGTTAACTTGAGCTTTTGTATGTGAAGCCCTTACATGCTCAGAAGGAAAATGCACCTTAAATTATCAATGCAATTTTCACTCAATCTGTCAGTTGTGGATCTTTTTTCTTTAATAAGTTGTCTAAAGTATCTTGCAGGCTGTGTTATTCCTCTTTGATGTTACTTCAAGTGAGGAAGATTAAAGTCTGGCTTGAATTTATCACCAATGACATTTCTGTGACTTTGGTCCCTCAATCCTTTTTGATGGGAAAATGTCAGAACAAAGTCATCGCAAATTATGTAATGTCACTCCACCTAAGCCACAGTGCCAAATAAGCTGATGAAGCACACTGTTGTGGAGTCTATATCCTTCCACACCACACATTTACAGCTACACACCTTTGATTTATAATTCTCCTGAGGTGATGAAATTCAGAAGCACCAAACCATTTTAGACTGATCATTCTATATCCTGAGTGATATCTTGATCCTTTAATATACTGGACAACCTCAGTTTCTGAAGTG
This sequence comes from Zonotrichia albicollis, assembly GCF_047830755.1. Lineage (NCBI taxonomy): Eukaryota > Metazoa > Chordata > Aves > Passeriformes > Passerellidae > Zonotrichia > Zonotrichia albicollis. The sequence goes on from NC_133819.1 coordinate 76,464,672, forward strand.
TAATTCCCTTTTTTGGCCTTTCAAGATTCATTAAGCAAGTTGTAGAAATAGGGAGGAATCAAGCAGGAATTAAGAAATAAGTATTCTCTCTTTGCAAATTTTAGGGGGATGTAGTTAAAATTTTAGCTGTCACTTATGATAATCAACAGAGGACAGTTTATCATCCAAACAGTGAAAAAGGGAAACAAATTTCTACATTCAGTTTCAAAACCATCAACAGGGAGACAGCTGTTGATAGATGGCTGTTATGAGAGGTGAAATAATAATTTTCCACAAACAGCATTGCACATTTAATCTAATTCCATATCCTGACTCTCTGCTCAACTCCTTGTCAAAGAAGCCCATGTTTTCTCTGAGTGATACAGGATGGTTTGGTGTCTCTTGTGCCTAAATGACTTCTAGAAAATGTGTACTTTTCTACTGTATTTCTAAACATTAGTGGAAGTAGTTCTCTGAAAGTAGCAGAATGGCAGTAATTTTCTAGAGATGCAATGTGGCAGAATGCCACAGTACACCCCTGGAAGAAGGCTCTGGGTCACAAATCATCGTGCGGTGGATCAGAAAAATAAAACCAGAAGTAAAGATGCTCATGTGCATGGGCATAAAGAGAGAGACTATTAGAGACTACCGGAGACTAAAAAAATGGCAACATTGAATTTCCACTGGTATCCTGATTGCCTTGGAATGAATTATGGTAGATTTATATAAACTGGTCATACATAGATCCTGATTCTTTAAGCTATCATAAAGGAAGAGTATTGGGTCCTTTTCCAGCAAAAAATATGGAACCAGCAACAGAAGGAGAATGGGAAAAGAGAGTTTAACTGAGAAAATTTTGTGAGTAATTATTCATTTCCTCTTTTTCATGAAACAAACTACCTATCAGAGCTGCCAATATAAAGAAAAAACCTTCTGGGGACAGGGAGAACTTCTATTTCAAAACGAGCAATCAAATTATCAGAGTCTCTCCACTGTAAAGCTTTAGTGGATGACTAACTGCAGCCTTCTGCTCATTACTTCTCTCAAAAGATGAATTGAGGCCCTTTGTATTTTCTGGTAACTGAAGTTTCCGTTTTGCCTTTTCTATTTTTAAAAAGTAGTTACAGATGAAGAGAAAATGTGCTGTAGTAATAGAACCACATCAGGAAATATCCTCCTCAGCTGCTGTTCAGAAACATTTGAAATGCCTTCTAATAGAATGCTGCTTGTCCCATAACATTTGTAAGTGACTGTGCTTCAAATGCAAATTTCTTCATTACATTGAATTGCATTAAATTTTGTAAGTGCTCTCTGCACATATCCCCTAAAAACAATTTGCTGAGAAAATAAGATGATGTGGTACAATGATATGCATCCATTAGATAATACCTGAAAATAGCTTTATAAACATATTTCATTTTAGTTGCTCCTTAATGATTTTGTTTTAGTGGGTAGCTTATGGATTCAGCCATTTCAGTGCAATGAGCTAGAATCATCTTCAGAGCTAGAAGCTTTATTAGTTTGATTATTATGCCAAATATGATGAGAACATGTAGATTTATAGAACCAGAAAAAAGGTTACAGTCCATTGACTATGCCCTTTTTCAGCCTTTAAAGTCATTAATCAGGAGATCTCAGCACTGTTAACAGCAGTGCTCTTCACACAGAGTACCTTAACAGTATTTTTGGTAGCAGATGATACTATGCAGATGCCTTCTGACAATATTAAAATTCTAACTTTGGGATGGGACAACAAAACTCAGACGTGAAACACTCATGCTCATTAAATATTCCTTTACAATCTACTCAAAAATCAGAGGTGTTAGAAAGGGTTATAAAAATCCCAATACCCCCCATTACATTGTAGTTGTCTGAATTCACTAGAAATGCAAACAGATAAAGTTGCCTTCATGGATTGCTTGGAACTACTCTGCATTTCTGCTCATGCCAGCAACTAAAATGCACGTCACACAGAACTTTTCATAAGGCTACTGGTGAGAAATGCATTAATTAAATTTAATTCTAAGCTGCATTTTTCTCCTTAGACAAGCCTCTACATAACTGCATTGCCTCTGAGTTCAAACCTATTTCCCTATTTCAACTAGTCAACCATTAGATGTATACAAGAAAAGATGGATAACCATTGCATTCTTGGACTGCTTGGCAAAGATTGTGGTAATCCAATAATAAGAAAAATGATGTGGAATTAACATGTGGGGGAAAAATTTTGACCATAAATACTACAATTGCAGACTATTTTCATGTGTTTGTGTAAATCTTGTCTTTAATTTATTTACAAATACCTGTACAAGAACTGACTGACCACACTCCTTTTTCTGTTGCAAAAGGATTTTAAGAGCCCCCAGTATTTGTCCTCTAAAGCATAATTTTGCTCTATTAAAGATAATCTACAAAAAGTAATGACTCAAACCACCAGCATATTAATATTTCTACAAAAACAATGACAAAATCCCCCATTCATTTATCTTCTAATTGTGCAGGCTTTGGGAAACTGGAGTATTTTTGCAATGACAACAGTGGTATTTCTAGAAGACTTTGAGTACCCATCTGTGTGATAATGGGCAAACATGCCATTTCTTTCAGAGCTGCAAGACAACAGGCCTTTCTTAATTCCATGCTCACTGTCTTCCAGAATGTGCTTTCCTCACCCTCCTCCTGTGCCCTAATTCCTAGTTCCCCTTGTTCAGTAGCCAAGTCCCCGAAAGAACCGTGAAACAGGCAACAGAACTGAAGTTGAGCCAGAAACTGAAAGAAGCAGCACTATTACACATTAACTGCTAATGCTGGTTTCCATATGGACTTTCTTACTCCTAGACACCTGACTCATTTCCATGCAGTGCAGCAACTTCTGTGAACTTGCTAATGCAATTTTTGCTCATGCAGTCTTCTGGAACTGACTCATTTTCCCATGTGTGCACAATAAAAACATTTTAGATCACTTTTCTTAGGAAAAAAACTCCCGCGATTTTAATAAAAATAATGTTTCATATACTGACTGATTCAGTATATACTGTAGAATAGATGAGTTCTTTCACATGCAAATTTTTTATCTAGTTACCTTGAGACATAATGCCTTAAAATAATTGAATAAAACCTGGTTGCTGGGGAACAATCACTCTGCTTCAGAGTGAGTGACAATTTCTAAAATATCAAGAGAAAAGCTGCAACAGATAGCATATGACAAACAGGTGAAAGTAAGAAATTGTTAAGAGGAGAGATCTCCTGGATGAGGGTTTATATTTTTGTGATAGACAGATGACAGGTAATGCCTTTTTTGAGGCACTAAACTACTGTCATCATGAATGCAGGCTAAAGTATTGGTCCTTGATGGGGTAGAAGTAAAGAATTACAATGTGGATGCTGTCAAAACCTGCAATTACTCCATGCCTTGAAGTATTCAGAAGTACTGTGGTATGTACAGAAAAATGGTGAATATTTAATTGTTTAAATAGTTTTGTTTTAATTTTTCAGATTAGAATTTAGTATTTCAACATATCCCAAAGAAGTCTTTGTAGTATTTTTAAGTAAAATAGACTGTGTACACAAACCCAGTACACAGGGACATCTATGCTAAACATTTACCCTATAACAGTAGCAGGGATATCTTGTGGAAAATTTTTGTGTTTCTTGGCATACACCTGTGTATTCTAAAAAACCTCTTGATTTACCCTCAGGGTCCGGAAATAATTCTGACAGAAAAGAGATCAAAGACGTGGTTGCAGTGGCGGGGAGGTTGCACATGTTTCACATCAGTAAATAATAGACATAACTCCTCTTTTTCTCTTCTTTTTAGGTTAGTTCTTGTTTGTATATGCCAAGGTATGTATCTTATGATGCAGCAGCTTATAAAAACAGTCTTTAAAGAGAACTCTTGCTGGAGGAAATTACAGATATTATGTTACTTACAGTTGTTATTTTTTTCCCTAGTCAGGTATTACCATCACACATAGAAATCTTACCTGAGAAGAAAATTTTACTGTACAAGAATCCCTGAGCATTTAATTTTGTTTTTACAGCTTGCTAACTTTCATAACATTTTAGAGGGACCAAACAAGGTACTGTTAAGGACAGATATTTTTCTTTCCACACCAGTTTTGACAATGTGCTTTTTGGTAATTGTACTTATGGAACCCATGTTTAGAGAAAAAGCTGGAAAAACCAGAGAACACTTTACTAAACACTAACTTTGAGAAAAGGCAGTCTCACCTGTGGAGGCAACATAAAAACTGAGCACTGAATGATGTAAAGACATTATGTAAATGTTTAGTTCCCTGAAAACTGTTAAGTATTTTCTCTGAACATTTGGTGTTTCTTTTGTCTGCCCTCTAAAAAATGGTCTGTAATTCTTCTTGAATGCAATAATTTTGCACAAAAGCCTGTCAATATTTCAAAACACATTCTTTAGACTCCTCGTAGTTATTCTTGGGGAGCCTGTGAACAACATCAATAGCTTCCTGTACCATCACAAAGATCCAGAGTTTAGCACTTAAAGGAATTGTGGGTTTGGTTTTTGGCAGTGAATGGAAAATTATACTTCGGACACACAAGTACAAAGGAGTTTTCATGGGATATTACTGCTTGAAATGGTGGCAAGTGTAGCAATCAATATCCATTCCAGCATTTCAGTCACAACACATTTCTGTAGCTGAAGAGATCCTAGAAAATATGTTCCCTGGCTGCCCTGTTTAAAAAGCTGATGTGAATATTATGTCTAATTCAAAGAGCATTGCAAACTATATGATTGAATTTTCATTACTGTGTGTGGAATGAATACTGCCAAAAACAGATTTTGAAATGCTGGCAATATATTACTTAAATTATCAGTGTCATTTCACATTCACAAATATCTATGAAGATAATGTCACAAAAACATAAATCTTAATGTCAGGTTTTAGTATCCTTTCAGAAAAAAAAAAAAAAAGAAAAACAGTTGTTCTGTATCCCAAGCTTTGCCTCACTTATTGTCTTTTCCTCACACACGCATACCTTTATTCACTCTAACATAATTATGCACAAGAAAAATGGCAAACAAAGGAGTAAATGCGTAGTGCATGTTCATTTTATTAAAAAAGACCATTAAAATTGCTTAAGAAATTATCTTTTTCCTCATTATATGAAAATTTATGTTTAGACTAGATAAACCCCTAAAACTTATTTTTATGTCAAAGATATTTTGACATAAAATATTATATTTGACACTCTTTTATGTCAAAGATATGCAAATTGAGAAGCAATAACTGAAGGCTCCAAAGCAATTTCTTCATCCTGTTTCACTCTGTCATTCTCTGGGATGCAATTGCAAAAAAGTGTTTCATTTGGAGATTGTGATATATAGCTTAACTAGCTTTCAAAAGTTAATAAGCAGCTAAACAGTTTCAGAAAGTGATAGAAAACTGGGATTTCCTCTGACTTTTCCTCTAAGTTATATACACATTTCAAAGGAAGGTGTTCCTGATCTGTTTCATAAAGTTTTAGCAGAGGCTTTTAAGATCTTTGTCTACAAAATATTTAATTACTACTTCATTTTCATGAATAAACATGGACATTGGGTTCTACACATTCATGCATCCATACGCACCTGCGTTAGTGGAAGAATTTAGTAGAATAAAGTTAAACTATGTAATTTGTCCTGAAAGATCATCTATTTACTTAAATGTCTCAAACAAACCTTGCCAAAACCTGCCATCTAGAGGAAAACATTCACACTCCTGTCCTATTCAGACCAAATCTTCAAGGCTACAAAAATTCTACATAACTACTGTAGCTTCTTTATACTCCATGAAGTTGAATGCATTGTATTTTCTCTTTGAGTTACAAGTCCCTGATTCTACTTTTTCTGTTTCTGGTCAAAAAACCTTGTTGTCCTGTGCAACACCTTAGCAGGGAGTGACTAAGGAAACCAGCAGTGTGACAACTCAGGAGAGTAATTCTGGGATTCAGATGGGCATTGTAGTGAAAACCAGTATTGAAATAGAGAAAGCAACAATTATAGTTCTATAAGAGGCAAGGTGGTGTTTCAAGCTGGGTGAGGTAATTGTTTCCAATTAACAAAACATATTTAGAAGTAAATAGAGAAAAAAATGTCATACATTAGAAGTATAAAATTAATTACTTTATTCACAAATCCAAAATAAATTTAAGAATCTGCAAGTGTCTGTTCTTGTGTGCTGTATCATTTAAATATATATATGTGAGATTTGAAGTGAGAGAGAGAAAACAATAGTAAGTAAAGCAAGGCATTTCTTAAATAGATATGATGCTCTCTGATTAGTTCAGTAATTTCTTCAAAGTCACCATCTCTGGAAGAAGAACTGCGAATTCCTAGTAGAAGGGAGAATATTTTTAGGGAGGTTAGCTCTACATGCAGTGACTTCTCCAGCATATTTCTGGCAAAAGAAGAGAGTAGCTGCCCTGGTGGAAGTAGGTCATAAGCTGTCTCTTGTCTCCATGAGAAGTGGGGCCTGAATCCATTTACATACTGTTTAGCTGATGGTCTCTCAAAGCATCAATTAACTGTCAATTAGCTAAAGAACAAGTGTTCTAAATAATTCAGAATGCAGCTGTTTGCCTAGAAATTAGCGGTTTATGCAGTGAAGAAATACTCAGAAAATTTAAATTGTGCCAGTATGACACATTGTTACATAATGCTCCTCATTAACTCCCAAGACTATGAATACAATGTGTTTGGCATTTGTATCACCTTCTAATAGCTATCAGAAATGAAAGACCTCTGGATACAGAAATAAATCCCTGCAAAATACAGAAACAGCAGGATATTTCTGATTTTGGAGCTTTTAAGCTCAGAATGCTCTCAAAGAAATTCCTTATTACTAAACCTGAAATGCATTTACTCATAATTAGCTGTAAGATAAAATACTATGCTAAAAAACTTTGGGAAACTAAAGAGACCTGGAAATAGACACCTAACTTGTTTCAGATTCTTATTCCAAGATACTTAAAAAAAAAATCTTTGCATTAAAGGCTGTATTTGAAGTAAGGATTCAACTGATAGTGTTGGCTTTGTTCACTGATACATAGTTTACAGAAAACATAGGCTGTTGTTAAATAACATGCCATTTATTTCCTTTTTTTTTAAATTTATTAATGTTATTTACTATATCTGTTTTGTAGTTGTGGACCAAAACTCAAAGTCTGAATATCAGACAAAGTTTTTGATTCCAAATATTGTGAGAATACATATCAACTGCAAATAATAAGACTAAGTTGAAACCTTTTGTTTTGGTGTGTTTTGGTTCAAAATGCACTAAATTTAAGGCATTTTGACTAAATATTAGAGAGCAGTCAGCAGAAATGGGTGAGGGTGTAGGGGCTGTGCAAGAGAGCACAGCTCTCTGTAACCTCATTATTTCCACTCTTACTGCCTGCAGAAAGACTCCAGTTTCAACAGCTGGTGCAACAATGGGTATCAATTCCACCTTTTCCTTCACAGGCTCTGGTCTTCTGCTGGCATATTCTGCTTGCTTCCATGATCTAACTCAATACTGTGTTCTTAATTCAATGTGCACCATTTATCTTGGGTTTTCATGTATTAATGAGGCAGGTATTCCAAAATCACACCTCAGATGAATCCCTTCTGCATGTGGGTAATTAGCTTCTCCACTTTTCCTGTAAGAAAATGTAAAGGCAAATTCAACAACAGTTAGCAGATGTTCTGAATTCCATTCAGTTATGAGCCACAGCAATACTGCTGTACTGCCTATCACATATTTTGCTTCTCTATTTTTCATTACTTCAATAATTCTCCAATAACAATGCATTTTCATTCTTTACACTGCAAATCTCCTTGGATGCTCCCTTTGTTTTCCATCAAACAATTTTTTTCTTCTTTGTTACTCTCTTGTTTCTGATTTCACCTTCTTCCTCTGTCCTCTCACATGTTCTCTTGCAGTGTGACCCTGTGTTGTTTCATGTGCCTCCAACCTGACCTCTTAACTGCTATTTGCCATTTGAGTTTTCCTGTCTGTATTATCTTTCTTTCATTGTAGAAACACTGTTGTTTTTCTCTCTATATGATCTTCATTTACTTTTCACAGAAAAGAAATACCAGAACTTAGAACATCTCTAGATCTTAGTGTTAGTAAAATTTTCTCGTATCATTATTTGATGTATTAACTGCCTTGCACGAGAAATTTACTATGGCCAATAATGATTACACGATCAATATATTTTATCTTTTCAGCTTTTATTTGTCCTTGTTATGCAATACTTGTTGCAAGGGCAAAGGATCTGCATTTGCCTACTTAATCCATATAATGCAAGGCTAACATTTAGTCAGCATTCAGGTATGCATCTCTCGTGTGGTTATTGTTAACTTAAAACAGAAAAGTTTTCCTAAATGGTGGCTAACATGGGGGCCAGAAAAAAATGTCTCATAAAGCCAAAACATCCTGTCATTAGAGAGACAATGAGCTCAGATCTTTGCACCACATAATGACGGAATACTGCCTGAACATCTACAATTCCTAATGCTGGATAAAGCATGAACATGAATCTTCCCCTTCCCACAGCAGAAGAAAATCCCTCATTGCTCAATTTCCAGGAGGAGGGAGCATATTCAGCAGAATCATTCTGACAGATCCTATTCCTTGTCCTTCATCTCTCTGTCTCTAGAGAGTTTCCATAGCTGTACTCATGTTTTCAAATCCTCCTCTTCTCCAGCTGATCAGATGGGTGTCCCCAAACCTCTTTTCTTTTTTTGCAGCCACCTGTCATCTTACAACTGGCTTCAACACCTCTCAACCATTCTAGTCCCCTCCTTCATCTAATTCTCTTTTCTCATAGAGGCTTTCAGGTAAAATGTTTGTAAAAATTATTTAATGCAGATCACATGCCAGTCAAGATCACATGCCAGTGTAAAATTTCTAATTGTTGTCAGCTTGTCTCACATTGGCAATTGCATCACTCTACTCCTGAGACAACAGCCTTCTACATGGCAGATTTAGCTTATGGACACAAAGAAATAGAATGCTCTCTTTCTCCCAGAATATATCTGAGAAATATTAAAATCTGTATTTTGAAATTAACAGCACAACCTTATCCAAATATGTTGGTTTTAAACTGCATGTTGATAGTACTTTTGCTTTGGTGGCAAGTTTTCAGTATTATACATCACAGATGTGTTATTAACAGCAAAAAGAAATTGTGCAGCACTGCTTCTTATTTTATCAGAGGATCAAGCATGAAAGTAGACTGTCTTCTGTGAATTTTTTGCTCCTTCCTGATAATAAATGCAAGTTTTTGCAGAGACTATATGCCAGCAAAAACAGTCTATCCTACCAGCCTTGAACACCCAAGAAGGGATGTTCTGGCACCACCCAGATTTTTCTGGCATATCTAGAACCAAGCTAGAAAAGGGCTGAGCAATTGGCCGTGCACCTGGTCTGAGGCCAAGTTTGAACCTGCACACTTCTTCAGAGTGGTCCCAGCTAGCAGGACACAGATGTTAATAGGACATGGTTTCTATTTTGAAGAGGGCAAGGAGGAGCCTGAAAACTACAGGCCTGTCCATCTCACTTCAGTGCCTGGTAAAGTTATGAAGGACATTGTTCTGTGAGATACTGAAAAAACATGAAAGTCACTGGTCACAGCCAGCATGGCTTCATGAGGGGAAACACCTACTTATCAATCTTGATTTCTTTTTATGACAAGGTAACCCACCTAGCTGACCAAGGGAAGCTAGGTGAAGTAATCTCAGATTTCATTAAATCTTTCAGTACCATTTCTCACAGTATTTTTCCAGACAATACCCAGCATACAGCTGGATAAACACATTGTGTGTTGGGTAAGCAACTGACTCATGGGTTGGACACAAGGCATCTATCCTCAGTCCTGTGCCCTTCGACATCTTCAAAAATATCTTGGACACAGGACTGAGAGGGATACTAAACAAGTTGGCAGACAATAAAAAACTGGGAGGAAACCTTGACTCCCTTGAAAGCAGCGAGGCCCTGCTGAGAGACCTTGACAAATCAGACAGCCACAACTGGACAGCCAGTGTCACGATCCGTCTCAGTGAACGGGCGACGCGGTGATTTTAAGGTGCAAAATAACCAACAAAGGCACAGGGGATTTGCAGTAACAAAATCAACAAATGGAGTTTTATTGAAATAACCATAACAGAAATGCGTTGGTGAGGGGAATTGGGGAAAAAAGGAGAAGATAAGGAAAAGAGGGAGGAGAAGAGGGGCGATGGGTATTGCTACCGAAACGTGATGCTGCTTTTATCCTTCGAGGTCCAGCCATCGAAAGCTCACCAGACCATGTCCAGAGAGTTCTCCAAAATCTCTAGCTAACTCAGAGGTTTTTATTATTGAAAATTGTGGGGGGAAACAGATACAGTAGGGAATAGATGTAACAGGTAGTCCATGTTCTCAGCAGTGTGCGAGAGCCATTGTTTTTGTGGTCCAGTGGTCACGACCTGCAGGCAAACATCTCAGCTTGGTAAATTTGCCTCCCCCACACACCTCCCCCGGCTTGGAGGTTTCAATCCCAGTCCTTGGAAGGAGCAGAGGGGCCTTTTCACATAGGAGTTTCATGTCTCAGTCCTTGATGGAGAGGCTTCTTGCATCTCAGTGTCTGTCACAGTGGTTGTCAAGCAGGTGAGGGTCTTCTGTGGGAGACCACCCAAAACTCGGGAGAGGTCCAGCCAGGCTGAGAGATGGGACAGCTTCCAAAGCCATTGTTGCAAAAAAGGGCACAGTGCTCCTTCTTCTCAGTACAGCATACAGCAAACACACTTGTGAAAACAGTAACTTAACACTGTCCTTTCAGGTCTCAGGGCCTTTGGCATGTGACTTTCTCCTTCAGAGCCAGAGATTCTAGACAGGGGGGGGGTCTTCTCTTCAGCGGTCCCCCAATGGCAGTTGTGAGGCAGATAAGGGAAAATTCAGACAGACTCTCACAGCCACCAACTGTGTAAAGTTCAACAAGGGAAAGTGCCAGATTCTGCATCTGGAATGGAGCAACCCTGCAGACTGGGGAATGAGAGTCTGGAAAGCAGCACTGCTGAAAGGGACCTGGGGGTCCTGGTTGATGGCAAGCTGAACATGAGCCAGCAGTGCCCTGGCAGCCAGGATGGCCAGCCCTGTCCTGGGGCATCAGGCACAGCATCACCAGCTGGGCAAGGGAGGGGATTGAGCCCTTCTGCTCTGAGCTGGGGCAGCCTCACCTCGAGTGCTGGGGGCAGGTTTGGGTGCTGCAGTGTAAGATATGAAGCTCTTAGAGAGCATCCAAAGGAAGGCAATGAACATCAATGAATATGGTGAAGGGCCTAGAGGAGAAGCCTGATGAGATGAAGCTTAGGTCACTTGGTCTGTTCAGCCTGGACAAGAGGAGACTGAGGGGAGACTCCTTTGCAGTTACAACTTCCTTGTGAGGGGAAGAAGAGGGGCAGACACTGATCTCTTCACTTCATGACCAGTGACAGGACCCAAGAGAATGGTCTGAGGTTGTGTCAGGGAAGATTTAGACTGGATAGAAGAGGTTTTTTTCATCCAGAGGGTGTTTGGGAACTGGAACAGGTTCCCCAGAGAAGCTGGTCACAGCACCAACCCTGACAGAGCTCAAGAAATGTTTGCACAATGCTCTCAGGCACATGGTGTAACTCTTGGGTGCTGTGCAAGGCCAGGAGTTGGACTCAGTGATCCTTATGAGTCCCATCCAACTCAGAGTATTCTATGATTATGTGATTCTGCTGCAAGAGTCGGAAGAAACACTAGTGTGGATAATGACAGACATGAAAAGAACGTAGCCTTGTTTTCTTTTTTTTTACCCTATAGAAATGTTTTTATTCCCCTCAACTGAAAATATTTGATCAAGGCAGATACAATTTCAGAACTTAAATTTCAGGTGTAGAAGATTTGTGCTAATTTTTATAGATGTTGCAAATTCAGATTGGTTTTGAGATGATGTCTGGCCCCAGACATGCATTTTTTTACATGTAACAGATTATGATTATCTTCAAAGCAATTAATTGGTAATCTTTCAGCCCTAGCCATTAAACATATTACTCAGTCTGACAGGCAGGCAACTATATAGATACATAATTCTCTCTAGATGAATGTTTTCAAATGTGTAAATTTTGACAGAAGCTGGAAGAATAATCTATATGTATCACATCCTCTGGCCAAATCCAACAATGAAGTGGACTGTTAAAAACTCCACTGGGAGCACTGGGTGGTAGGACCTTCAAACACTGGGATGCACATGTAGCAAAGGCTACTTGGTTAGTCAGCCCTAGAGAATCTGCCATTTGGGCTGGCCCTGCCCAACTAAAACTGAGAGGGACAAAGTTCCTCTAATACATACTAAAATATAGGCTGGGGAAAACAGTCTGGGTTATTCCTGCCTAAAACAAAGGCAAATCCATCTGTGAGATCCCTTTTGCTCAAGGGCCTGGGTGCACTTGGTGAATAGTGCAGGAGTCCTGTGTGTACATCTAAGGAATTTGATTCTGGGTAAGAAGAGACAATTAATTAAGCTGTACATTTTTAATTGCTATATAGCATTGTATATCATTACTTCCATGGTGACTATATGCCATATTAAGAGTATTATAGTAAAAATAATCCATATTAATGAAAAACAAATTGTGATGGAGCTGGACAAGTGCAACAGTGGTGAAATCAGAGCTGACTATATCTTGCAACAATCCAACATCACAGGCTATCTTTCCTGCCCTGAAATTTTATGTCTCATGAAGCCCAAAGTCATGGACTAAATGAACTCAATAGACTTTAGCAGCATAATGCAAAGACTAAGGGAACTGTATTGTTTGTATATGTGAAAAGAATGGAAAGGTGATGATCATTAACTAGGATATACAGAAGGAATGGGATGTGGGCATGATGTAAATGGTATAGAATAAGGGATAGATACTTTTCTGATTTCAACTGGGATAATTATTTTAATTCCTAGCAGCTGGTACAGTGTTGTGTTTTGGAAAATCAGTTATACATTAGTAGGAGAATAATGTTGCTAAATTGTGTTTACACTATGTAGACACCACTTTACTTTTTCTTTTTGCATTCAGCTGGAAAAACAAATATTTCAAACTTTTAAAAAACTTGTCCAAATTTTAAACTTTCATCTTTAACATTAATTTACACCTCTTCAAAATGTTCTAACATAAAATACTTAAATCAAAATACCATCCTGGTCTTGTAAATATTAATAAATGAAAATTTTATGAAAAAAATAAAAATATCACATTTAAATTAAATTAATTAAGCATTTAAAAAACATCAACTTTTCCCTATGAAAATTTAATTTTCATAAGGAGATACATCCTTGTGAATATTAATGTACAACTCATCAACTGCTGCATTGAGTAGTTTTAAAATGTACATGATGTTCTATATTACAGCCTTCTGTTCAGTTTGTGATCAAATACCAAACTCATGTCCTAGAATGAGTTACAAGAGAGATTATAAAGAATTAATAATATGATTAAAATACTGGCATTTTGAAAACACTAGAAAATTTATGGTTTCTAATGCCATTTTTCTCTGTCAGATACAGGGGCTAATTTTAAATTATTTTTCTCCATTGTGTTTGCCATGGATACACTACCAATGATGAAAATGAAAATTCATCTCTAATAAATTCTGTTGAAGTCTATATAATAAAGGAACATAGAAAAGTACATAGGAATCTACTTTCAGAGATAAACACATTTGATTTTTGACAATCACAGGAAAACAATGATATGTGAAATAACTTCAATTTTTTAGTAAAAAATTGCTGCTTTCTAGAAAAAGAATAGTAGTACAGGTCAGCAGTCAGTGCTGCAATGTAAAGAAGAAATTAGATCTTCTTCCTTCCACTGTTCTACTGAGTTGTTCTTATTTGATCAATGGGAGGAATATGAATTGGCAGTAGGAACATAGACATTCCTTATTGTCTCAATTTTGGGGTAGCAGGGTTGAAACACAATGCCAGATGCAATGGTACAGTTTTTGTATTTGCTTGCTATGCACAAAGCCGAGAATTTTATCACACATGTAAGCATGCAGCAGCTGCTCATGTAAATGATCACATTTCTATATAAAACAATTCAAAAAAGACAGTGGAAAAGAGCCCTAAATTGATATATGGTTTGCATGGTAACTCCCTGTCTTATTGCATAGTGCAGCAATGATCAAAATGTTTGTGTTCCTTTTGCACAGGAAGGAAGAATGACAAGGTGAAGGAAAGGCTGTTTTCTTCTAGTTTCAATATGCTATTTTAAATGTGGGATTATCTTATCTTTTACTATTTTAGCTGTCTGATCAAACAGCAGTATTACACATGTGCAGATAAAGGAGCCTCATCCCAACTCTTCATCATGTTCCCTGGTCAATTTCCTCCTTTTCCTCATGACAACTCTCCTGTTTCTGCGCTTTTGTCATGCTTTTTATCTATTTGTTGGAGAGCATTTTTTTGTGCAGCTTATCCAAATATCATGTTATATAAAGGAATGTAGGGTATGTCTGGTTTAGAAATCATTACCTATCATTTTCTGTTCCCTACTGAACTGTTTGCACTAGCTCTTTGCACAAAGTTCCCATGTTCAAGGTTGCTGTATTGATTTTCAAAGCACTACATACTTTGAATCTTGACTGTTTGAAAGATCCTTGCTCCCTCTCCTGCAATTTCTTTGCTCCATTGAAAACCAGAAGGTAAGGGCAAGCATTTTCTGTCATCTGGGGAAAACAGAGTTCTCATGAGAATTAGGCTAAAATTTCAGAACCCAGCACAAAGAGCTGCCTTAACCTAGTCTATCTTCAAAACAAAATGTGAAGCCTGAGTCTTTCATTTCAGATGCAACCTCATCTTTACACTTTGATTATCACTGTATACTGTGTCCAGGGTCTTCTTCCTAGTTTAGAAGTGTGGGTTTTGAAAGTGGGAGGGTTTTGTTGAGTTTTCTTTTTCTTTGTTTGGGGATTTTTGTTTGGTTGGTTTTGCTTTTTTGAAGGAGAGCTAGACAATTATGAAATCTGGGCTACTCTCATAATAATAATAATAATAATATTGGAAGCAGTGCTTTTTGGAAGCTGAAAATTCAATAAAAGTTTTATGGGGAACCTTTCTAAAATGCAGTATTTGAGGTGTAAAGTAGTCAAGTGCACAAATCAACTTCTCTGGGGAAAGCTGCATGCCTAAATCAATGACAGGATTCCATAGACACATGATACAAGTAGATTTTTCCTCTGGATAGACATACTCTTTCAGGTTTTCTTAAGCATTGCAGTTCTGAATTCCATTTAAACTTCTTGATCAAATCTGCTGACTGGTGATCAGAACACTGTGAAGAACAGAAATACAAGGAAAGTTGACAGTAGGGAAAAGCTATGTGAAATTTAAGATTAATTACATAACTTCATTTCATGTAGTATAATACATAGTCTCTGCAAACTGGTCAATTTTCTGTGTAAGTTATAATCAGATTGGGAAAAAGGTTCAGCTAAAATGAGGTCATTAGGTAGTCCTGTAACTATTTCAATATCATGCAGACTATTTAATGCAGTAGATATATTTCATCCCTAGACAATTCTTAAGTGAATTTTTCATGGATATATTCCCATAATCATAGACTTAACAAGCGTACCAAAATTGAAGAGTCAAGAATATAGCAACTTTCATAAGGGGATTAGAGATTTCAGAAAAGCTTTTTGTTATAGATAACACCATTGGTTTTTTCCTATTCAAATTCTGCTGCATTTGCCTAAAGTGAAACTGTCAGATGTTAAAGCAATTATTTTCTCTTATTCAGCAACATTTGCAGTCCAAAGGCTATGAAGAAAAAGAAAGCGATGGGGGAAAATGACAGAAAATCAAAATGCAGAATGTAAGAAAACAGCTGGTATTACTAGTGGGAAGGTGTTAGTCTTCCACAAGAGATGAAGTCTCAGAGGATGAAGTGTAGAGAGGAAATTCACATACTGTTTAAATCAGTGTGAAGATCTTGTCATACACTCTTTTAAAAATCTTATCATAATGTTGTCCACATTCTACTTCTGGGACTTCAGTTCACCAGTCATTCATTTAAAACATCCTTAATCAGCTTTTCTTAGCGTGATATGTTCAATACTACCTATCTTCAACCGTTCCTCACATTTTTTCCTGATTCAGTAGTTGTTTTGGTATGTTTAAATTTCTTTTCATAGAGTCATAAAATTGTAGAATGGCTGGGATTGGAAGAGACCTTAATGTTCATCTAGTTCCAACCTTCCTGCCATGAGCAGGGAACTTCCATTAGACAAGGTTGGTCAAAACCCCACCCAATCTATGCTTAAACACTCCCAGGCATAGGGCATCCACAACTTCTCTGCACAAACTATTCCAGTGCCTCACCACTCACAGTAAAGAATTGTATTCCAATATCTAATCTAATCTAATCCTGCTCTCTTTCAGTGCGAAGCCATTCCCCTTTGTCACTGTCCTGTCACTACATGTTCTTGTAAGTAATCTCTCTCCATATTTCTTGCAGGCTTTCTTCAGGTGCTGGAAGACCACTGTAAGACCAGCACAAGGCATTGTCTTCCTTTAAATCCATTGCTCTGATTTGGAACAGATTTGGGAGGGATACAAGCATCATAAAGTCACCCCAGGACATCCATATAATTAATAAGCTTTGCTTTCCTCAAATAAAAGATACCCTCTAAAGAAAGATGTGTGGAGGTAACTGTCACTTTATGAATTCACCAGTTGAAAGATTATATTCTTCTGTTCAAAGAAGCAAAAGCCTTAATTTGAAGATTTAATGACTCTGACATGATAATTGCTCTACACACAATACTTGATTGAGCTACATGTAGGTCAGAGGAAATCTCAAAACTTCAAACACTTATACTAGTACTAATTTCTGTTCCATGTTATGCATTTATATCAGGTTGCACATATACAATTCTAGCTGCATAGTAGGACAATTTAATCTTCTCTGTCATGAAAGCTTTATTTCCCCTTTCCTCATTTAAACAGCGCACTACTAAAATTTTGTTACTGTGATGTAGGAGTCGCAATTGCTGTTCAAGATGACAATCAGGTCAATATCTCCATGGAAATTTGAGATAATGGAGTCTCTTCATAGCAGTACAATTATGTGAGTCAATAGATTTAATAGTCAAACTGCTAGTCCATTGAGACAGCATGCTTTTCATTGGCTTTTCTCCCCACCCCGAACATGGCAAGAGATTTACAGCTAGATGCATATTTCAACTAATTAGTTTCTTTGCAGAACCATTAGCACATGAAGGAATACATAAAGTGCTATCCAAGAAAAGTTCTTAGAAGCAATGGACCAAAATTCACAAGTAACAGTTTATTTAGTATTTTAAATAACTCAAGAACTTCTCCTCTCAGATAACAAAAACAAAACTTCCCAAAACTTTACTTTCTTATCTTTGAGAGACTTAAGAAAATGTATTGTGATAAAACTATTGACTAGTTATGGAGGATTGGAAATCACATGCAAGAGAGAATATTAAACTGACTAGGAGTTTTCTTTCTGTCATATACAGAACTCCAAGCTACAGTTTTAGATTACATGCAAGAAAGAAAAACAAAGAAACAAACAAAAACAACTTAAAAAGATAAACAGTGACATAATCAGGATTATTCGGAAGAACATAATCACCCACTGGAACTGCTACAGCTTCAAGTGGGTAATACACAGTCATATTGGTTATGGGAGAGGAAAAGGTATTTTAGCAGAAGAAATAGAATTCAATTATAAAGATGGATCTAACTAACAGTATTTTACCAGCCCAAGCTAAGGAGCATTACCAGTCTTTACAGATAGGCAATGACTGTGATACTGGTTCGAGTTTTGCCTTTTTTTTTCCCTTTTATATGTTTTCTATATTCTTCACAGATATATTTGTAGCTGTGTAGCCTATTGTATCAGTTGCTAGTTTTCCCAGTGTTTTTCCATGGCCTTTCCCTAGGCAGAAAGACAAAAATTCCAGATCTCCAAGCCCCAGGGTATACAAGGCTCCAGTGCTATCTTGATTCTTCCTGGGAGCCAAGGCCAAGAACAACTCTTCATGATACATTTCATGGACAAAATGCAGCTAGAGCTGAGGGGAGCCTCCAGAGAAGGAGCTACACCTGGGGAGGAATTGCATCACCACTTGTGTTCCTAATTGCACAAATGAGCATAATTTTTATTAATTATGCTAATTCCCTAAAACTTATAAATGTGTACTCATCCCTGTAAGGGTGGGCTTTTGTGGACATTTTTCAATAACTGCCCCTGAAGGTCTTAATTAAAGATCCATTTTTATATTACCTCCTTACTAAAATTATCTAGAGTTTCATTTCCAGGTTGGGAAAAAGGCAACTAGTACTACTAAAAGAAGTGGTTAGTTAGGAGTTTTCAAGGACCTGAAATGCAGATATATCTGTATTGATCAAGATAGATACTGAGTTCTCCAAATCTAACCTGCATTAGTGTCTAAAATGTAGCAATTGTAGTAAACCCAAATTTAAAATTCCAGAATTAATCCCTTCTTTTCAAAGGGGGAGGGAAAAGGAAATAATCACAAGTTGTCCTCCTGCAACTGAGTCAAACTCTCCTCCAGAGAAATTATCATTGGTGATGGTGCACAAAGTGATAAAATGTAGTCTTCGCAATTTTTCTATTGCTATTTCCCACATTATTTACTTTATGTTTCCTATGTACCAAGACAAGCACACTTAATTTTTTATTCTTCCAAAACCTAAGCATTCTGTAATTGGGAAAAAAACAAGCACCATTTACGTCATGCATTCTCTTGTCACACTACGATCATTAATTTTCTTCTTTCAAATAAAGTTTGGAAGCTGTGTTTATCCTGCTCAGTTGACATTATTAGTGCAAGCAAAATAATTTTATATAATCATTCTTCACATTTTTAATTCCTTTTTGAAATACAGTGTAATAATATGCTTCATTAGTGTCTTTCCTCTGTCAAGTTTGGCACCTGATTTTTCAGTCCTGGGGTAAAAAGAGAAAAAAAACAACCATGGTGGTGGAGAACAAGTAGGATAAAATTAGGTTGAATGAAGAGAAGAAAAATGAGGCCAAAAGAGACCTGTCCAATGATACACTTGAATTACTTTATGATACATTTCTGAATATCATAGCAAGATTTCAAATACCAAGTTAGCACAGAGTCAAAATGTGTATCTAATACATGAAGATCTACTGCAGCTACTGCTGTCTGAGTCAGTTTTGTAAGCCAAGCCATGTTATTCCAAAAGGAAAAAGAATGTCTGTTCAGGTGGAGTATTTTTATCATTACATACCTGCATCTGCTCAGGCTGTTGGAGGTAATTTGGTCACCTGCTGGAAGCAAACACCATGGGTAAACAATATTTTTTAATAATCATTTACTGGAAATTTGGCATGGGAAGTTTTGATTTGTTACTACTGTTTCACATATTTGTTTTTCTTGTGGTAAATAGACATATTTCCCAGATCCAAACCATGCCATTCTCACAACATCCCAGTAAATATTTTATACAAAGAGAATATTGTCATCAAAATTAAATATATGGGTAACTTGAGGACAGGGTGGCATGCACATGTATGCATATAGAAATGCATATATGTTTTATAACATAAATGGCAATCTAGGGGGAAAATATGGAAAAAATTTATATAAGATCCAGATTTGCAGTAATATGAAAAGATAACATATCTAGGAATTTCTCTCATTATGGTGAATTAAATGTACTCAATCCTGTTATGAGCAGATTGGTACTTCTTACAGCGATAAATTAACCTTCAAAACATTATAATTTTACATGACATCAACTCTAAATGAAGAAAACTTTACTCAAACATGTCTGTCCCTGAAAGATATGTGAGATATTGTAAGATAAGGGTTTCCTTTGGTAGCGATGTTCCACATCTCACTTAAAGGGGGGTGGCTCACTATTGCCAATAACATGAACATTTTTTGTTTGTTTGTTTATATTATTCTTAGTTTATTATTTCAAGATAAAAGTTTGAACCTAAATGTAAAACCAGGTGGTCCTTCCCTCTGTGTTAGAAAAAAACCCCATGGAATCCTTAAATGCAGGTGAAATGACTTAGGCAGCAAAATCTGGCAATATTAGCCAGAACACATCATTCAACTTGTAAGTTTCATACAAGCTAAACTATATGATTATGAACCTATCCCCAAAACTGAAATGCATTTTAGAATTAACTTCAGAATAATTTCTGAATTCAGCATGGACAAATAAAGATAAGGAAAGCATAAAATATAGTTTAGTAGGAAAAAAAATCCTACCATTTACCTTGAGAGTCTGATTAAGCAAAATGGATTCTCAGTCATTAAACTCGGGAAGGTTTCAACAGAGAGTGTGCAGGAGCTGATCTGTTGAATATCTGAAACGTCTGTGCCATCTGTATACCATGCAGAAAAAAATAGATGGTGCAGCATGAATACCTTAAAAGCAAAATTTATTTGTTATATAAATGGTGATAAAATTTGAATTGAATTTTCTTCAGCTTAGAGCTAGACTTAGATATTTTTTCATATGAAATCTTTTGGTTCACTAGAATTATTTTGGTTTTATTTTATGTTACTACAGCTTGTATACTCACAGAAAATGCAGATGAGACAGTTCAGTTGCCAGGACTTTTCATTAGAAAAAGTAAGCTGTGGATAAGGATGCCTGCATCCAACATAATGCTAGCAGACACCATGTAATTGTACAAACAACTAAAATGTAATATTTGTGCCACATGAAAATTGTTGTTGGATAAACAAAAATCTTTCCCAGTAAAGTTATTAATGTTTTTTGCTTTGTTTTGGGGTTGATAGGTAGTGGGAAAGGGAGTAATGTTCTAAAAATTCTACTGCTTCCTATTTGAATATAATTTATTCTTTTTAAGGCATTTCAAAATTACACTAATTTATCATGATCAGAAGTCAGCCCTGCATGTATATTATTGCAGAAAACTTGCAATTCCATATCTGTCTGGAGAAAATGTCCTTGAATAATTAAAGATCTGAACTCTTTGATTGGAGAAAACAATGTCACAAAGGGAAGAGAAAAAGAAGAGGATTTTCTGAAACAAAGAAAAAATACTAGTTGGCAAAGGAGAATGTAAGGCAAGTCAGAATCTTAAACTCCAAAAATATTCAAAGACATCGCTTTGGGATTTGAATAGTTTATTTTGCTAAATAAAAACCATCCTTTTTCTAGATGTCTTGGGATTTGTTCCTGACATTACAGTCTTGAGGTTTCAGCATGTTTGATTTGGCCATATATAATCAAAAATCATATTATACAAATCCCAATGCATAACCTGACTTCTTAGTTTAAAGGAACCATTGTCATTGCCTGAATAATAAGTAATAGCTCATAAAGCCAAATTTCTGGGTTTTGTTTTTCCTCCCTTATCAGAGAAATGCAATCTGAACATCTATCAGAACTAATTGCAACACACTCATATTATTAGCTGTAAGATCAGCTGCAAGCCTTAAGCAATACAATTCTACTCAACTAGCCATTAGCTTTTGTTTTTTATTGTTGTTTTAAATAATCAAGATTAGCTGGCAGCAGACACTGTCACTGACAACTGTTGAAAAGAAATCAAATTACAAAAGATTCTTTAACTAATGAATTAATTCAAACTGATTTTGATGTAATACTGCCATGAGATCTGCCAGCCTGCAGAATGACTGTAAATTATAGATGCCATGGACACAAAACCAATAAATAAATCACACTAGAAAATCAAACTGGGGTAAGTTTGCAATAACAAATTGGGTCTTGGGAAAGAAATAGTGAGAACTTTGCCAAATCTATTTTTGTGGAATATCTTAAAAGCACATAACTATATGAAAATCTTAGAAAAGAAAATAATCCACAGACTGCTATGATTAGAAGGAATTGTTGCTGATGATAGGATAAAAAAAATCATTTTACTGAAGTAACTCTCATTCTTGCAGATGCAGCAATAGTGGATAATGTTGTAGGTTTACATATATTGTGCATGCATGAACTCTCCAGGTCCCAGGTTTGTTTCTGTATCTTTTGAACCTTCATGTTTCTTTTTAGCTGAGAGCACACAAGCCCTACCATGAACAGAAAGATGTGGTGAATTCTGAAGGCAGGGGTAACAGGAAAGATGCCTAAGGCAGAGATCACTTTGATCACAGTTTACAGCTTCCTTCTGTCACACAAAAAATTTGAAGAAAGCCCAAACATTAATTATATGTTGATCTCTGCAGAATTAAGGTGTATGTGATTTTCTGGATATGGAATTTTCACATTTTTTAGGGATTGGAGTTTTCATCCTTATTCAATGAAATCTATATGGCAGTTCTACTGTAACTGTACAAAGATCACCCAAAGATCATTTTTTTCTTACTGAACCAATAACAAACAAAAGAATGAGTTTTGCATAATATGTTGAATGAGAATAAGCAAAAGAATTGCTGGAGTTAGATATCACTTTAATATCAAATAAGGAAGGCAAAGGGCAAAAGTAGGTCAGGGAATATCAAGGAACAAAGAGCCAAACATTGGCTGAGTACTGAAACTTCCATTACCTTTGTTCCCTTTTGTTGCTACAACTGTAGCAGGGATGGGATTTATTTTATGCTCTTGTGAAAGCAGTATGGGCATAGGTATTTCCAATATAGTCACAATTTGGATTTTATGGGTGAGGTGTGACTCTGTCAAAGAAGACATACTTAAAGATTTGTAATAGATATATCAACAAATAAATTATTACATTTATTAGTGAAATATATATACTACTCAGTTGGAAAATTTAGGAAGAAGTTAATTTTTTTTTCTTCCTCAGTAAAAAATGAAAATCACTAATACTGAGGCAATAGGCAAAGAACTGGACATGAATTCCCCATTAAATACATCAGCAAATAAAAATAGATTGTTATACTTTACTTCACACAAATATAATTTACTGTTTTGTTGTCCACTAAAAGAGAGATCTTCACAGAATATACACACATTCAGAGATCTACAAAGTACCTGGAGATCTGGCCACTTTTGCTTTGGACTATACTTTTCAGTTTTGTCATTTCAATCTTTGAATATTCTGCTATTTTCTTAATTTA
Organism: Zonotrichia albicollis; assembly: GCF_047830755.1. Lineage (NCBI taxonomy): Eukaryota > Metazoa > Chordata > Aves > Passeriformes > Passerellidae > Zonotrichia > Zonotrichia albicollis. Next base: position 76,487,759 of record NC_133819.1, read on the forward strand.
TTCTGCACCTTATTCTTCACTAAAGAGAGGCTACTTTTTCCCCATACATTTAACGTCTCCCAGAAAGCCTTTGGCACTTGTAAAATCTCCATATAACTGCAAATTGTCATTGAATATTGGCACATTTATCTATGAATAGTTACTTAGCAAGGAATTTGGAGATGAAGAATACATCCTTATGACCACATCGATTAATGAAAATTTAGTGAAGCAAGTGTCATTTGCATTTGGACAAATATTACCTTTCCTGCACTGTTTGATCAGTCCTCCTAACTAGGTGTCAAGCAGCTCATTTTCCTGGACTGACTTTAGGTTAAAGGCATTCTTTCATCCACTCATACAAAATGATGTCTGTAATCTTTACCTCTGCTTTCTTAATTATATGAAGTAAACATTTGGCTAGAGGGAAAAAAAAAACATAGCAGCTGAGCCTATACTGAAAGCCATATTTTACAGACTCCACCAATCAGTGGAATGTATTAACATGGATTCTTATAATAGGCAACACCTCACAAAAGGAATTATGAATGCTTGATCAAATGACATTGCTAAGAGCATTTTCAAAAGACACACTCATATGCTTATCCATTAAAGGTATATATACAATAATCTGAGAAAAAAAGGCACAGCTGGCAGTTATTATTTTGTAGATTTATGCTGTTAGCAAAGCATTTTTAAAGAGTTAACTAGCTGACAGCTTTTACATCAAAACTTATATTAGGTCTTTTTTTTTATTACAAATGCAAAAAATAACCTTTAGTTTCTTGTTTGCATAATTTTTGTGAACATACTCAGATTTATCACATAAACAGTCTTGATATACAGGGTTCCATTTTTGTATGACATTTCTAGAAATCAGATCTAATTTCATATATACTACCTCAGGCTATCTACGTCCATTTCTTTATACACAAACGAAAACTCTTTATGCTTTTTTTCTGTTCAAGGGTATACACATATTTTCCTGAAATGTAATTTTATTTCCCCCTAAGACAGGTGAGTACAGAACAGTAAGTAGTTCCTTACTGTTCCCCCTTAATAAATTCCCCCTTAATAAATTTTATTTGTGCCACTACAACTATAATAGCCCAGATTGGAACTAAACTTCAAATCCAGTATTATTCACTGAGGAGAAGCATTTTATCTGAAACAAAATCACAGATTTACAAAAAAGTAAATCTGTGCTTTACCTTTGGTCTATATTAAAAAAAAAAAACAACAGAATTTTACAAAATTAGCATCAGGTTAGAATTACACTTCAACTTCAAATGAATCTTTTCTCAATTGTTTTAATGGTCATTCAGAATGTTCTGTTTATGATGAACCTAAAAACTCTTAGTTTTATTCTCAGGACTCCAGGAAATAACTTTAATTAAAGACTTCGACACCAAAATCCCTCCAAATGAAGATGCCTCAGAGTAAGTATAATTACATATCTTTGTTGAATTGCAAAATAACAGTATTTAAAATTTAATCTCAGTGTGCCCTGGTGTAAGATGTCTTCCTTTTTAGATCCATCCATGATAAAATGGCTCCACTCTCTATGCTTTTCTGCAAATGTCTCAGTGTGCCTAAAGTGTTTAAATTTTATGTATTCTTCATAAAAATTATGAAGAATACATATATTTTTTTTTTTTGTAGCTATGTACACAGTTCAGTGCCTACATATAACTTCTAGTGCTTTTCCAGCTTTTTTCCCCATAGTGAATAGACACATATTGCTGCATTCCTAAAATTTAGTTTAATCTTGTTAGTTCACCAAGGACTTTTTATTCTGTAGCTTGTAATCATAGACATAATAAAGGTAAGGTAAGAGATTGAGTGGAGAGCTCCAATAGGCCAGAAGCCAGGGGGGAAATTATTTAACCAACTGTTCCTCTTACTGGACAATATCGGCTACATATTCTAATTGCCCGATCTTTTAAAATTTGGCATCTTATTTGGGGTGTGATTTTTGCCATATTGTGTATCTGAAGGCTTTCAAATAAAGGTTTGCTTTTATATTATCATTCTAACAATGTCTGGAAAATTTGCGTTCTGTTTTCATTTCCAGGCGTCATCCACTTGTACTTACACTATGGTGTCGCAGCTTACCAAGTCGCTTACCTTCCGTGGAGCATTTCCTTTCCCTGGAAACAGCCCATTAATCCCCATTTGTGCCCTCTCCTGAGTTTCCAGGCTGAGCTAGAAGACAGCAGTTGGGTCAGGGCAGCAGGAAATCTGTCTTCCACCTATGTCCAGATGTTGTGCCCCTTAAAAAAAAACCAGCAGAAAACGCCCTGGGAGAATTAAATAAACAAATACAACCCCAGACACACTTACAAGACCTTCATGCAAGTTTGTGTTAGGCCTTTGCACCACTAGTTAGACAGTTTAATTAGCTTTATTTCATAATCTTAATATTCAGCAAGGGTATCCCGAGTAGCTGTTTTACAGAAGGATGCAGACTTCAGTGAAAATCATTGCTAACTAATACAGAGTAATATCAATTATCTCACTGAGTTAAAATCTCTATCAAATATCCTGCAGAGAGCAGCCAAAAGGTTTCTTCTTTTCAAATATCTATGAAGTTAATCAATATAATATGCATTTTAATGCAATCTGTTGACTTAGTTTTTTTTCTTTCTCCTAATTCTTGCATATTAGTTTAAACATCTGTGTCTCAGTTATTCCCTCTGTCCCAATATTTATAGTTGTGCGTAAAAACAGATTTATATCTAATGATCTTATGATATCCCACATCATATCCTAGGTCAAATGTGATATTCCTCATCCCTATCACAGCAAATAAGGATCAATAAAAGAAGGCAATACCAGATTATGAAAAAAGCCTGTCCTTCCACAAAGACATTATGTTCAAAGTCAAGACAATCACATTAAATGCATCGTAGAAAATGGAATGAAGACCTCAAGACAGGTAAAATGCATTTCTTTCTCATTGGGGAGATGGGGCTAATGCTGGTTATATTCACAATAAATTTTTAGACCTTTTAAATAGAATAGTTAATATATTGAAAGATGTAATATTGTCAATATATATTGGGGATTTGGAACAAAGCTTCATATTTTAGGAAAGCAATAAAGAGAAGATTGCCACTGTTATTCATGGATATGCTTACATTAAGTGGTGCTGGGCTGTCATGTGAGAATTGAGTCACAGATTCTTCACATTTTCAGCTTTTTATTGAAAAATCACCAAACAGTCCTGCTTTGTCATCAGAAAAATAGAAAAGAAAGCAAAACTTCTTCAAATATCTTCCTATGAATTGTGACTAAACCCAAGGCAGGTGTTCCCACATGTACACAGGGAGATACCAGGGAGTTCTGGGGCAGCTGTGAGCACCCTCGGGCCGCTTTTCCTCCCTGATAATACTCTTCAGCCAGAACTGCCTATGAATTTCCTTTGCCACAGGAATTTTCTCAAACTAGCTTTCTTTAAATAAATATAATTCTGTAAAATTCTCTCTTTAATTTCTAAGAATCATTACATTTGTTCACTGTAATAATGATGAAGCCATATCCCTGAAATGCCTCTGTCTTGTTAGTTCAAGATATGAGAATAGGTAACAACAATAATCCCAAAATATACAAGGCCTTAAAAGAAAGAAAACTCAGGCCATTTACAAAACCTTATACTGTACCCATCCAATAACAGTCATATAGAAATTTCAGCAGTAGTAATTCACTATGTAGTCATTAAATGGATTTTTTTGCCTTCTCTATTCCAAGGGAGTCATAAAATTTGCTTATCAATGTATTCTATCTGATTGTTCAAGATATGAACTTTTAGGACAAAGTATCCTGTATATAATTAGAACCCATAGGAATATGCTTATTTTAATTGCTATAGCCTTAGTACTAAAAATAAGTCCAGAGCAAATTTTAAAAAGGTTTCCTCTAATTTTAGTTTAATTGTGCTTTCAGAACTGGCATAGTTCACTCATAGGTATCTGCAGATTTACTTCATTTTATTTATGTAGGCTAGAAATATTATTTTCTGTGTTCATGAAGGCATAGTTTCTACTTGTAAGACATATATCATATACTTGGAAATTGAACAATTCAGATTTCTGAATTGTGTTCTTAGTTCTGAGGTGGACCCTGAAAGGTTTAACAAGATAGTCAAATAGGCAAAATACAAAACAAGGAAACAGTTATTTGACTGTTGTTTGATACTGATGCATTTATAGGTCACCTGGAAGGTTCTGTATCTGCATTATGTGTGTCTGAGAAATGCTATGTAGGAGTTATTAGTGGTACAGAAACTGTATGGGAATAGTACTGGAAGCAACAGCTACATAGTGGAATCTGTATAGCACATGTAGCAGTGTGTTTCTGTAGGTATTTAACCACTGAGCAAGGCTCAGAGAAATATTCAAAGACAATCCTGGCTGACAAAGTATTCCCTCTTTCTCTCCCTTGAAAACCAGCTGCTGTCATTCAGAGAAGTATCAGCTGTAGCTGTAAACTATCATGTCTGCAACATGAAATACTTGGGAGTCTGATTCCCAGTTACCTGTTAGCTCCTTTTCATTCCTGAGATTCTCTCAAGTTTTGGCAGCCAAACCCAAGCATTCTCACACACAAGTTCTTCTTTTAGCTGTCCTTCTGAAATTCTTTTCTTTCCCCAAGAATCCTTTTTTGCCGATGTTTAGTCACAAAACTTACCTAGCTCCTACTCAGAATGGCAGTCTGTTTATACAATGTGAGGGGAATGGGCACTTCATTTTTGACATAATGCAGTCAGAATATGCTTTTTGTCTGTTACCCAACTTTTCCCTCATTATTCATAATACTGCTTGTGTTTTTCATCTTTGCTAACAGGAAACAGTGCTTGGACTACAGTGTTTTCACAGCCGTTTCCACATTTCTTTCCTAAGTGATAGCAGCAATCCGCATGTTGAACATTAGGAATTTTTCATCCATGTACTCTGAAGTATAGTCAGCAAAACTGAATTCCACCTATTTGGTATAGCCAGTCACTTAGTATCATGATACTTTTCTCTAAGATTTTATTCCAGCTTTTAATTTCATATCACTTGTGAATATACTCAACTTCACAGTACCCTTTACTACGCATGGCTACCCTACATCTTTGTGGAAAGGGACTAAGTGCTATTAATATCTTTTCCACCTGTCTTTCATTATGATATAGATCCGCAAGAAAACATACCCTCCTAAGTAAAAGAGATTGATAAGCATAAGAAATACATACCCAAAAATCGTATTTTTTAATAATCTAATCAGTATCTAATTGAACTTCCAATAACAATGGCAGTTTTGGGATTCACAATTTGATGATTCTTCTCAATTACATGATTACATATTGGGTCAAAGAGCTGTATTCTTTATTGAAGCTTCAAACTACTTATCTTGTGTAGAAATCAATCAGTTCTGGACAGTTTATCTACTCTTACTGGTTTAAAATATTAATACTTTTTTTCTGAAACCTTCTTCTTAAATTCATATATGATATATTTCTCTATTACATTTCCTTCTTTTTCAAGGTAATTGGCTTGTAACTCATTTGTACTGAAATCCAAAACTGCAATAATGGCAAAAGTTATGCTGGAATTGGAAGCCAGATTGGCATTTACAGAATCAAAATTGATTCAAATATGAATAAAAATCCACAATGTAGAAGTACAATAACTTAAAACACATTATATTAAAAGAAATATAGTATGGAAAGTTCCTAAGTCAAACACGAAAGAGTTCAGAAATGCCAATTTATTCCTACTACATGAACAATTTCCTGTAGCATTCATTACCTGATATGTGACAGTTTCTGTTTGGTTTCTTTTTAAATGCTTTTGTCTTGTTCCATCTTGTTCAATTTTTTTCTATCTACCACAATCTCTGTCCATCTCTAATTCTTTTTTTAAGTATTTCACTGAACACAAATCATAAAATATCTTCTAAATACTCACATGTTACTACTATACCTTGAGAATTCTTCATTTACAATACATCTACTTCCACATAACCCTACAAGACAAAGTAATATTATTAACCATTTATGGTCCTTGAAAGATGCAGGGTGACAAACATTTTAAAAGTTCCAAGCAGCAAAAGGGAATCCAAAGGAAACAGGCGTATAGTATTCAATGGTAACAAAAATCTGATTATAAGTTGTCTGAAAATAAAATGTGAAGCATTCAGTATGTCTTTTCTTTTTCCTTTCATTTTGGTTTTTACATTAATTACATGAATAAAAATTAACATTATCAGCACAGCTGATAATGGACTTCTTCCCCTGATGACTAGATAAAGTTTCACCTTGCCTGAATAAAGGATGGGTGGTGCCTTCTCAGTGAATTACTGATTCCAGCCTTTCTCTTTTTCCCCATGTGGAAAATTGTTTAAAAAAAAATAAATAAACAAGCAGAAGCAATAGAGCTTAGACACATGGATCTGCCTTTTAAAGATTCACAAAATGGATTAACACCAGAGATGAACAGTCAGCTGAAAGGAGTTCATCTGAAGAGATAGCTGGTCATTAGCATTTGTACTGCCCAAAAACTAGTTCTCCAGAATTACTCTAAGCTCCTCTAAACTTCTCGACGGCAAAGAATCAGCAGGAGAAGTCCAGAGTCCGAAGGCAACGATGGACTTGAGTTCATCTCCACTTTAGAAATATGTAAATTTCAGGAGAGATAATTTCATGGTATGTCATAAACAAGTGTCTCAGAGAGAGAAAGAAAAGGGTGCAGACTCTTGACCATGTGGACTATGGCTCCTAATGGGACAGTACAGGACTAGAAAGATCTGTGCAAAGGCTGGAAGAAAACAGCATGACTAATAGCCTTGCAATGAACAACTTTTTACTTAAAAATCTTCTAAAATCAAATATTCCATTTTGGGAAACTGTGATAAAGAGCTTGTCTCTGGAATAACAAGCTTCCTCCAGTGGTTGAAGGAAATCTATTTAGAAGTGTCCTCTGTTACATCAGTCTCTTATCTGTGTCTGAATCTAAATCACAGACATTCAGAACAGATGATTGACATAACTGAAAGGAATAAAGGAGAAAGAACATAAACCACAGTATTAAAAGAATAGTGTATAGACTGTTTACATGAAGTAATTTTTTTCTGATCACCTGGGAACCATAAAAAATTTCAAAAAATTACTTTGTAAACCTATGAGACTCCCTCACAGCTGTTATCAGTTAAGCTTTAGAACCAACAAGGAGTAAGCACAGAAGAAGACAAATATTTACAGGAGAAAGAGAAAAGGACATAAGGCACTATAAACCAGGCAGCTTAACAAAATTAATTACTGGTAAACTAATATAGAATAATATTGGTGGTTTGGGAAGAAATAGATGCAGTGTATTTCAAATACAAAAAACACTTCTATCTTATAGAATCTCTCAAGAGTAATGGGGTGGTACATTTTAAATGAAAATACTTATATTGTGGGAATAAAATTGAGTATGAAAACACTCAAAATTCTGATAAATAATCTTTCTTAACTTGTATGGTTGTACCAGGCAAGGTTTTGCCAGCACAGGTCTTATAACCTCTGGTACTCAATGTAGTAATGAAAAGGAGAAAGGAACAGAAAATATTTATGTCTGCAGATGGAAATTCCTAAATTTGAAAAAAAAAAGATCAAAATGGAATACTCTTTGTTTAAAATAAGATGCAACTATATGTAGCTAAGAGGAAATAATGATTATTAATTAGCAATGCTGCGAAGTAGACGGCTAGTTTTTTTAAAGAAAAGAGGATCAGAGTTTAAAGTTAATTACTCAAACTCATCATGAATCAAGATATAGAATTAAATCATATTACCATAATAAAAAACAGTGGTAGAGAACAAGTTGTCTGAACAACCATCTTTCAAGAAATTTATGTAAAGTTCAGAGGACAAACAATTGGCTATGTTAAGGTCTACTCCAAAGTTTTTAATCTTTTATTATCCCCATTTTAATGGTGGAAGTTCAACAATCAGGATTCTCTGAGAAGGAATGGGAAAATCATCAGAATGTCAGATGAGAATCCCACTCCCTCAAAGAAGCTTTAAATGATCATCCTCAGAGCAGTGTTGGTCAAATAAATAATCTGCTGAAACCGATCATCCCCTCCCTAAGTTAATAATGCACTTTAGTTTCAAAAAAGTTTTTCAGAATGCTTCATGTAAAAAGGAACTAATTTTTAAAATTCAGCTGGGATATAGGATATGAAATTGGAGTGTCTGCAAATTTATATAAAATGAGAACTTTTTCATAGCACCAGAAAAAAAAAACCAAAAAAAAAAAAACCACCAAAACAAAAAAACCCACACACCACAAAAACATCTTCCCAAAAGAATCAGCTAACCATTTTCCAGTTTGCAGAAGGACTTATTTCCCTAGATACTAAGCTTCAGCAAAAATCTAGCTTATCACATGCAAGATGGTTTTTATAGGGGAAAAAGATATATAACCTTAATGGTTAGGTATTGGTCTGACAGGTCCTTGTAAACATGCCATTTTGGGAGCCATCACCTTGCTCCATTTGCATAATGCTCAACTACCAGATTAATCTCTGAAGTAAGAATGAGAAAACTTAATAATATTGGGTGTCCAAGACTTTCAGACTGGATGAATAAGAGAAAGAAAATTAAATGTAAATATTTGTTCATGAAATCATTATGAGAAATTTCTGTGGTACTCTTTCACAGTACCTGGTAGCTTTTAAAGAATCTTTTAATCAGATTTAAATGCAGCATATTAAATAATTTCTATTTTTTTTTCCAAAATACTTCTCTATGCTTCACTGAAGAGTTAAATAAAATAAAGGAAGATGTATGCAATAGTCTCTGTGATTCATTTGCCCTGCTGTTCTGTCTGTGGGTAATTTGAATAAAAAAAGGTATTATTTGAGAAGGTCATTTAAACAATACCTAATGTTATCTCATTGTTATTTTCACTGTTATTTTATGTAACAAAATAGATTTTCCTAGGCAAATTGCTAACCCCAAACATAGTTTCTGAAGTATTTATTTCTCTAAGCAAACTGCAGAAATATTTTTGAACATTCTTTCACAATGTTGAAGTTTCTAAAGATAGAACTCAGTAGTTCCTAATTGTACGTTTCAGACAACGATATTTTATAAACACCTATCTCCATTTTATAAGAGTTAAAATGTACATATCTTGAAAGAACTGAGGTATTTATGTCAATGTGGGAGACAAAATGATACTCATGAATTGTCATTGATATTTTTAATGCAATGTGATGTTGGTTTTGTTTTTCTTTTCAAAATCAAGACTATTCATTTTAATTATTCAGGTAAGTGAAACATTGTTATGATTAATAACATAAACATTTCATCAATTTTTTTCACTATCCAAAATCTGTTACAAAAACTTATTCTTAACAATAATAGGGCTTTTTCAATTTATACTGAATTATCAGGCTTCCTGTCACTAAATGAAAAGAGAAACTAAATAGATTTTGCCAACAGATAGGTTATGCCAGTTACTACATTTATTACATTCATTATTCTTTCAGTTCTCAAGACTTATTTTTTGAGTTAGACTAGTTAAGAGTCACAGATAGAGTTTTTCCCTCCAAACTGGGAAAAATCTGTCCTGTATAAAATAAAATAAATATTTCTAGTTCTTGTCAAAATAAACAGAAGGGATGTTCTGATACCTCTCCTTCTGAATCTGAGTTACTACTGATAAGACTAAAATTTGCAAAGTTCTTCCACATAGATTCTTAATAAAATGTTTCTAAGGTGTTAATTTTTCAAAGCCAATCAATCTTGTGGACCAAATAAAATTGTTTGCTCCCTATTGTATTAACACAAATCTTTGAGTAATTTTAAGTTGCTGGACCATGAAATGGCACACTTTAGACTTCTTTTTTTTCACAAAGGTGACTTCTTAAATAATAATGACTGTGTTGCCACAGCTCAATGAGAATTTGAAGCTTTGAAAGAGGTCTAAAGTTAAAGTTCTTCAAAAATAATTACACACTTCATTCAAACAATCCTAAATCTTCTTCTGGATTTCTACAATGATCTACAATTTTCATCATTGTTTTTTCTCCAGGCTCTCAAATACCTGGCATAACTTAAAACCTGCTCGCTCCATTTCTAATTCTTCAAACTCTTTTATACACAGGGATATTCTTTTCTGAGGATTTTCTTATCTGGCCTTTTATTATACACTCTATGCCATGTCAATCCAAATTTTACCTGATGAGAGGTCAAGTCAAACTTGACCATGAGTTTGATGTTGTGCACCTGAACTGTGGGAAACACAAAAAACCTGGGGAGAGTCGAGGAGTAAGAAAAATAAGGAAAAGTGGTCTTTTCAATCTACTGAAAACTTTGAAACATTTTAAAATAAAATATACATATTGAGAGTTAAGAAGCAGGGAATTCAGTTTCTGTTTGAGCCTGAGACTCAATTTACAACATGTTTTATCTTGTTTTTAAAGGTGATTTGGGAAAAAAATCTTTTAAGCACATTGTTGTTTCTCAACTCAGAGGGTACCTTGAGCCACTGTAAAGTGCATAGCAATTGCTGGTGGAAACATTTTTATAATTTCTATATTCTGAATTTCTGATTCTTGGTCACAATATGAAATGAAATAATCTTGAAAAAAAAAGGGGGGGAGGGGCAGGAATAATTTCTTCTGTGTACTAAGCCTTTCTGAAAGCCTTTCAACAGTGAGAAGCATATCCCTCCTGTCAAAACAGACTTAAATGTTTCATTATTCATTTATATCCTGTGAATCAAGGAGAGAAGATTATAGCTGTTAGCGTGGGCTACACAGGGCTGTTTAGAAATACTCTAACTAAACAAGCTGGCATACCTAATTTTTTATACATCTCTAAAAAACAGATAAAATTACATATAAATAAATATAAATATAGATAAATATAAATATAAATAGATAAAAATACAGATAAAATTAAAGACTCCTCTTTTATATATCTAAGGAGATATTTCTTCTCTCTTTTTTTTCTAAACCTGCATGCTGTCTTTCTGAATTTTAAAGCAGTGACAAAAAATGCTGCTTGGTAATGATAAAGCATATTTTAGTTTCATGCAGCTCAAGTCCTAAAGAGAATTCTGACAAGAAATATTCATTTGGATTTTTATTTTATCACTCAAGAACTTAATAAAACAATGCTATGGTCTACACAGTGGAGAGAACCTACATGTATGGGATAGAGCAATATTTTACACAGATATATTAAAACTAAGTGTCAGCTGTGTATTTCAGAAGAATAGCAACATAGCAATATGGGAAATGTGGAACATCACAGTACATTCTGGAGGTTCACACTTTGGTCGTTCCCAATAGATAACAGCCACCCAGATGTCTTGGGGCTGCAATGGGACTCAAAAGTATTGATTAGGAGAGCTTTGGGTTTTGCTTAGCCCAGAGAAGGAAAGGCTAAAGCAGGATCTCACTGTTGTGTTCAACATCAGTGTATGGCTGCAGAGAAGTTGGCATTAGCATTTTCTTGGCAATACACAATTTTATCCTTGGCAAAAGAAGGACAATGAGTAAAACTGCAATGAATGCTGTTGTTCAAAAAAGTAATTTGCAATGCTTGTCAAGCACCAGAACACGTTACTCAGGGAGATCTGAAGAAACCTGAGCTACCTGACTGAACTAAAAAAGCCATATCCAGCATCAAAGTCAACCTTATTCTGAACAGTGTGTCTCACTAGACAATTTAGGGAGATACCTTCCAATATAATCTACTCTCTAATTCTAGTCTATAATACATGCATCTCTTCTTCTGCTCCCTGCATTCCTTACTCAAATTTTCAGAATTCTACTCCCACATCTTTCTGCTTTCTCACAGAAACCCCAGACATGAAGCCACAGTAATAATTGTATCAAAATGGCCAAACACCTTAGTTTGAGCCAGTTTAAGGGGGAACACTCTGGAATGAATTTTCTCTCTTCATAAGTTCAACCAATCCCTTTCCACCAATAAGGAATTAATACAAGCACACGTGAGTGAAAAAAAATAGCAGTTAACTAACAAGTGAAACAGCAACAGTCAAGAAATAACAGCAAATAACCACCAGATAGAAAACTGTTCAGTTTGCCCCAAGGCAGTCTCTCTGAGATGAAAAAGAAACCAAAAGAGAACCCAAAAAGGAAAAGCCCCTGCCAGCGACTGTAAAGCAAGAAACCAGGACCCAAACCAGGTGGCCAGAGCTCTGCCTAAGGCAAAGACGACAAACAAGTGAAGCAAAATTCATGCAGCAAAAGAGCTCAAGCTGCCTGCCAGAGCAGACTTTAAAAAGGCTGTGATACCATCGCCTACCTTGCCATTCTGGTCCCCGCTGCACTGCAGGTCTTTAAAGACACAGTAGCAATCTTTGGGAACAGATGTATATGGAGTACAATGACTTTTTGAGTTACCTCAGGGAACCAGAGTATTACAAAATGGTAAACTTGTGATGCCTGTACCTGAGACGCTGATCAGAAATAGCTGTGATTACTGACTACAGGCAGACAGCAATCCAATGCATTTCTCAGACTGAGCTTGTCATCTGATCATTGTTCTGATGCTCTGCACAAAGTGAGCTCTCTGCATTATTTCACAGACTTTAATATGCATGTAAAATGTACACATAACTTAAAATTTTTTTCAAGGCTGTATTAGTGTCTTCCCTGGAAGCAGGATGAAAGGAGTGACAAAAAGCTAGAAAATGTTACTGCTTTTAGCTGTACAGAAGTGGAAAATCAATTACAAATACAGAAACATAGCACATCAATATGAAGTTTGAAACAAATTTGAGAATGTACTTCAGAACTGATAAGCATAATTTCTCATACTGATTTTAATATTATAGTTGATATAATACAATAGAATATAGAGTTATATGCATATTTTGTACACTGCTCTATAACCTTGAAGAAATATTTGTAGCAAAAATCCTATATCTTCTATAAAGACTCATAGTAAAAGTGGAATTTAGAAATATTTCTGTTAAAAACTCAGCTTCTAAGTTACTGATTGAATCAAATGTTATTTTTCTTCTTAAAATCTAATATGCGTATTCTGAGATTGGTTTAGCATATCAGGTTATATTAAGGTAAGATTACTTGAAAAGCTGTGCATTTTCTAACCTCCCATGTGGAAAATTTTATGCATATTATTTGTAAATGTGAAAGCCTCAGGAGCAGGGCTGCATTAGCAGATCCTGTTGCAAAGATATCCTCAATAATTTACAAACCAACAAAGCCTGAATTGGATAGAAGTTGTTTCTGGCATAACAAATTCTAAAATAAAGGCAGAGAGCACCATCTTATGGAGTCAATGAAGCATTGACACTCTTCACAGTGCATGCAGAGAACTGAGTTTTGGTTAAAAAAATGTTTATATATGCAACAAGTTTAGCAAATTTTCTGTGAGCATAGTAACTAATAGAGCATGGTTTCAAACAGGCTCCTGCTCTGTGTCTCACAGCAGAAAATTTTCCTGTCCTTGCCAGCTCTCTCTGCATCACTAGGGCCTGCCTTTCTCTGTGACATGATGCCCAGCTCTTCACAGAAACTCCTCCAAGAGGGTTTCTTCTCACAGGGCAGTCCCTACTCACACTCTGGTTAGTTCAGAGTGGGAAGTCAACTGGTATGTGTGCTGTTTGGCAAAATGTTGGCTGTTTCTTGGAGCACTTAAAGGACTGAAAATTTTGCTGGAGGTGTCCAACAAATTAAAAAGCTGCTGGCAGTTTAACAAGAAATTGAGACTGATGGAGTTATATCAGGTTATTAGTCCAAAACAAGTTGGCATAAAGCAGTTAAGCTGTACTAAATTAAAAAAGAAAGCTGATATACCAATTAAGAGTTTTGCAGAAAAAGACCTGGGGTCCTGGAAGAAAGCTGGTCATGGGCCAGCAATGTGTCCATGCAGCAAAAGCAGCCAAAAGCATTCTGGGCTACTGCAGGAGCATTGCTGCCAGCAGGTTAATGGAGGTGATTCCTCCCCTATATTTGGCCCTGGTGAGACACATTTGCAGCGCTGTGTCTAGATCTGGGCTCCCTTGCTCTGAACACAGGGCTGTGTACTGACTGGTACAGAATTACCTTTCCTAATACCAGTCTGTGCAGTGCTAGGTTTGGTTCTGGGGCCAACACAGTGTTGATAACACACGAGTGTTTTAGCTGTTGCTGAGCACTGCTTGCACAGTAATGAGGCTTTTTCTGTTTCTCACTCCATCCTCTCCCCCCACAGCAGGTAGGCAGGGGGTGAATAAAAGGTTGGAAGGGAACAGCAGGACTGCAGACTTGAGCAGACCAAAGGGATATTCCATGCAATATAACATTTCATTCAGCAATAAAACTGTTGGGGTGAGGGTGCTTTTTTCAGGGTAGCTATCACTAAGAGACTGACTGGGCATCAGTATGCTGATGGAAGCTGGTGACTAATTCCCTTTGCATAAATTTAGTTTAGTTTCTTCACCTGTTAAAATATCTTCATCTTAACATGCCGATTTTCTCCTTTTTGCCCTTTAAATTATTTCTTCCATCTGATTTGGGGTGAATGAGTAAGAAAAGGAATTTGGGCTTATCTGCCAGTAAGGGTAAATTCCCTCAACTGGATTATCTGCAGAGGGGCCTTCTGGTGCCTCAGCTACTCTGTGTCTCTAAAATACCTACACATGGAGCTGACCTGCCACAGGATTACTCTCTACAATACTATATTCCCTTTTGATCTTGGAAAAAACATTTAGAGTGAAAATTGGTACTCCATGCATGTTCTTTATCTTGTACCCCATGTTTTACACCTATGAACTAATGATGACGATGAACATTATTCCTTTGCACCAAATGTTGAAGACCCCATATGAAGAATCTCTTGCTTAATCTGTCTGTCTAACTCTTACATTGTTTTGTCTTTAACTACATACTAGCAACAGCTCACAAAGTCCAGCATTTTCTAGCACAATGCCCAAGTACACAAGCCCATAAATTTTCTGTTTCTCTTTAAAATTCCTAAATTTTAAAAGGAGGAACAGATTTTTCAATCTAAAGTAGATTTAAGTTTGCAAAAAAGTCAATTCTGTTTTGAAAACTAGCATAATTTTCTTCACATTCTATCATGCAGCATAGTTGCTTTTAACTGGATGACAGTATTATCACAGTGTTATTACTATGTCTTCTTGCTCTGTTGAGCTATGGACATGCAATTGGCTACAAGTTATTTTCAGATTTATTTTCTCCATTAGAGGTCAGCAGAAGACCATTTATCTATAAGGATCTGAATGGTTCCCATTTCCTGTTGAAATTCTAGGTCATTAAGCCATTAAGTCAGTCACAAGAAAAATGAATTTGACAATATGGGTCAGAAAAAGCTAAGGCTTAAAGTTCAAAATAGCTATTGCCTGTTTCATGTAGAATAGTTTCATTGTAGAATCATTGTAGGCAAATTTAGATCACTTAAAAATGTGTAATGTGAACAATTATGCCATGAAAATGAATGGCAACATGAACAAAGAGATTCATATAGAGTAGACATGCATATGAGATCCTTCTTATGCAGAAAAACTGCAATGAAAACTCACAATTTTGTTATCTCTCATATTTTCAGTACCACTGAAAAGTTACCTTTACTGAAGAGACCATCCAGATCAGAAGATTCCTGTTCCAGTTTTTTTTAATATCCTTGTACAAAGAGGGCATTTCACTTCACTTTGCATGGAAGAATATCTATAATCCAAGGCTTCTCTGAGTCTGAAGTTTGTAATGACCTTCAGGCAGTCACCAAGAAACTTTCATAGCTGTCCAATAAGCAAACATTTAGGACTAAGAGTAATTTTTTAATTTAGCTGCTGTCATGGGAACTGTAGTGTGTTTTCATTCCCGAACTTAAGCTTAGTCACTGTTTTGGTTAGAACTGAGGAATACTTCCAGAATTATTCTGACAAAGATTTGTGGAGGAATGATGCTTGTATACATCAAGTTATTATAAATACTGAGTTGTTTACTCACAATAAACTGTTCTCCCGAAGGCAACACTACCATGAACTCACCTGCAATCAAGAGTGTAAAAGTTCAGAGTAATAAGTTCAGGAATGCACACAGAGAAGCAGTTCTTAAAACATAAAAAAAGCCCCGAACAGTATCTGGAAAATATGTAATTCGAGAAAAAAAGTTACAATACTGAAAAAGAAATAATAAATTGAAATATGATGATATAGAAACAAAAAAATTTTACTTGCTTCAATTTTAGTTTTTTGTCTTACTTATCTCATGGATTTTTTCATCTAAAGTAGTCTTATCTATAGAAAGATCTCCTACGTTAAATTCTCACAGAATTTAGAAGCACATTCTCTACCAAAGTTTATTTTTGAGAATATTAAGCAGAGGTTCTCTAGTGAAAATATCTAGAATGGAATTTCCTAATCAGAGAAAAAAAAAATATTTTGAGGATTACCAGACTGCTTTTAGAGTTTTAGGCCAGAATTATTAGAAAAAGAGTAATATCCACTAAATTCCCCAATAGATTTTATCATTGCTACAAAATAAATTTCAAAATTATTTCCCTTTCCTCCTTTAATACATTCTTATACAAAAATCATCATCTTCAATGAAATGTCGCATACCAGCTTTTGGTGAGTTATTTCTTCCCTTGCTTAAACACAGTAGGCAGCTTCCCTCTGTCTTTACATGCATAAAAACATACTTTATAAATAATGACTATAAATTTATAAAAAACCCTAATTGAACAATAAAATTTTGATAAAATTGCTCTTCCTGTGATAGCTAAAATCTCTTTCTGAGTTCTATTTTCAAGACTAATCCAATATGTACAAAACTGAAAAGAAAAAAAAACTTTCCACAGGAAGTGACTTCAGCTGTACCCTACATGTTAATATACTCTAAGAGGTCATAAATGCAAAGCCAAAGAGAAACAATATAAAGGTCTGCACAGCTTGGAAATGTGACTTATGATAGAACTGCAGTACAAAAAAGCCCCCAAAAACAAAAAAAAAAAAACCACAAAAAAATCCCCCACAAAACAAACAAACAAAAGTAACTGTGTGTTGCTGTATGTTGTGGGAGAGGAAATTGTAACTGCCAATCCTTGTTTCAGAATATTGAAAGCAGTTCCCTTCTTTGGAACAGTTAAAGAATGCTTAAAGGCATATGCGCACATTTTTCTAGATGCCCTAATATATTTTCTAGACAGAAGAATATGAAAATATATGAAATTTAAAATCTCTCTGCAATAACCAAATAGGAGATTGGTTTTTTTCCTCTTCCTCTAAAAGACATCACAGTTCAAAAAGGGACACACCAATATGGAACAGTGGAAAGGTTTCACTGGATCTTTACATGATTATAATGATGAGACTCAGGAGCCTGAAAAAGATCCATGACACTTGCTATTGTATAATGAACACAGAAAACACCTTCAAACTCAAAGGTCAGATTTCATTAGAATATAAACCAGATTACTCAGCTTTTTAGTTAAAACTAAAGCAACTAGAGTAGCTAATGGTACACCCAGAATCTTGTTGCTGACAAAAAGTTAAAACACATATACAAGTGAGAAAATCCCAAGCCATCATCAGCTTATTTAAAGTATTAGTAAATTAACAAAACCACAGCAGTTATGACTGGTCCAGTAATGCTATTATTCACAGTCCAGCTCCCACAGTAGATCCTCTTTAATAATATCCTCTTTAAAAACACCATATGAGAACAATTGCTAATACTGACTCTTATTGTTGGTACTAAGATCACCTTTGCAATGCCTTTCTGCATCCTCCTGTGAGCAGCTTCAGTCCTCCTCAAACAACAGCCCTGGGGGGAAGCAGAGAAGGTCACACTCTTTGGCAGAAGAGGTTCATGGTTAAGGTTTCTTCCTCCTGTTGTCTGGCAGAGTGTCAGTGATTTCTTCCTGCCCAGCCTTGGGCTTGTTTGGGTTTATAGCTGCACTTTTTCTCAACACAGCCCACCCCACTGCTGGTACTGTGCAGACCCAGTTCACACCGGGGATGTGAGAGTCACCCACCCCAGAAGCTGGGGTGGCCAGCACCACCCAGACCAGGGCCACATTCTGGCCCCACAGGTCCCAGGGTACCACGGGCATTCTGCTAATGATGACAAAATTATATGCATGCAGAGTGGCACACAGCCACTCTGCTCTTGAGGGACACCCCTACAAGCACAAACACAAACACAAACACAGTCCCAGTGTGTTGGGGGTCTCTAGCTCGTCAGAGAGACCCCGAGAAATGTTGGAAAGTCTCTTTTCCCAGCCCAGCACTTGAAGACAGAGTGAAGGCTCTTCATTTCTTGGTCTCAAGGTGGTTTATTATTCCTTATCTATAAAATTCTTTCTCCTGTCCTGCTGAGGTCCGCTCAGCAAGACAGTCAGAGGCACTCTCCCTGCCCCTGGGTTAATATTATGTCTTTTTACTAAAAACTACATGTACAATGTTTACAATTACCTTCCAATACCTATCACCTATGTTAGACAGTGAGCTTCTACTCTAAAACAATCTAAAAGTGCCAACATCACAGCAGAAGATTGAGGCCAAGAAGAAGAAGGAGAAAGGCAGGACATGCCCAGATCCCTCCATCTTGCCCCCTGAACCTCCATTCTAAAAAACCCCAAAATCTACTTTTTCACCTTGTGAAAAATTCACTGTCATTCTACTTAATTTGTTGTGGCTTGCAGATCTAAGGTTGGTAACTTGCTCCATGGGTCATAATCAAAACCACAGGCATTTTGGGCTCTGTGCCAGGGTCTCTGAGCCCCCAGGCAGGGGTCTTGGCTGCTCAGGACAGCCAGAGAGATGTCCTGGGTCCTGATACCAGTGGTGCCTTACCGTGACATGAGCCCTGCTCTCAGACACTGAACCTTACTGTTACAGGTTCATGAGGGTGTCTCACACCATGTTTTGCCTAAGTCTACTTCTGTCATTATTCTGAGTGTTTAGCATTTCAATGGCTCCTGAAGACTTCAGAGAAAGCAATCCTGAGGATTTCACTTTAGAGCAAAATATATGCCTGTTGCAAAGGAAATACAACTGAACCAAAACCAACAAATCTCCCTAGAAAAAGCCCAAACAAACCACACAATGAAACATAGACAGAGACTTGCATAAATATATTAGACTGTCACATTTTCACTCTTTCTCAGGGAAAAAATAGTTGTTTTACAGACTCACAGACACAGACATCAATTGATCAAGTAACTTCTCTTTTGGAGGCAGAAAGGGAAGCCTATGATTACTTGCTGTCTTTTTAAGGTCAGCAGATTATTTCCAGTGAAGAAAATAAATTTACAACATAAATTTTTCTTCTGAGAAAAATAATTGCAACTAACAGAAAAGCATAGGAAAACTCAAGGCAAAACTGTAGCCTGATTGATGCAGAATAAAATCTGTGGTGGAAAGCATCATGTGTTTCATGAGGAAAATATGAGGCTATAATTGCTGTGTTTGTGAAATAGTAGATGAAAGAGAATTGCTTTTTATATGCATTTCATTTATTTTGTGAAACATGTGAAATATTTGTTTAGTATTGTTCTATGGTAGATTACATTATACCATCCTCCCATATTTCTAGTCTTAGTCTGACTTAGATATATTTTACTTGAATACTGCTAAAATAATTTTAATAGAAAGAAATAAAAGAATAACTCCCTGCATATCATCTTCACTGTAACTCATCAAATTGGGGGTGGTTGGGGGATGGGAGGAGAAATACCCCAAACAATCAAAATCTCATGAAGAATAAAGGTAGACATATAAAGCAAATTCATATATTTACCAGAAAACCTGGTATTTTTGAAAAACCCATCAAAATTTCAAAGAGGACTGTGCTGCCTTTTCAGCACTCACAGAAAATAAAACCAGTATGCGTGCATGCACGCATGCACTAACATCAGTGATTAGGCAGGCCCATGTGACAATTACTATTTTTTGACACAACCACAAATTGCTTTATAACTGCTGCCATCATCTCTTATCTGTTTCTTCTTCATGACCTTTGCCCATGGTTACATAAACACAATGGTATCCCAAAGATTAAACTGTAAATTACAAACCCCAATATTTTTCAATTGTTTTGGGATCCAAGCTGTGTAATGCAACATTACTACACACCTATGAAAGTTTTATTTTAGCTTAAATTTAAAAATAAAAAAGAGAAGTTTCTCAAACGAATATAAAAAAGTAGCTCTTGTCTGATACAGCACAGTACTACTACCAAGCAATTACAGCAAAATCACAACATGCTAAATCATCACCATTGTGCATATTAACCCAAATTATATCAGTCTGTCTGCTCACATTCATCTCAGAAAATAGCCCAAATGCCACCTGTTTTATGAGGTTGAATATACACTACTGTGACAGAAGATTTCTTCAGCAATTTACAGAATGTTTCTCACTAATCATATTAGGAGGAGCACAATCATCGTGTTTCTGTTCCATTGGCAGGAGGATAAGTTTCAGGCAAGCCTGTCTGTCTGGCAGAATTATTTTCCTAGTTATACTGGGTTTGCTGTAGCATGGAAAAAAAAGAATTGACCTTTTCTACAATTCTGTGTTTGCATTAAAGCATTATTAATTTCATGGCCTTACACAAGCAAAAATTTGCAAGCACTCTGAGATGAATCTTCTGTGCTAACACAGCATCAACTGATTTGATCCTCTGAAAACTGATTTTAAAAATCAAATATTTTTTCAGACTTATACTATCAACATCACTCAAACTGCAACACAGAAAACAAATCATGATAGTACATGAGAGCCAGATCCTGGCTATCCAGCTACATTCAGTCAAACCTTCCAGCAATGCTGCAGCAGGATTTGGCCTGACATTCATATCTGACTGGTTTATGTCTACTTGTTTCCAATGACTCCCTACTCTCCATCAGGTATGTAGCTGTTTCTTTGGAATTCTAAACCTTGACTGTACCAGACTTGTATGTGCAGCAGCAGCCTGATGACCAGTATCTCTTCTATGTGTTGGTTTCTTGTTGTGTGCTTTGTTCTTTCAAGAAGAGTGACCAGACAAGGTAGAAGGGAAAAGAGGTCAGTGATGTTGCTGGGGTTAATGAATATGCACCAGGGGAGAAGTTTCCACATTGCCAATTACAGCAAGCAGTCACTGCGCAGGCAGCCAGGCTGCAGCTCACATAGGCAGGCTGTTGTGGGGACGGGAAAAACAAATCAAGAGAGGATTTAGCAGAATTTGCAGTGACCCAGACACATGCCGTACTGACTGAAATTAGACCCAGAAGCACAGTCCACTTTGTAGTGATCCATAAATTGGCAGGGAGCTGTGTATATAGATATAACCTTTTGCTCTAACATGTAGTGTAATCATCCTACTAGACATTGCAAATCTGGTGGATTATAAACTGAATCTTTCCAGATTTTGTGTCTCAAAATATTTTGGGGCTCAATTGACGAACTCAGTACTATGGAAAGCTCTAGAATGATTGATTTGTAAGTTCTGGATAACTCCTTATTTCTGTTGGACCTACACTATATGGATTCACCCACAGCTGTGTCATATTTCTCATTCCTTTTCCCAGGACCGAAGATACCATTCTACACCATTCCTGCACAGAAATGGGCTGGTTCAGCCTTAAGAAGAGATGACTGAGAGGGGGTCTCATTCCAGTGTGAAAATGTCTGAAGGCAGGGTATCAAAAGGATGGAGTCAGGCTCTCCTCAGAGGGCCAAGAAATAGGAAGAGGGGCAATGGGCAGAAACTGATGTTCTTCCTGAACATTAGGAAGAATTTCTTTACTGTGCAGGTGACCAAGCACTGGAAGAGATTGCCCAGGGAGGTTGTGGAGTCTCTGTCACTGGAGATATCCAAGAACCATCTGGACACAATCCTGTGCTATGTGCTCTAGGATGACCCTGCTTGAGCTTGGAGATTGGACCAGATGGCCCACTGTGGTCCCTTCCAACTCAACCACTGTGTGATTCTGTGACTTGTGTCTATGTCTTAACTGCTCCCTTGTCCATACAACTTTTTTCCTTAGTTATTTCTGAACAAACTTATGAAAATTCCTACTTTTTTCATTCCTGTCATACATACGAAATATACAGACAATATAACTCTTTCTGAATTTTATTTCTAACTATTCAGTGCAAACCTAAAACTAAATCATGTCTCTAAAGAGATACATCCTTTCAAATTCCCCAGCCTTCACAAAGAGTTCAAAACCAGCAGAAATTCATATTGACTGCAGGAGAAGGAAGAATTTGAGTCCTTGTGAAAGAATTTAAGAAAGCCAAACACATCTGGTGGGACAGGAAGGAACAGAGCTAAGGGTATTGGGAGATACAGAAAACACAGGGCTGGGCATTTATAATGCATATCAGCGTGTTCTTTCTATTAAGAACTGAAATTCTGCATGACCATATCTACTAAATATTCAAGACATCAATACAGGCTACTAGAAAATAGCTCCAAATATAACATGTTACTGTCTAAAGTAGCAGGTGGAAGATCTGGAAATTACTCATCACATTATGGATCTTTATTTCAAACTCTGCATTACTTATCTAAATGGTGAGTAGCAATGCACATTTAGTCACCGGAGACAGAATATTTTTGATTTTCACAGCTGAGTGCATCTGTACTTCAGAATTTATGCTTTTATTTAGCTAAATCATGGGCAACTCCTCCTCAGAATAGAATACCACCGCAGGTCTCTAACCAGAGCAAGTCAAAATACAAAGAACAATTCTGTTTGCTCAACCTATGCACTCTATCAAGTAAGGTTACTATTAATTCCCATCTATCTACCAAATTTGCAATCAGCATGTATGTTGATGCACAAAAGGCATCAACTTAGGTTTAGAAGCACAAAAGGCAAGAACTCTCAAGGCTGAGAATGTTCCAGAATTACCCTTGTGCATTAAAGAGCTTAGTGTCTCAGTACACACTGAAAACAGAATAAAGGTTGAAGTTCTGATTTGCATGTTGATATTCATAAGTGTATATGGTCTAAAACTTCATGATGTGATATGCATGTATTTTTTCTTGAAGAAACATAACCCTCAGACAGAGTAAGAGAGTTCTCTTTTTTCTGTTTCAGGTTCTTAGCTCTGCAATAAGTGAATGATTTTCTTTGTTTCAGATACTTTTAATGGCATCTCTCAATCAGTGCTGCTATCAACATTCTAATAACCAATTATTCCTCTTTTCATTGTAATAATTTAGTAAAAAATTAGATAACATTATACTGAGCAAGAAGTCTAACAGCTCCAAATTCTGAGCTGACAGAGTTGCTCGCTCTTTATATAAAGAAATCTTTTAGGTGAAAAACATGTCTTCACCTTTTAGCTCAAACAAGAGATATTACATGCTTAGGAGTACAGAACAGTCTCTGTCTTCTGAATTTAAAAGGCAACAGTAACTTACAACCGTATTCCCCCCAAAACTCATGTTTGGATAATTCTCCATTAATTCTAAGAGCTTTCTTCTTATCATAAAATCTACAAATTGCTTTGTTTCTACTATCTATCCTATTCCTAAATCTATCCTATTTCAGACATTTTCTTTTTCAACATTACTTAAACCCAAATAATATTATTACCTTGACTGAAGACAGAGAAGAAATTGCTATTACAACAGAAAATTCTTTATCTTGGAATTGTTTCGTCTTGAAGGATTCCAAGTGTTACAAATGGTGCTTGGTGTTTGTGGATTAGAGGGGTATTTTGGTGGCATTTGTTTTGGGGTTTTTTTGGGTTGATTTGGGGTTTTTTGTTATTTTGTTTGTTTGGGGTTTTTTGGGGTTTTTTGTGTTTCTTTTTCTTTTTTTTTTTTTTTTTGAGTATTCAATTATAAGGCCCTAAGGTAAAGTATTATAGTTTATCTTTACTTACTATAGTTTATCTTTACTTACTAATTTTTGGTTGTTCACCTGAGCCAATCATCCAGTCTTCTATTACAGTTAGTGTATCAAAACCACATCTCTAGGACATATTTCATCATATTTCATTTCCTTCTTTACTCCATGATGCAATCAATCACACAGAGGAAGCACCTTGCTTTTCCATAACTGTAGAACAAATACATGTGATTAATTCAAGTATATGTATTTTTTCCTCAGGGAACTCGATCCTTCACTTAAAATACTTTAAGGTGCTCTCTAAGAAAAACAGTGAAGTATGTGTTGCTTAACCTCTATAGTGAAATATAAAATTCAAGAATGCAGAGTTTCACCACTTCTTTGGTAAGTGCCTGAAGGGCAGGCAGAACATTTTGCCTAACTTGCCTTTATTTCTCTCTCTCAAAATCTATGGGTTTATTTCTGCCATAATTGCAAATATGAAACTTGATGTACAAAAATACCATTTTTAAAACTTTATACTAAAAATTCTTTGCAAACATAGAATAGCATAGATAGATTTGCTGCTACCAAGCAAATGAGCATTGCAGGAAGAAACAAAAATAGGGCAGTACCTTGCATGTTTTTCTCCTGCTTCCCTGCTCCCTGTGCAGTACATAAATTTACATTACTATTTAGTGCCCTGTGGTGCTGAATATTGTAGGTTGATGGAACATAATGTTGAAAAATTGTCCGAGAAAGTAGAACTAAATGACTCTGTGACCTTTTAGTTACATGACACCACAAGATGGTGAGAAATTTTCATGCAAGCTTAAAGACTTTGTAAAAGTTACTCAAATTTATTTATGTGACACGGTTTTATATTTAAATCTACCATTTCCTTTAAAGAATTAGTTGTTGTCTTTCATGTTAAAAAAAAAAAAAAACAAAGCACAGAAGCATAGAACAATAACCGCTAACCAACCTTTGATAGGAGGTCTAAATAAAAAAAATAAAAAATTTATTTGAAAACTATTTCACACTCATAATTCTACATTTTTTAATCCTTGTTTAATTATAATTTGCATTATATTATAGCAATAATTTATTTTCATATCTTAAAAGACAGAGGACTTTTGTTTGTTTTTATTAAGAAAGTAGTACACCACTTGTCATTTAAATGAACAAAATAATGAATTGCAAATTAAGAGAACTTAGTGAAGCATGAGACCATTTAGCAAAATATTTATACATGCCACACAGATTCTTCCTGAAAAGGTTATTTGAGTGTAAATGTGACATTTTGAAATGTGTGAATAGTGAAAACTAAATCAATCATAAGTCATTTATCACTTAGTAATGAAATTTAATGTTTGTCTTCCTTCTTATTCCTATTTAAAAAGGTCTTGCCCCTGTAATTAAATTCTTTGAGTCAGACCATCCTACTTTTTCCAGAAAATTATCATTTTTCTTTATTGCATCTGACCTGGATAAGGATCCATGCTTCTATAATAAAAAATATGTTTTCATAAAATTAATAACACAGCTTCAGTCATTGATATATCATGGTATTTTTATTAAATTCCACAGTCTTTGGCCCATTTTCTTAATCTTTTGCACTGGGTTTATACTTTGCAATCATTTTAGGTAACCAGACAAAAAAGCCTGAATTCCAGCTTTGGAGCCCCAGTCTCAACTTTTCCTCTGCTTGGGCTTTTGCTTTGGAACACTGGTTAAATCAGAGCAAAAGTGAACACATCCTGGGTACTAGTAGAATAGACTTTATGTCCACTAATGCAGTTTTCTGTTTCTATGTTGTTTGAAGTTTCCCAACTCTATTCATTTCACTTATGAATCCATATTACCTGCACAACTGTCTTACATTTGTGCTTCAATAATATTTAAGGCATCTTGTATTGTTTCTGTACAGAAATCAACTGACAATTTTGTACGGAAATATTTATCCTATCCCTATTGTCCCCCACAAAAAATAGTCAAATAAAAAAAATTTAAAATTTAAATAAACAAATTGAAAAACAATCAAAAAATAAATAAATAAAAAACAAATTTTAAAAAATCAAAAACATACCAACATGCTATTGAGAATTTAAAGGTTGTGTGCACATACTAAACCAATAAGACAAATTATGTCTGTATAGAAAAACCTAATCTTAACTGCAATTTTGTTTATCAGAAACTTCTCTAACTTCTCTGCTAACTCAGAAATTTTGCATACATGTATGCATTGTCTTGACTGAACATATATTAGATATGATATCTTCTTCAGGGCACACATTTTGCAAAGGTATGTCTCACAGATCCTTCTGAAGGGAACAACAATTTTAATGTTTCAGCAAACTGCTTTTCATCAAAAGTAATGTTGGTGTGGACAAAACCCCAGAATTCAACTCAGATGTGGTGAGGAAAGCAGCAGTGTGTTTGTTACTGCAGCTGTGGGAGAGAACACACAGCAGCAGCGATGTGTCACACTGCTGATATGAATTCTCTGATATGAGTCAGAGTTTATACATACCTTTAGCCTGGACAATCCATTCTGCACCAACACTGTGTCAGACAAGCAGGACATGATAAATAACAACAGGATTGAAATCCTCCTGATAAGGAGTACAGAGTACAGCCTGGCAGGAATAATCAACTTCTTTCTTAAGAAAAGTTTGCAAGTCTTGTTGGCAAGATCATTAGCTGCAAATTCTTCTTACCTAGTGAGATCTGCAAAGACCCGTGAGACCTTCACTCTCTTGCTTCCACAAAGGAAATATGTGTCAGAGAATCACAGAATGGTTTGAGCTGGAAGGGGCCTTAAATGCAGAAGCACTGTGTTACTAATCTTTCCACCAGTAAACATGATCATCACTGCATAGTTTTGGCTGGTGCCAGGCATTTAAAATAAATGCACCCTGTGGTCAAGTTTATTTTCCTAAGGTGAGAATGTGCCTTCCATGAAGATATTGCTCATCAGCAATGGGGAATGCATTTTTATTTGGTCAAGTGGAAGTCATACAAAACAATACAGAGGTTTTAGAAAGGTAAAACCCAAAAGTACAGGAGGATCCTATGCATTTTTCTCAGACAGTATATACCAGATTTCACATTAATGTTTGAGTGTTTGAATAACCAGAATTTCTGCTCAGAATGGAAATAAGGTATTGACTGTGGGGTTATTCTGGGATGGATAATTTCTTATTATTAATGATTATTCTCTTACTGGGAAGAGAGTTTCCTTCTTTAAAGTTTTTATGGGACAGTAAACCCAGTTTCTTTTCATTTCAGTTGAAGTGCCAATCTGAAAATCCTGACTGACTTTAAGAATTTATAATAGCAGGTTCCTTCTGCTACAACTGCGATGCATACTTCTTGAACCTGCCTTTTGCAAGACAAGAACCTTCCTCACCTCCACTGCACATGCATTTTCTTTCTGATCTGTGAACTACAAACAGCAGGATAAGAAGGAGGTTAGATGCTCCAAAATCTGTATGTAGACTGCTTTGGTACAGGGGTCATTAATCCCTAAGTCAGCCTTGGGTTCCTTGTCCAGATTTAAACATGACATTTCCTGTATCTTTGTCCTTTTCAGAAGCTGCTCAATAGTGTGTTGGGTTATACCATGCCCACACAGCAATTCTCTCTGTGCATTCTTGTAGAATTTCCTCTACCATCATTAATATTAAAATCCCAAGGAACGGTTAAAAAGTGTAAAAATTTTAGAATTATAGTTCAAGCAAAATAGTTCAGAAAGCCAACCACTAAAATTAAGCTTTCAAATCTTAAAGACAAAGCTTCTTCCAAACTGATAATGCTCAGAAAAGTTGCTTTTTATGTACAGACTATCAGAGCTCACATGGGTGGGAGGGAGGCTGTTGCAGCACACAGGAACACACAGAAACTGTTATGACATACTATCAACAGGTGCCCTACTGTTCCCCTGTTCTTTTGATCATATTTGTATCTACCTTTGCAAGACATGAACTATCTTTGCAATTTGGTACATAGTATTCCCCAAGAAGCCAGGTCTGCAAATATGATCATGGCTTCAGCATTAAAGTACAAGAAAATTTCAACTCTACATGGAAGGATTTCCCATTCAATTATGAGGTGGGGTCCTTTTTTCATATATTTTTCTTGTTTTTAAGAACATTAATATTTTTAAATATTATTAAGGCATTTACTGAATATAAAGAGGCAAGGGAAATTCCTATATGAGAGGAACATGCAAAGTAGGCAAAATGAAAAAAAAAGACCATCAAGTAATGATGTCAAGGGACATAGTAAAGCACAAGGAAGAGATAAAAATATACATACGTGTCAAAGCACGGGGAAATAATAAGCTGATATTACTGAGCTACTGAGTAGTTTGAGAATACTCAAGCTTGGAAGCAAAGTGATTCCATAGGTCTTCAATCCTCTTCAGAAATTACATTTATTTTCAAAACTAACTAGCTTAACTGCTTCAGTTAGTCTTTCTCAGACAGGCATTCTTTACTAGTATATATTTATATTAGAGATTAGGCAACATTTCCTACTCCAATTTGGCTTTGAATTCCAACAAATAGATATAAATAATAATAATTATAAAACATTTGGATTTGTTTAAGAGCTATTCATGGTTATTGGAATATGAATCCCAATATAACCAGTTAGATGGTGCCTGGGCCAGTTCTGACCCTCGCTGCTGGGCCAAAGGCAGCACTGTGGTGTTTTACCCCAGAGATACCTTGGCTGGCGGAGAGTGCAGCGGGGCACAAGACGCAAGTCCAGGCTTGTCAGGACTCCGTTTACCTCAGGAGAGAGCTTCTGGCGATGGTGAAGAGAAGGAAGGAGTGGATTCTGCTAGAGGGTTATATCCAGATGTTTATTCCATGGGTGCAGAGGTCTGCACCGGGACAATTCCTCCAACAGAATAGAGGCCGCATGGCCTCATTAACATTTTAAGCTCAGGGCAGGGGAAGGGGAGGGGACAGGTGAGCCACCAACCAGGTGAAGGGGCAGGGTCTCAAGGGACTAGGGACACCTATCACACGACGCCTTGCTGGTATGTTAGCCTAATTGACAGGGCACACTCAGCGAGGGGCGAGGGGGAAGGGAGAAGGTAAAACAGGACATTGCAACACACCGCAACACATGGTTAAGTGGGCTTTTTTGCTTATTTTGTTTTTAAATAAAGCTTGGTGCTGATAATTTAAAAATATATATAGACATAAGAAATCCTCTCTAACAATTTATCTGGCATTTTACACTTCCATAAACCAATCCAGGGTGCCCATTACTGTATGATATCAGCATGCATGCTAAGCTCAGTGTAGGTGAGCTATGTTTATGTTACGCTTCAACATCACACTCTGGAGTGTATCATTGCTTAAAGGATGGAAAGGTCAAACATTTACATCATACCATCACGTCTCGCAGAACAGTTTTAGACTGCCATTCTCTGTTACTTCATCCTTTCAGGAAAAGTATTTTCAAGATAAAATAACAAACATAATTCAATTAAAACTGCTTTCTCAAAGTGCTAACCTGCAGCATAGTCTTGCAGTTCTCTTTGGGTAAGGTCACATCCTTCTCATACAGTGCTAACATATACACACACTGATACATAAATTATATATTAGTAGAAAATCCAGCAAAACTTTAAATTAGCAATTACTAGCTGTTAATTTTTAAAAATAAAATGAAAGGATGGAATATGGCAGAGGCTGACATCTTTACAGCAAATGTATTAACATTAAGAAAGAACAGAGCTGCACCGGTGGGAAACGAGTTTCAGGTCAGCATCAGTATCTCATTACACATCTACACTGTTTTAGGATACAGACTATCATCCTGAGAACCTTTCTGGATAATAGCACACTACAGAGGAGCAGAGTATAAGAATCTGCAACCATACACACAGCATGATTATTCCATCAGTAACTATATATTTGTGGTATCCAGAACTGTTAATCTAGTAACATTATAGAAGCATTTTGGTTGGAAAAGACCCTTAAGATCACTGACGTTCAACCTTTGACTAAACACTGCCAAGTCCACCACTAAACCATGTGTCAATGAGGGCCACATCTACATATCCTTTAAACAGTTTGACATGGTGACTCAATGTCGCCATGGGCATTCTATCCTAATGCTTCCAAACCCTTTTGGTGAAGAAATTTTTTCCTACTATGCAGTCTAAATCTCCCCAGTGCAACTTGAGGCCATTTTCTTGCTTGCTACTTGGGAGAAGAGACCAACCTCCAGCTAGCTACAACCACCTTTCAGGTAGAGAGTAATAAACATACTTTACCTTATTGCAAAATGGACCTCAATGATCCAGCCTGTCCAGATCCCTCTGCAGATCCTTCCTACCCTCCAGCAGATGAAAACTCCCAGCCAGCTTGGTGTCATCTGCAAACTTACCCAGGATGCACTCAATCTCTTCATTTAGGTCATCAGTAAAGCTATTAAACAGGATTGGCCAAAATACTGAGACCTGCAGAACACCACTTATGACCATCCACCAGCTAGTCCATTCACCATTATTCTTTGGAATCTATCATTGTGCCATTTTTCCCCAGTGAACAATATATCAATGTTCAAGCCACGGACAGCCAATTTCTCCAGGAAAATGCTGTGGGAAACCATGTCAAAGGCTCCACTAAAGTCTAGGTAGACAACATCCAAAGCCTTTCTCTCATTCACTAAGCTGGTCACCTTGCCATAGAAGGAGAACAGGTTGGTCAGGCAGGACCTGCCTCTCCTAAATTCGTGCTGGTTGTGCCTGTGCCCCCAGCTGTGCTGTGTGTGTCTTATATGGGCACTCAAGACAACGTGCTCTATGACCTTCTCTGACCTTCTGTCTGAAGTCAGACTGACAGGCCTGTAGTTTCTTCATGGAAGTAGAAGGCTCCTGGAGAGGGTCTCTCTTTCTGACAGATTTCCCTGATTCATGAAACTCCCCTGCGCATCATGCAAGAGCACTCTTCCATAGATTGTGCCAGCACTAGAGCCAGCATCAAAAGGAGATTTTTTGGTATTGCTTGCTCTACTTAATCTGCTTTTGATTAATTCAGCTTGTCTGTCACAACAGTTCTACATACCATGAAGACTGAGATTGCTCAAAACGTCATACCTCCTGACTACAACTTCATCTTTTATGTGGACTCAACAATCTTTACCTGGTCGTAAAGGAATCTAACATGAAAAACTAAATGTAAATTTAAAAAATAGAATCTAAATGCTCTGGTTCTCTCAGCACCTCTTCTCTCATCCCAGAACAAAGGCATTTTCTTCACTTATGGAGAGGGGACATTGCTTCTGCAGGCATCTGGCATCATTCATTTTGTGGTATTGAAGCTTTTCTAGAAACCATTTGACCCTTTTCATCAGCCTACTTTTCCTGAAGTTGTAAGATTAATCTTGCCAAGATGTCCTGCATCTCTGTAGAATTCCTGGAAGGTTGCTAAAGAAAGCTGTAGATACAAACTGCTTCCTAGATGTTCCTAAGAAACCAACTTTTCTTCTGCAAAGTAACACCTTTTCAGCATTATATATTCAGCTTGGCCTATAGATACTTCTGAAATCTGAATACCATTAACAGAAAGCAAATTTACATAAATTAAAAAAACTCTCAAAAATTAAAAAATCCCAAAAGCACAAAAACCAAAAGACCAAACAAACTCCCCTATCAGTATGGATTTAAAAATTTTTAAATGGTGTATATTTTATACAACACTTTGTTTAATGTATCATTTGTGCAACCATTTTTTTCCTGGGTTTTATGTCCTTTAGAAGATATTTCAGTGAAAAGTAATTACACTATGTGTATATATATAATTAAGGAATAAAAGAATAAAGAGGGAAAAACTTTTTGTTTGACATACCTTTCCGATTCTTCTTTTGACTCCAAATTGGGAGTGTTCAGGGATGCTTGGAACAAACAGACCAGAAATGCTGCTGCAGGCTTTCTAAGGCAATAAAGTATCACAACCATTTTGAAACTAATTCATCAGTATAATATGAATTTTTTTTTCACATCTAAAGAGAAATACTTCTTTTGCCTGGTACACAGCAATAAAAAGAGATGTTACTATTTCTCCTAGTTTTCATAACTCTCTGAAGGTTAGGCAGGCTACTACTACCCTGAGACCTGCAGAAACCAGAGGTTCCCTTCTTTTAGCCTTTTTTCCCTTCTTTTGGAAGAGTTCATTGTAGACAGAAACCAACCTGGATTGCTCTGGACTGAATTCATGTACGACTGTTAATCATTGAACAAGGCAACTCTTAGTAGTGGCCGCATCACCAGGATGTCCTGGTCGAACATTGAGATATAAACCTTCTCATTGATATGGACTCTTGGAGAAGATTGTACTCTTCTCCCTGGACAGCTTGGTCCATTGATCAACTGGATGCTATAACTTGTCAAGGAGTTGCTCTTAGTCTAGAGGTGTGGTCCAATTTTCGGAGGATTTGTTTTTCTCCAAGGTCTCCCCAAGCAAAAAATGCAGACCAGTGGCTTGTGGGTGAGTGAGCCTGGTGGGTGTATGTGTGTTTTGGGGTGGTTGCTGGTTTTGAGGTTCCACAGGGTCTTCTCGTGCTCACTTCTCAATGCATGGTTTCAAACAGAAACAATGAAGGTAATTCAAGCATTGCTCACAAAATAGATATTTACAAATAAATCTTATAAACATTTTTCAATAAAGTAAAAATGTATGTGAAGACCCTCATATACCACTATAGTGTTGGAGTTTTTTTCTAATTTTAATACAGACAACATAAGAAAAGTGGATTGCAGAAGTGAATCCAGACTAGTCCTTCTTCCAACACCACAGAGATATTTCTTTTCCTCCACAGTTAAAGTCAAGGGCTTCATGCTTTAAATATCTAGCTCTCACTTTGATTTATCCTATTTAAAAAAGAAAATGCATAAGTAATTGCAAATGTGCATTTAATCTTTCAAGTATTTTTGAAAACTCCCCTCACTTTATTCATTACTTAAGTCCTTCTTTTGCAAATATGCCTTGTGCAGTGATATCAGTGATCCATGACTACAGTGCAAAATAGACTCCCAATAAAGAAAAAGAGATCATATGCTGGAATTTATGCATTTCTAATTAAACTTTTAAAAATTTTTATAACATTCAAGAATGAGGCCACATTTTAATCAAGCAAGTGCATGCTGAAATTTGTACCATCTAGAAGCATTCTTAAATATATCAATCACACTGCATTTGATGCTGTCTTCAAAAAAGCCATATGACCAATCCTGAATTGCATAAAGCCATGGAAGATACAGATTTGAGACATATTGAAATCATATATACTTCCTGTGATGGGTTGACCTTAGGTGGATACCAGGTGTGCCCCAAGGTACCCTATTACATCCCCTTCTCAGCTGGACACAGTAGGGAAATTAAGATGGGAAAAAAAACCCCAAACCTTGGTTTAGGATAAGGAAATTTACTAGAACAAAAATGAAAGACAGCATATGCAAAAGCAAAGAAAAATAAATGAAAGGTTTTACTCTCCACTTCCCATCAGCAAGCTATATCTGGCCACCCCCATGGAAGCAGGGCTCCTGCACACATTACAACTGCTCTGGAAGGCAAATGTTGCAAATGTTGCAAATAGTGAATGCCCTTACTTCCTTCTCCTTCCCTTAGCTTTTATATGTTGAAAAATATCAAGTCTTATTTTCTTTCATACTCAAAGTACTAAAGAGGTTCACATTTAAATGAACATGCTTCAATGTGTTTAAGTAAATAAGGAAAGCAGTTCTTGGCCTTGAGAAATTCTTTTGTCATATACCTACTTTTATTAGAATTCCTAATAACATAGAAAAGGGTAGTCACAACTGCATCTTATTTTAAAATTTCTTTGACTGAAACAATGTTTTTTGTCATAGTCATCTTGAAAGTGTAAAATTCAAAGCATTACTACTAGATGTCAATCATACAATAAAGCTGGGTTGTGCATGTGAAAATATATACTCAGTACTTCAAAGAAGGGATATAGAATTGCATTTAGAGGTCCTTTAGAGTGGCTAAAATCACAACAAATATACTACAGGTAAATTGTGACACCTTGACCACAGTGCAGAGAATAAAAATTACACAAAGTAAATTCAGGAAAAGACTAAATTTTAGGTTGCCCATTTATAAAATGTCTGAAGAAAATACTCCCACTCCATAGCTGGGATTCCTCCATCATATTGATAACTACCATTGACGATGAAGAAGCAATCACTTGTGAACCTACTTTGGTGAAATGCAACATTAGAATGACTTATTTAATATATTTATAAAACTCACAGAAAAGACAGAATGAACCATCAGGTTTGCAATGACATAGAATTAGAGGGAACATTCAAGGCTCTTAAGGCCATGCAGAGGAACTTATACAGGCTAGAGAATTGGATCCACAGGCATCTCATGAACTTCCAGATGAAATGCCAGGTGCTGCCCCTGGGCAGGAAGCAGTGGTGCAAAGGCACAGGGTGATGTTTTCCTGCCTGCCTGGGAGCATGGCTGAGGGAAGGGACCTGGGGGCCTCGGCAGAGACAAGCTGAGTGTCAGCCCACAGTGAGGGAAGATGAGCAGCCAGTGGCACTCTGGAAACCATCTGTTAGTGCACAGCTAGGACACCAAGAAAAAGGATTACCTCCGTCACTTCAGCACCTTTGAGAGCACATCTGGATGCTATGCCCAGCTGGATACAAGGACTGACAAACTGGACTGGGTTCAGCAGTTGGCTTCCAAGCACCTTATAGCTGAAGCACTTGCCATGTGAGGGGTGGATGAGGCTCCAGGACATGATCAGCTTGGCTTACCAGAAACTATGAGCAGCTTTTAGTATCTAGGAGGACTTACTGAGGAGATGCAGACTTTTTATGAAGGGGGATAAGTTGTAGGGTCATATAAAGAGTAAGGAGATATGCAAAAATGAATAATAAATTTTCTTACAGGTTTCACAGTAGTTTTAAGACAGCAAAACTTAAAAAAAAAATTCAGGAATATTACCTTTAATTTTTGCATGCACACATTGATATTTTTTTCTTTAAGAAAGCTGGTATTCTCCCCAAATTATTAACAATTTTTCGCAGAAAAAACTGTGGTACTAGAAAGCAGAGGAAGACACAATGCATAAAAACCTTCTTCAGTGATTCAAGAAGCAGAAGTAGGCAGTTATGCTCTTCACTTTTCATCATGCAATCAGTAGTACTCTTCAGTTTTTCTTACTTCCAAATTTCTGTGTTAACTTTATGCTTGCTCTTCTAGATGCTGATATTGCTTTCCTCCTCAATTTATCTCTCTCGTCCTTTAGTCTCAGAAAGTCTTTTATTCCACCATATCAAATCAACCGATGGTTACCGATGCGACAATCAGTTTTCTCCCTCTATTTCACAGATAAAATCGAGACAGTCAGAAAGGAATGACTGTGATGCAAGGACAGAAAAGACATTTCGCTCTCTTGATTTGATACCAAAGCCCTCTGCACTTTTTTTGTCTGTAGATCAAGTAGTGCATTTTAGAAACAGATTTTTTTATTTCATGAGTATATTTTTCAAAGGCAGTGAGTTGGCATTGCGTTGTTTCATGAAGGTTAGAACTTCAAACCACTGCTTATTAGTGTAATTTTCTCTTGCAGCTTTTATTAAATATTAGTTTAAATGATGCATTAATATCTTAATATAAAAAGTGTTTTAAAAGTAGCTCAAAAGTTTTTATATTTCTTAGAACAAGCATATAGCCATATAGCCAAATAGCCTATACCTATATTAAGACCAGAAGAGCACAGAAAAGTAAACTGATTAGAACAAAATACTTGTGGAAAGTAGATTTCATCATTTTGGTTATAAACCTCACAAAAACATTGAGTATTCAACCCACTTTTTTTAAGTAGGAACAGTAGTCAACAAAAGCTAGATATTTTGTTAAATACTTATAACAGTAGTCAGCAAAAGCAACTAAGGCAGGACAGGCTTCAGAATTGACAATGAGACATTAACAGGCATAATTTCAAATTCTCAGTCCAAAATAATTAGGTACCTCAAATTGTTTTTATTAGGACAAGTCTATTTTTGATTTAAATACATTTAATCTCAAATGATGCCATTTTTAACTAAAAGAAAAATACAGTGAATTTATAAGTTCCTTAAGAGCTCCCTGCAGAACTCAGGTTTCTGAAGCGCCTTTGTAAATGCACCAAAATTTCATTTACAGAAATCATAAGAAGTGTTGAGAAGCACTATACGTTCTCTACTAGCATGCCAAGAAAATGTTTTGTCACAGTCACTGCCATCACTCAACATGAAGCACTAATGCTTACTTAAAATGACAGCGCTCATGAATTTGTACAAGTTCTCAGCATTTCTAGTGACAGATAAAACCCAGAAGTATTTCAGGCACACACTGAATAATGTGACAAAGACATACTAATGAAAAGGCAGATGAATATAAAAGAATCCTTTTTAATACAGCTGAATTTGATGCAGAACTAATGAACAAAACAGACCTGATAACTGTTAAAAGGTTGTTTGTTTTTTTTTTTTTTTTCCCATTCATTCATTAAGCTGTGGCACTGCACAAAAGTATTTGGCTAAGGAAGGCCTAAGTAGAGGTTTCCTTTGAATTTAATCTGCATGCCAAAAGTAGCAGTGCTAGAAAAAATTTGTTCCCTGTGTTGTCCCACATTTGCCTTCTTCTCACATTTGTCATCTCCCCATGTCTTCTGATGAATGTTTCAGTACATTTATCATTCTACACCACACATCACTGAAACTCTCCTGTGAGTGACATGGGCCCAGGGACAGCCCTGGTGAGCAGTGTTCCTCTTGAATGAGGGACAACACAACAGGAGTGGTCTGGCCTGGAGCAGCCAGGGTGAAGCATTTCCACCAGACTACAAAGTCTGTGAGTCTACAAAGACTTGCATAAGCTATAACAATCTATTACACTTGGCAAATACATCCAAAATTATCTCTGGATAATTCTGAAATAAACCTTGATAGTGCAGGCATGTGTGTAAAAACAGGGAAAAGAGGGAAGAAGAAATGACAAGATATCTATGTCCAATATTTTCTAAAAATTTATTAAAAACACAGTTTGCAACTTTAGATGGATTTTAAAGGTTTCTATATCTAAAAAGTATCTGTATCATGTGCTAGTGCCCAGGCGCCAGCAGCAGCACTGGGGGGGTCTGCCAAGGTGGATCCTGTGTGGAACAGCTGAGGCTAAATCCCCAGCAGGGATGTCCCTGTGACCCCTGGTGGGGCAACTATCTGTGCTGTGGCCTCTGGAGGACCTCAGGCTGGAGCAGGTGGCTGTTCCCTAAAAGATGCATCCTGAGGAAAGAACCCAAACAGTTACTCTAACAGCATGCTTCTACATCATTATTTTTCTAATGAGCCAAACAGCATATTCCTGTATATTTTTTATAAAATTTTCTGTGGGAGTTTGTAAAGATGTCCATTATACTCCAATGAAGTTATATTAGGACATTTTACTCAGGCTCTCATGTGAGAAGATTAAAACTTGAACCCCTAAGGATTACTCTCTCCTATCTCCCAGGGGCTTAGGTGTCTACCTGAGTACATTCAGTACTCAGAAAAACATCAGAGGTTTTATTCCAGTAACTAAAGAAAATCCCCCTCCCTTGAGACATGGAAGGGATTTCAAACATTTCTCTTCAACCTTTAATTTTGAAGCACTACCTTTAATTATTCTGTTACAGAACAGCTTAGGCTACTTTGCTGTTTTCCACAGTCATGGCATTTTGATTCAAGTTTATCTCACCTCCTAGATTTCAATACCAACATCAAAGGAAAGAAAGTAAATTTTACATTTGCATATGGGACAGTGAGATTTCAGAGAACAGCTGGCTATACTCACCAGTAAATGGATTGTACTCATTTCCAGATGCAAATATTTCTATTTGAGTATAAAGCTCAAACTCAAAATTTATTCAGGAAAACTAGGTTAGCTGCAGCAACTCTTACTGAACTCTAAATTTTAAGTGAAGGCCTCACAAAATGTGCCTAATACACAGTAATTTTTTCCCTCCGTTTGGTATGCTTGTTTTACTACAGTGCACATAGAAACAGGAAAATTTAAGAACATGCCATAAAAGGGAGACATACATCATTTACCTTCTAAATTAATTATAAAAGCATCTGAGACTCTTATTTGTTTTCCTTCAATGGAAACAAATAGAAAAAGTTTCCTTCCCTACAATTTCCATTAAGGTGCTAAAAAAATTAACAAGGATTAGAAGATACTATTGAATTATCAACTATAGTGTAATCAAATAATTCCTAAGTCTGAAAATACCTGAAGGAAAAAGATTTGAAATACTAGTGTATCAAAGAGCAAAAGTTTAGAGGGATTTGTTTCTGTGGCAGGAAAATATAGCTCCTGGATGCATATCTGTTACAAATTCAAGGTTGAATAAAGAACAGCTGCATCAAAAAGAACAAGTCCCCACAGATACAGATTCTTCAGAGGTTGTACAGGAACTTGGCCATCAAAGGGGAAAGAATGCTGTATGACACCTGATTATGCAAACTCTTGTTTTCCCAAGTTCTAAAAAAGAAATGCAGTTATTTCACTTCAGTACAAATGAAATCAGGAACATCATATGAAGACTAGTGAATAAATAGGATAATGTAGCTAACTATGATAGTGATTAAATTACTTTAATTAAGATGGCATTGAAGAGATAAGGTGGACATGTAGTCTGACCAGTGTGTATTCATACCACTTAAAGGCTGGACAACTAATGATAAAATATAAGCATGGACTTTGCAACATACAGCCCAATTCCTCATTTTGTGTGGTTTTCTGCTTTAAATCAGTGATTCCTAATGCAATTTATTTTCAAATAATTTGAAAATTTCAAGTAATACTACCCAGAAACACCAAATAGAATGAAACTGAATAGCCCAGAAAAGGTACAACAGTTTATTTTCCTTTTTAAATCTTTGCAGAAGTACAAACAAATCCTACATGCAGTTCTTATCTTACTGGCTACTATTTGGAAAGTCCCGTATGTTTTCTGTCACATAATAAAATGTTGATAAAATCCTTTTATCGTCTATGATCCAATTTGTCTGGGTTTGATTTTTTTTTCTTTTTTTAATATTGTACAGACTGGCTATTGTTCTTCCAAAGGCAGAAGCCAAGCTTAGTGATCCTTAGCAGAAATAAAATGAAGACTAAGTGCAGGCCACAGTATGTATCTTTGCTCCCACACTTCTTCACATTTATTGTCTGAGTTCAGGGCAAAGAAAATCAATCATGTCTGTCAGCTCACTGCTCTCTGATGTAATGTTCAGTAACTACTTAATAGTGACTTTCTGTCTTGAGTCCTGACTACCTTCTCAGTTAAACATTGTGTTCTCCTGAAGCAGAAGCAGATTAAGCATGATATAGCTGACATTTTCTTCTGTATTAGGTTTATGTGGCAAGGTTTTGACAGTGAAGAGGGCTCCAGGGTGACTTCTGTGAGAGGAGGACAGGTAAAGCTCAGCTAATCAGGAATGGTGGTAACACTTTTTTATTTTTCCCCAAGAAAAATATTCTTAAGAAAAAGTAAAAAATTCTGTACAGCTACAACAAAAGAAAAGTGAGAAAAACATGGCAGAAACAGGTAGATTCTAAGGTGAGTGGAGAAGGATGGGGAGAAGAAAAACCACTCAGTGGAGCAGGGATTCCTCTGCAGATCCCAGAGAACAGGGCAGTGTTGAGCTGTCCCTCTGCAGTGCACGAAGGCCCATGTCAGAGCAGATATCTGCCCTGCGTTCTGTGTGAGGGACACCATGTGGAGCAGGTGTGAGGAGGAAAGAGGGATGGGGACAAAGTGTTAGGAACTGACCACAACCTCCTACCCTTCTTGTGATGCCTGGGGATGGGGAGAAGATAGGATAAGTAGGAGTGAAGTTCAGTCTGGGAAGAGGTGATTTTGGTTGCATTTTTGATTCTCATGACTCTATTATAAACTGGAAATAAATTAAATTAATTCCCCAAGCTGAATCTTTTTAAACCAAAACAGTTATCTCCCTGTCCTTCTGAGAATCCATGAACTTTTTCACTGTATTTTCTCTCTCTGTTGAGGAGGAAGCATTAAAAGAGCAGGTTGGTGGACATCTAGCAGGCAGCCAAGATTAACCCACACAACTTTGTTTGAACCAAGGCACAGAAATATGTATATCCAGTGACAGTCCATAAGCTTTTGTTAACACTGTAATGCCACTAAGTATAAACAGTAGGCAACCACAAAAACAAAGAAGGGCTTGTGGGATAGTTGTGCAAACAAGGTACAGGAAAACATGCACATACTAAAAACTGCAAGATCAGAACCAAGGATGAATGAAAAGATATGTGGCAAAACATTCTGTAGAGAGTTGTCTGGGGCAGCTAGAATGATCCTGCAGAGACAGAGGAGGAAAATGACTGACAAATGACTCCAGAATAAGTATTGCTTCAAAAAGATTAAGATGAGCTATGTCAGAAGCAGATCGATTCTCCCTACTTTTCGCTGTAGGAAACTGAGGAACATTAACCAATGAAACTGGAAAGGTGAAGAATAAAATAATAGCCCACAGCACTTTCCTCATTGAGAGCTCTCAAGCCTCATTACTTTTATCTCCACAGCTAAACCCACCAATGGCCACAGCCATCAGAGTTAACTTTATGGCAACAATTCCCTGAAGTAGTGTACTCTTACGTCACTGTAGACAAAGTCTTAAAGGACTAGTTGTGTTCTCTATGGAATGCCAATAATGGATACTGCATAGGAACTAATTATTTGCAGTATGTATTATTAATTAATGACAGTCTCTTTTTGTTCTGAAGTTTGAAACTCTCCTGAATTATCAGTATTTTAAAGAATCTAAAGTGATCCTTGATATGTATATAGAAATGCACACATTCAGTTGCAAAAACTACATAAATCCCAGATTACCTATTTTTGAGAATTAAACAGAAAGTTGGTGTGCTCAATGTTGCATATACACCCCAAAGAGTCAAATATTTTGGTACACATAATCAATAACTCTTCTGAGAAGACACTCTAAAGTAGAATAACAAGGCCTACCTTTTCCTGTACCACCCAAAAAATCCATGAACCAAACCAACAACAACAAAACCCAGAAATAAAAAACCCTCAGAAAACCCCAAAACAATCATGAAACACACCCCATTGGTTGTTGCAGCAATAACAACAACCAGCTACTGATCTCCAGGTTTCAGCATGGGACCTAGCTGCTGCTATGAAGTCTGGGAGTGTGGGGAAAATATCCATGTTTCTGTCTTGTAGCTCTCTAATTAACTGCTTGTGTTTTGGTGATGCTCTCCTTCGTTCCCAAGGCAGGCTGATATGCATATGATGAAGTGAATTTTTTCTAGAGTGTCAGATATAGTTACAAAGGACCTGAAAAGCAAAGCAGATGTGTAATGCTATCCTGTAATACAGCAAATATGCTACAAGGAATACAATATATGCTTTCTCTTAACATTAAACATGCAGTGTGTACTCTAGCTGTTCTGACAAGCAAATCTCATTGAAGCTTTAGTACATGTCATATAGGGAAAAAATCATACTCTATTGAAATTCATTTAGTTGAGAGTACAAGGAGGTCTCTTCTGTAGGGAACAGGATGTGCCTCTCATATTACTGAATATTTAAATCCAAGCAGTTTTTCAATTGCAGCCCCTCTTTATAATTTCTCAGGGTATAATACCATTTAGGATCTTTACTAGAGCTGTACCACAGAGAAAGAGACATACTTTCTAACAAAAAAAATCCAAAAAACAACAACTCCTCCACTTTATCCTCTTGAGCACTACCTCATTCTCAGATAGGAATTTTAAATAAATATCTTCCATCTGAGATTAAGTTAGATAAAGGACACGTAACACGTCAGTACTTGCTGAACAGAGTGCAAAAGTCAGTGGTTTTGGCTGGAGTGGTGTTAATTTCATTCACAGTGACTGGTGTGAGGCTGTATTTTGTACTTGTGCTGAACACAGGGTTGATAATACAGAGGTGTTTTTGTTACTGCTCACCAGAGCTCACACAGAGCCAATGCCTTTTCTGCTTTTCCTACTGCCCTGCTGGTGAGGAAGCTGTGGGTGCTTGGGAGGTTGGGAGCAGGCACAGCTGGGCCTGGTGACCCAAACTGACCAAAGGGATATTCTGTATCATATGTATCATATTATGCTAAGTGCATAAAGTGTGGGGAAGAAGCAGGAAAGGGGGAACAGGTAGAGTGGTGGTGTTTGTCTTCCCAAATCACTGTTACACAGGATGGGACTCTGCTCTCTGGGAGACAGCTGAACATCTGCCTGCCCATAGGATGCAGTAAATTAACTCCTTGTGTTGCTTTGCTTGTGTGCATGGCTTTTGCTTTCCCTCTTAAACTGCTTATACCTCCACCCGACAGTTTTCTAGCTTTTACCCTTCTGATTCTCTCCCAGTTCTACTGGTGGGGGAGTGACCAAGTGGCTGCTTGGGGCTTGGCTACTTGGCAGGCTGAGGTTAAACCATGACAAGTCAGGCTTTCATTTGCAGAAGATCAAACTAGCCCTTAGACTTAAGGTAAAAGTGTCTTTTATTGTTAAACATGACCAAGGTATCTGGGTACAGAAACGCCAAAGTGGTTTTATTTAAGAGAAATAGAGGATCTATATTTTTGTGGTAGTGATATAATCATAGATAATGCCATATTATTGAAGTATTTGGTCAGTATTAATGGGAATCCTAGCTAAATCTGAAATACAACATAATGCTTATAGGATATAATTTTAGGCAAGTTATCTGTATTTCCATTCAGTAAATCAGTATACATTCTTGTAACAGCAAAGACTAAGAAGTACTGATGTATCTTGTTCCTATATGCAACAGTTCTTATGCTTCTTCCTCATCTGACATTAACCATCTAAACAGAGATGTCATTAGGAAGTGCAGTGACCTTATATAATGAAAAGAAATATCTTTATGTTCCTTAAATTACATCCCCTTTCCCCTCCACAAAAGCTCCACAAACCCTACCCCCCAACCCCAAAAACACAGAAAACACCTCCCAAACCCTGATAAGTTTAACAAAACTGCCAGAGTATACAAGGATAAGCCTACTTTGTCTGATGCTGATTAGCCCACCAGTTTTCCAAGTGTCTTTACTGATCTCAGGGTGCCTAATATTTCTTCTACAGCAAAATGTGATGTCTCAGCTGGCAATCTGTGTAAGTTAAGCACAAACTAGTTACTAGCTGATGAGCACAAAGATGATGGTGGTGCCAGAAAGGAAGAGTGAAACACTAAGTAAACCTGAACAAACACTGACTAAAAGGTAAGGGAAAGAGTTAAAAAAAACCCAAAAACTATGTAGGCCAGCTAACATGAAACTGCCTGGAGTGTGATAGATGCAGAAGTTTGCCCTTAACTTGGAAGCATAATCACTGTCTACTGGTTAGAGTATGAGCATATAACAAAAGTCTTTTCAGCCGTT
The DNA here is from genome assembly GCF_047830755.1 of Zonotrichia albicollis. Lineage (NCBI taxonomy): Eukaryota > Metazoa > Chordata > Aves > Passeriformes > Passerellidae > Zonotrichia > Zonotrichia albicollis. The sequence goes on from NC_133819.1 coordinate 76,531,045, forward strand.
GCAGTTAAGATGAAGAAATAAAAGAGTGCTATACTTCTGTATGGTTTTGTCCTCACTGCTAAAAATAGAGGGGAATTACACTTAAAAATAACCTAACATCAAAAATTCCAATTCTCTAAACCACAGATAAACTCCATTAGATGTACTCCAAAGTTACAATTTCACACCATACCCTACTAGCCCCCAAGTATTTAAAATGAAGTGTCACTGCCACAGACAAGACTGGAAAACATTTTTTTGAGGATAGCTTTATCCTATTTTGCCTTATAGTTTTCTTCTTTCAGCCTACTTATTACTCCTTTCTTTAGCATTGCTGGGGGGAATATAGGAAGAATTACATTTCTTATATAATTTAATTATTATATTTAACATCCAACAGATAAAATTACTGTACTTTGCTGCACTGAAAGTTCCAATAATTCTCAAGAAGAATGCGTGCATGCCTTGCCTTCCAGAATGAAATTGATGCTTTTACAAATTGCTTGGCTTGTTGGTTAGTTAAGTACAAGTTTAGTACAAGTATCAGGCATAGTTAGACTACACACATTTTCACTGCACCTACTGGTTGACAGTTCAATGTATTCCTTCATATACTGAATTCTCTGCAAGAGTTAGTGGTCAAGTGCTTATTCATATACTATCAGAGTTACAGCAAAACAGTTCATTTCATAAAATGCTTTGCATTACATGTCATTTCAGACTCATTTCAGTCCTCTACTGCATGTTTTCCTTATATGTGCCCCTTTATAATTTATATTTCTTTCTTCATACATTAAGGCCCTGTGTGAAGTTTCAGAGATTATGAATCGTTCTACTTTTTCTACTAACAGAGTGTGAAGTTTTATGTTAGATGCCATCTTTGATACAATATCTCCAGAATACTGGGATTCAGAGAAATACTAGATAAACTTTATGATTTCAGCTTATATAAAAACATATAATTTTGTTTATGAAGCTTTAGAATAGTCATGGATGACTGACATAGATGACTGCTCTAACTAAAAGTACAAAGAAAACAAGCTAAGTTTATTCTGAAATTTCATTCAGCCTATAGAAACATCAAACAGCATCAGAACACTCAGGAAAATAGAATTTATATCCTAAATATACCAAGTGTCTGCTAAGACAAAAGAAAGTAAACAAGGTTGGCCTGACAAGTCAGAAAACTAAGTCAGAAAAACAACAGATCAGATTTTACCTCCAAAACCCAATAACCAAGAAATGTGATCTTATGATAAAGGATATGGTATTAACTAATTTCAAATGTATTAAGTTCAACAAACCAGTTTACTTATTCAAATTAAACTGGTAATTTACAAAAAAAAAAAAAACAAAAAAAAAACAAAACAAAACAGACAAAAAAACCCTATCTGACAGATGCCAGATCTGAATTTCCAGAACAGCACAGCAGCAAATTTCTGCCAGCTCTTACAGCATGACTGCAGGTAACAAGCAGAAAGCCACTTGTGATTCACACATGAAACATATTAATAATGAAGGGTCACAGAGAAAGCAAGCCCAGCAACTCAAATAGTAACAAAAAAGAAGTTTATGCTGAGCTTGAAGAATTTTGAAATACTTTGGATTCAGAACACACACACAAAGCCCACTCTCTTACAAAGAATGCTTGGGAGGAGTTCTTGGAGCATAAAAAGGTATTGGCTGGCAGAGTGGTTACTTGATGAGGTGAAGGGACTCTGTCCATTGATGTACTAAAAAAAAACCCTGTAAGGAAATACAAATTAAGACAACACTCTAGATCACTGTCATTTTCTTGTGGGAAGGATCCTAGTTGCCTGTGGGTGAACATCCAAGGCATAAAATGAACTGAATTAGAAAACAAGAGAGCAATATATATATTTTTAATGACAGAAAACAATGTAAATATACTCAAGTATTTGCCTTCCAGTTCAGAGATGATAGGCTGCAAAAGACATCCAAGGATTCAGAAAACCCTGACCAAAAAGAATAGGAAAAATAATTTCTCCAAAGGAATAGGAAAAAAATATCAAGCATATGAGTAGTCCTGTGGTTTACTAAATTGCCTCTAAAGATGTGATTTTTTAAAATTATTATTTAGGCAAGAAGAGATTTATTTAAGTAGTTTTAAGAAATAATATATTAAATCTCAATAGTTTCAAGCTAAGAACTAATCTCTAAATTTCTGAACTAGTGGAGTTCTGTCATTAAATGATTCATTGGTATCTACTAAAGCACAAGTTATCCAAATGCATATTTTTTTTATTTCCTAACTTGGCTATTATATGCAAATTACTTATATTAATCCAGAGAACGGGACCACTTTCATTTTTCTTGAAGGCTATGACACATGTGGGTAAGGTTTCCATTGTGAATTACTGGGAGCATGCACTTCTATCTATGACCCATTAAAAACTCAGAATTTTTTTTTTTTTGTTGCTGTTGTTTGTTTGTTTGTGTAGTGAAGGCTGGTACCTCAGTATGAATATGTATAAGTACTGTTGCACTTAGGCTGTATTATAAGACAATATAGAAACTGGAGTTTGCAGTGTGTATTAAAAATTCGAGTTCAAAGGTTCTACACACTGAATTTTCAATAGTAGCTTGCATAGACCTTTGAGCACTTTACTGTACTTACTTGGCTTGTCCTTTTGAACCAGGCCATCACCACCATTATTTCTAGAATATATAATAGTAACAAATATGCCTCACATTGCTTGCAAATAAACAATGCCATTCCTGAGACTAGCAAATCTCTTATTAGCTCTGTGGTTTTGTCATTCAAGTCTTTACAGAAGCACTGAATCCACTAAATAGCACTCAAGAAACCACAGCTTAACTTACTCTAACAAAAACCATGAAACATTTAGCAATTAATTGCTTAAGCATTGTTTCTTATTATATAGCACCTCTTTTGGCCCAAAATCTTCTATGCAGTCATATTATCACTCCCTTTCCAGTACTAAACAAGTATTACTTATCTGTTTGACTCATATTTAAACAAGACTCATATTTAAATATTATTACAGGAACTGTAAAATACTTAGCTAAGCATAGGAGCTAAGATAAATGCAAGCTACAAAATCAAAAGGGGTTCAGGTACACAAGCAGAAGTTTCATAGCTTCTATTTCTGTAAAGAGGATAACTCTTCATCTCTAAATTTTACATGAACATATGAAGTGCCAGAATAATCAAACTTTTTACTCAAGTAAAAGGCACATATAACTCACCCATAGTTACTACATCCAATTTCCCATAGAAGCTGGATTTTCCCTGTAGTCTTAACTTAAAGAAGTTATTGTTAACTTGTTAACTTGTTAACTATAAAACAAGTTCTCATTTTAATGGAGGCAGAAGGACAGCAAGACATAAACCAGACTGGAGTTTTTGCGCATCTTTTCAAAGAGACCTGGATACTAAGAAACAACTTACAATTTTCTTCTTTTCTACCATGACTGTTACAATCTCATTGAGGAGTACAACAGCATAACCTTTATTCTTATGAAGTTAATTTAAAATGAAAGCATGAAAGAGTGAATGGAAAGTCAACATGATACAAAAACCTGAATTTTTGAAAGATGTTCTTTTCACAAATCTCATATAACCCTGCAGTAAATATTATATATTTATAATATGGTAATTCAGGAGTAGTTTTAAAGATCACAGCTGCTTAAAACTGTTAAAGGTTAGAAATCACAATGAGCTTAAGAGCATAAGTTGTAGATAGGAGAAATAGGAAGTCAACTGTTCTTTCTGTAGCTAAAAACACAAAAACAAAGCAAAAAAAGAGGCAATATGGATTTTTAACTGCAGTTATTTTGAGAAAAATTACATCACTCCCAACATTAAAAATTTTAGGTATGGTTTCGGAGGTACAGATAGAAACCACACCAACATCTCTGACTGCCATCGAATAAACTGTAGTTTCTCTGAATATCCTTTCTAATGGCCTTACAGGTAATCTAATGAAAATTCTGGATAATAATTTTTGTTGAATAATTACAATGAAATGGGGTAAATTATTGCAATCTTATTGCAATAAAAGTTTTAATGCAATCTTCTCTGAAGTGAAAAATTAATCAATGGAAAATCTGAGTAAATCTAAACACAGTGAAGGATGAAATACTATTGGGCATTCAGTTTCAGAGAAGCTTTGATTCATAAAGATTCATCTTTCAGTTCTCAAAAGGTCACAAGTCTGGAGAATAGAACTATTCAAACCATGTAATAGAAGGTCTCAAGTAATCACAAGGAGTGTTAAAATAGAAGAAGTATTTTCAAGTCTATTATGGATCAGGAAAAAAATAAAAATTACAGAGTACCATAATATTTTTGCTCTATCCGCAAAATTCCTTTCTGTATATATAAAATTAAAAACTTGCTAGTGCTCCAGTGGCCACTAGATGTCAACAAAGTCTAGCAATATGACCCTTGAGTTTCGCTTTCAAATGAGGTGCAAAGCAATGGAGTTGCAGCTATCTCTGTTACGCACATTTGTGTTGATGTATGCTCCCGTAAATGTGTACTACTTGGCTCCATACAAAATGCAATCCAATCCAGTCCAAAATCCAATCTACTTCGTGGAGTGGCAGAATGGCAATAATCCACACACACAAACACTTCCAAGTTCACACAGGCACATGTAGCTAATCATGTTGTAAATATAAGTTTTGAGATATAATCCAAGCCTCCAGCAGGTGTCAAAAGAAGCTGATCTTCCTTTCCTGGGTAACTAGTGAACCATACTCCATGCTCACATTCAACTGGGAAAAGGCTTGAATAATTCTTTCTCTTCCCCCTTTAAGATCTGTGCAATTTTATGCAATAAAAGTCATTGAGAAGAGATTTGCTACAACCTACATACTCTATGCAAATGGACACTTTCAGTTTCCTTGCCTCTTTCTTGGGCACCTTGTACCCTTATGACCCATTTGTGTGCCTCCAAGAGACAGAGCTGAAGCCTATTTTTACTTCTGTACTAATCAGGGAAACTGGAAGGAAGAGAAATAGAATATTCCCCATAAGAAGAGGAAAAAAAAAAAAAAGCTGAGCAGTCCTTCATTCTGACAGGAAAGGGGAAGCTCAAACTTACATTGCTGAGAACTAGAAAATTAATGGCCCTTTTTCTCTTTGAAGTTCATTGGCCTAAATATCAAAATGAACAAACACCCTGATGACAGTCTCTCACTCACAGCTGCCCCAATTTAAATCATAACAAACCACTCCAGATCTACCTGATGTTAACAGATGACACAAGTGTTTATCAACTAAAATAAGGAGGACACAAGACTACCCAGGACCTGTCCTATCTCCCTCCACTTTTTGATGACTTCTTTTTATATCATGGAGATTATGAACAAAATGATTGCATTCTATAACAGACTGAATTAAAGACTGGCAGATTTTCCTATCTGAAACTCCAAGTATTTTTAGAATCACTTTTAACCCTGCATGTACTAAATAAAAAAACTAGATGAATTTTGTAATGCTTCTAAAACTCATTCTGGCATTATGATTCTGGTAGTCAACCAAGTATTCATACGACAGCTGTTTCAAGGAAAAGCTGAGTAGAAATTCTGGGATCCAAATTGTCTAAATGCTATCAATTCTGTTCAAAAATTTAATGCTATATTATGCTTTCTTTTAATTGTAAAAATATTAACATATCCATGCTTTACATTTACTACCAAAGAGCTCAGTCCTCAGTTTTTAGACAACTAGGAATGATAGGCTGTGTAAACAAAAGTGCATATGCAACTTTCAAACCACGAAGGAAAATCTGGGTCATAGATTTCCTTCTTTCTGGACTAAGGAATAGTGAGATATGGTTGAAATCAGATGAACTTCAGATGAGGACACTTCAGAGGAAACTCCTCTCTTGCTTTCCTGAGCTGTTTCAACAACTATTCTGACTAAAAGGATTTCTATGGAGCAGCAACACATTCAAGTAGAGAAAAATCTACGCAAGGCTAGGGCAGATATCAGGAAAAGCCATCCTATAACCTAGAAGTGACAAAACAAGAAAATTGCTTCAAATCTACTGAGTGACCAGTTTGTTTTCATCAATCCTAATAATTGCTGGTCAAGCTTAAAACCAGGTAAGCCTCACTAATATATTGTAGCTTTTAAACCTCTCCACAGAGCCCAACAGTACTCAGTTATCTGTCCAAAGTTATTTTAGCTATGATCATCATAACATAAAAGACAGCCACATTGACTCACTTCTCCCCTACTGCTCTGAGCTCACACTATGAGGTCTTTGCTCTCTGGTCCATTTCATCTGTGGTAAAGTAAAAACAAGCAACACTCTTTCTGCTCTCCTCTTCAGACAGAATGATTTGCCCTGGCACACTACTGATATGCATTCAGAGGACACTTCCATGTACAATTGTCTCAAATTAATGCAAAGCATTAGGTTTTGAAAGCTTGGACTAAAATTTATAAGGAAAAAAAAAACACTAAAAAACCACAATTTGGAACCTCCTCAGTTATGAACGCAATTAATTTAGTAACATGGTGTCCTTTAAGGAGGTCAAACTACTTTGAGGGGCTTTGGGTTTTCTCTGTCTCCAGAAGATGTAGTTTCATAAAAGTTGTATGTTAAGACTACAGGTGCCAAAAGTTATTAAAAAAAAGTTACACTAGCATGAAGTAAAATATCTCCAATATAAAGGAATTTGGAATTTCTCACTGCATTACATTTACTTTAGCAGCCTTGAGGGTGAGGGTTTCAATAACCAATATATAAGCAGTTTCTCACAATACACATTGATTCCAGACAAGATAACACTGAAAATTATAGCACAAGAGACTTCCTTCCCTAAAATGAAATTGGAAAATGTGACAGAGAGGAAGAAAATAAAAATAAACCCAAGAAAAACAAACAAACATCCCCAAAAGCCTCTTAAAAGTGAACAGTAGGAAGAATGAACCTATTTAAGCACCTCAAAGATATGTCAGGGACTGGAGGAAGAGAAAAGGAAGCGGTAATGAAAAGCAGTGGTTATTGCAGCAGCTGGTATTTTCTAAAGATGACAGAATGTTTATCCCTTTCATGACAATCCTATGAATAGAGAAGGTTACCAGCAGCATCTTCTACCTGGTATTTGTCCTCCTATGCCAGAAGAAGACTTTAGTTGTTGCCAAATGGAAGGGCAAAACCTACAGTAATGTAGGCTCTGCTTCAGAGGCAGCTGTAACACCAGAAAAGAAAGCCATCTTGTTGGCTTGAAATTCAGCTGGTCTTAACTCTTCCACTGTAACACAGCTGGCCAGAGCTCTGGAAGACTGTGAAAGGAAGATCCATTGATATACAAAATACATATTTTTAAATATATTTATTGCATAAATATATATACATATACACACACACACACATACATACATACATATAGATGTATTTTTCCAATAACCCATGTCCTTGGAGCAAATACCTTACATAACGTTGATAAACTGCACTCCAAGGAATAATTTCCATCTTCAAACAGTCACAGACAAAATCACTGTTCTATTATATATGTATACACACAGGGGGAAAAGCAGAGTGGATTAAAAATTCCCTGCTACATCCATAAGAAGGGCTAAGCTCTGTAAATTCTGTCTGCTGTTTAATTGGCTCTCTCTAAATCACTAGACTGTATGTGATTTTGCACTTGCTGTATATAATTTCTGAATGGCCAAGGCTGGCAGATCAGCTTTCATTTTTATATGTGCTGACAATTTTATGTATGCATGTGTGCATATCAGTCAACCTATAAAGTAATTGGGAAAAAGACATCATTATTTTAATTATATCATAAAAGGCTAATTTTATAGTAATGTAAAACTGCTGGATTTCTCAAACAGCCATTCAGCATTGCATAATCCCTAGCAATTAGTTTCATCAGGCACTAAATCTTTCATCAGAAAAATGATACACAGTATCAGGAATGCAGCATTGGAGAACAATGGGATGATGTATACGGTGTGAAAAAAGGAAAGAAAAAAAAAAGAGAAACACGTGTAATTCTGGTACAAATCCAAAGTAAGCTCATAAAAATCAAGGCATTTACTCCAGTCTGTCCGAGAGCCATCCCATGTAAAATAGATTACAGTGGATCATATAGTGAATCTTTTAACCTGCACAGTGTCTATAAACATCCTGTGTTTATTGCTATGAATAGTAAGAGCAAATATGATTAAGAATATTTTGGTTTTTTCTTTGCTTCTGTTCATGGTCCCAGTGCATGTGAGCCACAAAGTACTGCAGGCAGACTGCCAGAAGGTAGTCAAAAAAACCTCTCCCTCTTTCCTCTCCCTATTGCTTCTTGCTATCAATAAATAGGTCTCAAACAGATCTAGACAGCCTCCCAGGAAGAAAACTTTTGACATCTTAGTGCACATCACATGGAAAGGTAATGCAGTCATATCAGCAGAAAACACCTGTCTGTCAAAAAAAGCCATTCAGACTGGCATAATGTCTGATAAAACTTCCATAACAACAAATTAGGATTCTTACAGCATAGATAAAATTCCTCTTTTTAATTCCTGTTCTTCTCAAACTGTCAGTTTTTGGGCCGAGATTTTTTCCTGCAAGGCTGTCTCAAAATTATCTTCCAAAGTTATGCAACTGCTTTACTCTAATAGGTCTCTTAATGAAAAAGTTACATGGACAAGGGAACTCCACACCTAGCAAAAGAAAATGCCCGCCCCTATTCCAGAGTTATGCTGGACAACTTTGAGTTCAGATCCAGCACGATAAAAATCATACAGTCAGGTTTTGTTTGCTTTCCCTATGTTAAAAATCTTAGAAAATTGGGTTGCATAGTCTTCACACCTCATTCTTGGTCCTAATTGTTTTTAAAGAATAAGATCAGCTTGTGCTCCCTCCTAGTCTCCACCCTTCTTTTTCTAAAAGTCACCAAAAAAAAAAAAAATAGGTTTCAGATGAAAGGCAAGAAACACTAGTTGTCAAGAGAATAAGGCTGTCTCAGTGTCTCTTACTCATTATTTATCTGTCACTGAGAGACTAAACACGACAATCTGACTCACCCATTTTTATGGTTTTTACTGTTTATGAAGAACAGTATTTTACTGTTTAACACTCTTTTACTGTTTATAAAGAACATCTTTACTTTATAAAGAACATCTTTATAAAGAACAGCATGAGGAAGTGCAATCAAAATGAGCTGTATGTTCTGCTATGCAGCACTAGATAAATTTAAGGAGATTGCTATCATAGTGGGACAGAAAAGGATTCAATAATTCCAAACTACAACAGATGATACTATGATTTATTTTTCAAATTTCTTCTGAAAGCACAAACTAATTACCATCTGAAATGGTAATGGGTTGGAAGAAACTTTATTTGAGGTAATCATCTTTTCTTATGAGCTCTTGTTTCTTTTTTCTGTGAAGGAGCTCCATCACTATGGAACAGAGAAGACCAGCCTAAATTACTATTGATGTTACCTGTGGTTTTGTGGCCTCATTATGCATGAGATCAGCATCCATTTTTTTTTTTCCAAAACCAACAAAATACTGTGGGGTTTTCCTGCTTGGATTTTGTATGATAAATTTAGGTTTGGCTGGCTTAGAAGTGTGACAGCTCTGAAACAGACATCAAAGTATTCAAAAAAATGAAATGCAAACAATTTGAAAGGCATAGGATTTTCAGCTACCTGTTAAGAACTCTGTTTTGTTTGTCTTTGACATCTTCACTTACCATCACATGTTTAAAGACCAATGCCTAGTACATTTCCATGAAAGATTCTTTGAAAAAGTCAGTGTCAATTACAGAAAAGATTTGCAGTGCAGAAAAATGCGGGGAAAAATACTGACAACTGTGAAATTTTGGAGTGTCAATTGCAAGGTAAGTAAATATACTCCTATCCATTAAATATTAATAACCACAAAACTAAGTTACAGAAAGATTATTACTCAAGTTCTATCAAAATCATGATGAATACAAATATGCATAGTTTAGTTTACCTCAGGGGAACAAGATTGATTTGTTCTTCTTGAGAATACATCTCCAAGTATAACAACCTAAGGATGTCAGGAAATGGCTCTGAATATAAGTCTAAACCTTGCCTGACTCTTTAGTTAGTTTCTCGGATGTTAATTTTTATTATGAATTTATGGAATTCTTTATTATTTTTAGGTGCTTCCTGTCTGTTCTAGGTCATTCACTTGATAGACTATTCTCAAGGAAGATGCTGAAAATTTTTAACTACATAATCTCCTAATTTTTGATAGAAAAATCACTGTATCACAATAAGAAACAGATTAAAAAAAAAACCCAAACAAAACCAAACATTTAGATATCAACAGTCTCACTTAAACAAGGGATTGCTAAGCAAATCAAATTTAGAAAGCAATTTCAAGCAAGCAAGAAATTTGGAATATTACTCTGAAAAATTGGTCATGCTTTTAATGTTCTATTGTAAAAGCTTTTGCTGGTTCAAGGCAAAGCTGATTTGATTGAATGTTTTCCTGTAGATTGCCTTGTGCTATCTGGACATACAGAAAAATGGCCAGTAAAAAAAAAAATGTTAGTTAAAATATAAAGTCCAATACTTTTAAATTATTTAAATTTTTTTCTACCCTGTGGCAAGAATACCTGTCTCACCTTGGTTGATACCTGGTGGTACACAGTTGCCTCTCTTCCTCCCACAGTGGAGGGAATAAGAAGTGCAAATCTCCTCAGTCAGCAGTTTGGACCTCCCCCCAGTGAGAGGCCTTGGCCCAGAGAAGTTTCCAGACCACGGCTCTGTACAATGAGCCCCAAAACAACCAAGTTATAGATGGGGCCTCTGACAGAAACCAGGGCAGTTTTCCTTGGAACAGCAGTTCTGTGACGGCAAACCTCCCCTTGCATCTGGGACGCACTCAAGAACTTCCAGGGACTGAGTGCCTTCATCCCTTTGTCTGGTGAGTGGCTATTTCTAATGGGCATCTGTGAGTGATCCTTTGACCTTCCCAGTGAAGTGAACCCACCTTCTGGGTAATTCTGAGGGAGAGGCCTCCCAAGCATGTATGAGTGCAGGTGCACTTTGGGTCACCCTTCTTGTCCTTGCAGGAACAACATCTCTCACTGGTAACACTGAACTTGTAACTGCTATGGAGCGTACCCATGTGGTATTCACATGCCCTCTGAACAGAGGGAAGCTGTGAGAGAAGCAGAGAAAAGAATGATCAAAACGATTCTTATCTCATTTGCTGTTCCTGTGTTTGTGCCCACATGGAAGGTGTTCTGGAGATTGTTTACCCAAGGTGGTTGTTTGATTGGATTCTGATTATGGTGTTTTCATTCATTGACCAATTGGATCCACATGTGTGTGTCAGGACTCTGGGGCAGAGCGTCACATGTTTTCTAGTTATTTCGTTAGTGACAGTTCTTGTTAGTGTAATATTCTGTAATATTCTATTTATATTCTATTTATATTCTATTAATTCTAGTTATAGTAGAATATAGTATAATAAAGTAATTTATTTGCCTTCTGATATCATGGACTTCTGCACATTGTTCTTCCCAGACATTGGGCATTTTAGCACCAATATAACCATAGTTACCCCTCCATTTGTTAGTTTTAGCCATTGGTTTTTTGTTGCAAATTTATATTAGTTTGAGTGCATTACCTTTGTGAAGTTCTTTTTGTGTATTACCATGACAATATCCCTTATATAACGGGAGAAATTTCTTTCAAGGATCCTGCAGCTGAGTGTTACATACATGGAAATAATGCTTTGAACTTCTTTAAAATCAATAAGCCAAACTACCGTGAGAAATTAAACAATGACTACATGGAAGGGACAAGATTGATTATTTTGTCCCTTGTCTCCTAGGGTCATGAAGTTATCATAAGGATAGAGCATGTCTCCTGTGAGGAAAAGCTGAGAGGACTGGGATTGTTCAGCCTGAAGAAGCGATGGCAGCCTTCCAGTACCTGAAGGGGTCCTACAAGAGAGTATCTTTTTACAAGCATGCAGCAACAGGACAAGGGGGTGGGCTACAAATTAAGAGAGTAGTTGAGCTCATGACTGGGGATTCAGTTTGTCATGGCCAGGATAAGGTGCATTTCCAAAGTCAGTTCTTCCCTTATATAATCAGCTATGTTCTGAATTATCCACATAGAAGAGATCACTGATTTAAAGCTCCAGAAACATTGCTGCTGGAGTAGGAGATTATAGCTGTTTTCTTCCATTAGTACTCTAAATCAGGAATTTCTGAAGTACACTTACATGTTAAGTACAAACTGAACAGCTACCTCAGGCTACAAGTTCAAAATTATACTTAGAGGCAATGTCAAAAATAACTTGGAAAGCCTAATTGCTAGAATGACTGGGGAGTGAAAAGATTAACTGGAAAATGCTAGAGAAGAAAATGCTTCCAAATGTGACTATCTAGCCCAGAGGAGCATACTTTTTGCATGCATGCTTAACAGTGCAACTACCCGATGCTCTTGGCCTTGGACTAAGAGGTGGTTGCAGTGACTTTGGGTGGAGAATAAAATTCCAGCCCAAGCTGCTCCAGAAGACCTTGGAACTGACCTTTCCATCACAAAAGCTTTGCTGATGTAATACCTATTGAATGGCACATTTATCTTTCTTGTAAGACTATAATTCAAATCACACTCAGATTAGATTATTACCTATTAGGAGGTTTTCCAATGCCCACAGATGAATTTATTAATTATGAATACAAGGAACAGAAATTCACAAAGGAGCAGCAAATTTCTGATTTGATCACTGTCAGTAGTTTAGTCCAGGTTTTAGGGCATTCAGACAATACTGGAAGAAGAGTAAGAAATCCGTCTCTGGGTGAACCTGAAAGCCAGATGAAGTTAACCTTCTCCTCAGATCCTGGATGGTAATGGAAAAATAACATCCTCAGGACACCTACATTTGTCAGATTTTTTTTTGCAACTAATCTAAAGGGGAAACACTGAATTTCCACAGGGACTTGCACTTTTTCCACTGGTGTCCGATGGACTGAGATACTCTGATTGAGAGACAGCAATGCAAGTTTTCGATATTGGAACAGGATCTAGAAGTCCAAGGATTTCCCACTTAGTCATGGGTATGTCATGGGCTGAGTAGGGTCCAATGAAAATATAGAACTTCTCAAGATGGAAATATTATACTAATGAATCCCTTTAAAAGAATAGGTAAGGAACATGCAATATGGGGCATTGAACAGAACACCATACTTCATGCTTTTGCAGCCCGCCACACCACTCTTGAAAAGGAGGGTGTCAAGGTTTGGGAGGGTAACTAGCAATCTGTATATTTTACAGTGCACCATAAACACACTAACACTAAACTAATAAACATACCAGACTGACTGTTTTAAAGGGACATGCATTAGATGCTACATTTAATCATCATGTTGGACTGCCCAGTCAGAAGGAGCAGCTGGCAAACATAATACTGAGGTCAGAGACTTTAATAACATAGACACAATGGACCTGCTACTGAAGGTGCCATTACAATATAACATTGAGAAACACTGACACTTCTCAGATATTTCCTTTTTGGTTGTTTATTTTGTTGTTGTTGTTGTTGTTGTTATCCTGAAGATGCAGCGAGAAGTAGATTATGCCATTAATGACAACTTACCTTTTAGAAAAGGTCACCTTTCCATTTGAAGTTAATCTCCCAGCCAATTTCTTTGGAATAGTGGTCCAACAGCAGTAATTCCCAGTCATTTCAAGTGGCATTCTTAGTGGTATTCTATTGACTACTTAACAAAACATCCTTAAAACAAATAATAAATGAAGCTTAATGAGAGTTCCAGCTGTTAAATTTCCTGTGTAATTCTGAATTTTCAGCAAGTATACAACAGTTCTCCGTTTTACTTTTTTAAATCAATTTTATAAATCCCCTTCTTTTCAAAACGTGCATGTATATAGCATACTATATTATAAACATGAAAGTAAACTTCCTACTTTGATGAATTAATATTTTCAATCTCATAGCAAGCAATTGCAATGTAAACATTGATATTCAGAACACTAAAGCATCTGATGGTATTATCTGTATCTGTCTAACACTTAAACAAAATGAAAAATGGATCTTATTACGGGACTTCCACCGTGCTCTGCTTTTCAGTTTCCAGTGGAATTTAGGTTTAGGTTTCTTTCTGTTGTACTCCACAATTCTTGGGGGAAGTACTGATAGGTTTTGCTACCTATGTTTCCTTCAATCTGAAAGGAATGTGTCAACATAAAGAATCTGGAAGAGAAGTCTACTCCCTCTCAAAAAAGTGTCTGATATGCTCAATTCTTTATCTGTTGAAGTCAGCTGATTGGCACCAGTGGTCCACTCTTCAGAGTGAATATATTTTATTCTTTCATATTTTTGAATGAAAACCCAGAATACTAAAAGATACAGAGCATATTTATTTCTCAGAAAGAGTGAAAGAAAATTTTAAAAAGGTACGCAATTAGCTAACACCTCTTTGCCTTTTAGAAGCTGACTGCAGTGATTATATCAAATTAACATACTTTGTTAGTAGAGCTAATTATTAACATAAGTCACACTCATATGCACCTTCACTCATTTTCTATCAAATTTCTTATGACCTATGATTTCAGAAAATGAAACAAACTTATTAAAAATGTTCAATATTATTTAATTTTATTCAATAAAATGAATAATGGGAACACATTTAATGCACTCTATGCTGCACATACAAACTAAGAAAAGAAATCTCAATATTATACAAACTAAACAGGAGATAAAGTGGGTAATGATCCTTGTGAAGACCTCTAGAACCTAAATATCTGAGATTTGGAAAGTAAAAAACAAAATATCACAAGATCATGCAGACATGAATATTTACAAATACTACCTTTTTATTAATGTCTGTAATGAGTCCTCTGTACTAAAAAGAAACAGAAAAGAAATACTGCTTCGTATTATACCGAAAAATCTTAAGTATTGCTTAAAAATCTCAAAAGAGTTTGGATCTTGAACTGAAGAAACATCCTAACAGATAAAACATTTCACTCCGACTTGAAATTTTTGTCACAGAACTAATACATATTCCTTTGCAATGTTTATGAAATGGTGACTTTCACTTTTATGACTAATATAATCTTCCCACTTTAAACCAGAAATCAAACTGAGTTCTCCAGTCTTGCCTAGTCAGCGACTCAGTAACGCTTTGAATTATGCTGCACTCTCTTTTTCCTCCTTCCTTTCTCCTATGCACCTATTTAATGGTGTATTCCAGCCTCTAGGAGACTTGTATCCACACAGATTTTATCTCCATCACTGCAGTGGGGAGGAAGATAATTATTCACCAAATGAATATTTTATCATTTTCTAGACAAATAAGCACAATTTTAAGACAGATAAATGTGTAAATTGGTAATTCAGTACTATTGCTATGTTTATACCTCAGTCAAAAATTGCCACTCCACATCTTTTTTTGCTATCAGTAAGAAGCAAAAAAATATAAGTTTTGAAGTCTTGGGTTTTCTTTTGATGTGTATGCATACCTCAAGGAAGTGCATATCTTCTTAAATGGATTAAAAGAACCCCAAACAACAAAACTTACTGTGCTCTTGGTTGAAGTGTAACCAACAAACTTACAAATAAGCTATATTTTAAAAATGTATTCTGGTATTATTTTCATTCTACACCTTATTTCTATACCTGTTATATTGAGAATGAAGCTCAGAATCTCTAATTGCACCTCAAAGAGAGAGGAGTGCTGCTGATGGTGCTCAAGGCATTTAATATCAAGAATTCTGTGTTCACAGATTTCACCTGTTAATACATCAGCACTACACTGAGGTTGTACAACACTTGCCAACGTATTTCTGACAGGTGATTTACTTGTTAAAAGCCACATGAACAAATAAGAAAATTATAATGCCTAATCATAGTAAAATTTCAGTGTAGATTTTTTTTTTTACTTTGTAGTGTTTCTCTTTGTCATGTGAAATGTTTTAAAGTCATCATCTATTCACCTTTATAAATTTTATATCTCTTTACAGACTATCAAAATTGAAATACAAGGTAATCAGATATGGTAATGGATGTCAAAATTAAATATTTGGTTTATAGATAATGAGTTCTCAGCATTTATGACAGCTAAATGCAGTTATAAAATGGGAGAAATTGAGAATTATCAATAGCAATTTACATTCTTCAGACAGCCAGTTGTACACCTAGTTACCATCAAGGAATAATTCTTTGATTACATTTGATTTGAAAATGCCTTGCTAGATTTTTAATAGAGTATCCAACTCTGACTGAACACTATTACTTTGCTGGTTTCTCTTTTTTTCAAAATGTTAGGAAAAGATTTCTTTGTCATCTGTAATAGATTTGGCAGGGATAGAATTAAATTTCTTCATAGCTGTCCATATGGGTCTATGCTTTGGATTTGCGATCTAAAAATATTGATAACACACTGATGTTTTATCCATTGCTGAGCACTACTTACACACTGCCAAGGTGTTTTGTACTTCTTGCACCATCCCACCAGCAAGGAAGCTGGAGGTGCACCAGAAACTGGGACTGGAACAGCTGATCCTGACTGACCAAAGGGTTATTCCATACCATATGATGGTGTCCTGCTTTCACCTGGGATGGAGCCAATTTTCTTCTTAGTAGCTGGCGCAGTGCTTTGGTTCAGATTCAGAACAGAGTTGATAACACATTGATGTTTTGATTGCTTTGATGTTTGATGTTTAAGTAGTGCTTACTCTGAATCAAGGACTTTTCAGTGTCTCGCGCACAAGAAGCTGTGAAGGAACATAGATGGGAGTCCTCCTCTCCTGGAGCTGCCAGTATACCAGCCTGTTCAATGGAAGTAGTGAATTAATCCCTTGTTTGGCTTTGCTTGCGTATGTACCTTTTGTTTTTCCTATTAAATTGTCTTTATCTCAACGCATGAATTTTCTCACTTTTACCCTTGCAGGTCTTTCCTCCATCCTTTTGGGTTGGAGTAAGTGAGTTGCTGTGTTAAACCACTTAATTGCCAGATGGGGTTAAACAATGACATCTATTTGTCTCTAATTTTTGGACATTCAAACAACTATATAAACAATTCAAACAACACTATCCTCCTGTGAATTTTGCTTCACCTGTGTTTCTTCTCCGGAATCAGAAGCATCACATAGAAATATAAATTTGAATAAGGATATAATCTATTCATTCATATTTATTTAACTATTTTAATCTGATTATCTAGTTGTGTTTGTACTTTGCCCTAGAGCACTTAGTGAAAGTGCATGTCAGATACCAGAATATAACCAAATATCTCCCAATGGTTTCATAGAGCACATATAGTCCAGGAAATACAGAATACTGAGACAGCAAAAGCATTAAAGAGAGTTTGCTAAAGGATCTGCTACCCTGCAAAACATCCTGAGAAGACAACAACAGCTTCTTGGAGGAATTTTTTAAACCCTGACACAACAGTTGAAATTGTGTGTGTTATCCTAATTTGTTTTTTCTTAAGAGAAATGTCATGGCATAAGTCTTTCTTTTTTGACTTTAACAAAAGCATTCTTGATAAAAATAAGGCTATCTGCTCCTCATTTTTGACGTATTCAGTTCATGTTAAATTTGAAGATTTATAGTCCTCCTAAAAACCATTGCTATCTTCTCTCATTTCTACTCTGTTCTTCCATCTGCAATGCTCATGTCACCTCTAATGTCAATGCAAAATGGTTCATGCACAACTGGCATGATGGACCTTGCTACTCAACATCTTTTAAAAGAAAAGGCTGCTCATGAAAAGCACAGAAATTCAGCAATAGTAGCACCCAAACTGGGGCCCAAGCTGGACTGCAGCAGGCACTTAGGCAATCTGAAGAGAATATGTGCCTGGACAGAACACTTCCTTGGATTTGTGAATGACAGCACACTGTTGCATCAGCCCTTGCTAAAAAAAACCAGAAACGTGATAAACACAAGGCATGAAATATTTGAATTAACAACTCCAACACAGAGATTTTGTTGTACTTAAACTGGCCATTTATACAACAATATGCCCATGTTATTAGCCCTAGTGAAGTATTAAAACCAAACAAATAGATTGTTGTGTTATTCCCAAAATGCTTGTTTTTAATGAGATAAGTTGAGGCTTACTTGTTTGTTGAACTCTATTTAATTGTTTTGCCAGTTGATCTTTGCTTAAGAGACTTTAAGATGATCTCTATTACATAAGAATTATTACTGTTGTACTTACATAAATGATTGAGGGTTTGAGAGTGCCATAAAATGCTCCTAGGGAAGAAAAAGAACTGCTAAGACTACAGCCTAGACAGTCCTAGTGAAGAAATAGTAAAAGGCATGTAAAAGTTTAGTAACAATCAAAAAGTTTGTGAACAGAAATAAAATGTTTTGAGATATATGAGAAAATATGGACAAACATGGCTGTTTGTACAAATGATAAAAATACACTTTCTCTGTGGAAATATTTTAATACCTATTGCACATCAGCAGTATCAAAGTTAGATCCTCTGAATAAAACATACTACTTGAACAAGTTTTCTCCCAAGAGGCATTTAAAAATGTTTGAAGTGAAAGTATTTAAAGCACCATCTGATATTCCCACACAAATTCTAAAGCACCATACGTACTCAAATGACTTTTCACATAAAAGTTCAGGGAAAAGATAATTTGAAGGATAAAAGCCCAGAAAATTCATTTTTAGATTTGTAGTAATTGTGGTATGTAAACACAATCAGATGACAAGTAAACTAGCAAAATGCATGTTTGCACTGTAAGTATATATTTACACATATAAAAAGGCCCAAATATAATTTGCTTAATAATTAAGGCACACAGGAAAGACTGTTTGAGAAACCATTCTAATACAACAGAGGGATTTTTAAAGTCAAAACATAAAAATCTCCTTCTCTCAAAACACCTTCAGCCAGAAAAATCTGGCTGAAGAAATTAATTTCTGTTTGGATGACAACAAATGCTTCACAAACACCTCAACATTGATTTGCACAGCTTCTGCCAAAGGCTTGAGATTTGCAAACCTCGTGAAATTCAACTTCACAATCAAGTTCAACTTCAAGGTCAAGTGCAAGATCCTGAACTGGGTGAGGGTAATCCCAGACATGAGAACAGATTGAGAGAATTTACAGAAAGGAGGCCTGAGTAGAAGGACTTGCGGGTTCTGGTGGACAAAAAGCTGGACATGACCCAGCTATGTTCATTCCCAGCCCAGAAAGCCAAATGTGTCCTGGGCTGCATCCAAAGAAGCGTGGCCAGCAGGGGAGGGAGGGGATTCTGCCCCTCTGCTCTGCTCTGGTGAGACCCCACCTGCAGTGCGGCATCCAGCTCTGGGGTCTCCAGGCCAGGAAGGACATGGATCTTTTGGAGCAAGTCCACAGGAGACACACCAAGATGATCAGAGGACTGGAGCACCCCTCATACACGGAAAGGTGGAGAGAATTGGGGTTGCTCAGCCTGAAGAAGAGATGGAAGTCTTCCAGTACCTGAAGGGGGCCTACAAGAGCTGAAGAGGAGCTCTTTACATGGAAGGGCTTCAAACAGAAAGAGAGGTGTAGATTAGATATGAGTAACAAATTCGTTACTGTGAGGGTGGTGAAGAAGTGTTGACCAGACAGGTTGACCAGAGAAGCTGTGGATGCCCCATTCCTGGAAGTGTTCAAGGCCAGTTTGGATGGGGCTCTTACCAATTTGGTCTAGTGAAAAATGTCCCTGCCCAAAGCAGGGAGTTGGAATTAGTTGACCTCTGAGATCTCTTCCAACCCAAACCATGCTATAATAAGCCCAGCTTAGCTGAAGCTAGAACTGATGAGAATAGTCTGAGAATGAAGAAATTAGGAGACATCTGCATCTGCAGTAATTCAAATTTTCTGAGAATTTAATATTCTTGCAACATACAGTACATTTGATTTGAATAACCAAACTAGATTTTCTGTCTTCTCTATTAGTTCCCATTTTGCCTATTTTAAACAGCATAAAAATCATTTATCATATGGATACTTCTGAAATTATGTGGAATTTTATAGAGAAGCTAATACTTTTTTAGCACTCTTCACTCACACTTTGTTATCCAAATTATAACAAGGCAAGATAATTCTAAACTAAGATCTAACTCATCATTTGATCAAGTGGTTAACAACACTGAACTTTTAAAAGTAGCTATTGCTCAAGAAAACATTAGCTTATACTACTATTCCTTTAAAATACAATCACTACACATTAAAGTAAGACTTTTTTATCTCCAACATATGCAATTTATACACCAAAAGGAAATTAGTCAAGACACTAAAATGTACATAGAAAAAGCCATCTGCACAGATAAGGATTTTTTCATTTAAGTGATCACAAAAATGACAGCCCCTGAAGTGTCTTTGTGCACATCAAGAATTATCACAGATTTGTTCAATCATGCTCTGCAATGCTGAACAATATACTTGTTTTTATATGAACCAGTAAGATCTATGACTTGTGTTTAGTACTCATTTTAAAAGGTACTAAAGCAGAGCCAATCATTTTATGTAAGATGAAGTGATAGTTTAGGAAGAAAATGTGATGAAATGGTAACAAAAAAGGGCCTTTGTTAACCACAAGGTGATAAGAAAAATACTTCAACAATAAGGAAGATATCAATTTGTCAAAACTAAATTATAAGAGCTGTTGAACTGGAACCTAATACATGGCTAATAGTAAATGTGACAGGGAAAATAGTGTCTTCTATTAAACTGTTAGTGATCTGTCAGAAATTTCATTGCTTATTCAACATTATTGGACGAGAACAGATAAACAAAATAAATTTCAGAATTTTCTAATGTTTCCTTAGATGGTTTGCTTACCCCTGCTTCAGTGTGTTACACTAACTCAGCACAATCTCAGTAAACTTTTGACCAATGGGACTATTTCACCCAGCCTTGACAAAGCAATAAAGACCACAAATGAGAATCAAATTCCCCCAGGCTTTGTAGACACAGAGTGAATCTCTGCAGTGGGAAATGTGAGAAGAACGCAGCTATGACACATTTTTTGTCAACAGACATTGGCCATAAGGACATGCTGATCTACAGTGGCAAAGCCATTCTTGTTCTCTGTCTGATGGTAGATGCTACAAGTTTGAGGAACAGCTAGGATTCAATGAAGAGAAACAAGGAAAGCCCTAGAGCATATAGAGCACATACCTACAGGAAATGGGGTATTATAGGCTGAACTGTTTTTACAGGATGTTCCGTCTTCTTGGATGGGAATAAACTACAATTGACCTTGACAAAAAACGGTTTGGGGAAGAAAAAATGCTTTTGGGTGAGCAGAAGATATGACATCAAAGTGTAAGACATGTGAGATTCATATATCCTTAGGAATCCCCAAATATCAGATATAAAAAATACTCTATCCCGCTTCCAAAATTGGAGGAAGAAGAACTTACAACACATTAAGGGGGAAAAACTAGTGAAATTTCAGAAACCCTTTAATGTTGTCATTTCATTTGCATTAGCCTCTCGCTGTAATTATTCACTTTGATCTTCTGAAACAAGAAGTTCAATTTGAAAATGATGCCTTAGAAAAAAGAGAGTTTGAAAAAAGTGAGGGGGAAATAGCATTCACACTAGCAAAAAAAAAAAAAAAAATCTGAGTAGAGGAAAACATTTACAGAGGAAAATATTACACAATTACACAATTAACCTACATGAAAACCTGCTTTTAAATCAACAGTGGAAAAGTTATCATCTTCAGTGTTATAACTATCAAACAAAGATCACTAACTGTGCTGAAATGAAACACAAGGCCTTTAAAAATAATAAAAATACACTATCAGAATTTTTTTAACATTTCCTACTAAATTATTCTTTTCAGTTTAGCAAGATAGGAACCAATTTAGGAAAAGACAATTTTTTTCTCACAAGCCGAAATTCATTCCTTAGTGAACCTTGCCAAAAAATTATCAGCTGAGATAATTGGTAGGTACTTACTGACTTTCTACTGTCAGTTCTACCAATGCCAAGTCTGTTAGTAATTTAAATATTTCCTAACATAGGAACCAATCCACTAATTCTAAACACACCAACAACTCTTACAGTTTTATCAGAGTAGTCTTAATTTCATTCAATTACATTCAGTTGTCTGAACAGTCTCACATTTCAATGTTATATACAGAAATAATGGAAATAATACTTTTCTGCCTTGAAAATTCACTCATGTTACTAATACATGCAGACAATCCTTTGAAGGAATGTAATTTCATCTCATTTCAAAATTAATTTTGAAAGAATTTTATATGTATATATACAGAGAGAGAGAGAGAAGTTTGGGGTTGTCATGGTTTGACCTGGCACAGAGCCAGTGCCCCCCATGAAAATGCCCTAACCCTGGTGTCTGCTGTGAGATGTGACCAGGAATAAGCAAAACAGGCTTTAGCTTGAACATAAAGAACACTTTATTACCTAAACTACAGGAAAATAGGGAAAGACCATAAGGAAAAGAAAAAAAAATTGAAAACCTTACAAAAAACCACTTTCCCCCTCCCCACTACCTGACTTTCCCAATCCGATACATTCTCCCAAATCACCAACTGCCCAGCCTTGGCCCCACACTTTAGTATACTCAAACTGCAGTTCATGAAGAGGAAAGGAGTCCTTCTTGTTCCATAGGCTTCCCCTGGAAACACACTGAAACCTCGTGTGCTTCCCTGTCACTTCGGCACCGCCCGGAAAAAGTCCTTTTGCCGCTTGTGACATCTTCCTTCCATGCCCAGTGCTCTCACCACTGACGCATGGACCAGAGCTGCTTTTAGGGTTGTCTTTCAAGGATGCCTTGTCTCACTCCAAAAAGGCACAGTCTCTGCTTTGGGACATCTGTCCCCCCCATATTTTTCCAACCCCCTGGGGCCGGGGGGTCCTCACGAAGAACCCTCCTGGTTTTGAGCCACTGCTTCCCCCTAAGTGCAGTCTGTGTCACAGGAACAAACTGAGTCCATGGCCACAAGAAAAGTCCAGCCAAAAGGCCACTCCAAATCATCTCTTCCCATTCAATCATCTCCACGTTCTTCGGGCCAGGTCCTTGTCTCATCTCATCTCTTATCTCCCTTCTTATTCAGCTTCGAGGAGGATTAGCATTTTTGCAAGGCCCCAATCATGAAAGAAAGGGGTTAAAACTTTCAGTCTCTGTCTGTCCCGGAGCGGCACTCCCACACACGCTGCCCACACGCTGCCGCTCCGGCCGGGCACTCTTCCTCCCCCCTTCTCCTCCTGGGCCGGCTGCTATCACATTCGGTGTCGCCGGCTCTCTCTCTTTCTCTCTCTCTCCTGGGGGGGGATGGCTGCCCGAGGGCTGACTCCCTGGGATCTTCCACCCTTCCATCCTCGAAGCCCCCTCACCTCCCATCTCTGTCCAGGCCCAGGGCCTACCACGTGGCTGCCCCTCCCCCACCCAGCAGCAGCGACTGGACAGGGGAGGGTGATCTGACCTCTTCGCCGCGACGTCCCAAGAGAGACTGCCAAGGGCAGTGCCCTGCTTTTTAACCCCTGTGTATTCTCGGAGGTGTGTCCAAACCCCACTGGCTACACCAGGTGTCAGTATGAAACTCAGAACATCCATTGGTTTGACCACAGCATCCCAGAATTCCCACTCCTTCCTGGTCAAACCACCACAGGGGTATTTTTCAGTAGGTAGAAGCAATCATTCAGAATCTATCATTATTATCTGGATTTTTTTCTACTAAGAAGTTCCTTTATTCTGATGGTGACTAATTCCCACTAGAGAGAGAAGCAAAGAGGCTCAGCCTCATTCCGGACCTTATTGCCAAGCACAGCCTTTCCAATGTTACTATGGTCCTTGAGACCTGGAGATATAACTTTCTCTTCAGATCCCTGCTCAAGACTTTCTGCTGCCCACACAGAGGTTTACCTACTTGTGTATCAAGGAAATCAGTCTTGACAAAGCTCTGATGTAAAACTGCATGACCTTAGCTCAGGTTTCATTAAAATTTTGAAAAGTGATGAAAAAATGTCAAAATGTTTGGAGACAAATAAGTTAAAACCCCAGACAGAGGCTAAAATGACTGAGTTGGGATCATTAGTAGCTAAAAGATGCAAGAGGAAAAGCAAAACCAGGTTATGGTATAAAATAATTAAAATAAATGGGGAGACTAATTGAGAAACATCTGGTCAAGTCATTGCCATCATGCCTAGTGGCAGACAGCGGCTCAGAAATGTTGAGGACTCTGGAGACAGATCTTACAATGCAGTCAAATGCACACAATAAAACCTCTTTAGATAACCTACTGCTAATGGTGAACATAGAAATGCTTAACAAAACAGCGCATTAACTAGGGCCAGGAGCAACAGTGGGAAAAGCCAACCCTCCATAAAAAGTCCTTCTAAGCTCTGCTCACACAACAGATGCAGATAACCCAGACAGACCTCGACATGAACATGGTGGCACCATGGCACCACCTGTGGGGTGTGCCTTGTTCTTGTGCCATTACCTCAGAGCAGCAGTGAACATCCCTATGGTAGTAATGCCCAGGCAGAGGAAGTTCTTAGATTAGAGCTCCAGAAGGAGGTGTGTAGTTTGAGGGGTTCAAGAGACAGACTACTGAAGTCACACCACCCTCCCTGGGACAAGTCCAGCAGAGACACAGGAGGTATGATATTGAGGATTCCCTATTCTCTCTCCCCGTAGCTGGACATGGTGGCTTAAGGAATAGGGGGGAAGAGCAGTAAGCTCCTGCACTGTGCAGAAGACACATCTCCTCTGTGGCTACCCGACGTCCCCAAATGCCCTTGCATAGTAAATATGAGGCTCTGCAAGTGGACTTGAATGATGATGAAAATGATAGTCCATTTAAGCTGGAGTAGTTGCCATGGTTACATTGGCCTATATCCTGTTTCAAAATCAATTCCATAAGGAAAAAAAGGCAATTCATTGTCATAGGAGACTTTCCTGATGGGCACAGAATGCCCAAAGACACGACTGGATCCACTTCTCAGAGAAGTCTGCTGCCTCCCAGGGACACGGGTTAAAAAAGTGATGAAAAAAATTTCTGCTATAGCACAGCCCTCACATTATTATCCATTATTGTTTTTTAATGCAGGAAATGATAAGTTGCCATAATAAGTCCAAGGGCAATCAAAAAAATGCTTCAGGACCTAGGCGTGATGTGTTAAGGAATCAGGAACACAATGTTCTCCTCCATTCTTACAGTTGCAGGAAATGATGAGGAAAGAAACAGCAAATCAAAACCTTGCTGGTGTCATTGGCAGAATTCTGGGATTTTTAATGACAGAACAGTCTATATAACACCAGGCCCACAGGCAACAGATGAGGTTCATCATTTTCAAAGAAGAAAAAGGATCTTCACACAAGGGTTAGTAGAGCGCACTGAAAGAGCTTTAAACCAGTTTTGAAGGGTAAAAGGGACAAAACCAGGCTGACTAAAGAAAATACATTCTCTTAGTCATAAAGTTTAGTTTTAAGTAGTCTTGCAAGAAGCAGGAAGTTAGACTTGATCCTTATGAGTCCCTCCCAGCTTGGGATATTCTATGATTCTATCTGAAGATGTATGAACACAGTGGTCTAAAAGAGGGGTAGCAGCACCCTGTGCTTGAATCTGCATACTGTCCAACCTGTTACATCAATGGGAGAAATGCTAAGGTGTTCAGTATACTTGTAATCAAGTTTGAATAAATGAACAAAGTCATTGAAACAAAAAAAGGTTTCCATTGCTGTAAGAGACTGAACAAGGTAAATCTAACCAGGGTAAATATCAGTATGGGAACATTGGAACAATGCAGAAAGAGGTAAACAGAGAAATTGCCAAGAAATTGTTTGTGCTATCTCCATCCCTCTCAACCCTCTTTTCCCAATCAACACCCACACACTTTTACTCCTTCAGTTCTCAATTCCACTCTCAAAAAATCAATAGTGAAGACTATTAACCCCATCAAAGTTTCAGACTTGGGCATATCAAAACAGCGTATGTACATAGATGTGCATGAGATATTTGTGCCAGTATGATGCATGCTAGTTTCCAGAAACAAAATAAAGAAATAATTTTAAAGAAACTCAATATGGCAGGTAAAGTTGGTCATTCAATGCTTACATTAGTAGAATATGCCAAGACAAGAACCACAATAAGATTCTACTACCAGCCAGGTATCTGTATTAAGCAGCAAGA
The DNA here is from genome assembly GCF_047830755.1 of Zonotrichia albicollis. NCBI lineage: Eukaryota > Metazoa > Chordata > Aves > Passeriformes > Passerellidae > Zonotrichia > Zonotrichia albicollis. The sequence continues at coordinate 76,557,159 of NC_133819.1, forward strand.
CAGAAGAAACCCTGACTCTTATTCTCAAAAACATATAGAAAAAAATCACTATATGTAGGACTTCATTTGCATGAAAGTCCTTGCATACTTTAAATTTTTTTTATTCCTAAATTAACGAGTTAATAATAAAACATTACCTATTGTTCAACTAGGTTTTGCACACCTACCAATTCTTCTAAACAGACATTCCTAAGAGATTCTAATTTGAATTTTTGATGCAGGCTGTGAAGCTGAAATTTTCTCTCCAGCTCACACAGCTCCCAATTCTCTAAGCATGAGAAAAGCACATTGCAAAGAAAATGTTCTATCCAACTTTTATGCTATCTCACATCTCAATGGGTAAAAGAGCTGGTCTCAAAGAATTCCAAGCAACTTTCAAGGCAATGCATCAATGGGATGTTGAATTTAATGCATGCTATGGAGCTACGAACTGATAGTCTAGAACATGTTTTAAGAGACCAATAACAGAAATTATTAGTCTATGTTCAAGACAACTAGTTCAAATTACTACAAGATACCGTCAATGATACAATTTTTTTTTTCTTCAGAAAAAACTGTCTCTCTATTTCTCTGTTTTGGTATTTTTCTCATCCTTCAGGGCTCCTCTGCCTCCTCAAGTGGAGCATTCCAGTCCCAAGCAACAAAAGTAGAGGCAGTTGTGAAAAGACATCACTCTCCTCAGGTCTCTCCCAGCAGAGATTCTGTGTTTACCACCTATGAAAGGGATTTCCTCCTCCTCAGCCCTAAGCCTGTGTAGGTTTATTTGCATACCATTGCTCAGAAACTCTTGGCAGCCTTCTCCAGATACATTGGGCAGCATGGCTAGTGCTTGCTGGTCCAGCCTCCGGGAAAACCCAGGCTGAGTTGATCATGCAGCAACGACCACCACTGTCACAGCATCAGCACAAGTGGTATTGCACAGCCCCACTCATCCCAAAGACATAAAGTCACCCCTCAACAAGCCAGGACAGTCAGTGCTACCCCTACAGGGCCCAGGTCCCACAAGCCCCAGACTTTGCCCACCAGGGTCCTAGGGAATTAGTCAGATTATGCTAGCGATGGCAAAAATTTAACATTGACTTTATGTGCAGATCTCATGCTTCCATTTTGTTCTTCAGAAGCACTACAGATTTCCTGCAATTTCAGAGGTGTCATAACTTGATAAGAGCACTGTCGGCAGCTATTTCCTGTATGGCATCACAGCCAGCACAACTTTAAACTGTGCTTATTTCTGACTAAATATTTTCACCAAAACAAAATTCCTGGACTTATCACATTTACAGAAGCCTTGTGGAACGAAAGAGGAAATGTTTTCTCCTTTGAGGGAGACAGAGCAGAAGTGAATTTGTAGGACTGCAGTTTCTACATTAGGCACAAGATATCCTGAAATATGTCAAAAGCACTGTTCCTGTGTAATTTTTAATATTTTCAGTACCTTCAAGAGCTATTTAAGAAGTATTTCTTTTTTATAGCTGAACTTTCTAACACAAATGGATTTATATAGTGTAACTAGTATTTTCAAGTGTTTTAAGAGACTATTTTCGTATTGGAGGGCATTGAAAAAACCCTCAAATATCACTGAATATAGTTTTTGACAAGTTTAGGGACTCAAAGCTGCTTTTTGGTTCCATTATCAGGTACAAAATATATTGCCAGAAGTTTAAACTAATGTTCTCTGACCTTACAGTAAATGCAATAATCTTTTATCTCCCGGTAGCTTGTTGAAAGTTCATCTATGACTTCAGTACCTCTAACAAGCTCTCTGAACAACCATCACCACAAACCAAATTTGAAACTAGTTTGCAACAAATCTCAAATTACAATTTAATAGATATCCCAACAAATAAACAAAGAACCAGCGCACAGTAAGCAACATAGATACTCTTAGTACTAGGGAGGTGATAACTGAAGAATTTTAGGATGTTTCAAAGGTGCTTTGTTTACAAACAGCTTAGTAATGGGTTTTAGAAGAGTCTGGAAGGCTACAGTAAACATTTTACAAAACAGGTTTCGTAACACTGAATCTTTAATAAAAGATGCATGGCAGACACTGACCACAGTTTTTAAATTACTTTTCAGTGTAGTCCATGCCAAGGTGCTGGCAGCGCCGGGGCTGTGCCGGGGCCGTGCCGGGGCCGTGCCGGGGCTGTGCCGGGGCTGCCCGGGCCGGCCCCAGGCGGTGCCAGCGGCTGCAGCGGCCCCAGCGCAGGGCACGGCTGAGCCCCTGAGCCCCGGGGAAAGCCTGGGCAAGGGAGGGCAAAACGCTGCCCGGCAACCAGGGCTGAGCCAGGGGAAGCGAGCGAGAAACAGCCCTGCGAGCCCCGAGGGGACAGCGGGAGCAGGGCCGGGGGCAGGAGAGACCCGGCAGGGATGGCCCTGCGGCCTGCGAGAGAGCCCGGCCCGGCTGGGCCGGCCCTGCGGCCCCGGGAATGGGCCGGGCAGGAGCGGGGAAATGTGAGAAGGAAGAAATAGCAGAGAGGACCTGCGACGGACTGACCACAGCCCCCAACTTCCCACCCCCCTTGTGCAGCTCACTGGAGGGGGAGAGGTAGAGGAGCCAGAAATGTGCGAGTAAAGCAGAATTTGGGAAGACAGGAGTACAGTGGGCTAAGGTGTTGGTTTGTTTTGATTTTTTGCCTTTTTTTTTTTTGTCTTTGTTTCACAGGATCCAGCTGTATTTTAATGGAAAATACCTTTTTTTCCCCCAAATTGAGTCTGTTTTATCAGTAATGGTAAGCCGTGAGTTTCCTGCCTTTATCTTGGCATGTCACCTTGTCAATCTTCTGTCTGGCAGAGGAGGGGGTCTGAGAGCTGTTGGTTGGGATCTTGCTGATGGCCAAGGCCAACCCACCACATCAACAAAGCTGACTACAAGGCAGCAATGTTTTTGCACACTAAACAGTAAATTGCAGTCCATTCTCATAGTCTGGGCTGCCACAATCACACAGAAATTGTATAAAGTTAGGTAATATGAACTCTGACCTTTTTTCCTCTCTGATCTCATGAAAAATTTTAGCATTTGTAATAATTCAAAGCTGATACATAACATATCTAATTGAGATACTCTGTAAGGCAATGGCTTAAGGGCTATGAGACTGGAAACTTTCAAGTGTTCTCAGCATTAGCAAGCAATTTCCAGGAGGCTATTTCTAGGGAATTTAACAACCATAAGAGAAACTACTTTGATTGTAATGAATCATTTATTCAAGTAAAACCAGACAGCAACAACACAACATGAAGAAAGAGTAGGGTAAGTGGTGTCCAAGCAAAAAGAATGAAAATCCGTTATCATCTGTGACACTATAAGGCTTAGAAAACCATCAGAGAAGTAGATTTCTTTTCTTCTTGAAAAAAAATACTAGAAGTAAAGTTATGCAGCAGTAAATAAATTGAGTTATTTGCCTAACACACTCTGTAGATTGACTTGAGTTTTAAACACAGCTTGTCAATATTCAAAATTCTATAATGGATTATAATGCTTTTTAATTAACTTTTTCTGTGGACAATACAGTAATCACAATTTTACTCACTTACTAAACAATAATTTTATGCTATTAGTTATGTTGGTTCCATTCTCAAGAAGGAGGGAAACACGTGTCTGTTTACTCATAGCCCTTTTCACTTTGTGTGCCTTGTGATTTCTACCTTAAAAAAATTCCATGTGCCAGAGTAAGAGAAATAAATCAATTGTATAATTCAGATTATAGCCATTCACTTAATAAAACAAGACACTGAATGTGATTAAGGAAATGGATACTTTTTTCCTCCAAAAAAAAAGAAAAGTAATAAAACCAAAAAGCATTACCCCTAAAAAAAACCAAACAAACCAACAAACAAACCAAAATTAAACCAGCAATAGAACCCCAACCCTCCGCCTCCCCCCAAAAAAAAAATTTGGCAACAATAAATAGCTGTAGACTGGAGTGTTGGACAGCTTGCAATGTCACTAGAAAACAGAGTCTATTATAGTTTTCTACATATACTTCTTTGCAAAATACAATTGCCCTATCACTGCTGCCAAAGGGAAGTTTTCAAAAAAGAACATAAATCAGCTATTTTGGAAATAGAAAGGCTTGAAAAGAAATATCACAAAGATCATTGCCTGTGACTTAGGAAACAAGCAATAATTTTAGAGTATTTTTAAATACTTGGAACAGTAAATGAAAAGAGGTTTTGAAGGCTGCTGATGGGAATTCATCAAAATGAATTCCTAAGTTATATAATCCACATCTATTCCTCCTGATTTGAAAACACTGCAAGGAAGGGACTTAAGATTGCATCTTCAAAAGAGGAAGGAAATGCTGAAGGCAGCAAGTATGGAACTGTCAGGCGCTTTCAAGTTTTGGTATCTCACATGCATGGGAGATAAGTTAGCAAAGAACATATAGCTTATTGCTCATAAAAAATGTGTCACAGACAGAAACAACTCCAAAGATTCCAAGCCTATAAACAGCCTCTAATTTTGTAATGGGCTATTTCTAATTTTGTAACGAGTATAAAGAAAAGTAGTGATTAAAAATGCATGTTTGAGCTGCTGAGACATACTTCAGCAGTGATATTTGGACTAATCTCCAGAGGAAGAAAGCTGGTATTTGCTTCTGATCTTGAACAAGTCAAGTCATCGTTTTTCCATTTTAATTAATCACTTGCATGTATTTGATTTTCTATCTTGAAAATTATGTTTGGATTAATTGCTACAAATCACTAGAAGTATTTACATTAAGATTCAAGAGAACATTATGAATTAGATATCAAAATACTTATAGATACTTATTTTGATATTAGATATCAAAATACTTATAGAATCAAATTTTAATCTCTTTAAACCTCTGAAAAATATAACAAGTTATATCTGAATCTTTGCTACTTCAAAGTGCAAGCATATTGTAATTAAAGAAATGTAATAACAAGTCTGAGAAGCTAAGATCTAGACTAAGTTTTTGAATAGAACTAGACACATTATTCCTATTTTGCTTAAATCTTACCAGTGTAAATGAAGACTTCTTATAACTCTTATCCTCACCTTCTCCTATCACTTCTCCCTGCTAGAAAGTAAAGACTGAAGAAAGGACTTTTTTCACGTCTATGAATGTTTAGGTTTTTTTTCCAGAAAAACAAAATTTAAAAAAATAAATATGTTACAAAGTAAACAAACTTATTTATTTATTTATTGATTTTCCCTCAGTAATTACATTTTAACAAGTTGCATTCTTATCAGCTCTAGGTTTTCCCTTTGAGTAGAAAAACACAAATATATTATTCATAGTGGATATTTCTTAAATATCTTTTGATTCTGAGAACTAGTGACTTGCTGTCTTCTGATATCTGCTGAGGCCTGGTGTTGTGAATGTATCTGCTGAACTGCCTCCTTCTTTAAGTCCTTCAGACCTGTCTAGCGCTGAAGGAGAAACAGAATCTTCATCATCCCAGCTAGAGGGAAGCCCTGCAACATGCACAGCTTACTGTTTATTCACTGACCACTGTCTCTGTCCCTGGGATTGCACCAAACAGCCTTTGTGCAGAGTATTCAAATGCAGGATGCTAGTAGATATTTATCTCACATTCATGGTGCTATGCTGAAGCAATGAGAACCAGACCCCTAATATAGAACATCTCCAGCAAGACTTCTAGCTCAGAAAAGTGTAGATGTTCTTTTCCTCCACACACTCTATGTAATTTACTCCTGACATTAAGAATTATTTAGAGGATGGATTTGTTCTTGCTTTTCAGCTACACTACAAACCCAAAGTACAGGCCTTTGTCAGGCAACTGAGCACTCCTAAAAGATACAGTTATTTTAGGCACTGAATTGACTTCCGTACAGCCACACAGTGTAAAAACCCTAAAAGAAAGCAGAAAAGCAGTCCCAAATTTTGCAGAGAACATCAATTTAGGTGAGAGTTTTGATCAGCTGGAGGGTAGGAAGGCTGTGCAGAGGGATCAGGACACACTAGATTGGTGGCTCGAGTCACACTGTGTAAGGTTTAACAAAGTGCCTGATCTCTTTTTCTTTGAAGTTCTATTCCCTTTACTAAGGTCTTGAATTAAGACGGAAAATATAAATCCATTCATTCACTACTGGAGTGAGAGTTCCCATACTCTGCATCAGCAAATGCATACTTCCATCTGAGATTATGTATGCTATTGAGTACAGGGATTGCATCCTGACGCAACTCATTTACCCAGACGTTTGATACCCGTGCAGACACACCCTGACTTGAGTGTTCATGTAGGGGGATAGAACATAAGTAAATAAAGGTAGTATAGAAAGTATAGAAAGTAATCTTACCCCCTAAAGTGTTGCAGCTGAGCCAATTATTAAGGATTAGGAGCAGGCCTGATGTTAAGAGGCTGCAGCTGTAGCCAATAAGATGTAGCCAATAAGAAGAATGTTATAAAAGAGTAGATTGGTTGGTTGAGGGGAATTGGAGTCAGTTGGCTACTGTGGGGACAAGGAAGAGTCAGTGCCTAGAGGAGATGCCTACAAGAAACATGTAGGAGATAACAAAACTCTAGAAATATGGAGCCCCTGCAATGTATTGACAATAGAACCCTTGCAATGTAATGACAACATGTTCACACTTCATAGTGAACACTCTGATCTGTGCTGGGAGAATTCAGCAGCCTGGTAAAACATCCCAGACATTCTGACTATACTGAAGTCATCCAGCCAAAACCTAAGAAATTAGAGATCACCTTTGGAAAATGTGGCCTTAGAATTAAAGCTTGATGTTTCATTCTAAAGAAAGACCTGTGCTAGGCAGCATGCTATGCCTTTTGATGGCTTTCATATCATTTAAGATTTTTTTTCTTTTTTTTTTTTTGGTATCCATGCCATGTCCCTCATATCTTCCCGTCCAAGTTGTGTCTTCCTCCTTGATTTTTCCCCTGCTTTTGTGACATCTGTGAAGTTTAGTTTTGGCCTCTTTTGGTCCGTTGCACTGCACCTCATTTTCTCCCAGACCACTTTCTTGTAGTCACTAAATCTCCAGATTTTCTGGGTTGTTTTTCTTTTTTTTTCCAATTGCATTTAATTTGATCATATCTCCTTTCCAGAGTCTTTCTTTTCTCTTTTACTCAGTCATTAAGTTTCAAAAAAAAAACATGAAAAAGGATATGTAACTATCCATATAAAATATTTGGAGTTCTGTATTCCAGTAAACATGACTCAAGGCTCTCCAGACTGAGGCAGGACTTTGTAATACTGTTTGTTGGATGCTGGTCCTGTTTTCCTGGTCCATCAGAAAAAATTGTGAATTGCCGTAACAGACCAAAGTAGACCTCCAAGCTGAGAGGAACGAAAGTGGTGATAATGAGATCCTGCTTTTCCTACTGGCCAAGGAAAGGAAAAATCCCTACTATGACCATCACACTGGTTCTGGCATGGACCTGTGTTATTTCTCCATGCTTCTCCTCAAGGTACTCTGAATGACCAGCATGAAAAAAGAGAGGGGCACTGCCAGGTTGAACATTACAGCAACAAAGAAAAAAACGCATAAAATCCCCTGTATTATTACCCTGTCCTTCCTGTATTGAATAGATAATTTGGACTATTGGACTATTAAAAAATAAACTGACTACTATAAATTACTGGCTTTACATTGGCTCTACCCTTTTGACCATAAGATGATTTTGAGTGAGGTGGTTCTTAACAATGAAAACTGCTGGGTGAGCATTGCTGTGACCAGTATACTTACACAAAGGTCAAGACATGCAGAACAGGGAATGTAGCAGTTTTATAATATTGGCTTAAGGTTGATATTGTAGATGTGCATTAGAACTCATCCTCATGTAAACAGATACTTCTCCAATACTTCAAAGTACCCTTGTATCTGCTTCCTTACCAAGGTGATACCTTTCCAAAACATTATTAGCCTCCTTTCATACAGCCTCCATTGCTTTATTTGTCCCATATTGCCATATTTGAATCAGGATTTCTCATCACAGCCATCCTGTGGAAATAAATGTTTAGTTTTGAATGTTATAGTATTGAATTATCCATGTGAAAAACTCAGGGAATCTGCAACCGTATCTAACCTAAGAAATATTCTTAGAGATACTCTTTGAAAACAGTACATTAAAATGTTCCTATGCAGCTTACTAAGCTTGAAAACAGCAGTTATTTTTGTATTTAGAGTAAGCTGTGATTGTAAATAATGATAAAAGCACAGTCAGGTAAGAAAAACTTCCTTTCCCTGATTGCTTAATTAATTTATACATAATACCTCTTGGGCAAACAGTGCTAGGAAAATGTTCAAAATCTCATTTTTCTATGTGAGAACTAATTTAAAATAGCATATTGTCAAGTTAATATATTGGTGTTCTGATTTTTAGAATGGTATCACACTATGCCTCCCAAAGAGTTAGAGTCTCCATCTCATGAAAATTTTAAAAAAACCCTATTACTTTCTAGTCTTCCCTCAACCTATGAATGATTGAATAAGAGCATATTTTGCATCCTTTTCAGGCAATTCACAGGCAATTATTTTTTTTTCACCTCAGTTGTTTATTGCAAACCCTTTTACTTTCCTCCCTTCCTCCCCCTTAAATTTCAGATTCCATTTCAGAACAGGGAGCATAGGAGACTTAGGTGTGTAGCAAAATACATCTATGATAGAGAATACCTTGTGATGAGGAAGACATAGTAGAAAGAAAGCTGTAAGTCTGTTCTGCTGAAGTTTAGATAACCCGAGGGACGAAGTTCTCAACACAGGCTTATCAAAGTTTTTTACTTTTGTATTATTGTTTTCTAAAGTGAATTGCAGGGAAAGATGAGAAAAAGAGAAAGCTTGTGTATTGTGGCTGTGATACAAAACGTACTCTTTGTTTGTCTATTTGTTTTAATCCATGACTTACACAATTTGACTTGCTAGATATAATGGTAAATTCTTTTGTTCAGCAGAAATTTATTCTCCAAGGATAACCATGAAGCAGAGTACATATATCAAAACAGACCAGTGGGGTCACAGTAGACATATCTAGAATAGTAAAATTAAATTAGATTGAAATAATTTCATTAAACTAAATTTCAGGAGAAAATTATTCTAGTTCAGTTACATTTGTATTATATTCCAAGGGAAACAAATATTATTCATACAAGTTCAAAATGATAAAGTGCTACAAAATTTTAATGCATATTTGATTTTCAGTAGGTAAAACTCTAAAAAGGATCTGGAAAATGAACTTTCCGATTCCTATAAATTTATTAAGAAAATAATGGGGACTCTAAAAAATAAGAGAAAATTAATTGTTTTAATAAAATATTACTAGGTATTATATCTGATGTTTGGAGCATTCAAAAGATCTCAAATATTCCATCTTTTCAAAAGGAAGACTTGTATAAAATTACTTGGACAGAGAGATAAAGAACTGAAAAACACTCCCATTCATTTATTCAATTGCCTTTTGATTTCATTTTAATAGTTCAAAAGTTAAATTACACACGGATTTGGCATTTTTTCTTGTGTGTATAGCAAATTTGCAGTTCAGTTGAGAGCTGAATCTCCTGACCACATACTTAGGTGCCTTAACATGAGTTTGAATCAAAATATTCTGAGAAGGAGAGAGAGAGAATGGCATTGCAAAATAAGGCTGAATAAAAGAGGCTAAACTAAAAAAAAATAATAGAACACATTAAAAAGAGGCTATATCTGAAATTTTACCTTTATTTCAGTTGTGAATGCAAACTGAATTAAGTGACTTTTTGAATCTGGGAATCATAGCCCTAATCTCTTCCTATAAATAGGGATATTCTAAATATCTCTTCCTCTGTATCATCTAACTGATTAGTCCCTTTCTTTCTAAACAGAAAAGTTCCATGGCTAGGAACTGATTCATCCAGTTTCTATGTTTTTTGAAAGCCTGAGGATTAAATATGGGGGTTTTATATGATTAGTAGTCTGTCCAAAGAAGTGTCCATCCCTCAAGCTGTGCGAAGGAGTACAAGATGCACAAAATTGAAAAGCAAGAAAAGGAAAGGCATGATAATATCCCGCAGTCTTGCCCCTTAGTTATTTTGACAGTGCTGTATTTTATCTGATAGCACTGTCTGATAGTTCTTTCTTGTAAACATGCTAACAGTCCACAATCTCAGGAGGAAGCAAAATCCTTTTCCCTTCCAAACCCTCTGCCATCTACTGAAACTAATGCAGGAAGGAAGGAAAAGGAAGGAAGGAAGTTAATGCACTTTTTATGCATGTTTTGTTTGTACACAAAAGAGCAAGTTTCTTAAGAGGAGAACAAAAAGATCCTAAATGTAAGAGGAGTGTCTTCGCCATTGGCTTTTCACTCACTAATAAAGTTGCTTTTGGTATTGATTTAGAAATTACTTGGAGAGCTAACATAGTGCTAGAAGAACTTCTATATTTACTGCAATAAGGCATTGCAGTAATGATAATCACTCCTCATATTTCAGGAAACTTCAAAAAATCCTCTTCAATAGCAATCGTCTTCAAACTCCAATGTATCCTTCTCAAAGACATTTCAATATCTTTAACCATTTCTATTTCAGTTCACACTATGAAATACTTCTCACATATCTAGAAAAAGAAAAATAATAATGAAGAAATAAATTGTGCAGCTGGAAATAAAAGCTCGTGACATGACTCAAAAATATGAGGAAAATCTGACCATATTATTTGGAAGAGTGCTTTTGATTTTCTGTCAACTTTGAGCAACATCAAGGATCTCTGAAGTTTTGCTCTTTAGGGATAAGAGGTAAGGAAGATGAAGTGATTTGTTTCTTTCATCCCCACATCAATTAATGACTATTTCTCAAAATACCAGAAGTTAAAACAAAAAAAAACATTTCCTGAAAAATCTGCTGCTATGATGGCATCAGAGAGTAAAGTGAGTCATAACATGAAAAACCTCTACCTATCATCATACAGTAATGACAAAGTTGAAACTGTGAATAATGTAGAGTACATTTTTCCTGTAAAGAATCAGGATGGTAGCAATAAAATTGTTACTGCACTCTAACCTTTGAATCCAAACTCAAATTAATTCACCATCAGAAGTCTGTCAAGATCTTCCTGCATTTCTTGTAAGTCACAGAGCAGAGAAGCAGAGAAGCTTTGTCTCAGTCACAAATTCTTTTTTTTTTTTTTTCCTGAAAGAGCTGCATTTTGTTTTCACATTTTCCCAGCAAGTACGTTATGATACTTGGTATTTCATGTCAGGTTTCATCTGTTTGTTGGCTCACAGATGATCCTGGCAGAATCTCATGTACTTGTTGTGAGAAAAGTGTTTTAAACAGTCCCTGTTCTTGCTTCTGTCTTTGAATTGTAGCTTGGTTTTCCTGAAAATGTCTGTTGTTACACAGTGTTGTACTTAATGTCATACGTAATCCTTCAATTAAAATACATACCTCAAAAAGTTTGATATCCAGAAAAGGTCATTGGGCTGTTACAGGAAAAGCCAGTGCTTACCCAAACTCCAAAAAATCATCCTCAATTTGAAATAGAGAGCTTCTTTGCACAGATATTTTAGGCTTATTTTTGTCACTCTCATATCACAGCCTTAAATCCTTAACAAGTTATTCTTGATGCAGAACAGCAGAGCAGGCTTTCTGTTACAATATCCAAGTCAAGGGAACCTAGAGTTTCTATAGCTGTTTTCCAAACACTTTTTGTATTGATTAGTAAGAGCATGAATTCTTCAACTCTTTTCAGCAGGTAAAGAAGTAAGATCAGGTGAAGAGTAAACCTAGTCAGTAGACAGAGGAAGGTAATAGGATCCTTCAAGTATGTGTGCAATCTGTCCCTTACTGAAGGACAGATTCCACAAAAAAAAAAAAAGATTAAAAATCTGAGGTGGAGCACAAAAGAGCATTAAAAACACACAGATATGAGAAATTTATCCACAAGAACTCTCTAACTCTTAAAACCAAAGGATCTATCATACAAGTCTTTGCTGATAAAAATCCAGACATAAAATCCTGCTTCAGAGCTTAGTTAGAAGCAGATTTTTTCATGATTTAAAACATATTTGTTTTTGATAGAATTTCAAAACACATGAACCTGTAAAAGTCAAGAAAAATTAAGCACATGACTATAATAAAAAAAATGTTTCAGAGAATGACAAAGTTTATTAAAAATACTTTTCCATTTTCTGCATTTTCTTATGGTGATGCCTGCTTTGCAGACTGAACTCTTGTACAGGGAACCTATGTGCCCCACTGATGGGTTAACACAACATACAACCTAGAAGTAGATCCACACCTACAGATCCAGCAGCCATTTGTAAGGCCTACAGTGAATGGCCTAATAGTTCAACCTTAATATTAGATACTGATATCCAGAATCCGATATTTTTGCCCTTTTATTTTTACTCTGTCAAAACAATGCAATTTCTCCTCTCAAACTTCACTACATGCTTACTCAACCTGGTTTCCACTTTAACTCCTATTTTCAAGATTTAAAGGTTAGAGGTTTTAAAGTCTCTGAACTTCTATAATGAAAATATTTAATTCCTAATCTCCTAAAATGCAGCAGATAAGCAAATAGAGAATGGCAAAAACAGAGAAGCAGCAAAAAGATTGTGACAAACTCTCTTATGAAATAGGGCAACATGGTTATTATGGTGAATTCTCTCTATGTGTACACTTCCAATACTATCCAGTTCATACCATCAATTATGTGACATGTCAAGCTAGGAGTTTCCAAAAGCTACTCCTTTGTTCAACTCCTCTTCGGAGTTTAGTCTACCAGTGATTAAGAAAGATCCTGATAACACCCTTGCAGGAAGCCAGCTCACCTCAAGGATAAGACTCAAGGTTATGATCTATATCAAAAGCATCACAATCAAGTCTGTAGCTGCTTTTATTGTTCTGAAAATGCATTCTTCCTGTTAAATGTCAGGATTCTGTAAAAAGATCCCATCCCATGTAGGGGCAAAGAACGATGTGGCTCCACCACAGATAAGGTCCTAACCATTGTGAAAAATCATGGTGTTACACTAAAATCTTTGTGAGTGCCCTAATCTTGATCCAAGGGAAGACTGTTGTTCCCTCCTATGGATAAATACTTTAGTATTTAACTGCATTGGGGATAAATGGATGAATATTTATTTACAGATATTTTGCAACACTCACAGACTATGTTATTTCCTACTCCCAGCTCTCATTCAAGCATTCAGCACAAGCTCCTCTTCAGCTGCAGGTGCCACTTGGCAAGGAGTACTTCATGCCTCAATAGCAAGTTATAACAAAAGTGCCAGCAGTCTTCATATTGCCATTTTCCTTCCTAATTGATTCAGAAACCGCTCTTTGTTGAACAAATAGCTGACCTGTCTCCACTTCATGTGTATTGAATACAGACCTGGCAGTTAGCTCCAAACACTATGTGCAGAGCCAGCCCCAAATTTCTTCCAAAATAATTATGCTTTTAATAACATTAGATAATGTCAAAATTCTGATTAACATGAGAACAGAGGGAAGGAAAAATGTTTAATATTGCCTCCTTTATATGTTGAACATTTATTCAGATGCTATTCTAAAATTTTAAGATAATGATGCCTGATTTAAGACTTCATACAGTACAATTTAGCAAACAAACTTAGGAAGTCAGGCATTTGGCCAGCCATAGCCACAGGCAAATACTTGATCTTTAATTGCAATTATGACACTTTCATGGACATAATTGTATACATACACATATCACTGAAAATCATTCACATTACCTTAGACTAAAATATTGTCAGATCTTACAAATTAGGCTCACTGATGTCTCACCATTAAAGTAGATGTTCTAACAAAAACTCAGCAGAGTCAAGAGATTTAAAAGATTTCTGCTCTGTGGGGTTTACAGTAAGATAAAATCCCCTTAAAGAATGAAAAAGCACTATGCCATTAGTGATGATGCATCTCAAATGAGATTTAAGTGCAAGTCTTTCAGATCTTTTTGTTGCTAAAACCCCCATGTCATCACTTTCAGGAGTTGTAAAGCTTCAGTTCCCTGCAAAAACTCCCTCTATTCAATTCATTTACATTTGAATAAATTTTCCTCTGCTTTTCAATTACATGTAACACTCATTGCTTTTCTTAAAAGCCTTTATAATGTTGCAGTCAGCAATTGCTCCACTGCATTGTCAGAGACAGCTGTCCTACAGAGGTAAATGAAATGGTATTTGCCTGTAACAGCATTAGGATCATTTGGGAGGCAAAGTGCTAAGATGCACTGCTACTCCTCGCACATAATTTATAAGAGACATATTTTCACATTTACACTACTTTAAGTCATATTCCCTACTCATTTACCATTGTAAATTCAACTTGCATATTTAAAGGGAAAAACGTGCAGAGCACAATACAGTATTCACTAAATGCAACATGGAAATTAATAATTACAATTTCTCATTAATTTTCAGAATTTGCTATACTAGAAAACAATAAACAACTGTATCTGGAAATACCATTTTACTCCATGTTTAGCAAAAATGTCTGCACTGATTTTCTGAGCCATTTAAATTCAATATATTCTACTCAGTCTTACTTCATGGTGAAGGAAAAAACTAATTTAGAAGAAGGGAAAGGAGCAATGATTATTTCCAACAGTTCCCTCGGAGGCAAAGAAATATTTACAGTATCATCTGAGTAGATCAATGATCTTGTGGCTGAGGTAAACTAGTGGCACATGCTAGCTGAGGAGAATACCTGAGTGACAGTCCTCCACTTGCCCTGGAGTCAGATATTGGCATTAACATTGCCTGGAATTTCTGTCTGATATGGATGTCATCTCATGAACTTCTGGTAATTGGCAGGAAAATTTGTGCAGCTGGATGTTCTGTTCTTACATTTTTAATGTGGGAAATGTTAAATTATCTGAGAAAAGTGAAGACAATTTACATACAATAAATGAGACTTAGCTGTGTTGCTCTCTGACTTAACTCATCTTTGTAACACTTGGGCAATAAATCACCCTGTGGAAAGTGAGCCTTTCTTCCTAAACTGCAAATACTTGTGGAATGACTAACATTGTCTTGGGTTTGGCCTTTCTGCTTATACAGCTACATAAATTCCTTCAAATTTATGAAGAGAAATTTCTGTTGCCAAAATCAGAAGGATCACTTAGCAGCACTATTTTTCCCCAGACTCCAAAAGGAGTCACTACAGATCAGCTCAGATGGGGACAACTAACATTTCATCTGATGATTCCCACCATAGGAATCAATATTCTCTAATTTATTTAAGCATTGACTTCTATCATTTACTTCCAGTTTCTGATTATCAGACAAGTGGATATATTTAAAAGGGAGTGCTTAACTTGGACATGTTTGTGTTTTGCTTGCACATCATCATCTCAACTGTATTCCCAGAAAAACAGCAACTGTTCTTAACACTCCAAAAGTACTCATATATTGTCTCTCAATGGAGCTATGTGTCTTTATTTTCTCAAATACCTCAAGAACCAGATAATATTTTTGATAGGTCATGACCAATACTCCGAATGGAGAATTCATACAGTTCCTGGTCTTAATAATGAATGGATACGAGGCAGCTAACATACCTTCTCTATTGCTGTGTTCTCACAGACTATGGAGAAAAAGTACTGGGGGTTGGCCTAAATATCTTTTCATCCCCTTTTCCCAGCAAAATTCCAATACATATATAACCAATTATATTGTAACTATTGAAGGTAGCTGTTTTTATCTAAAATTCTGCATTAAGCCAGCAAGTGTTTTACAATACAATCTCCTTAAAATAAAAATCACATTTTTTTCATTTTTAGCTATAATTAGCTAAGAAAACTGGAGGTTCACCTATGACTGTAAAGTTTTGTAGTAATATGCAAGTTCATCAGCTCTTCTGGGTCATTGTCTGGGTTATAACAAATAGATAAACAGCAAAACTATGTCAGAGATATTTAATTCCCAAATATGGAGAGAGGAATTCCCAGGAATTTCCATGACAGATCATAGTCATGCCTTGTGTCTTTCTCATGGCAATTTCTCAGACATTCACAGATCTTAGTCAGCAAGTCATTTACCTGTGTTCTGACTTTTTGACCAAGTGGGCCCTACCACTTGGGTGGGTCATTTTTCTTTATCTTATTCAAATTCTCAAAATGAATTCTCACTGTGAGTTATTTATGACTCTTGTCAGCCCAAGTAAAATTAAAAAAAATAAAAATCCATGGATTCAATAGCCATTCTCTTTGGAGTAAATCAGAGCTACTTTAACATGATAAAGATTGTCAGGAAATTTGTTAGACTCAATTTTACCACCAGAAATAAGTCAAAACAAAAGTGTACTTCTGCATATTCAACCAGGACATCCCACTGTGTGTCGCCACAAAGGCACTTAGAGTATGGTAGCTGCAGCATCAGAACCTCACCACTCAATGAAATAATTTTCCAACTTTACTGTGCTGGAGGGGGATGGTGGGTGGACATCAATTTCTGCTCCAAGAGAAGGACACCCTCTCTGAACTGACCACGTTCACCAAAACCAGGGTCTCAGGTCCATTTGTAATTGGTACCATAGGCTTAGGAAAAAACAAGATTCCAGATGGTTGATGTGTCCATGTCTTGGCTGCTGGCCTGGCCTTTACATTTTGTAGGCCTTTGGCTCATCTTTCTGCATCAGGTTGGATATATAAATAGATATCTCTCGTCCCCTCACCAAAGAGTTACTATTTTTGTGTGGTTTGCTTTCTACCTCAGGAGGTCACTAATAGCCTCATCATTTTTATCACTCCAAGCCTATCTCTGATTTTCTGTAGGTAACTTACCTGGGTTAGTACCACATTCCATTCTGCCCCAAATGGGCATCATGCGTGTACAGCCATGATTTTGTCTGTCCTTTTTTGTTTTTCTGTGCCTACCCAGACCATTATTACAGGAGGGCAGATGAAGGCTTTATATTTTGGGTGAGCTACACACACATTCTGCCCAAATGTACTTGGTTCCTTTTCATAGCACATACCTGTCATCTGATGAATTTCAGCTGGGCAGATGTAGCCAAGCCCTTGCCTACATGAGTGATGCTTTCAAGTATACTTTATCCCACAACACTAATTTGTGAGCCCCTAAAAAAAAAAAAAAGATAAGAAGAGATGAATTAATAAAGAATTAAGCACAGAGAAGCAGAGAACTGTACTACCAATCAAGTGCCTCTATAATGCATATGTATTCAGATGTCACCATTTAGAGGTTATTCCCTGTAAAGCATAAATGGTTCTATATGTGTTCAACCCTTGATAAAGGCAATCCACTAAACAGGAAAACCTGATTGACTCATGTTTTGCCTCACTGCCGTGATTATAATTCTTTCTGCCTTTCGCTACCTTTCCTGGAAAGAAAAAAATCTGAAATTCGCAACTTCAAAACTCCTTTCAGAGATGGGAAACGTTACTGTTTATGTACTTGGAGGTAATTGTTATTTATTCGTAAGTTGAATGTGGAGAAGATGACTACTTTTGCTGTGAAATAAACAAAAATAAATTTACTATACATTCAGTATAGATAATCTGCTCTATAAACATAGACTGCTTTTTTGCTTGTAACTTTGCCTTAGTTCTTATGTTCTTCCATCCAAAAGTAGCAGGAGACCTTGAATTTATGTGTATTATGTGACGATTTGGTGAATGTCACCCATTTCCTTTCAGTGTGCTCAAACCAGTGAAATACTAATGAGGCAGCAAGTTATACCTAACAATATACATCAGACTGTATCAAATGAAGGTTAAAGAAATTATGAATAAAATATCTTTGAGCTTAATATTCTTCTAGTGTCCCTTGAAGCAAAAACTGCCAAATATATTGAAATCTGCGTTGTTAACCAGCTGCCTCCTGGGACTCATGAAGTGCTCATATTCTGCACAGGCTGCCATCATACATCAATTGCCTTATATGGTATTTGGTCTTTACATCCTGTAAATTTAAAATATATCTGGCCCTATATGAAAAGCTATTTCTGTAATTCCAAGACATTTGTATTCCAGTGCAAAGTGCCAGTTCAATACAGAAAAGGACATGTATGCCATTATGCACCACCTGTCTCATGTAGCTGTTTGCAATTGCAAAATATAAAAAAGGTCTTTATTAGACATGCAAAAATGAGATTAGAATCTGGACAGTTTTATGCTTAAAAGAATCTTTCTTGTAACTGCAGAGCATCTGTATACTTTTAAGGATTTTTATCCAGAGCACTGACTGGAGAGGTCATCTTTAGAGGCCTCTGCTTGCTTTGGAACATAAACGCTCTCTCTTCTGGTGTCTTTATGAGATATTTTGTGTATGACCAGGTAAAAAAAAATCTGCTGAGAGAGAATTATTGCACCAGGAGAAAAGAAAGATAGAAGGACAAGAAAAGACATAATATGATACCCACCCCCATAACCTAAATTTCTCACCTGGCACCAACAAACACAAAACCATGAACCCAAAGCCTTTTCCTTTTTTAAGCTGGGGTATGTGAGGCAGTATGTAAAATAGGTGCATAGAAATTCAAAACAGGTGTGAAAGGACTAAATGTCATTATAAATTCTTAAGACTGTATTGCAACTGTAAAATCCTAATATCAAGCTTTATGTTTTAATCCACTGAATGGTGTCATATGGTTTTAGCATCTAGTCATTCTTTCATTCTTCACTTTATTAGTGGAATGCATGATCTAATCCCAATGATATAATAGCCAAATCCATAATTATTTGAGGAGAGAATATGAAGACCAAGCAGATGCTGTGCATTAATTTAGTATGTAGAAATAAGCATTAGTTTCCAAATATGCTGCGGTTCCAGAGGTCTAACAGAGTTGCAGATTTATAAATGGGCACTTGCATTTTGTTATCAGCTGCTGGCTGCTACCCCCTTTTGAACAGTGACTGATGACCTATAGGACTTGATCACAAGAAGTGCAGTTACAATATTAATCATATACTAATAGCAACTGTCATTTAAAAATACAAAGACATGCTGCAAGATGATTTTTGACTCTTTTAATCATCAAGATTTTTCTGTGTTGTTTTAATGTACTAAGGGTAGTATTTGTATGGTATGAATTCAGTTAAAACCTCCCTGAATTGTCTGATTTCTTGAATGAAGCACTATAGATCAGCATGAAGCTTATCAAGTCTTTTCAAAGAGTAAGAAACCAGTCTCCTTCAGGTGAGGAAAAGAACACAATCTAGTGTAACCCATTCATAGGTTTCACCCGGTAAAACATTGAGAGAGTGAAAAGGCAAGCAAACAAAAAGATTTTATTGTAAAAATTTCAGCACTGAAGTAAGCTCAGAAAAAAGCTCAGAAGAAATGAAGTTTAACATGCACTGCAATGGAAAGTGCTGTTACATCACAATAGGTTAAACTTTGTAACATGAGTTATGGGTTATGCTGCTCCATATTGAAATAAAAAAGTTAATATGGTATTATGAGTTTTTGGTTTTAAGAAGCACAGAAACAAGTGTAATATATTGGTTTGAATAACTGATCAAGAAACATTTATGCTTGTCCTGCAATGGTGATTGTTCCCACCAATTACCTGAGGAAAATGGGACAAACACAGAAATTGACACAAAACTATCCACAATGAAGGCTGCCATAATATGTTAAATAATTTTTATTAATGCATTAAATACCTTTGCTTAACTATTATTACATACAAGGATACAGATACCCACCACAAAATATGCTTTGATAGTCTATTAATTGTGTTTGCACAAATTTGGTATTATATGTATTTTTATATATGTATTTACGTGCATCATTAGATGACCAAGATGAAAAAGCAAGCAGATAAAAAGCATTTTATAGAAATAACTCCTACCAGACATACCTATAAGAACTATTACATAGTCTATCAAAAATATGCATTAGTTCAATATAAAAAAAGCCAAACACTGTGTCCCAAAAACTTTTCGTTAACTATCTCCAAATTCTGAAAATATATTGTAAACATTGTACTGCTTTGTGAAGAAAACTGCTGTTTAATTCCAGTAATATACTCTTCAAGATTTATGTCTCCTCTAGGTTAATAATACTACTTTTACCATATGATTATTACATTTGATCTTCATTTAAGACTTTGAAAAAAATTTTCTCATTGTCTTAATACTCACAGCTAAAATGATCTCTTAGAAAGCTATTTAAACCACAAAATGTTGGGTTTTACTAAAGAAGAATTAAAGAGTTTTTAGCAAAGGAATTAAAACTGCATAAACAAAAGCTGCTATGTCTTTCCCAAATAATTTCATCTTTCCATTCATTGCAATGCACTTTGCAATTACAATGCAAATATCAACTATATCCTCAGCTGCCCTGTGATATCAGCCCACATTATATGCAAGGTATAATTTCAAAGCAGATTTTTCATTATTTCTCCTGTGTAGCTCTCTGATTTTAGAGGATTTCCTTCTTATATATTGACTCATTATTCACGCTATCATCTTTTCTCTAATGTCAGTAGAAAGTTTGGCAAACAATCGCGCTGCTGAAATGTTCAGCCTAATGTGTTTGATGATGACTAATGCTATCAGAGAGCGCCTTTAACTTCTCTCATTCACATACATCTGTTCTGTGTATCTCTGTATCTCTGGCCGTTTGTGTCTGCAGGACAGCTCCAAGTTTTCTGGAGCTGCTTGTTTAGCATGGAAGGCACAGAGCAATGGCATTGTGGTCAGGAATGCTGTTTCTTGAGGCTCCGACTCGGCACCTACATAGGAATACTTACATTCCTGTGTTGCAAGAGTGCAAGCATTCCTATGTTTTGTCTTCCTCTCTCAACATTCTTCCCTAATGGCTTATCACATCCTTAATATTTGTATTTTGTTATTATCTTTCATATAGTTTATATTTGGTTTGGAAACATAAACCTGAAAACTTGACTACAGACAGGCATATAGGAAACAATGAGGGGAACTGTTAACTGGAAAAAATCCTTTAGTCCTGTAGACTTCAGAAACAAAGAATAATCAAACTGATATACTGAGATTTATCAGGTTTATGGAGCTTTATTAACTGAGGTCAAAAAAAAACAAACTAATATTCCTCAAAATCCATGAGGAGTTTCTCCTGAAATACTGCAACACTACCATCAGAAAATGGCATTGTTCTTTCTGAGCTTTGATTCCAGCAGAAATCCCTGTAAGAACTATTAGTTTTGTGCTGGCTATCAGGCTACATTGAGATTATCAGATACCAATAATAATTATACCTTTCCCCCTAGGATTAATTAATGTCAAATTGATAACTAGAAAATTGCTTGTTTCAGCAGAAATCAAAGGACAAAAATTAACATTTTTCATTTCTATAATTAAGGAAGCACTGTTATAAAGGCAAACCTTTCTTAGACCAAGGCTGGCAGAGAAACTATTTGCAAATGGGCTTAGAAATTAAGCCATCTTTGAAAAGCCTTTTTTAAATTAATCATCATATTTACATAATTATTTTTATGTATATCCCATAACACATTTAAAGTACCTTCATCTCCTGGCTAAAACATCTCTGTCAATTCCACACTTACTGTATCAGGAAGATGAAAATTACCTAAAAAAGATTTAAAACCTTATTTTCATTTAAATAGCTCCTCACAAATGTTATATCAGCTCTAATCATCATTCCACCATAGAAACCAAGCTATCTTGTCACTGAATTCCAGTTCTCTAATTTCAACCAAACAACAGAAACTAATTGTATTCTTCAGTTTCAAAGACAAATCTTTCCTGATCTTGCTAAACCTAAATGATTAGCAGCTGGTACTAAACTCCATGCACAGGGTTTAGGGCTATTCTCTTTGAATGGACCATCATTCTCTTCAAAATGTGAAGAATGTAAAGAATTATAGACTCCAAAAGAGTTCTCTGTAAAATAATTTTCCAATATTAAGGTAATTTTGTTTCTGAATAAAATGAGGAATGTGACAGGCAAAAGCAGAAGGTTACAATGAGAGTCTTTCAATATTTGACAGCAGATATTTACCATCCACAATGAACTGGAGACAGCATGAAATTACCTCTTAGATATTTTTTTCATGTCATTTAAGAAAGCTTAGTTATCAAAATTTAATATGAAAATTATCAGAAAGTTTGGATGGAAGCTATATACTCCAGGATTCTGATCCACTCTTGTTACCCCTTATAAAGGCCTGGGTAATTACACTGACAAATCTGACTATGGCTTCAAGAGCTGTCATTGAATAAATCAGGAAAAGTTATCATTACACAGGAGCTTACTAGCAAAACAGCTAGATGTAGAGAAGGGACAAGAGGGCCAGTCTATCTGTAAAAGATACTTTGCTGATGCAAGGTGATTGGCCTACATTTTTTGAACTTTTTTTAATACATAAAGAAATAAATGCAAGTTCCATCAAGTCTGTGTGGGCTCATAATAATCTAACAAAAAAACCTCAGCCATGCTACAGGCTGCTGCAGACACTATGACTTTGATAACACAAAACAGATCAAAATACAAGCTGCCTAAACAGCAACTCCAAATAGACCATGTGGGAGTATTGGCTTGTACAAATGCACAGTGTTGTGTGCCTTGGCTGCTTGCATTCAGAGCCATCTGTGGAGCAGGCAGAAAGCCTTATTGCAACTCAGCATGCCAGGGTCACAGGAGCTCCAGTGCCAGCCTAGGAGAACTTTAGACAGGCAATCTGCATGGCTGCCCTAAGTGCTGTCTACCCTGCACAAAGCATCTCTTTTGTCTTTGCTAGCCTAGATAGAGCAATGGGTAGACTTTGGATAAGCATTGCAATATATAGTATGCATATTAATTGGGATGGGATGGGATGGGCTGAATGGAACACACATGTATAATATACACAGAATTTATATATGGTGTGTTTGAGCACATGCCTGAAAAGCATACATATTTTTATGATCAAGGAACATTTCTAAATTTTAAAGTCACTTGGGCAACTGAGAAAATCTTCATTCTAATTATCATAAAGAAGTTACAAAAAGTTACAAAAATCATGAACCCTATGTCTGTTTCATTAGTATGTTAAAAATTCTTGGTGCAAATGGGTATATGTGATCTTGGGATATGGTTGTCTGAAAATATCACCACTGACATATGATTTAAAACATAGATATAATTTTTGATATCATATGGTATAGCTTCTCCCAAATTTATTTTGAGAAACCTCAGGTATCTTTCAAGTGCTTCCAGAATGATGCCTTACTGGAAAGTATACTTTTGCACTATGGTTGACAGAATGAAAATACATTTTATAAAAATTATTACTAATCATGTAATTTTAACTAGGTGCTAAATCACAAATTAAGCTAATTTTATACTGGATTTTAATGAGAAAGTATTCTGTGCTTTTATATGTGTAGCATTTGGAGAACATGGTATGCTAATTTTAAGTTGTAGCTCAGGGCTTTAATAACAAACCTTCCATGGTAAAATATCAGTAATCACAGAAAAATGCAAAAGCCAATAGCAGTCTTTAACTTTTTCAACAAAAAAAAGAAAAAAAGAGCATGGCACAGATCAAATGAATGAATATTGAGAACAGATGAATCAATATTGTGACCTGCAACTGTTGATAGATAAAAAGACCTTCCAGTACACTCTAGTCAATATGTTATTATCACAAACTCTTCAAGCCCTGTATTAGACACCAAAAAGGACTGTCATGGCTTAACTCCAGTTGGCACCCCAAACAGACACTCACTTCTTCCCAGTAGGATAAAGGAAGAGAATCAGAAGAGTAAAAGTGAGAAAACTTTGGGGTTGAGATAAGGACAGTTTCATGAAGAAGGTAAGAAAAATGGACATTCAAGCCAAGCAAAACTCAGAATTCATTCACCGCTTCCCATGAGCAGACAGGTGTTCACACATCTCCAGGAAAGCAAGGCTCCACGATTCACAGTGTTTACTTGGGAGAAAAAAACACCATCACTTTAAACATTCCCCCTTTCTTCTTCTTCTCTCAGCTCCCCTCCCAGCCTTTTGTGCACCCCCAGCCTCTTCACAGGTGGGGTGCTCTGAGGGGCGGAAAAAGCCTTGACCCTGTGTAAGCCCCACTCTGCAATGATGAAAAAGCCTTGACCCTGTGTAAGCCCCACGCTGTGGTATCAACACCACTTTCAGCACAATCTAAGAACACAGCCCCACACTCAGCTGTGAAGAAAATTAACTCTATCCCAGTGAAATCCAGCATATGTGGTTTATAAACTTGTTTCAGCTATTTTATTTATTCAACAAAATATTCAGGATTATTGAAAAAATTCCTGGAAAAGGTCTGTATTAAACTAAGAAAGAGTTAGCATGAGACTTGTTTTTTCTTCATAATCTCTCCTACTTATAAGACTATCACATTTTTCCTTGGCCATCAATGTATATATTTTCATTTAATTGTACTTAGATACAAATTTATAACTATTTCATTTGGCTGTGTTTTAAACAAATGCTGATGATGTTTGTACCACATCAGACACTCTTACAGTGAAACTACTTCTGTGAGTTCATTCTAAATTTTACTTTATCACCAAAAATAAGAAAGGATTGACTAAATGATGGCTGCCTAATACTTTTGTTAGCTGCTAGGAGTCACACAGAATGAAAATCAGAGTTGTATCAACCAGTGCACCTATTTGAATCGGCCAATTGTATAGCTAATGTATCTATTGGCATTGCTACTAACCCCAGACAAAGGAGCAGTTCTACAGGTCTGCTTGCAGAGTGGATGTCTGCCTCTTTGCACTGTCTCAGGGGGATTATCTGACTGCTGATTTTGCAGGACATGAGCCATATTTTTCCACATATTTGCCTGTGGTACTGTGGGTGATCTGTATTCAGGTAGCAGGAATATAACAGGCAGTTTGGTGGTGGGAATAGAATCATCTTTAAAAAGCACATGCATTTGTCAGGAGAATTGCTGAGGGCTTGAGTAAGCCAAGAGCACTGTGAGGGACAGCCTGAAAATGAGCCTGAGTCAGAGGCTGAGGTTCAGGGGAAGGACAGCAGCAGTCTGCCAGGAGGAGGTAAGCTTTCTAACCAGTTAACATTTATTCTACAATTTAGTTCTACCATCTAGGCAAGGGAGGAATCAAGCAAAAAGCAAGCTAAGAGAGAACTGATTTGTAGAGAGACTAAAAGAGGTAGAGGAATTAGAGAGAGCAGCGTCTGCAGTCTGGAGATTATACTGTGCCAATTAAAAAAAACCACCCCAAACCAAAAAGCCCAAGTATGTTTACATTATTTCCTCTGTTCCATCAAATAGTCTGCAGGTGAGCTTTAGCTTTTTGAATGATAACTTGGTTTATCCTGCTCTAGTAAAACTTCACATTTATTTTTTGTCTTTGCTTTTCATCATTTCTAACTAAATAGGACAAATAGAATAACATTTGACATGGATAAAATAAGGTCCTGATCTGAAAAATATGACAGATTTTATCCAGCAAGCAGCAGCATATTGATGACAAAATCCTTCTGCTCCAGGTATATGGCTATTTCAATAAATGTGCCAGTATATGCTGGGTAAATGAAACCAGTATAATAATATTATTTTTTAGTTCTCCTGTCTTGATAAGCTGTATTTGTTTAAATGTTTAAGTAGCTTATCCATTAGCAGGTTCTTGAAATGACTTCACTGGTTGCTGTTCCAAATGGTAATGCAAAAAATATAACTTTTTCTAACTATGCTCACACAAGGATATATAAACTGGATGAAATATGTGATGTTCAGGACTAATCAGTCAGAGGGGATTGATTAGTTGCCACCCTAGATCTAACAGTTTCTAGCTCTCTATAGACTTGTGTCACATGGTTACTGACTTTGGTGTCTTGTAAAGGCCTCAGCTATGAATGAAGCTTTTCCCCAGGTTAAACCTTTGTAAAAGAGCATGCTGTTAATTTTTGTGGATTCTTTTTCATCTGTTAGCACTATGTCCTCAAGCTGGAATTTTTCCTGTACTGAGCTTTCTAATATAAAAAAATGTTAAAAAGTTGTTTCCAAGATCTTAACAAGCTTGAAAAGTGTTGAGCTTCTCCAGTTCAAAAGGTAGAGGAAGAACTTTCCCAGCATTCATAAAAATGTACAGAGATTACATTGTTCTTGTATTTAGAGAAAAAAAAGCATGCAGACACGTTTTGAATGAGAAACTGCCCTCCAAAACACATAATGCTTAAAATTTATGCTTGCAATAATATTTGGATTGATTCAATAATAGACAACATTTAAAAGTTTTAAAGTGTTTGCAGGGAAAACTTTTCACCTTAATTTCTAATAAGAAAAAATGTTGTAGTATGAATATTTTTATTGTAAAAGAATAAACTGATAAATTGCTTTCGTGATTATTTAAATGCTGAATTGAAATATAGTATTCAGTAAGCTAGAAAAACCTGCCTTCTACTTTGCACATTTCCTGTCAGCCTGCCACCTCTCAGTGTTACACCCTGATAAAGAATTGTTTTGTTATTTGTGATATCACAGCCATGGTCGACTAAATCCTGCACTTGAGAAGCTCTTCAGGCTGTGGCGTTCAGGTCAGCCCTGTTGGAAGGAGCTGCTGTGAGGGCAGCATTGCTGCAGCAGCTGTAAGGGGAGGCAAGGGCTGTGGGGAGGCTCTGGTGGGCTTGCAGAGAAGCAGTGTGGCAGGAATGGGCCAGTGGGAATGGCCACTGCTGTTTGCAGTGTAGCTTTGGGAGCGTGGTGACAAAGTGCTGGTCAGCTGGCAGGACTAGGCAGGGTGTCTTGGAGGCTGCTGGTGCTGCTGCTTGTGGCTCCTGCTCTCAGTTTGGATAGAAATTGCAGGCTGCCAGTTCTCCTGGGCTTTGCCTAATGTGCAGGCTGCTGCTGGGAGCCATAGAAACACTGGAGCTGAGGGATGGTGGATAGACACAGCTCACTGTGTTAGTGAGGAGAGGCACCCAGGGGCCTGCCAGTGCTGCCCAGGATTGTGCAGGACCACATGGAGACAGTGCAGGGGTGGTTTTAGTATGCCACAAGTCCCAGTGTTGACTGATGCTAATTGCTCTGACACAGGGAAGACTCTGGCCACTGCTTGGATTTCATGCTGCAAATATGGCCTTGGGCCTCTTCTATGGGAGGTGCACGCCGAACAAGGCACTGAGCTGCTGGGTGAAAGAGCAGCGGGGAGAGTTGAGAGACTGCACAGCACCAAGGAGTTTGAAGGAGCTGTGGAAGCATTATTTTCAGGAAAGCTGCAGAGGCAAGAGCCTGATCTATATACAGCAAGAAGGGAGCAGCAGTAGCTGGTAATCAGGTTCAAACAGGTGAAGGAGAAAGACTTCCAACAGAACAGGCTGTGACTTCTGACAGGAATACCTCCTGCTCCATCTGCAAATTTGCAGCTTGAGCATACATCTAGTGCTCTGGATGCTGCTTAAGGATGAACCAGACCCACTGAGGTCTTTTTTAGAGCAAGCTGAGCTCAAACAGGTTTAAAAAGGCATATGGCAGTTGTAAGAGACCCCTTCCTAAGGGGATGAAAGCAGCTATCTGTCAACATGACCTGATTTTTCAGGCTATTTTTGCTTACTAGTACCTCAGATCTGAGATGCTGCAAAGGAAAAGTCAAAGTTTACCTAGCCCTTGGACTAACACTCCCAGCTTCTTTTTCCAGAGTGAAATAAGGGTAACCCAAAGTGCACCCAGGGTTCTTCAGAGCCCAAGGGATGTGAAGGAAAGGGATGCCCAAGGAAAGTAAGGCAGACAGGTGATGACTGCCTTTCCAGTAAGGGGGGAAAGGCTCCAGCAGGTCACTCCTTCAGTGAGGCAACACAGGCCTGATGTTGAAACACATGCTTTGGCTTCTATGATCCCATTTCTCTGTGTGCAATGAGCACCACAGTGTCGGGATGGGATATCTGGCAGTGAGGCAGGAGTGTCATTGCCAACAAACTTGCTAATGTAGTGAGAAGTATTTTAAACTATGTATGTTGGGTAGTGTTTTCCTAAACTAAAGAGAAGTGAGGGCACAAGGGGAAAAATAGATATATCTCAGGAGCAACATTGCAGAAGATGTGGTTCCATCTGGAGAAACATGGGATATTACTTGGGGCCCAAGTCCCACCTGTATCAAAATGGATGTAGTATAGAGAAGAAGCAGGATGAATAAGCAGAAGTCTAAGCAAAGTTGCAGAGCTATAATGTCACTGGGATTATGAAGACTAGATGGGATATCTCTCTATAGTGGTGCATTGCAGTGGATGGATAGAGGTGGGAAGGCAAGGAGGAGGTTGTGTTTCAGACCAAGGAGTGGTTCAAATGTACAAAGCTGCCTTGGAGCCAGAGAAAGCAGTAGAAAACTGGTGAGTAGGTTATAAGGATCAAAAGACAGACTAGCACAGGTGATGTAATAGATCTCTGCTAAGCCCACTGGATCAAAAGGAAATGGATGAGGCCCACTTTAAAAGGCTGGAGAAATCCTTACTATTGCAGGCCCTGGTACTCATAGTAGCCTTAAATCTTCCTAATATGTGCTGTAAGGGGACTAGAGCTGGTGCAAGCAATCTGTGAGAATTCCAGAATATGTTGAAGGTAATTTTTGACACAGGTGATCAATCTACTGGTTAGAGAAGGTGCTCTGTTAGAACTGCTGCTCATAACAATGAAAAAGCACTGAATAAAGTCGAGGGCAGGCTTGGCTATCACAACCATGGGACTAGAGTTTAAGGTCCTGAGAGATATAAGCAAGAAACACAGTAGAATTACTGGACTTCAAGAGAACAGATATTCAGGAATCTTTCCTACACAATCCCAAGAGAATTTGTCCTGAAGAGAGTGAATCTGAGAGACCTGCTTAATTTTTCAAGGAGAGTGTCTTCAAAGCACAAGGATTAATTTTACATAGGTCTACAATTCTAATTTTAAAAAGAATCCAATCAGATAATTTGAGAATCCAATCAGATAATTTTTTTTAGCTGGAAATAGGAGCAGGAAACATTTTTCTAATCTATCATACCTACTAAATGTTTTTCATAGCTTCATTACAAAGCACAAAACTTCTTTTCTTTTACCACAATTTAAAGGCTTTTGCTAATGATATTAGGGATTTTTATTCTTTCTTTCTTTTTTAAACTGTTCCTGTAGTATGTCTGTCCTACTTAATATTTAAATTTCCTGAGCTGGCACCGAACCATCTTTGAATATGTAAAGTTAACAGTACAAATGGAAGTCTGCATGATGTTAATGTGGTAACTACTAAAATAACATTTTCTTATATAAGTAAAACAGGGTAAACAGCCACGGATCCATGCTAAGCTTAGCAATTGCCTGACTTTTCATTAAAAAACCGATTCAATTTAAATTATTTATCTGGTTTTTATGTTAACAATCTCTCCTTCTTACTTATTCTTGGAAAATGTCTTTGTGTTTGTTTGTTTGTTTGTTTGTTTAATGATGCTAGTGCGAGATAGTTTTGGCTTCTTAGGTTCTAACAAGCTTTAGTGTGAGAAAAGTGTATCCTCACAAAGAATAACAATTCCAGTTTTAATGTTGACCCTCAAATGATTCCAATTATTTTCAAGGCAATAATATTTATTTCTGTAAGCTCATTCCTGCAGTTTATATATCTTAAGATCTTAAAAGGCTAGAGAAGATATTCAGTGTCCTGAAAGATTTTACTACAAGATAAAACAAGATGCTTTTACGTCTGACTATTTGGGAAATGGATCTACATAAGAGACTTTAATACATCTCTATAGCTGAAGAGTGCTAATCCCAAGTAGTCATCATCTTTTTCATTTTCCCTTCCATAAAAAGACCATTAGTAAACCAAAAGGTATTATAACCTAGCACTCCTGTTATAATTTTTTCCCTTTCTTCTCTTTTACAACCTGAGAGGGCAGACATAACAGCCCAGACAGAACTCAGCACCAGACAGCTGATATTTTATTTACTTCACACAAACCTAGGCAAGCTGTCTTCTTATTACCAAGTTAGAAATTTGAACATGTACTCATGATAAGGAGTGGGATATTGGTATATTTTGTTCTTGTAAAGTCTTATACCCATCAAGTATCAATTGACTACTTTGCACCACTTTCATCAGTAAATTGGAGAGAATTATGTCTTTCAAAATAAGCCAGATCTAAGGCTGAGGTTCTGCACAAGTTATTTAAAAATTCCTTGAAGCTCTGGAAGTCTTTGCTAACCCAGCCACAGACCTATCTCTGTGGGTCTCCTATCCAGTGTGAAATATAGCCTAATGCTTAAAATCTGTTCCATATATGCTGATGCATGTATTGCAAGAAAAATTACAGCAAATTGTCTCTTTATTTAAACTGCAGTAATGCAAATCCGTAACACAGATAAGAAAGAAAAAGATGCCTGTGCAAATTTGTAATCTCCAAAACTGTGCCAGGTTCTCTAAGGTTCACAAGCCTATAAGAACATTTGATCTAGCACATGAATGAAAAATAAGAGATTTTTAGAAAATAAATAAGAACCAAACAACACAAAATATACTCACTCAAACCATGTTATAACCATGTTCATTATTTTAAAACATTAAAGAATTCTGAGTTTACTGAAATGTTTCATGATAAATACATCTCCTGGCAGTCTTCCCTACACTCTGTGATGGATTAACCCTGTCTGGATGCCAGGTGCCCACCAAAGTTGCTTTGTCACTCCCCTCTTCAGCTGGGCAGGGGAGAGAAAATATAATGACGGGCTCATGGGTCAAGATAAGTACAGGGAAAGATCATGTGGCAACTGTTATCATGGGCAAAATAGATTTAACTTGGCAAAATTAGTTTAATTAACCAAATCTGAGTAAGACAATGGGAATTAAAAACTAAATCTTAAAATGTCTTCCCACTTCCCCTTTCTTCTTCCCAGGCTTAATTTCTGTTGTGAATTCACTACCTCCATCCCTTTGAGTGGTGCCTTCATCACACATTTTCTCTGCTGCTACTTCCTCTGCAGGGGAAGAACTTCTCACACTCTTCCCCTGCTCCATTGTGGGGTCCCTCCTGTGGGAGACAGTCCTCCACAAACTTTTCCATGGTTCCTTCCCAAAGGCTGCAGTTCCTCATGAACTGTTCCAGCATGGGTCCCTTCCATGAGGTGCAATCCTTCAAGGAACGGCTGCCCCAAAGTGGGTCCCACATGAGGTCATAGGTCCTAACAGCAAACCTGCTCCAGTGTGGGCTCCTCTCTCCATGGGGCCAGGCTTCCCATGGGGTTACAGCCTCCTTTTGACATCCATTGCACCACCATGGATCCTCATGGACTGCAAGGGCACAGCTGCCTCATCATGGTTTCCTCTAGGGCTGCAGGGGAATCTGCTCCAACCCCTGGAGCACGTCCTCCCCCTCCTTCTCCACTTACTGTGGTGTCTGCAGAATTGCTTTTCTCACATACTCTCACTTCTCTCTCTGGATGCCACTTTGCAAGTTTTTTATCCATTCTGAAATAAGTTATCCCAAAGGTGCTTCCACAGTCACTGATGGGCTCAGCTTTGGCCAGTGGCAGGTCCTTCTTGCAGCCAGCTGGCATTGGTTCTAGCACACCCAGACAAAGCATCTAGCAGCTTCAGAGTCAGTCTATCTATCTATCTATCTATCTATCTATCTATCTATCTATCTATCTATCTATCTCTTTTCGACTACATATCTACCTGAACAATCTGTCTCTGATCACCACTTCCTATGTTACAGAAAGTCTGGACAAGTAAAAAAGTCAAGACAAGGTATTAAGACAGAGGTAATACCTTATGTTAACCAGAAAATATAACTGAAAAAGTCAGACAACTTTTCAGGAACTTTAATTTTTCGTCAGGTCTAAAATAGATTCAGATTTTGAAGCTAGGTACCAAGTGTGAATTCTTTTGGTCATAATTTCTGAAACAAAATATACTTGATATATCCATGACTACAAGAAAAAGGACTGGAGAAGAATGCAAGAGACAGATAGAGAGAGAAGGATAGAAGACCTGATAAGTAATTATCTCTTAGGAGGAACAGAGAAGTAGTTCATAAACTGTGGAATACAAAGAGATTAATGAGTTTGGGACTTGTTGAGGACTATGAAAATGTGTTACAAAACCATTATCTTTACCGAACTTGTGGAGATTGGTAACCAGTAGAGCTATGAAATTTTATTTCAAAATTTATTTTTGTACAGGGTTTTTTGAGAAACAAGACCAAGAGATTGGAGATTAGAGATTGAGCTATC
Organism: Zonotrichia albicollis; assembly: GCF_047830755.1. Lineage (NCBI taxonomy): Eukaryota > Metazoa > Chordata > Aves > Passeriformes > Passerellidae > Zonotrichia > Zonotrichia albicollis. Next base: position 76,589,257 of record NC_133819.1, read on the forward strand.
TTCTGACAAACTTCCTGTTCTCGAAGTTGAGTGGTTTTTATCCTTCGCTGATTACTTGTCCAGATAAATTCATGTGGAGAGGGATGTCTTAGTTTTACTTATAGAGTTACTGTGGGATGACTGTTCACAATATAAGGTGTACTGGATTCCCAGAAGTACAAGTACAGAAGTGTGGCTGCTCTGCTTTTGATGGCCAGCTGTCATATTTTCACAGTGCTAAATGTATGCATCCTATGAAGGAATGTCCTTGGTTTTTTCAGCATACTCAAGACTGGAAGGATTGGATTATGATGGCAAATGGGGCCTGGACACTCCTTGGAAGCAGTGATGCAAGTTATGCAGACAGGGATTCATGTGGCCCAACCATTATTTTATGCAGATCTCTTTCAATTAAATATAATATGAAACTTCCAATACAGTTACATAATTTCAATATGCATGGAATAACAGCAACCATTCTAAGTAAAAATGTATGAAAAATGAAAAGGACTCATTTTGGCCAAGTATGAGACTACCTTTAGTGTCAATGATGTAGTTTTCCATCTTCTGAGAAGTTATCAAAATCAAATGAATGACAAGGCTATTTTGGAGTGAAAAGCCTGCAGTATTTCCAATGATTGACATAAATATGCAATGTAATGTGATAAAGAAAGCTATTTCAGCAGTGATTCAGCCATTGAATATCATTATCAATAGATTATTAATTTCAAAATCTTTACCAAAACTCTCTATATAACTTTCCATTTTTTCTAAAGCAATCTCTGCAAAATAAATAGTAGAATGAAGCAAAAAAAATCCCAACCACAGGGCCAAAAAACAATTTTAAAAAATCCACTTAAACTAAAAAATCTCCTCAGACTGTGTGTTCTTTAAACAGATTTTTTTTCTAGAATGTAGATAAAAGAGTCATCTATCAGAAACAAAAAATAATTTCTATTAGAAAACACACTGGAAAGGCAAAAAAATAAAGAAACCTAAAATTTTCTTCATAAACTGTAAAA